>NC_133755.1:79835963-80501495 GCF_036562045.2 Rhinolophus sinicus
ACCCTGGTGATGCTGGAAACAGTTCCTCAGCGTGGAGAGGTCTACACCTGCCAAGTGCAGCACCCAAGCCGGACGAGCCCCATCACAGTGGAATGGAGTGAGAAGCTTTCTGACCTCACAAGTGCCTCACCCACCATGAGGGGACTTTCTTATCCCTGGGTGTCAGGGTTCTCCTCTCCCTCCACCATGTTTTCATTGGCTCATGTTCCCCTGTCCTTCAGTACAGGTCACAGGGTGTGTGGGGGGGCAGTGATAGTTTCTATAAATCCTGTAGTTCCTGGGGAGGCCCGATGGAAGGCCAGGGAGGACGTGGCCCCTGCTGAGTCCTCTCATGATGTCGCAGCTCATGGTTCTCCCTTGGCCCTGGGCACCCGTCCCTGCCTCAGGCTGGGGTGGCACTTCTGCTCTGTTGCTCTGAGTTGTTCACTGTGACCTGAGAAGAGGTGCATCCTCTACAACGTGGGGACCTTCCTGACACGAGGACAGTCCAGTCTCCGCGCTGCCTTCTATGAGCTCTGTCACGCTAGACCAGCGACTCAACCTCCCTGAGTCCCGGGCTCCTCGTCCCTCAGATGCTGCAGTAGTGACCCATGTTGGGGCTCATGTTTCAGTGAGTTCAGTGCCTGGTCCTTGTATCTGCTCAGTGATTTTTAAATCTCTTTCCCAGAAATGGCCAATTATTCTAGTTCTTCCCCATTCTCAAAGCTCCCAATCCCAAAGTCTCAATGAGAGAACTTGGATTTGGGGGAAAAATCACTAAAAGGAGCTTCTTGTCTCAGGGGCACAGCCTGACTCTGCACAGAGCAAGATGCTGAGCGGCGTCGGGGGCTTCGTGCTGGGGCTGCTCTTCCTTGGGGCAGGGCTGTTCATCTACTTCAGGAATCAGAAAGGTAAGGAACCTGTTGGTGGCTGACACTCCCCATCGGCTTTATGGGGGAGGAAATAGGACTTTGCTCAAGTTAGTTCTCTGTGTATCAGTGGTCTTGTAGAGGACTTTCTTCCCCCAATTGACCTCAGATTCCCTGGAAATCCAGAAATCAACAGCCCATGGTTGGTATGTTGAAGCATAAGAGGTGATGGCCTGTAGAGATAAGGAAAAGGTTAACATGCCTGGGGCACTTGGCTGAGGATACGGGGGCAAATGAAGGAAGAGCCATAAGGCTGATGAATTACATGGGATCTGGGCTTGGGGCAGAAACTCCATGGGCTCAGGCTCTCATTTCTGCTCTCCTCTCTATTCTGGTATCAGGCAACGTGGGTTGTGATGTTAGAAAATTTTAGGAGGGGTTTCGGGGGCTGGGAACATTGTGTTTGGTGATAGATTTATCTTTATATCTTTTAAGTATATATTCTTCCTTCTCTTTCTCAGGACACTCTGGACTTCAACCAACAGGTAACGCTGTTTAATCCTCTTTTAGAGACATAATCAGTTTCCCAAGAATAGAAGTTGGAGGTGGCAGACAGGAGACAGAAATTATGGGAGGCATTTGGATCTGACTTCTGGTCAGGCCGTTTACACTAAAGCTTCTTCTCTCCACTTAATAAAAGACTCAGGGAGACCTAGGAATCTCCCCTCCTTGCTGCCGTGTTACAACACGAGGCCCTGAGAGGGGAAAGGGAGCTGCTTGTAGTGTTAGGTCTGAAAACGACACTGACCTCTGTCTGCAGGACTCCTCAGCTGAAGTGAAGGAGGGGACACTCAGAGAAGAGCCTTCTTTCTGGCCCAGCTTCTTCGCAGCATGAAAAGGTTTCCTGCTTGACTCTGATTCCACAGAGAGAGCTTCCTCAGGATCTGGTTTGCTCCTGGTTCAGTGACTCTGCAGAACACGAGCCCCCTCTCGGCTCCCTCAGTCCCAACCCTTGACCTGGACGTCCCCAGTACCGAGTGCAGTACCTTCTCCTCATTCATTCCTGGTCCCCTTTGTATTCAGCCTCACTGTCCCCTGTGCATCTGATCTCACCTCCGCGCACATTACTTTACAGCATTTTTCTGAAATAAATATGGAGTGAAAATCACCTGCTTCATACAGCTTTAAGGACAAGAAGTACAAAGGAACAGAGGATTTCATCACAATTCAGTAATGGTTTTCATTTGTATTCCTGAATTTTGGTCACGTGATACGGAAGTTTTCTTTGCTTCCCCGTTTTTTCTTGGGGTTTTGCCTCCTGTAATTAGGCATATTGAGCTGAGCTGGGAGAAAGCCCTTAATGACCCCATATCATGGTGGCCTCTGTCTTTGCATTCTCAAAGCCAAACACACAGGTCCATTGTCCCATGGGATAAGAAATGCAGGTAACTTGTAAGGATGTGATGCCTTCAAATTTTTATAATCACGTTCTTTTGTCTCTGTTCCTGATTTTTAAAAAAGTGTATCCCTGAGTACTTCTTGAACACCCTTTTGTTAGATTAAGGGTGGGTTTCAACCTTTCAATCTTTTTTCTGTCTCTCAGATGAAAATCAGTAATTAGGTGTTCTGTATGCTTCTTGGATTTGAGGATCCAGTTCTTTCCATAGGTTTGGGAAATTTTTTTTTTACCCCTCCTTTCTTCCGCCAACCCCCCCACTCAGGTTCAAGCCATTGTTTCTCAGTCGGTCGCCAGTTGACAGTAGGCCACTCACAGCAGCTCACGGCAGCTCTGGCTGCTGGCCACTTAACGCTGGCTGCTGGCCACTCATGGCAGCACACGGCAGGACATGGCAGCCGGTGGCAGCTCACGCCAACCTCTGGCTACTCACAGCAGCTCAGCTCCAGGGAGAGCTGTTGTTCACAATCTTAGCTGTAGAGGGCGCAGCTCACTGGCCCACGTGGGAAGTAAACCTGTGACCTCAGCGTTAGGAACACCCTTGCTCCAACCACCTGAGCTGAGCCACCTGTTGGCCTGGGAAATTCTTGTTGACTGTATGGGATCTCTGTTCCCTTCTCCCTCTCTTCTCCTTCTGGTATATCCATTCTTCTTTTTCTTTTTTAATTTTTTTTTACTTAGTTTCAGGTATACAAAACAATGTAATAGACATTTATCGTTTATATCCCTCACAAAGTGATAGCCCCCCTCCCCCAATCTACCAACCCTCTGACATCGCGTATAGCCATTGCATTTCCACTATCTCTATTCTAAATGCTGTACTCCCCTTCTTGTGACTATATATATATATATATATATATATCCACACACACATATATATGCATGAATATGAATATATATGTGTGTGTATATATATATATATATATATATATATATATATATATATATATATATAAACATATAATTATAGTTGGCATTCATTATTGTTCAGCTTCAGCTTCAGGTGTACAGTGCAGTGACCAGGCATCTACACCATCCCTGAGGTGGTCTCCCTAATAAGACAAGTGTCCGTTGGATACCCTATAAAATCTTTACAACATTATTGATTATATGCCCCAAACTGAGTTTTGTATCCCATGGCCATCTTGTGGTTACCGACTGTGCTTTCTAATCCCCTCACCTTCCTCATCCCCAACCCCCCTTTCATCTAGCAACCCTCAGTTTTTCCTGTATATCTCTGAGGCTGTTTCCGATTCGTTCATTCATTTATTCTTTTCTTTAGATTCCACATATAAGTGAGATCATATGGTATTTGTCTTTCTCTGTCTGACTTATTTCACTTAACACAATGTTCTTTAGGTCCATCCATATTGTTGCAAATGGTGAGATTTCATTCTTCTTTATGGCTGCGTAATACTCCATTGTATAAATGTACCACAGTTTCTTAACCCAGTTGTCTACAGATGGGCATTTCGGTTGTTTCTATGTCTTGGCTATTGTGTATAATGCTGCAATAAACGTAGGGGTGCATAAATTTTTTTGAATTAGACTTTTGGATTTCTCTGGACAAATACCTAGGAGTGGAATTGCTGGTTCATAAGTTAGTTCCATTTTCAGATTTTTGAGATACCTCCATACTGTTTTCCATAGTGGCTACACCAATCTGCAATCCCACCAACAGTGCACAAGGGTTCCCTTTTCTCCACATCCTCACCAACACTTGTTGTTTGTTGATTTGTTGATGATAGCCATTTTGACTGGGATGATGTGGTATCTCATTGTGGTTTTTATTTGCATTTCTCTGATGGTTAGTGAGGTTGAGCCTTTCTTCATATGTCTGTTTGCCATCTGTATGTCCTTTTTAGAAAAATGTCTCTTCATGTTCTCTGCCCATTTTTCAATTGGGTTGTTTGTTTTTTTGGAGTTGAATTGAGTGAGATTTTTTTATAAATTTTGTATATTAACCCCTTATCGGATATATCATTGACAAATATCTTCTCCCATTTAGTAGGATCCCTTTTTGTTTTATTGACGGTTTCCTTTGCTGTGAAAAAACTTTTTAGTTTGATGTAATCCCACATGTTTATTTTTTCTCTTATTCCCTTGCCTGAGGGGATATGTCAGTAAAAATCTTACTCCATGTAATGTCTGTGAAGTTTCTTCCTATATTTTCTTCTAGGAATTTTATGGTTTCAGATCTTACATTTATGTCTTTAATCCATTTTGAATTTATTCTTGGATGTGGTGTAAGGAGGTTGTCCAGCTTCAGTTTTTTGCATGTGTCTGTCCAGGTTTCCTAGCACCATTCATTGAATAGACTGTCTTTACCCCACTGTAGATTCTTGCTTCTGTTGTCGTAGATTAAATGACCATATAGGCATGGATTTATTTCTGGGCTCTCTATTCTGTTCCATTGATCTATGTGTCTGTTTTTATGCCAGTACCATGCTGTCTTGATTACTGTAGGCTTGTAGTATAATTTGATGTCAGGTTTTGTTATACCTCCCACTTTATTTATTTTTTTTAATTTAAGATTTTATTGGGGAAGGGGAACAGGACTTTATTGGGGAACAGTGTGCACTTTCAGGACTTTTCTCCAAGTCAAGTTGTCCTTTCAATCTTAGTTGTGGAGGGTTCTGTTCAGCTTCAAGTTGTTGATCTTTCAGTCTTAGTTGTGGAGGGCGCAGCTCAGCTCCAGGTCCAGTTGCCATTTCTAGTTGCAGGGGTCACAGCCCACCATCCCTTGCGGGAGTCGAACGGGCAACCTTGTGGTTGAGAGGATGCGCTCCAACCAACTGAGCCATCCGGGAGCTCAGTGGCAGCTCAGCTCAAGGTGTCATGTTCAATTTTAGTTGCAGGGGGCGCTGCCCACCATCCCTTGCGGGAGTTGAGGAATCGAACTGGCAACCTTGTGGTTGAGAGCCCACTGGCCCATATGGGAATCGAACCAGCAGCCTTCAGAGTTAGGAGCACAGAGCTCTAACCGCCTGAGCCACTGGGCCGGCCCCCCTCCCACTTTATTCTTATTTCTCAAGATTGCCGAGGCTTTCTGAGGTCTTTTATGGTTCCATATAAATTTTGGGATTATATGTTCTATTTCTGTGAAAAATGTCCTTGGTAGTTTGATAGGAATTGCGTTGAATCTGTATATTGCCTTAGGCAGTATGGACATTTTAACGATATTTATTCTTCCTACCCATGAGCATGGTATGTGTTTCCAACTATCTGTATCCCTTTAATTTCTCTCTTAAGTGTCTTTTACTTCTTTGGTTAAATTTATTCCCAGGTATTTTGTAGTGTTTGAAGCAATTGTAAATGGGATTGTTTTCTTAATTTCTCCTTCTGATATTTTATTATTGGTATATACAAATGCAACTGATTTCTGAATATTAATTTTGTATCCTGCTACTTCACTAATTTCATTTATCAGTTCTAATAGTTTTTGGTGGAGTCTTTAGGGTTCTTTATATATAGTATCATGTCATCTGCATATAATGACAATTTTACTTCCTCCTCACTGATTTGGATGCCTTTTATTTCTTTTTCTTGTCTGATTGCTGTGGCTAGAACTTCCAGCACTATGTTGAATAGAAGTGGAGAAAGTGGGCAACCTTGCCTTGTCCCTTATCTTAAGGGGAATGGTTTTAGCTTTTCCCCATTGAGTATGATGTTAGCTGTGGGTTTATCATATATGGCCTTTATTATGTTGAGATATGGTCCCTCTATTCTCACTTTCTTAAGAGTTTTTATCATAAATGGCTGCTGAATTTTGTCAAATGCTTTTTCTGCATCTATTGATTATGATCATGTGATTTTTATTTTTCATTTTGTTAATGTGGCGTATCACGTTAATTGATTTGCGGATGTTGAACCAACCTTGCATACCGGGGATGAATCCCACTTGATTATGGTGTATGATCTTTTTAATGTATTGCTGAATTCTGTTTGCTAATATGTTGTTCAGGATTTTTGCATCTATGTTCATTAGAGATATCGGCCTGTAGTTTTCTTTTTTTGTAGTGTCTTTATCTGATTTTGGGATCAGGGTGATAGTGGCCTTGTAAAAAGTGTTTTGGGGGTCGGCCTGGTGGCTCAGGCGGTTAGAGTTCCATGCTCCTAACTCCGAAGGCTGCTGGTTTGATTCCCACATGGGCCAGTGGGCTCTCAACCACAAAGTTGCCGGTTCAACTCCTCGAATCCTGCAAGGGATGGTGGGCTCCACCCCCTACAACTAAGATTGAACATGGCACCTTGAGCTGAGCTGCCTCCCAGATGGCTCAGTTGGTTGGAGCATGGGCTCTCAACCACAAGGTTGCCAGTTCAATTCCTCGAGTCCCACAAGGGATGGTGGGCAGTGCCCCCTGCAACTAAGATTGAACACGGCACCTTGAGCTGAGCTGCCGCTGAGCTCTGGGATGGCTCAGTTGGTTGGAGTGCGTCCTCTCAACCACCAGGTTGCCGGTTTGAGTCCCGCAAGGGATGGTGGACTGTGCCCCCTGCAACTAGAAATGGGAACTGGACCTGGAGATGAGCTGTGCCCTCCACAACTAAGACTGCAAGGACAACAACTTGAAGCTGAATGGCACCCTCCACAACTAAGATTGAAAGGGCAACAACTTGACTTGGAAAAAAAGCCTGGAAGTACACACTGTTCCCCAATAAAGGGTGATAATTCTTTTTTGAATGTTTTGTAAAATTCACCTGTAAAGCCATCAGGTCCAGGGCTTTTGTTTATTGGTAGATTGTTGATTACTGATTCAATTTCCCTGGTGGTAATCAGTCTATTCAAGTTTTCTGTTTCTTCTTGAATTAGCCTTGGAAGGTTGTACGCCTCTTGGAAATTGTCCATTTCTTCCAGGTTGACTAATTTGTTGGCATATAGTTGCTCATAGTAATTTCTTAAAATTTTTTTGTATTTCTGCGGTGTCTGTTGTCACTTCTCCTCTTTCATTTCTGATTTTATTAATTTGGGTCCTCTCTTTTTTTTTTGATAAGTCTGGCTAAAGGTTTGTCAATTTTGTTTGTCTTCTCTGAAAACTAACTCTTGGATTCATTGATCTTTTGTCTTGTTTTCCTGGTTTCTATTTCATTTATTTTTACTCTGATCTTTATTATCTCCTCCCTTGTACTCCCTTTGGGATTATTTTGCTTTTCTTTTTCCAGATCCCTTAAGTGTGAAGATAAACTGTTGATTAGTGATTTTTCTTGTTTCTTTAGGTAGGCCTGTAGTGCCATGAATTTCCCTCTTTAGACTGCTTTCACTGCATCCCATAGATTTTGGGTCGTTGTGTTTTCATTTTTGTTTGTCTTGAGATATCTTTTGATTTCTTACTTGATCTCATGGTTGACCCATTCATTATTTAGTAACATGTTATTCAGCCTCCATGTATTTGTGTGTCTTCCAGTTTTTTTTTCTGTAGTTGATTTCTAATTTCATAGCACTGTGGTCAGAGAAGACAATTGGTATGATTTCAATTTTCTTAAATTTATGAAGACTTGTTTTGTGGCCTAACATGTGGTCTATCTTGGAAAATGTTCCATGTGCGCTTGAGAAGAATGTGTATTCTGCAGCTTTGGGGTGAAATGCTCTGAAAATATCGATTAAATCCAAGTGGTCCAATGTGTCATTTAAGGCCGTTGTTTCCATATTGATTTTCTGTCTGGAAGACCTGTCCCTTGTTGTCAGAGGTGTGTTGAAGTCCCCTACTATGATAGTGTTACTGTTGATCTCTGTCTTTATGTCAGTCAATATCTGTTTTATATATTTAGGTGCTCCTATGTTGGGTGCATAGATGTTTACTAGGGTTATGTCCTCTTGTTGGATCGATCCCTTTATTATTATATAGTGCCCATCTTTGTCTTTTAATATTTTCTTCATTTTAAAGTCTATTTGTCAGATATAAGTATTGCAACACCAGCTTTTTTCTCATTTCCATTTGCGTGAAATATCTTACTCCAACCCTTCACTTTCAGCCTGTGTGTGTCTTTTGATCTGAGGTGAGTCTCTTGTATACAGCATATACAAGGGTCTTGCTTTCTTATCCACTCAGACACCATATGTCTTTTGATTGGAGCATTTACATTTCAAGTGATTATTGATAGGTACATAGTTATTGCCATTTTTTTATTTGTAGTTAGACTGTTTTCATCTTTCCTCTGTTTACAGAAGCTGTTTTAATATTTCCTGCAATGCTGTGTTGGTGGAATTTAGCTTATTCTTTTTTGGGAAGCTCTTTATCTCTCCTTCAATTTTAAACGATAGCCTTGCTGGATAAAGCTATCTAGGTTGGAGGCCTTTGTTTTTCTTCACTTTGAGTACCTCCTGCCACTCCCTTCTGGCCTTCAATGTTTCTGTAGAAAAGTCATTTGATAGTCTTATGGGAGTTCCCTTGTAAGTAACCCTCTGTCTTTCTCTTGGTGCTTTTAGGATTCTCTCTTTGTCTTTAACCTTTGCCATTTTAACTATAATGTGTCTTGGTGTGGTCCTGTTTGGGTTTATCCTGGTTGGAACTCTCTGCACTTCCTGGGCTTGTATGTCGGTTTCCTTCACCAGGTTTGGGAAGTTTTCAGACATTATTACTTCAAATATGTTCTCAATCCCTTGCTCCCTCTCTTCACCTTCTGGTATTCCTATGATGTGCATGTTGTTGCGCTTGATGTTATCCCACAGGTCTCTTAAACCATCTTCATTGTTTTTTATTCTTTTTTCTTTTTGTTGTTCCTCTTGGGTGGTCTCTGCTCACTTGCTTCTAAGTCGCTGATTCAATCCTCTGCCTCATTTCACCTACTGGTAGTTCATTCAAGTGTGTTCTTTATTTCAGTTATTGTATTCTTTAGTTCTAACTGGTTGTTCATTATGATTTCTACATCCTTCTTTATGTCCTCTCTAAGCTCCTTAAACATTCTTATCATCAGTGTTCTGAACTCTGTCTCTGATAGGTTGGTTACCTCTGTTTCATTTTGTTCCATTTCTGGAGGTTTCTTCTGTTCTTTTATTTGGGACATGTTTCTTTGTGTCCCCATTCTGGCTGACTCTCTGTGTTTGCTTTGATGTATTAGGTAGATCCCCTAGAGTTCTTAGTTCTTGCTGGGTTATCTTATGTAGTGTGTGTCCTTTATATTTGATTTGCACCACTTCCCTATTCTCCTGTGCGTTTGCTCCAGAGGTGACTCTTGTGTTGTGTATATTGTCCTGTTAAAAATTGATCTTTAGTTGCTTTTGGCTTGTGAGTAGGTGGGGTTGACTCCTCGGCTGACTAGTTGTGAGACTTGGCTCTGCCCACTGCAGGGTGTTCTGCTGCATGAGGGTTGACCACTTAAATGTGGTTTGGCCTCTATGGGCTCTTGTGCCTGTAGAGAATTCCCTCTGTCACTTGTAGGTCAAACCCAGTAATACTCTGGTTTGGTCTGGAGTTGGCCTCTGGGTATATTGAATCTTGTGCTTCTTGGGCTGGGCCCTCGTAGGGCAATTTCAGAACAAAGCAAATCAAGCACAACAACAACAACAACAAAGTGAAAATCAAATACAATCACATGTAAAAACAACCAATAACCCATACTCAACACAGGCAAGAATATAAAAAATACAAAAAAAAGAAAGAAAAAGAAAAAGCAGCGCCAGTCATGCCTTAAGCCTACCAAGTAATCTCCAGGTCGTCCTCTGCTGTACCAAAGAGTCCTCAGCATCTTGTGCAGGCAGAGCCGGTCACCTAGTGCCCAGAGTGACCCTGGCACTGCAGTTCTAGATGCGTGGGGCTATGGGGTCTGGATGGTAGTTTTTACAAAGTCAGTGCAGTTTCTGCTCTTTCTTGCACATACGCGCACTGAGAGTAACACAACCAGCCCTGCGCCCAGGTCTTCTGAGTCTTTGGGCACTTCTTCCGTGTGTGTGTGTGTGTGTGTGTGTGTGTGTGTGTGTGTGTGTGTGTGGAGGGCACAAGATTTCTGAGCTGCTGGCTATGGCTCTCTCTGAATCTACTACTACTCTCCTCTTCAGGAGCCAGCTCTCTCTCTGGGGGGTAGGATTGGGAGAGTGGAGGGAGGGGCCCAGGTATGGTGTTTACTTCCTTTGTCTGACCTAGGGCCCAGCTGGAGGTCTCAGCTGAGGTTACTGCCTCAAACGCTGGATATGCTGCTCTCTGGGCAGGAGAGATCAGCTGTGGGACACAGGGAAAGAGCCCACCTCCTGGCTCTTGTGCTCTCTGTTCTGTCCTGGGACCCCCTGCGTTTCCGCAGCCACGGATGCCGGCCGTGTCTTCACTCCACTTTCTTCCCTCTTCCCCTAGTTCACTCAGTTTGCCCACCTTCAAGTAATCCTCCTACAAGTCTCTTAGTTGTTCTGTGTGATGAGCAGAGTCCTCTGATGGGTTATAGATGTTCAATTTGTGATAAGTTCCGGAGGAGAACTCAAGAAGACCACCTCGCTGTTGCCATTCCTATGACCCCATTATTCTTATATTGCTCTTTCTGATGGAGTCACAGAGTTCTTGTAGATTTCTTCATTTCTTTTTATTTTCAAGTCTCTCTTCCATTTGTGTCATCCAGATTTCTATCTTCAATGTTCTAATTCTTTTCTCCATCTGGTCAGCTTTATTTCCTAAGCTCGCTACTTCATTCTTCATCTCTTTTATTGAGTTCTTCACCTTCAGAATTTCTATTTGGTTCTTTTTTAAAATTTCAATTTCTTCAATAAAGTGTTCATTTAGTTTGTTGATTTTTATTCCTGAATTCATTGAGCTGCCTATGTGAGTTTTCTTGCATGTTGTTTTTTCATAACTGCAATCTTGAATTCTCTGTCATTTAAGTCACATATTTCCGTGTCTTTAAGTTTATCTTCTGGAGAGTTTTCGTTTTGTTTCTGAGCTGCCTTGTTACCTTGGTAATGCATAGTAATTGATGGACTATTTCTCTTTCTGGTCATACATGGGAATGAATTTTGCAGCAGGTTGATATGAAGAGGTCTTTCTTTTGTTTTACCGTAGGTAGTACTGGAGCGTTTTATTTTCTCTTGCGTTGCTCTGGCTGGCTTTTTGAATCTCTGCTGGGTGGTAGTAGTTACCTTGTATTCCCTGAGGAGGTAGTGGCTCTGCTGTAGCCAGGTCACCTTGGTCTCAGGGCACCAATCCCATGGGAGAATGTGGCTGGTGATGGGGTTCTGAGTCCCTGAAATCCCAGTGCTGCCCCTGCAGCCAATGCAGTTCTGTACTGCCTGAGCTGCCCCACGTACCCCTGCTGGGATCAGGTGGAAAGGGTTGGCGCAGGGTAGGCTGGGAGAGGTAGCGGGTGTGTTTGTGGCTTTGTTCTCTTCCCAGTAAAGCTAGACCTCAGCTGCCTCACCTCTGTATCTCTACCCTTGTCACTGGGAGTAACCGCAGGGTGCATCTGCCTCTCAGGAACTGTCTCTCCATTTCTCAGGGCTGTAGCTATTCTGCTTTGTAACTAGATCCTTATTGCCACAGTTTCTTCTGGGGCCTGCTACCTGCTCTGGGAGGGTATGAGCAGGTGACTGTGGGAGGGTGGGAGGAGGCAGCCAGGCTCCGTGGCTTTATCTTCTGCTTGGCATGGCGGCTGGTAGAACACAACTGTCGCATTTCTTTATTTGGTCTCTGCCCCAAAGTCTATGCCCTGAGCGCTGGGTTCAGCCATATTTTATGCTGATCACTCAGGCCGGCATGCTTGGGACCACAATGAGTGCACCTGCAGCCTGAGTCTTCCCTTCTCCCAGACCTCGTCAGGGCTGCATCCACGACACCCATCTCTGCTCTTCTTCTCTGCGTCCTCCCGTTTGTCCTGATTTACCCACCTTTAGATGTTGCGTTGCGTGGTTATCTCAGACCTGTTTGTGGGTTGTGCAGGGAATCCTTTGTTGAATTACAGCTGTCTAACTTGTTGTAACTTCAAGGAGAGAGAACAAGTGGACCCCTCACACCACCATACTTCTGACATCATTTCCCTTAGCTTTTGTTTGGCTTTATTTCTTCTTCATTTCTGGAGGACAGAATTGCCAGATAAAATATTTTTTGTTGGCAGTTTTTTTTTCTTTCGGCACTTTGACTATATCATCCTAGTCTCTCCTGGCCTGCAAAGTTCCTGCACAAAAATCCTCTGATAGCCTTATGGGGTGGTGGGGGTGGGGGGGGTTCCCTCGTATTTGAAGAGTTTCTTTCCTCTTGCTGCTTTCAAAGTTCTCTTTGTTTTTGATTTTAGACAGTTGTATTATGATGTGGCTGGGAGCAGATCTCTTTGAGTTGAATCTATTTGGGGAGTTATAAGTGTCACGTACTTGGATGCCATCATCTCTCCCCAGATTTGTGCAGTTTTCAGCTATTATTTCTTTCATGTAATCTTTCTGTCACTTTTTCTCTCTCATCTCCTCCTGGGACTCCCATAATGTATACATTATTTTGCTGATAGTATATTATCATTCCTGTAGGCTTTTTTCCACTCTCACAGTCTTTTTTATTTATTCTCCTCTTACTGTATAAGTTCAAATGACTCATCTTCAAGTTCATAGATTCTTTCTTGTGCTTGATTCATTGTGTTGTTTTTGTTCTCTTTTGCATTAAAAAAAATTTCATTCTTTATATTCCTCAGGTCTAGAACTTTTTTTTTCTAAATGATTTCTCTTTGTTTAGCTTCTTGTTTTGTTTTTCTGATTTCATGGAGTTGTCTGTCTGTGTTATCTTGTAATTTGCTGAGCTTCCATAAGACACTTATTATTTTAAAATTTTCAGGGTTGACATATAGTATTAAATTAGTTTCAGGTGTATAACACCCTGTTTCCCCAAAAATAAGACCTACCTGGACAATCAGCTCTAATGCATCTTTTGGAGCAAAAATTAATATAAGACCCAATCTTATTTTAATATAATATAATATAATATAATATAACAATATAATACCAATCTTACATTAATTTTTACTCCAAAAGACACATTAGAGCTGATTGTCTGGCTAGGTCTTATTTTTGGGGAAACACAGTAGTGATTAGATATTTATACAACTTACAAAGTGATCACCCTAATAAGTCTAGTACCCATCTGACACCATATCTAGTTATTACAATATTATTGACTCTATTCCCTATATTGTACTTTACATCCCTGTGATTGTTTTTATAACTGGCAATTTGTGCATCTTATTCCCTTCCCATTTTTCACACATCACCCAACCCAATCATTAAAACATTCACAAGGAGGGCCGGTCCGATGGCTCAGGCAGTTAGAGCTCCATACTCCTAACTCCGAAGGCTGTCAGTTCAATTCCCACATGGGCCAGTGGGCTCTCAACCACAAGGTTGCTGGTTCAACTCCTCGAGTCTCTCAAGGGATGGTGGGCTCTGCCCCCTGCAACTAAGATTGAACACAGCACATTGAGCTGAGCTGCCTCCTGGATGGCTCAGTTGGTTGGAGTGCGGGCTCTCAACCACAAGGTTGCCGGTTCGAGTCCCGCAAGGGATGGTGGGCTGTGTGCCCCCTGCAACTAGAAACGGCAACTGGACCTGGAGCTGAGCTGCACCCTCCACAGCTAAGACTGAAAGGACAACAACTTGAAGCTGAACAGCACCCTCCACAACTAAGATTGAAAGGACAACTTGACTTGGAAAAAAGTCCTGGAAGTACACACTGTTCCCCAATAAAGTCCTGACCCCTTCTCCAATAAAATCTTTAAAGAAAAAAAAGATATTGCCCAGATAAAAATCACCAATGGATAAGAAAATCATAAGGCAAAAAGTTTAAAAAAAATTTTTAATATCACAAATGCAGTATGATCTGCATTTTATGAATATACTGCATATCTGCCTATGTCCTTTATGAATATCTATGATTCATACATAAAGAGAATATAATGTTTTGACTCTCAAGACCCAATTTTACCTCCTGGTGTGCAACATGGCTCCTGTTGAGAATGCATGATTTAGTGGAAAAAAGGATGGCTTATTTTACAAAAGCTGCTGCTGAGAGATTTGATCTGTATTTGAAAGATAAGAAAACTAAGCCCCTAATTTATACCATAAACAAATGGATTAAGTGAGTGTGAAAGAGAAATAAAATTTTTAGAAAAAGACTCAATACACATACCACAGTAGTGGTGGAGACCCTTTCGAAAGCCCAGAAGCTATCAAAGATAAGGTAGACACGTGTGACTAAATGTAATAAAGTTATTCATAGTAAAAGATCTTCATTTTATTTCATTTTACTTAACAGGCATTTGTTGAGCGCGTCCTCTGTGTGAGACACGTTCTAAGCACTGGAGATTCAGCAGTGAACAAAACAAAGTCCCTGGCTTCTTACAGTGTATATTCTAGTGGGGCAGAAAGTCAATAAAGAATCAAATATTTTAGCTGAAATCTTACAGAATTGTGGAAATGGGTTGTGCGATTATTTGAGGGCGAGTGTTCCAGGCAGATTCTCAAGCAGGAACATGCTGGGCAGGTGTGAAGAACAATAAGCCACCACAGTGACTGTGGCAATGGGAGGGACCCAGGAGGGGAGAGGAGGCCTGCGGGGGAGCAGAAGCTGGACCCTGGAAGGCCTGAAGTCCACAAGACTTTGGGTTTTTACAGGGGACTGGGAAGCCTTTGGAGGGTCTTGAGTAGAGAAGTAACATGATCTAATTTACATGATAAAAGTATGGTTCTGACTGCAGTGGGGGAAATAGGCTGGTAGTGGGGAGTGGAGTCAAGAAGTTCAGTGTGGAGGCTTACAGAGCAGTATAGGTGAGAGACGCTGAAGGCTTGGATTACCCAGTGAGGGAGCTGAGACGCAGTCAGGTTCAAGACATAATTGTAGGGACAGGTTGAATGAATTGGGTGCAGAGAAAGGACAAGTCGATTGGGAGAACATTTTTTCAACACAAATGGCAGATAGAACATTAACATACAAAAAACACCTACAAACTGATTAAGAAAAGGACAAACCACCAGTTTGAAAAACAAGTAATTCACAGAAGTCCAAAAGCCTAATAAAGCTGCTGAATAAAGGCTCAATCTCACCAGTATTCAGAAAAATTCAATTAAAGTGAGAATTAGGTACCACTTTTCTCATTAAATAGGTAGCAATTAAAAATAGCTACTGTTTGCAGTGTCAGTGAGATAATGCGTGGAAAGATGAACTCTCACACGTTCCTGGTCAGAATGTGAATTTTTACAAATTTTGGGGAAAGTTAATACCTATTAACATTAAAAATACATATTTCCATTGACCTGGCAACTCCACCTTTGGAAATCTAGAGAAATAAAATTCTCATCGTGTACAAACATGTTTATTCCAGCACCATTTGGCAACTGTAGCACCATATGGCCAATGACAAAAAGTCGGAACAAGCCAAACGTCCATCTTTAAGGAAATGAATACGCATTCATTCATTCACAATACTGGACGCTACGCTATGACAATAATGCTTTGGAGTGACGTCTGTTGACGTGGAGTGATGTATATGATATATTGTCAGGTGAAGAAATCAAGTTGCGGAATAATGTAGGTAGTTTGACCCTATTTGCATGTATGTTTATATTGCATGGATTTAAGATAGGAGAGATTCATAGGAAGTAGACACTGATAACATTGTGAGTTTTTAATTTTTGAAGAGAAATTTAATAAAGATTTAAATACTTTCGAGACCTAGGTTACATGTGTATAATCCATTACAATGTGGCATCTCTTAGGTTTGACTTCCCAGTCTTGGCAGACGCTTTTGCTTCAGACAATGATAGATACAAGCATCTTTAGTTCTTAAACACTAGAAAATTGGGCTTTTATTTCTTCAAAACCTAATTGGAACCTCCCAGCTACAGAGTAGGAACACTGGTGGTATTTTCTATTCTCAACTGTTTTGAAGGGGAGAGTATTGGAATTTCATCAAATATAAAACTGAATATTCTGATCCGTTTTTCAGTTTATCCTTTTATCCCTTTGGATTCTGTTTTTAAGTTCTGTACTTTTTTTCCTTTTACCAACTCCCTGCATTCACTTCCTAGATATGCCAATTAAAACCGAGGGTGAGAGATATTTGGAGGAAATGTGAAATCACATTTTTAATGCAATACTAACCCAGGGAATCTTTAATAGGAGCCACACTTGCTGATTTTACATAAAGTGTTTATTTCCCAATATCTTTGCATTTCTTATTCAACTTCATTATCTTTAAATTCACTTTCCTGCTTTTATGTCCTTAGGCTTTTCTCCTAAACATAAAGTAACAAATGGGAGGCTTCCACTCATTCTTTTTTTCTTTCCATTTTAATTAAGGCATAATTCACAAAAATTGTATATATTTAAGGTAAGACTTGATTCCCCCAGTTTTATTGATATAATCAACACACAACACAGTGTAGGTTTAAGGTGTACAATATAATGATATATACATGTATTGTGAAATGATCACAAGTTTAGTTCACGTCTGTCATCTCACAGAGTTACACATTTTCTTTTTTTCCTTGTGATGAGATCTCTTACGATCTGTTTTCTTAGCAACTGACTTGAAGTGTTGATGTATGTGTCTGCTTATTCTTGTGAGCAGGGCATTTGGCATCTGTATTAGCTTATTTGTAAAATAAAATTTACCACCCACCGTTGATTTTCTGTTAAGTCCCACATTCCTACCTTTATAGCTAACCTATCTTGAAAGTACATATACTTATTCATTTTCCTAATATTTGTATCATTTTGCTAAACATGGTGTCATTTTAATAGCCCACCCCTTTTCCTTCCTCTTTCTGGGGTCCTTTAAGAGTTCCATACCTGTATCTTTAAGGATTAACAATTGTTTTTAGCTGGCCGGTGTTTGGTGGCCTACAGAGAGCGGTTCACACAGTTTTCACTGTCGTAGTTTCCTCTGATGTGACTTGACTTACCCTCAATGGCCTCGTGGGATTGAAAATGTTTTTACTGCGAGTTTGAAGTTATGGTGAAGACCCAGGGTGGTTTCTATAGATGGACCAGAGAGAGCCATAGAAAAATGACATGAGGCTCATGAAAACCTGAATGTTTGTAACTATATTAAAAGGCTTCTGGTCATATTTCCCCTATAACAGCATAATATTTACAACAGGTAAGTCAACTAAGCTGATCAAATCTCTAGATATATATGCTCCAGAGGCATAGAAGTAATTTACAACATAAAATTTCATGTTCCACGTTTTTCCTATCTCCTCCCCGCCTTTTAACTTGCAATTCAGTCTTACTAAATTGATGGTTCATTGACGGCCTCAGGGTTTTGTGACTTCTCAACTGTGTCTCCTACGCTTGTAGCAGGGCTGTGAGCACATGGTAGGGGTCCACACCGCGGTTTGGATTGTGCTAGATGCTGTGGAGCTGCTCTCTTCAGCTTGTGGTTAGTTAGGTAGCATGAACCATTTACAAAACGTTTTATACTTTGGGCACGGACAAAAGTAGGGATTGTCTCTCTCTGTCAAACCTTCTAAAGAATTCTAGCATATTAGATTAGTTTGAAAAGGTTCCTTGGAAGATACCTAGTTAGTCCAAAAGAATTCATGCTTTGAATTATAGATTCATATTTGGAAGGAACCATAAAGATAATCTGCTCCAACCATCCACTGGTTCCTAAGACTCTCCTCTGGATCATTCCCACCAAATGATCACGCAGCCTTACACTCTTGCGTAAACTCTTCCAGGCGTCCACTTCCCCTTATGTTGAGATAAAGATCTGTTACCTCAAACCTTTCATTCACTGGTGTTATTTACTTGGGCTTATACAAAATATTCTAATTCATGATGAACCTTCTATATTTGAAAATAATTCTTATTGTCTCCTTATTATGTTTTTTCCCCCAGGTGAAACTGGAACTTCCTACTTGCAATGATTTGGCTCTCCTTACCATTATAATGTGTCTCTTGTCAAGGTTTATCCACATCTCATGACAGAACTGAATGTAATATTCAGAGTATGGGCTAACCAGCACAGAATGAGTAGTATAAACATAAAATTCCTAACATCTATACTTTTAAAGCAGACTAAAATTGACTTTATTGGAAGGCATGTCCGGCAACTCCTTACCGCGCTTCTATTTTCTGCTGGCTTAAATTCCTCTCCTGGCTGCCTCTCTTTGGAAAGTGCTCTTTACCAATGCAACTATTCATATAATGGGCTCTTCTCAAAGTCTCGGCTATCCTCTAATCATCTTTTCTTTTTGAAGCTCTAATTTTCCTTAGTTATCAGAATATTCATTATACAGGTTTTCCTTGTATCTTCCCATATCTTAATTTTCTTCTTCAAGCTGTTACATGCCACAGGCTCAGTTCTTTTACCTCTGTTTCTGCTAGCTCTGTATTTTTCCCTTTGGGGAGCTCATTTACTCTTCTGGCTTCAATTGTTACCTCTATTGGACTGACTCCAAGACCTCTGAAATGATGTGTTACTATCTGTCCCTTTAATCTCAACAACTTAGTTTATCCCTGTCTGATAAACTAGCTCCTAGTTTATTACTGATTTCCTGTCACCCAGGTTCAGAAGTTATGAAGTCATTTTTTTTCCCTTTTCCTTCCTTATATGTCATCAGTCATCATGAAGTAATGATTCTTCTTTGAAATAAAATCTCAGATCTAATCCTTCTATTTATTACTTCCATCACTTACTATTCCAAGCACCCCTTAACTAGATTTACTACCTATGATGTTTCTCCTCTTCAATCTATTTTGCACAATCACAAAATTAACATTTTTTTTTTTTTTGTAATGCTACTTTATTCCATTTACTCTCCTTCACAAATACTCCGGAAAGCTTCCTGTTGCCTGCTGAGTATAATATCAATTCCACGTTTGTGTTTCCAATCCCTTCAGAATCTTCTAGCTCTCCTTTGCAAAATCATACCCCAGAATCCTTCTCATGAACCTGCAGCAACAAAAAAATTGCCTGCTTCCTGGAGAGCATGACACTGGCTGTCTCTAATCCCTTTGCCTTTCTTCTGCTCTTTCTACTGCATCAGCATATCTGCAACTTACCTGTCTTTCTAGACATGTCACATTCCCTTCCCCATGAAGCCATCCCCTTTATCTTCTTATCCCAAGAGGTTGCTAACTCCTATTATACTGTCCCTGTAAAGTACATTTTGACACTTAGATGTCATTTTTTTAAAAAATTGTCATATCACTATATATGTTACATGCTACTTGATTGCAGGGACTGACTTATATTTTTCTGACTTATGTTATTGCTAGAACAGTGCCTTGTGAACATTAGGCCACTATGTAAAGTTATTCGTTGGTTAGTTGGTTGGGCTATCACGGAGACATTTGTCAAAAGAAATTACTATACGTTTATTTAATCAAAATGTTTTATTTTAGAAAGTATTCAGTGTTTCTTGACTAAGTAATATAAGTATCAACTTATAAAACAGTTGGAAGCTGAGGTTTGGGGCTGAGAGGTCTAAAATGATGCAACTTCTAAAGAGCAGAAACTGCAGATTAACGGGATTCTATGATTGTGATCCGTTATGCAACGTCTGAACAGGACTTGGATTTGGGGCATGGGAATCGTAATAATCAGTCGTCTCATGGGCTTTCCTTTCATTTACCCTCACTCTTCCACCGTTTGTTGTATTTCCTTCCTTTACTTGCCTCTGCCCCTTTTTGAAGATTCTTTTTCACCCTTGGCTTCTGGTTCTTTCTTTCCTTTAACTTTGTCCTGTCCTTCACCACCTTTCTTGTTTTTGGTGTCATTTTGTTTTGTACCTTTGTTCTTCTCAGCATCTCCCTTTTCTTCGTCCTGCTTTCCTTCATCTTCAAAACTCTCCTTTTTCACTTGGGCTTCCTGGCCTTGCTGTATCCCGGCCTCACTCTTCCTCACCTGGGCTTCCTGGCCTTGCTGTATCCCGGCCTCACTCTTCCTCACCTGGGCTTCCTGGCCTTGCTGTATCCCGGCCTCACTCTTCCTCACCTGGGCTTCCTGGCCTTGCGGTATCCCGGCCTCACTCTTCCTCACCTGGGCTTCCTGGCCTTGCTGTATCCCGGCCTCACTCTTCCTCACCTGGGCTTCCTGTGTTTTCAGTATTCCCGTGTCACTCTCCTTTTCTCCGACCTCCGTTCTTGTCTTGCCTTTCTCCAATGCAACGCCTTTCGCTTTGCTTTTGGACTCTGTTTTGCGCATTGATGTCAAGGACTCGTCAGAACCCGTGAATAAGATTTCCTTCTTCAGTGCTTGCTTGTCTTCTCCACTTCCCTTAGACCTTGTCGCGCCTCCACTTTTCAGGACCGGGCCTTTGGGAACTGGTTTCTTTGCCAGTTCTCCATCTGTATAACCTGGAAATATAACTGAGCACACAACAAAAGCGCACGGTTCAGATATCAAGTACTTTCTGTTTATTTCTACTTTTCCCCCTGTTACTGGTTTCTTTCTCTTTTCTTTTTCTCTTAAAACTGACAAATTGGAGATAACTTGAGTTTTTCCTGAAAATATAAAATGGTGGAATGCTACACATAAAATTATAGTAAGTATTGATTGATAACATTCCAGACTCTTTTTAATAAGTTGGAAGATTATTGAAAGAAAAGGTAAAATGTACTATAAATGAACTGGCATTTGTTCAATATATTAAGGCTAATGAAAAATGCTTAATACCTAAAGAAGGATGTATTCTGAAAAGAAATAGAATTTATTTTTAGAAAAAATTATGGAAAGAAGCAGTAATTCTTAAAATAGAAAATGGAAACTCAAAATATGTTTTTCACATTGAATAAAAGCACATCTTATTATGCAAAAGTAATAATAGTACTAGCTGATAATTGTTAAGTGCTTACCACACACTAGACACTCACTGTTCTGAGCACTTTATATGTATTAATTCATTTAACCTTCACAACAACCATATAGGGTAAGTACTCTTATCACTCTCATTTTCTTCTCAGATGAAGAAACTGAGGCACAGAAAGTTTAAATTAATGTGAATATGGTCATGAAGTTAGTAGGCAGTGGAGTTGGATTTGAACCTGAGGAGTCATACTCCAGAGTTCAGTTTTAACTACTCCCTACACTGTTTCTTGCAATATCTGCTAACTCTGTTCGCAAAAAGTTCAGGTCCCTTTTATCATGCATAGGTAAGTCAGCTCTGCTGTGCTTCATTTCTGTGTTATCTGATAAACTTGAATTTGTTAGCTTCTATTTTTTTATTTTTATTTTATTATTATTATCTTTTAGTGATTTGATTCCCTGAATTAAGAAAAATAAGAATATCTGTGATACCAAGGAGAATTGTATGGATTCTTGGTATGGAGCAGAGGTATGTCTTGCTTTGAAAAGAAATCTAACATTTACTATTCATGTAGTAGAAAGAATAGTGAATTTAAAAACTGAATCAAAACATCTGGGTTTACTATTCCTGCTAGCAGGGTTTATTTGGGCAGATCAGTTAACCCCCAAAGTCTCAGTCCTCATCTTTAGTCAGCTATGCCCCCTTTGTAGAATTATTTAATGATTCTAGTCAAATAGTTTAAGGAGCATGGCCTTTAGAGACAAACTGGTTCAAATCTTGGCTCTACACCTAACTAGCTGGGTGACTTTGGGCAACCTTCACTTTTTTATCTGTAAAATGTTAGTAGCTACTTCACAGAAGTGTTATGAGGATTAAATAATATCACCGAAGGAAAGCACTCAGTACAGCACATGGAATATAGTACTTTGTCAGTAAGTATTGGCTGTTACAATGACCAAGGAGATAGCACAGGCAACAATTCTCTCTCAACTATCAAGACAGGACATTCTTAGCTCTAAACAAATAATTTAGAAGAATGGTTAATTGCATTACAGGAAGATTTCTTGCATAAAAATTATTTGACTTCTTTAAATATTGAAAGCTTTTTGTTACATTAGAGTTTAACGTTAAAAAAACTGATGTACACATAACTGAATTTTATCAGTTGCAAAAGGTGAGAGATACCTGTATTAGGTAAGAAGGTAACTATAAATCAAAATAGATGTTGTAGTTCAGTGTTTTCTGATGTTGTCTCTTTGGTATTTTAAACTTTTGATACCAAAATAAAAATAACATTAGATACCTTGCATTAATGCTTTCTGAACCCCTTTGTGTCTTTTCTTCCTTCGTGCTTGTTCAATAAGACGGGTGCTGACATTTTATTCTAGACAAACCCATTTCCAATTTTTTAATGAAAATCAGTGGTAATATAGCCTAAGTACTTCTGTATTGAGAGAAACAGTCCAGAATATATTGATATCTGCCAGTACTACCGGTGGACACAAATTTTGTTTGGGGTATGGTGTGGTGTGGAGAAGAGTATGTTTTTCCACTGAAGCTTCAAATTTTAATTCTATGGAATGTACTCCTAACCAAGCTGACTTTCTTAATATATGAATAATTTTTAGTTTTACCATCTTTTGTGGGTAATTTGTTTCATGTTTACTACCTGATCCATTTTTAACCTAAATTTACCTCCTAAATTGTATAGATTTTGTTAATCAAAACTAATTATTGTAAGATTTAAGGAAACAATCAGTATTTATTCTAGCTACAGTTTTCCTTATTTTATAGAAATTTGAAGAATTTTATTCTTTTCTCTTTTGAAAAATACCTCTAGTCACTTTTAAATAGTATCTTCATACCTATGATTTTTAATAATTTTTAATAATTTTGCTGTATATTTTACATCTTGAATTTAATCAAGATAATTAGATTTTCTAGGATTTATTTTTTCAGGAAACTAGTTATCCTGCAAATTAAGATTCACTTTATTTCAACTTTGCATTGCAGAAGTAAGTCACAAATTCTAAGTTCTCTCCCTTCTCCCAGATTTCTAGATGGTGCATACATATTTTCTTTACCTGGACGTCATAAGCTCCATAATGTAAATATTTGTAAACCCTGGATGATGTCCATTTATTGCAGGCAGTAGCCTATACAACCAAATTTTAATACAATAGAAAGATTTAATCAAGATCTTGGTGATCATTGTAATGTATTTGGGCTGATTAAAAAGTTTAAATTGGATTCATTTTTGTTAAAGCTGAAAGATATCAAGAAATAGCTATTACATTAATAATTCTAATTTTACGATACTTAAAATAATGTAGAAAACAGACCACGGGCTTTATTAGAAAACGAATCTTAGGTTCTTAATCCAGTGGCTGTCAGGGAGAGCACAGACATGTCTAGACTCTACATGATCTGTTAAGCAATAGAGAGGTGAATCATTAGGGTTCTCAGGCCACGAATCAACATTTTAAAAGGTCATATACTTATTAGCTACATGTGAAGGTGAGAACATAAGGGACTCAACTTGACAGATAATGAAGTCTGATGGGCTGATTTGTCTTAAATTTCTTTTTGAACAATGGATTAAACCTTACCCTCTTTTACTAAAACTATCAGCGGGGAAGAATCTGTTTGAAACATTGTCATACGATCTTTTAAAAGAAAAAAGTTAAAAGACTAAACTGATTTTTTTCCAGCAACTGAAAAAACCCCATATTCATTAAAAACTAATTCATCTTCAGGAAGGGACTTGACCTTCTTACGGCCCTCCTTCCTTTGTAAGGAGAACACGGCCTGTCACCTTCCCGTCTGGGTGGGGAAGGGCATTTGAGGTACAGACACATCATGGCTGCTCTGAATGTGTATTGTCTCTTGTACTGTGAATCAAAAGAAAATAACTGTCCTATTCAACTTTACCTCCTCCCCCAATCACAAAGCCACCTTTGTTCTAGTGTAAACTGAGAAAGAAGAGTAAGGCTTAAACATGACTAAATATAAGGACATATATTGCATTTGTCAGTGTTTGGAATGTTTGAGATGCTTGAAATGCATCTCACTACATTTAAGTCTTACTTCTTATGGTCATATATTTACAGAGTTTTAAAAATTATTCTTGTATTTTGTTTTATGTCATTTCCTTGAAGAACTGAGCCATGCCTTAAGTAATCCTGACATAGAGAAATCTGAATTTAGAAAACAGTTAAAAGCCAAACATTACTATAAATGGGATGTCTTCTATTTTTAACTTTTTTGTGTGCTTTTAATTTACAGCTTCTCTAGTAGGTGCATTTATGCATTTACAAACACTTGATTTATAGAAAAGATTTCAGGACCAATCATAAAAAGGCATCTATTGTTCAGTATAGAATGCAGTGTGTTGGCCTGGGAGGCGTGTTTACTTCAGGAAGTAAACCATGCTGTTTACCAGCTCTTTAATCCTGGGCCAATGTGTGAGCCAGTCTCCTGATCTATAAGGTGGGGAATGATAACAGTCACCAGGCAGGGCCATGGTAAGAATAACATACTGTTTTTGAATATGCCTCGCACAGTGCTCAGTATATAGTAGGTGCTCAATACTGACGATCCCTCAAAGGTAAAGTTATTTAGAAGGCAACAGAAAGTAGTTAAGATTTTGTTCTTAACTAGTTTTTTTTCTATTAATATGATTCAGTGGGGCTTCACTTACAACTAAAAAAAGACTTCTAAATTATCAGCAAAGAACTAATGGAATTCAAAAACCAATTTTTCTTTCATTATATTTTGCTGGGAGTCAGTGCCGAGACTGTTTCAAAGCTCAGAAGATGGCCAGCGGTTATGACACCCTTTTGTGGTAACTTCATCTCCTCTACAGTAATCTGTCCAAAAATAGTTACTTAAAATATTGCTTGATTCTGGCGAATGGGGACATTTAAAATGACCGTAGAAGCACAACAGCCAGGTCAGAAAATAACTATAAACAGTATAAAATATCACAATTAAGAACAGATAAGGAGCTTACCCACAGGAGATAATGCTAAAAATAAAACACAAAAGAAAGATCAGTGAAAATTTTCTAACTTAAGGAAAACCAGACCCCAGTGATACCAATGGTAGGTGAATGCAGAAACAGGACCTCCAGGGAGTGTAAAACCATCTGTCTCAGGAGTGTGACTGGCCAAAGGTCTACACCCTATTCCACAGAGAAGGTTATCTTTAGGGGGCCATTTAGTTACTGTGGGGGATTGAATTGTTGGGTGACAATTAAGTTCATGAACTTACCACCGTGCTTACATTGGTAACACTGTACAAACAGCTCGGTAAGGTTTCATAACCCTGGTATATCAGTGTCTCACAGCTGTGTTTGTGTCGATGTGTGGCGGTGTCTTGCTGAGTGGCATTCATTATTGTTTGGGCATGTTTTTGTGTGCAGTCGTGAGAATGTCTGCGCTTGAATTAGAGCAACGAACAAACATTAAATTTCTTGTTAAATTTGGCAAGAGTAGAAGTGAAATCAGGGACATGTTAGTCCAAGTTTATGGGGATAATGCCATGAAGAAAATGGCAGTGCATAAATGGATTAAATATTTTTATCAGGGGAGACAACGTGTCACTGATGAAGAGAGGTCAGGGCAGCCAGTAACAAGCAGAACTGATGAAAACATTGTAAAAATTTGTCGAATTGTGCATCAAAATCGTCAGCTGACTGTGAGAAGCATAGCAGACCAAGTAAACATCAATAGGGAAATAATTAGGAAAGTCTTAGCTGAAAATCTTGGTATGAGAAAGGTGTATGCAAAAATGGTCCTGAAGGAGTTCACCAATGAACAAAAGCAAAGGAGAGTCAGTTTGCCGAGACCTTTTGGAGAGGCAAGATGATGTTTTGGGCCATGTTATCACTGGTGATGAAAGATGGGTGTACCAATACAACCCTGAAACAAAATGTCAAAGTGCACGATGGAAGTCAGCCAATTCTCTGCGACCAAAAAAGTTCCATCAGTCCAATCAAGAGTCAAAATGATGTTGCTAAACTTTTTTTGATATCAGAGGGATTATTCATTACGAATTTGTACCAACTGGACAAACAGTTAACCAAGTTTACTATTTGGAAGTGCTGAAAAGGCTGCGTGCAAAGGTTAGATGAAAATGACCTGAACTTTTTTCCAACAGTTCATGGCTTTTGCATCACGATAATGCACCAGCTCACATGGCACTGTCTGTAAGGGAGTTTTTAGCCAGTAAATAAATAACTATTGGAACACCCTCCCTACTCACCTGATCTGGCCCCCAATGACTTCTTTCTTTACCCGAAGATAAAGGAAGTATTGAAAGGAAGACATTTTGATGACATTCAGGGCATTAAGTGTAATACGATGACAGCTCTAATGGTCATTCCAGAAAAAGAGTTCCAAAATGGCTTTGAAGGGTGGACTAGGTGCTGGCATCAGTGCATAGCTTTCCTAGGGGAGTACTTCGAAGGTGACTGTAGTGATATTCAGCAATGAGGTATGTAGCACTTTTTCTAGGATGAGTTCATGAACTTAATTGGCAAACCTTGTATCTATTTTACCAAAATTCAAACTGTTGCATTGCCTACTTTCACAGTTTTTTTATGTCAGTTTTTTACCCACTCTCCTTCAGATCCATTTGAAAAATGTGTATTGTCGGTCAATTATCAAAATCATTACCTTGTCCTGATACTTACTCTTTACATTGATTTTAGGGGTTTTTCTTTTTTAGTAAAAATCATCCATCACAATATTATAATGAGGAAAACAGGCTGTCTTGGGACTATATGTTACCAATAATCTTTGGTAGTAAATGAGTAGAATCAAATACAAGACCATTATATTTTGTTACAAAAGGAAAATAGATAATTGAGAAAGTACAAGAAAATCACTTACTTAAGAAACATTGACTACTCTAAAATAGAAGAATATGGAATACAAAAAAATTTAGGAACAAAAACTGAAAGGTGCTAGACACAGAAATAGTAAGGTAAGGAAATGATCCAAACTTACTGATTTTTCCGGAACTGTCAACTGCAAGAGACAAAGACAAACACATCAGTAGGTACTGGGCTTTCCTTTCTTCTCCAACCCCAAGCCTCTGCACTGGATGGAATCTGTGTTATAAACAACTAAGTTCCATTTGTTTAAATGTGGGAAACTTCTACTTTTCATCCCCCTTCTCTTGGCCTGTTGTAGTTTAAAAAGAATTTGTGATTAGGTACTTTATTTAAAAAGTTTTTATTGAAATATATTTGACATATAGCATTGTACAAATTTAAGGTGTATAACTGATTAATTTGATACATTTATATATTGTAATATGATTTTCAGTGTAGAGATAATTAGCATCTCTATCATATTATATAATGATCCTTTCTTTTTAGTGGTTGGAGTAATAAATTGTAGTTTCTTAGCAGGTTTGATGATTTCATTCAATATTGTTGTCTATATTCATTATACTATGCATTAGATCTCCAGGGCTTATTTACTACTCATTGCAAGTTTGTACCTGTAAACAACATTTGTCCTATCCCACCTCCCAAACCACTGAAACCACCAATATACTTTCTGTTTTTATAAGTTCGGCTTTTTTAGATTCCAAATGTAAATGATACCACACAGTACTTGTATTCCTCTGTCCGATTTGTTCATTTAGCATAATATGCTCAAGGTCCATCCATGTTGTTGCAAATTGCAGGATGTTCCCCTTTCTCATAGCTGAGTAATATTCCATCATATATATGTCTATATCTCTATCTCTGTCTCTATCTCTATATCTACCTTATTGATTCATTCATCGGTTGATATGGACGTTTAGGTTGTTTCCATATCTTGGCTATTGTGAATAATGCTGTAATATACAAGGGAGTACAGATACCTCTCTGATATCCTGTTTTCATTTCCTTTGGGTATACACCCAGAACGAAATTGCTGCATCATTTGGTAGATCTATTTTTAATTTTTGAAGAACCTCAATATTGTTTTCTATAGTAGCTGAACCAATTTACATTCCCACGAACAGTGTACAAGTGTTCTCTTTTCTGCACCGCTTCTCCAACACTTGTCATCCCTGTTCTTGATAGTCCATCTAACTGGTGTGATGTGATATTATAATATCTCACTGTGGTTTTGATTTGCGTTTCCCTCATGATTAGTGATGTTGAGCATCTTTTCATGTATCTATTGGCCACTTGGATGTCTTCTTTGGAAAAATGTCTCTTCAGTTCTTCTCTTCCCATTTTTTAATCAGATTGTTTGTTTTTTGTTATTGAGTTGTATGAGTTATGTTATTCATATATTTTGGATATTAACCCGTTATCTGATATTGGTTTGTAAAAAATTCCCCCCATTCCAAAGGTTGCCTTTTCTGTGCTAAAGCTCTTAAGTTTGATATAATCCCACTTATTTAATTTTGCTTTTATTGTTTGTGCTTTTGATGTCATATCCAGAAAATCAATGCCAAGACCAATGTTGAAGAGCTTCTCCTCTACATTTTCTCCTAGGAGTTTTTTGGTTTCAGGTCTTATGTTTAAGTCTTTGATCCATTTTGAGTTAATTTTTGTGAGTGGTATAAGATAGGAGTTCAATTTTATTGTTTTGCATGTATTTATCCAGTTATCCCAGAACCTTTTGTTGAAGAGACTTTTCCCATTGGGTGTTCTTGGCTCCCCCTTCTGGAATATTAGTTGACCATATATGTGGAGGATTAATTCTGGGCTCTCTATTCTGTTCCATTGGTCTCTGTGTCTATTTTTTTTATGCTAGTACCATATTATTTTGATTACTACAGCTTTGTAGCATAGATTGAAATCAGGAAGTGTGATACTTTTGGCTTTGTTCTTGTTCCTCTGGATTGCTTTGGGTATTCAGGTTCTTTAGTGGTTCCACACAAATTTTAGGACGATTTTTTTTCTTCTATTTCTTTGAAATGCCATTGGTATTTTAATGGGGATTGCATAGAATCCATAGATGGCTTTGAGTGGTACGGACATTTTAACAATATTAATTCTTCCAATTCATGAACGTGGGGTGTCTTTCCATTTGTTTGTATCATCTTTGATTTCTTTCAGCAAAGTCTTGTAGTTTTCATTGTACATATCTTTCACTTCTTTGGTTAACTTTATTCCTTTATTTTATTGTTTTTGTTGCTATTGTGAATGGGATAGTTTTCTTTATTTTTTTTTCCAGATATTTCATTATTAGTGTATAGGAATGCAACTGATTTCTCTATGTTGATTTTATATCCTGCAACTTTACTGAAATTGTTGATTAGTTCTAATAGTTTTTTGGTTGAATCTTTGGGATTTTCTATATATAAAATCATATTACCTGCACAAGTGACAATTTTACTTCTTCCTTTCTGATTTGGATGTCTGTTACTCCTTTGTTTTGCATAATTGCTCTAGCTAGTGCTTTCAGCACTGCTGAAGAAGAGTGGTGAGAATAGGCATCATTTTCTTGTTCCTGATCTCAGATGAAAATCTTCCAATTTTTCTCGAATATAATCTTAGCTGTGTTTATGTTGTATACGACCTTTATTATATTTTGGTGTATTCCTTATATACCCAAACTGTCCAGGTTTCTTATCACGAAATGATGTTGTGTTTTGTCATGTGCATTTTATGCATCTATTGAGATGATCATACAATTTTTTAATCTTTTATTCTATAAAGTGATGTATTGCATTGATTTACACATGTTAACCAGTCTTTAATCCCAGGGATAAATCCTGCTTGGTCATGGTGTATAATCATTTTAATGTGTTCTTGCCTTCAGTTTGCTAATATTTTATTCAGAATTTTTATTACCTTATTTATTAGGGATATCAGTTTTGTTTTCTTGTAGTGTCCTTGTCTGGTTTTGTCATTAAAGTAATGCTGGCCTCATAGAATGAGTTTGGAAGTGCTCACTTTTCAAATGTCTGGAAGAGTTTGTGAGGGATTGGCATTAATTCTTTAAACATTCGGTAGAATTTACCAGTGAAGCCATCTGGTCCATAGGTTTTTCTGTGTTGGGAGGTTTTAGGTTACTGAGTCAATTTCTTTACTCATCATTGGTCTGTACAGATTTCCTATTTCAGTCTCAGTAGGTTTTATGTTTCCAGGAATGTTTTAATTTCTTCTAGGTTATCTAATTTGTTGGCATTCAGTTGTCCTAGGTATTTCTGTAGTATGAGTTGTAATGTCTCCTCTTTCATTTCTAGTTTTATTTATTTGAGTCTTCTCTCTCTCTTTTTCTTAGTTTAGCTAAATGTTTGTCAGTTTTTTTTGTCTTTTAAAAAAACCACCTGTTAGTTTTGTTAATGCTGTCTATTGTGTTTCTTGTCTCTATTTCATTTGACTCCAATCCTTTATTCTGCTAACTTTGGACTTGTTTTTCTTTTTCTAGTTTCTTGTGCTATAGTTAGGCTGTTTACTTGAGATCTTTCTAATTTCTTCATATATGCATTTTCACCATAAATTTTCCTCTCAGAATGGCTTTTGCTATATTCCATAAGTTTTGATATGTTGTATTTCTGCTTCCATTTGTTTCAAGGTAATTGTTTAGTTTTATTTTTTTTGATTTCTTCTTTGACCCATTGGTTGTTCAGCAGTGTGTTATTTAGTGTCCACATATTTGTAGATTTTTCAGCTTTCCTCTTTTTGTTGATATTTCCATTACCATTAAGTTTCATACCATTAAGGTCAAAAAAGATAGTTGGTATGATTTCAATCTTCTTAAATTTGCTAAGATTTATTTTATGTCCTATAATATGATCTGTCTTGGAGAATGTTCCATGTGCACTTGAGAAGAATGTGTATTCTACTGCTGTTGCATGGAATATTCTATATATGTGTGTTATGTCCATTTGGTCGAAAGTATGGTTTAATTCCCATGTTACCTTGCTGTTTTCTGTCTGGATAATTTATCCATTGCTGATAGTGGGGTATTGGAGTCCCCTAATATTATTGCCTTATCTATTTCTCCCTCCAGATCTGTTAGTATTTGCAATACACACACACACACACACACACACATATATATGCTCCAATGTTGGGTGTGATTGTTATATAAATGATTATTATATTTTGTATTGATCCCTTCATCATTATATAATGACCTTCTTTTTCTCTTGCTACGGTTTTTAGCTTAAAGTTTATTTTATCTGGTATTAGTATGACTGTTTTCACTTTCTTTTGGTTTCCACTTGCCTGGGGTATCTTCTATCCCTCCACTTTGAGTCTCTGTGTCTTTACAGCTGAAATGAGTCTCCTGTGGGCAGCATACAGTTGAGTCTTGTGCCACTCTATGTCTTTGGGTTGATGAATTCAATCCACTTATATTTAAAGTGATTATTGATGTGTAAGGACTTACTACTGCCATCTTACTGTTTTCCTTCAGGTTTTTTTTTTGGTCTCACTATTATTTCTTTTTCCATCTGTTTCTTTCTACCTTTGTTAGTTGATGGTTTACTGTGGTGATATGCTCAGTGTCTCCTTTTTCTTTTTTGCAAATCTTCTCTAGATTTTTGCCTCGTGGTTACCATGAGGCTTACATAAAACATATCTCGTGCATAAAACAGTCTATTTAAGGCTGATAGCAACTATTTTCATTCACCTATCAAGGCTCCACCCTTTACTCCTTCTCTTTTATATTTTTGGTATCACAATTTATCTCTTTTTATGCTGTGAATGTGTGAACAAATTATAGTAGCAATAGTTGTTTTAAATGCTCTTTTACTTTAACTTTTACAGTATAGTTAAGTGGGTAACGCATCATTCTAATATAGAGTTACTGTTTTCTAATTCTGACTTAATTTTTCACTTTTACCACAGTGTTGTGCGTGTTCATGTTTTGATGTTGCTGATTAGTATCTTTTCATTTCAGCTTGAAGCACTCCTTTCAGCACTTCTTATAAGGCAGGTCTAGTGGTGGTGAACTCCCTCAGTTTTTCTGGGAAAGCCTTTATTTTCCCTTCATATTTGAAGGATAACTGCTGGATAAAGTATTCGTGGCTGGCAACTCTTTGTATATATCATTTCCCTTTCTCCTGGCTTGTAAAATTTCTGCTGAGAAATCTGCGGATTGTCTGCCTAATGGGAGTTAATTTGTAGTTTAATTAATTAATTCCCTCATTCTGCTGTCTTTAAGATTATCTCTTTATCATTTGTTTTTAACAGTTTCATTATAATGTGTCTTGGAATGGTCTTTTGCATTGAGGTAGTAGGGTGTCCTATTAGCTTCACGGACTCATATGTCCAATTCCTTCCCAAGGTTTGGGACGTTCTCGGCTATTATTTCTTTAAATGAACTCTCTGCCCTCTTCTTCCTCTCTTTTCCTTCTGGCACACCAATTATTCTTTCTGATCAAATCTGAAATTTCATGGGGTTTCTTCACTTTTTTAAGATCTAAGTTCTGTATCCTTTTGTTACTGAATTATTTTTATATTTCTATCTTTCAAGTCATTTATTCTTTCTTCCATCTGGTCTCCCCTTTACCTATGTACTCTATTGCATCCTTCATCTCAATTCTTCAGCTCTAGAATTCATGTGGTTCTTTTTTCTATTTTCAGTCTCTTAGGTAAAGTACTCTGTCAATTTTATTACTGAATTCATTGAATTGTCTTTCTGAATTTTCTTGTAGCTCATTGAATTTGTTTATAACAAATACTTGAATTTTTTATCAGTTAAAACACAATATTCTGTGCCTTAGACTTTGGTTGCTGGAGAATTATCATTCTTTTTGTGATACCTATTTCCTTGATTTTTCAGAGTATTTGATGATATATGCTTCTGCTTTTTCATTTGACATAGCAGATACATCTTTAGTTAAAAATTTATATTTACTTTGTTACAATTCAGTCTGGCAGTTAGAAACCTTTTTTTTAAATTCCAGAAGGTGACACTGTAACGGGTTTGTGATTTCTCCTCCAGGACCTCGCTTTGAAAGCTGCAATTGGAGGCACACAGATAGAGCTGTCAGAGCCGGGGGAGATATGGCTTAGCACCTGTGGCTTTGGGGGTGCCCGCAGGCTGGTAGGGGGATCCTTGATTGGGGTACTCCCAGAGGTCCATGGGCAGACCTGCTGATATCCGAAGCAGACAACAGAAAATGCATTCCTTCAATGCTCTTTGATATTCTGCCTCTTTCCCTTTCTTGTCATTCCTCCAAGTCATGGAGGTCCCTCCTCTGATATTCAGGTGCTGCTGTACAGAAATGGGTCCCTCCAGGTGCAACCTACACAACGGGGCAGCCAGTTGATCACTCACCACTTTCACTTTCCACCTTCTCTGTGGAAGGGATTGCTACTGCACTGCCCAAATCCCAGTGCTTTGCAGTGTGGCCATGGGGAGGTGCGGCGAGTTCACCCTCTGCTCTGCCTCAAAACTCATCTCTTTCCAACTCCAATGGCATGCTGGATTCCCCTGACAGGCAGGGTGGACCTCGACAAATTCTCTATTGGCTGTGGGTATCTGCCCAGTTTTGCACTCTCCGGGTTTCATTTTTCCTGATAACAGGGAGTGGGGATGGGGCAGGTTCACTGACTCCCTTGGATCTGCCCCCACCCAAGTCCCATCCGCCCACTTTCAGAGAGCAGGAGGGTAGAAGCTCCCGGATATCCTGTTAATGTGTAGAGGCACTTAAGTTCTTTATGATGTCTAATCAAAGGGCGGAAAAAAAAGAAACAACTCACCCTGTCTTAATTCTGATGTCACTGTGATTAGCTATTTAAAATTATCTTTTCATTATTCATCAGAAATTTTGTCCAGAGTTTCAAGATTACAATTTATAAAATAGGGGATATACGCATAGAATGGTCTTGCTTAGGAAATGTGTGCTAACACTAGTCACTGACATTGTTTTATAAAATGAGGTACATTTGTGACTGGGTACTGAAATATGGGTATATCTCTTATGTTGATGTCACTTGGTACATCTATCATTAAAAAGCACAAAATGATAAGAAAGCATGAAATTGTGAGAAACATAATACCCAGGATTATGTTTACCTGGCATAAAAATGGGTATTTAAACTCTAGAGCAGGGGTTGACGAAGTATAGCCCACAGAACAAATCCAGCCTGCCTCCTGTTTCTGAATGTCCTGTGAGGTAAGGATGAATAACACATTCTTAAATGGTTGAAAAGAAATAAGAATATTTTGTAATATGTGAAAATTATATGAAATTCAAATTTTAATGTCTACAAATAATGTCTTATTGGGATACACTCATTCTCTTTCTTTTACATACTGTCTACGACTGCTTTTGTGTTACAGCAGCAGAGTTGAGTAGTTGTGACAGAGACATTATGGCTTGCAAAGCTTAAAATATTTATTATCTGGCCCCTGCAGAAAAGTTTGCATACATCTGCCCTAGAAAGAAACTGAAGTACTCGAAACAGATTAGGAATTTACTAGTCAGTATTTCCCTACTCTCATTTCCCTAATTCTTTCTTCTAAGGTATCATCAAGACCCCTAGCAGAATGCAGTGGTATAGTGGGGCAGCAGACCCCTCACTTGTTATAAGAACCTGCTGCTTCTCACCACCTGTATGACTCTCACTGTGATCAAAGTTACTGTTATGTGTAATTGCTCTCTGTATTTTAACCCTTGCCTTCCAATCAATCCCAATGCAGCAGCCGCAGGAATCCTTTTAAAGTTTCTGGTGAGATCAGGTCAATCCCCTGCTTAAGATCCATCACCGACTCCCCATGTCTTGCTTGAGCCAACGTCAGTCATTACAGCACCTTTCAAAGGAAGATCCTGGAAGATCTGTCCTTCCATAACTCTGATAGTTTCTCTTCATCTTATTTTTCATTCTGCTGCAGCCTCACTTGCTTTCTTGCTTTCCCTCAAACAGTCTTGAAAATGTTCCTGCTCCAGAGTGATTTACTCATTGTCCTCTTTGCCCAAAATATTCTCCCCTTAAATATCTGCATGGCTGATTATTTAACCACTTTCATGTTCTATCTCGTAGTTCCATCAATTGCTGAGAATGGGGTGTTGAATTTCCCAGCTATAATTGTGAGTTTTTCTATTTCTCTTTTCAGTTCTACTAGTTTTCTTTCCTATGAATTTTGAAGCTCTATTGTTTGGTACATACACGTTTGGGATTTCTGAGTCTTCTTGGTGTATTGATTTTTTTTTGTTTTGTTTTTTGAATCATTATGTAATGTCTCTCTCTTTATGCCTGGTAAATTTTTGCTCTGAGGTCTACTTTATGTAATATTAATATAGCCACTCCTCTTTTTTTTCCCAAATTAATGCTTTCATGGTTTTTATTTTCTATCCTTTTATTGAGAAATTTGAGGTGAGTTTCTTATAGATAGTATATAATTAGGTCATGTCTTTCTAAGCTACTCTGCTAAGTTTTTAACAGGCATTCCTTTTGTAGGTTCACAGAAATATTAGGAAGGTACAGAGGTTTCCCATGTACCCCCTGCCGTCACACATGTATGGCCCCTCTAGTTATCAATTCCCCCCACCCCTCTCTGCTCTGGGTATGTTTGTTACCATTGATGAACCCATAGTGGCACATCAGTCACCAAAGTCCATAGTTTTACATTATCATTCATTCTTGGTGCTGTACATTCTCTGGGTTTGAACACATGTATAATGACATGTATCCATCATTATCGTATCATACAGAGTATTTTCACTGGCTTGAAAATCATTTGTGCTCTGCTTATTCCTTCCTCCTTACCCCCCCCCCCCCACTGCACCCCTGTAACCACTGATCTGTTTACTGTCTCCATAGTTTTGAGAATGTCACATGGTTGGAATCATACAGTGTGCAGGCTTTTCAGGTTGGCTTCTTTCACTTAGTCATATGCATTTAAGTTCCTCCTTGTCTTTTTATGACTTGATAGCTCATTTCTTTTAGCACGGAATAACACTCCATTGTCTGGATGTACCACAGTTTATTTACCCATTTACCTACTGAAGGCAACTTGGTAACTTCTAAGTTTTGGTAGTTATGAGTAAAGCTACTATAATCATCTATCTAACAACACCTGCTTTTGGTGGTGTCCATGTTCTGGATTTTGGCCATTTTCATAGGTGTGTAGTAGTATCTAATTTTTGTTTTAATTTATGAGATATATATATATTTCCTTAATGACATATAATGTAGAGTATTGTTTCATATGCTGCTTTGCCATCAATATCATCTTCTTTGGTGAGGTGTCTGTTAAGGTCTTGGGCCCATTTTTTAGTTGTCTAGCAGTTTCCTTATTGTTGACTTTTAAGAGTTATCTATATATTTTGGTTATAGTCCTGTAGTAAATGTGTCTTTTACAAATATTTTCTCCCAGTCTGTGACTTATCATCTAATTCTCTTAATAGTGTCTTTTGCAGAGCAAAAGTTTTTAATTTTAATGAAGTCAAGCTTGCAATTATTTCTTTGATGAATCATGCCCTTGGTGTTATAGCTAAAAAGTCATTGACATACCCAAGGTCTTCTAGATTTTCTCTTACGTTATATTCTAGGAGTGTTATAGTCTTGGGTTTCATAGGTCTGTGATCTATTCTGAGTTATTTTTTTGTGAAAGCTGTAAGGTCTGGGTCTATATTAATTGTTTTGCATGTGGATGTCCGGTTGTTTCAGCACCATTTGTTGTAATGACTGTCTTTGCTCCATTGTTGAAAAGACTATTTTGCTCCATTGCATTACCTTTGTCCCTTTGTCTGAGATTAATTAACTATATTTGTGTGGGACTTTCTGGGCTAACTATTCTGTTCCAGTGATCTATTTGTCTATTCTTTCACCAATACTACACTGTCTAGATTATTCTAGCTTTATAGGTAAGTCTTGAGGTTGGGTTATGGCAGTCTGCCAACTTTGTTCTTCTCCTTCAACATTGTATTGGCTCTTCTGGGTCTTTTGACTCTCCATATGAGCTTTGAAATCAGTGTCAATCTCTACAAAATACCTTGTTGGGATTTTGTTGGGATTGCGTTGAATCTCTGTATTAAGTTGGGAAGAAATGACATCATGACAATTTTGAGTCTTCCTATTCATGAACATGGAATATCTTTCCATTTATTTAGTTCTTTGATTTCATTAATCAGAATTTTGTAATACTATTTGTTTTTTAATTGGTGCATTTAGATCAACAGTTTTATAAAAAAAAAAAAAAAAAAGAAAGAAAACACAAATACATTTTTGTAGTTTGCCCAAGTATTATGAAAGGCAGGTCCCAATTCAATTCATTGAAGGAAGTCAGAAAAGGCTTCCAAGATACAGCTCCTTATTCTCTGAGCAGCACTGGTGGTCCAGGTTTAGATATGATAAAGTTTATGAAGGAGAGGGCGAAGGTCAACTTCTTTTATCTTCACCTGTACTTTAGTATTTTCTTTGTTTACATTGTGCAGTCTGTCCCTCCTTATACTTGCGCTTATACTCTCATCTTCTCATTTTATTTTTTCTCTTTTTATCTTTTGGAATTTTGTTTTGTGATCCTATAACTTTAGACTGAAAAGCAAATTTTTAGTGTGTTATTTCCATGGTCTTTCCTGTGATCTGACCCAAACTTTTTTTGCCAGCATTTTTTCCCTTCTGTAACTTAATTCTCTAAACAAATGAGCAACTTTTTTTCCTCTGTCCTTGCCACATGGTTTCCTGTTTCTGTGGGGCTTTGATTTACCAAAACCAAAACCAAAAATAAACCAACAGCAACAAAAAACCCCCCAAATCCTCAAACTATTGTAATTTAAAGGAATACCAGAAAACATGGAGGAAAAGAGATGGAAAATAATCTGACTCTCCGGGTTTAGAGTTGTCAGATATCAAAAGTGTAGTGCAAATAAAGGAACCCAGATGTAAAGAGGACCAGAAGAAACTGAGAAAAACAATTGGAACTTACCAGCTGCTACTGGACCAATTGCTAAAATAAAATAAAATAAAACAAATTATTATTTTTCTAAGTTATATAGTCACTTCTCATTGAAAAATCCACTTAGAGAATCAGAAATGGGACTTTTGGAAACATTCAATCCTGTACAAATATGTTATCCTTTATTAATTCAATATTAACCCTGATTTAATAACCTAAAAACCTAGGCCATTTTGGAAAGCCTGTGTGAGGGGTTATATGAGTAAAACTCACTTTTTCTAATGATTTTTAAAAAAACCTTCTTAACTAGGGTAAGGGTCAAAACCTTTCAGGAGACTGGTAACTAGTCAAAGGTTACTAACTTAAGTTCCCTCTTTATCTTCTTTTCTGTCCTTCAATATTCTCTTTCCCTTTCAAACCTCTACCACTATGTCAGCTCTCTTTTTGCAGCACAGAAAGTATATTTATAATTATCAATTTAAAAACGTATGTCATAATTTTTCTTTTTTTTCTTTCTGATAATCTCTGGGATTTAACTAGGATTCTAAATTTGGCTTTAAAAATAGCACGTGTAAAACATGTAACGCATGCAAGACAAGTGTTCTTGCACATCTTTCAGGGGTTTAGAATAGGGCAGAGCAAGGATCAGTTATAATGACACATGAGAAATCCCAAGAGCTTCAATTTCCTGACCTTCTTTTATAGTCCTAAATCTTTCATAGTAGATATTTTTATTTTTTATTTATTTATTTTTAAGATTTTAATTAAATACAGCTAACATACAGTATTATATTAGTTTCAGGTGTATATCATAGCTATTCGACATTTGTATACCTAAAGTAATCCCTATGATAAGTCCAGCAACTATCTTACACCATACAATGCTATCACAATATTATTGACTATATTCCTTATACTGTATATTACATCCCCAAGACTTATATGTTTTATGCATGGAAATTTGAACCTCTTTTATCCCTTCACCTCCCCCCCTTTTACAATTATCAATTACAGTTGACATTCAATATTACTTTATATTAATTACTTTATACAATATTGTGGTTAGACATTTATATAAGAAGTGATCCCCCTGACTAGTGTAGTACCCACCTGGCACTATACATAGTTATTATCATGGTAGATTTTTTTAGAGTGGGCAAAATGGAGTTGAGTTTAGTCCATCTTCCTTTTCTTTTCAATTTTTATGAGAATTTAAAACTCTTCAAGAGCTATCAATATTTAAGTTTTGCTTTTATTTTTCTTCCTATTTTAATTTCTAATCTTATGATTCTTCACTTTCCGTTATATTATTTTTCTAGGTCGATCACTTATTAATAGTTTACTTATTCCCACCTTAATTCAAAATATCTCAGCTAAAGTTTTTATTACTTTACAAAATTTGTTTTTAATAACAAGTCCATATTACGTCTGTCCACTTTATCCTTTGCATCAATAGAGTTTTTTCACTTAAAATTAATAATTTTAGGAAATACAGAAAAATCTAAAAGCAAAAGAGATAGGAAAATATGCCACTTAGGTTTTGTATTAATAGACGTGATTACAGCCAGTCACAGCATGGGACCCCCAACCCTGTGGGAGGCCAAAGGGCGTTAGAATTGCCAACCAAAGAGCACGTTGATGAGTTTAAAAAAGAGCTCTAATCAACCTAACACAAAATTCAAGCTTCCAAACATTCAGTTACTTTATAGTGGGAGGGAAAAAGAATTTCTGAGACCATTGCCCCTCCTAAGAATGAAGCTGCAGTGAAATATGATAAATCAACCCCTATGTTGGTTTTGTCCAATAGCCTCAGCTTCCAGGGCAAAGCTGGAGATGTCAGTATAAGTATACCCACGACTTCATATAAACTGCAGGTAAGAGGGGTGGTGGGGGATGGCATGCAGTGATTGTTATTGTTTGGATATTAGGAGTTAATATCTAGATATTAGTTTCATTAGTATCAAATGTTAATTTCACATAATGATTATAGGTAAGCATTATTGATGAATTATAAGCTAATAGTGACTATAAAGACTGTTATTACAGTAAGATGAAGATTTAGTCTTTGCTCACAGGTCATTTAGAAAAGAGTTAAACTATAGTCATTAGATAAAAATGTTTGGCCTTGTATGTGGGGTGAAGGGAATATGCAAAGCTGCTGAAAGGTCGGCAGCTGGTGAATTTACACAGAAAATCTCATTCAAGTCGAGGTCATACCCCCACCTAGTGTCTAGAATAGAATTTGTCTTAATGCTAGTGCTGCTAAAAATGGTAAGAATGGACGTTTAATCATCTGACAAAAATACTCGGCTCTCTCACACTTACAGTGATTGACTAGTTAATGTTAACTTAGAAGAAGCTCTTTGTGACTGTCAAATAAAGACCTAAACTGCTAGAGGTACTTCAGAATCCCGTATCAAAAACATAAAAATGGATCCTCTCGGGTGTGTTGCTTTGAAAGAATAACAAATATGGTCTCTGACTAATAAAGTTGGTGAGGTTCTCAACCTATGGTAATGAGACAGGTTAGCTAGCATGTCGCTAGGTAGACAGGGAGGTCCCTGGTGGAATAAACAAAGACAGTCACATCCTAAAATTCCAGGTTTTGAAATCACTCCTTCACTCCAGGACAAAATGTAACAAGGCCTTGAGGTTAATCATAAAATTCCTTTTGGCCTGACAAATGGAGCAGATCTGATAGATAAGAGTGGGTTACTTTGCTAATTCCTGTAGGATGGGCAAGCAGAACAAACCTGGCAGACGAATTTCACTAGAAGGCGCCAGTTCCCTTATTCAAACAGCTCCCCTTCCCCAAACAGGCAAGGAAAGTATAAAAGTAAGAGCTTTTGCCTCAGTCACGGTGCACTCCATTCGGGACCCCCCTCCTGCTAGGGAGCTCTGACTCTTTGCTTTCAATAAACTATCCTCTTTTTTTTTTTTTTAAAGATTTTTATTGGGGAAGGGGAATAGGACTTTATTGGGGAACAGTGTGTACTCCCAGGCCTTTTTAGCAAGTCAAGTTGTTGTCCTTTCAGTCATAGTTGTGGAGGTTGTGGAGGGCGCAGCTCAGCTCAGCTCCAGGTCCCGTTGCCATTTTTTCTAGGTGCAGGGGGCACAGCCCACCAACTGTTGGGGGAATCCAACCAGAAACCTTGTGGTTGAGAGCCCACTGGCCCATGTGGGAATCGAACCAGCAACTTCGGAGTTAGGAGCATGGAGCTCTAACCACCTGAGCCACCGGGCCGGCGGGCTGGCCCTAAACTATCCTCTTTTTAAACCTCTTTGACTCTCCTGGGTCCCTGTATCCATTCTTCGGCTTCATGAGACACGATCCCGGCCCACACCCAGAAACTGCAGGCAGAGCCAACATCATTTACATCAGTAACTAAAACATGAAAAATTTAAGTATTTTAGGAGAGACAGGTAAGGAAGGGGACAGTATGTATATATGTTTCTTAGGAAATTGGGAAAAAAATAATTCCATATTCATTGGTAATTTTTGAAAAAGTGGCTATTAGAAATCCTCCACTGAAAAACATGCTAAAGTAGACTCTTGAAGCCTAGTAAGAGGAAGGAATCAGATGTTGCCACATTCGAATTCAGCTTTCATAAATTTCCTGTCTTCCCTCTTTTGGCTGAGAGACCTGATTTCTCTGCTCTCCCTCTCTCTTTGTCTTCAGATTTCCCTGGTGGAAACCCTTGTTTCCCCTTCTCAATTTAGTTTTCTTTACCAGTAGGCGTTTATGCTTTCCACTAATTTATAAATAACTTCATCGTTTCAGTAATGTTAGAATAAGGAGAATGAGAGCATCAGATTTGAAAGGAAACGATTAGCGGTACTACCAAATAGAGATAATACAAGTGAAATTTTTACAGAGATTAAATAATATACTCAAAGCCACATATCTGGCATTTTAGCTGGGATTTGAATCTCGAGTCGTCTGATTTTTTTCGTAATCACTGCAATATATTACCTTTGCATCTTTTTTTAAAACCAGTTCACATCATGCAAGTGATTTTATTCCATATTTAGAATTATTCCTTAGGGTGTATCTCTGGAAATGGAATTATAAGTTTAAAAGATATTATATTCTATGTATATTGCAAATTTGCTTCCTAAAAGGGTTATATTAATTTCAATGGGGTCAGTGATGTCTGAATATATAATTGTTACCAAAGCATCACCAGCATCGCTTATTATATTTAAGTTTTTCTCTTCGTTAGGTGAAAAATACTACCTCAGGCCCTTAACTGTTTATCATTTATTTAAAACAAATTTTTTTTTCTTTTTACCTGTCATTGGGCATATTATAGTTCTAAATCTTTAGTAACTTAAGGGTACTAGAGAATAGGAAGGCCAAGGGGGTTGGAAAATGTGAATGTGAAATCTTTTACTTCAGGGAAAATTTGCTAAAGGACACCGGAATTAAGAAATAGATGAATAATAACTTACCAATAGGTACTGTAGTAACTGGCAGAAAAACAAGAAACAAAAATATATTAGCTGAGTTTTTGGATCACGAATAAGTTCCCTTCCTTGTTAGGAGATTTTTGGAAGACACCAAACCTCCCCCAGAAAAACATGCATAATAGAATCAGAGGGATTAGCATTTCTTTTGTGGTCAAGGAATAGTCCCAGTCTGATGTGACTGGCTTCAGCATATTTTAACATAGTGAGACAGGTTAGTTTTTATGGTTCCTAGGTAGACAGAGAGGGGTCCATGGAGGAATAAACAAAAAATACAGACAAATCCAGGTCCTGGAACGTCTCCTTCACTCCAGGACAGAGACATGAGACTATACCTTGAGGTTAATAGATAATCTCAAATCCCTTCTGGCCAGACAAAGGAGCAGATCTGATAGATAGGAATGCGTTGGTTCATTAATCCCTTCAGGATGAGCAAACAGGAAAAAACCTAGTAGATGAATTCTATTAGAAGGCTCCAGCCCCCTTCCCCAAACAGGCAAGGGAAGGTATAAAAGTAAGAGCTTTTGCCTCAGTCACTGGGCATCCTCATTCAGGATCCCCTCCCACTCAGGAGCTGCAACCTCTTCTCCTGCCTCTAATAAACTATCTTTCTTTACAACTCTTTGCCTCTCCCTGGTCCCTGTGTCCATTCTTTGGCTTCGTGAGACATGATCCCGGCCCACACCCAGAAACTGCCGGCAGATCCAACATTTACTTCATTTGGGGACTCACAGGAAAATATTCCTACTTCAGTAGTAGTAGAAAGGAAGCGAGAGCTAGTGCAGGTATGCTTAGGTCATGTTTTTCTTCCTTATCTAGTAGGGAAGATTTAAATTCTGCGCAGTAGTTTAAAACAATTATAAATTTGAATGCTAATTGCCACTATTCTCTTTCATCTTCCTGGTTTTTCCTTTTCTTCATTGCTATCTTCACATTTGTTATATCCCACCCTGTATATCTTTCCTTTTTGCAGAATAGAAAGTTTTATTTGTTATTAAAAGCGATTTGACAATTTTTAAAAAGAAAACAAAGTGTTTCTTTTAAATTTAGTCTCTTTGTCAAATGTTTATTTCCACTGAATAATTAACAACCCATCAGGTTGCTGAGTAAGAAGGGAAAGGGAATATTTGTAAATGAAAGCATTTAATGGAATTGGTCAGAATTAGAAAAAAATTTCTCCTCATTTTGGGATCCCAATTTGTACCAGATTTATGAAAAGAAAAGGAACTTACTGATAGGAACTGCTGCATGTGCTAAAACCCAAACACAAATTATTAGTATGGGTTGACACTGATGACAGAGCTGACACTGGTACTAGAATTTTTACTGACACTGTTTTTAGACAGGAATTTCTGGAATGAAAAGGAAGAACGAGCTGCAAAGCCTTTTACAATACGAGTTACTCTAGTCTCTTTTTTTCCCCCAGTAACGTAGTCATTTTGAAAGGGTGGGAAAGAGGTGAGTTTTTTTCCATTTATCACCCAGTTTTTCTTGGGTGAAATATTTCAGGATTGGAAAAAGCCTCATTTCCTTTAAGTTTTGCTTCTGTTTTCACTCTACTCCCTTCTCTTATTGCTTACTCTTTCATGAGTTTTCCCACTTTTCTGTCATTTCTGCCATATATTTAGTTGAAAATGTAGTCTTTTGTTGAAAAGTCAGTAGAGCCCCAATCCTAAGAGATTTTCATTCCACTCTTAATTATTTCTGTTTATCAGTTTCGTTTCCCAGATATTACTCAGTAATCCAAGAGAGAAGTTGGTTGATGTGTATGGGACTGTCAGTGAACAGGAGTGGTTCCAGCACAGTCAGAAATGAGGAGAGACTTCCCTTGTCCTGACTCCCTCCTCAGGCAATCGTATATAATCTCTAGTATGTCCTTACGCAAATATTTTAAAATATGCAGTCTTGTTTGTTTTCAGTAGGGTATTTTAACTTACTAGGGAAAAAAATATCAATCATTTATTTTTCCAACAATCTTTGTGGTCAGTGCTTCGTATAAATTCATAAATATTCTATCAGGATTTTGAGGAGAGGGCGTGAGAAATATGTCAGTCTTTTCCTTGAAATGGAAACAGCCACGTTTAGGAAAATGCCCATAGTGAGTGCATAACAGAAATATCAAATAGAAGGGGAGTTTCTTAGAGTGGCAGGTGTTGTTAACATGGATACACAGAAGATGGCTTTCACTGATGCCAATCAGTGAGTGAAGACAAAATACATTCTCCAGCACTGCCAAGCATGCTTGTCAGATGCCACAGCTCTATTTCCAGAAGAAGGACAGATGAACTACTTTTTCTTCCTATTCTCTACTTCTGTGGGTGAGAAACGTGTCCGGAATGTTTAAATTCACATATAAACTCTGGAGGGCAGTATCTTCTGTTTTGGTCTTTGCTGAATTCCCAGCTCCCGGCACACGGCAGGCCCTCAGTAAATGTATTTTTAAAAATAAGATATCCATTAATTTAGTGTTGCCAATTCAATATTATTTCCGTCATCTCCTACATTTTTATTTCCTACCAAAACCATTTATAAACTCTAATAATAAAAAAATATTAACAGCTACCATATTTTTCCATCGGTGACAATTTACAGAAATGTTCAAAAGCATTATTTCTAATTCCAGGTCACCTTAAGCCATCTCATTATTTGACTTTCTATCCCTGTGTTTTTTACTTTCTAAAATATTCACCAGTAACTTTAGAGGAAGTCACTCAATATAAAAACAAGAGAGAGTGAAAAAGTTGAATGTCAAGGTGATACATGTTCAGAAAAGCATATTAATACAGGGACCAACCCCAGAATTCAGGAATAGATACAGAACTTACTTGGCTCCTCTTGTTTTACTGTGAAAAATAAATCAAATAAATAAATGAATGAGAGGTTTCTGGATGAAGAACAGTTGCTTCTCAAACTCTTGATACTGGAAGTTTTAAAAACAGGACTTTGAGAGACCAACAAACTGTTTAGAATCAGTTAAATACAGTAGGAGAATAAACATCTTCAGATTATTGTACTCAAGTCCCTCTTAATTTGACGCCTTTTTAGAAAGAAAGGAACCATTGGGAGAAGCTATTTCTTCCTTCTGATTTCTCTGGACTAATTCAAACTTTCGAAAACCATTGACTGGTAAGATTTTTATGTCACTTACACTTCATTGCCTCCTTATTGTTTTTCCTCTTGTTCCCACCACTTCTTTGGAATGACTGTTGATTTGTCCTGAGCATTACTATGGTTCTTGTTTGCTAATTACTGTTCTTTAGGTTAATTTTAGAAGTTTCTCTGTTCCCCATATGAATAAATACCTGAGGGTTGGGAGGCCATATTTCTCACCATTTGATTGGGATGGAGGCACTCTTGACTTTAGACTCAGGTAAATAGACCTGAATCTGAATCCCAGCCTCTGCTGCCCATAATTGTGGGATCATGGGCAAGTTACCTAGTCTCGTTACTTCCTTCTCTTTATAATAACAATACTCATCTGCTATAATGCATATGTGTATACAAAGCCCTGGCACCTTGTAAGTGCTAAATAAACATTGTTATCATAGTGCCACCTTTAGCACCGATTTCTTTCAATGAGAGCCTCCAAATGGACATTGATAGTTGATAACGGAGCTGGCTACTGAAAGTAGGAAGAGGGAAACGAAGCTAGAAGGAAAGGAATGCTGAAAAAGTTAATAAGCCACAGGGTCAGAAATATGTCTTAAGTCTTAGTACATTCACAGAAAAACTAGGGCACTAGATACCATCAGAAAACAATGATAATAGAATTAACAGAAACATGAGACTTACTTTTATATTTCCCAGGTCTTGCTTCAATAAAAAAGACAAACAAATAAATTAGTGTTGTTGGATCATGAAACAGAAACACATTTTCACGATGTCATTCCAGGATGAGCATCGCACACTGAAAAGCAGTGGACAGAAGGAGGATTAAGCGGGGGGCCACTGTGCCTGGTTATGGCAGGAGGGTCCTCAGCTAGCGGCAGAGCGGAGTGTGTGCCACCCCTACCTATTTCAGTGGAGCTGCTTTCTTGGTCCTCCTTTGCCCTTTTCCTCTCGCAGTCCCCACCAACATTCGAGATCTCTGCAACCCTCATCATTGTTCCCCACTTGCTTTGCCCGGGCTGTCACCCCCTTCTCTGAGATCAGCTTCAGTGTTCTCTTCATTAATCCAGCACTTAGCATGGTCTCTTGAGACCAGGCACTTAACAAATGTTTGCTGAATCAATGAAGAAATTCTCCATACTGTAGCCAGCAACAGAATACCCTTCCTCTCCCTCTGGTGTCCTCATGCACCCCCGTCAGGACGATTTTGTGCCTTAGGGTGAAACAGGTATCGGGCATCTGAAGACAGCAGTGATCCCTGCAGTGCGATGCATGAGGGTGCACAAGAGATTGCTGGGTGTGTGAGTGTGTGTGTGAGTGTGTGTGTGTGTGTGGTCATATGGCATTTTGTGCCTAAGCCCTGGCAGAATTTTAGCTGTAAGATTTTTTGATGAGGTTGGAATAATATCTTCAAAAGTATTAATATAAAGAATTTTCTACTTGCAAGAGGAGAAATAATCAGTACACTTTTGGAGTAACTTGTTCTTTAGTTCTAGGAAATTACTGGAAATGGCCAGGTATAGAGAAGCAAAGCAAAAATCATGTGAAAAGTAAGATTTGAAAAGGAAATAGTTGATACGCTATGATTCTGAGTAACCAAACTGCTCCATGTAAGAATGAGAAAACCTACACAGAAGAAAACTTGTTTTCTAAGGATGAATTTGGGTTGAACTAATGTTGACAACTGTTCATTGAGTGTGTAAGAGTGTGTGTGTATGTGTTCTTGTTCACCGACCACTAAGCAGCAGTTTTATTGCAATATCTTAGGAGCCTGAACTCAAGCTGTGCTATTTTGGGGCTCACGGAGCAAGTATCAGTGGGGGGAAGGACTCCTCTTTCCTCATGGACCCGCCCCATTAGCGCTCTGTGCATCAGTGGCTTTTTCAGCCTCAGAAGGCGGCGCCCTTGACCAAGAAGAACGCTAGCGGTGGAAGGAAGTGGGCTCCTTCAAATAGCCTCATGGACAGTGGTTAAAATAAAGGAAACCAGAGAAGGCTTGTTCTGACAGACAGGTGGGTGGGGAGGTATAGCCTCTCCCTTAGAGAGTCCCAGAGCTGGAAGGGACAAAATGCCTGGCAGGTGGGCTGGGTCTTTTGCAGGAGGACAAACTGGTGATCCACAGCCAAATTTGCCACAATGGCCTACTTCCTTAGGGTTTCACAGTATATTTGTTTTATTTGCTTTGTTTTCATTTTGAGATATTAAAACATACTCAAATAATAATATCTCAGGAATCAAGTCATACTGCCTATAATGTAACATTTGTCATATATGTTCCCAATTTCTTCTAAGAAAAAAAAATATTACGGAGATGGTTAAAATCCCTTTTTAATCACCAATCCCAGGTTCATTTCCTTCCCTTTGCTCTTTGCAGGCAGCAGCCATTATGAGTTCAGTGTGTCCCCAAGAACTTTTAAAAGTACTTTCATAAATATGTGGATTCCTAAGCAACATGGTGGGCTTAAATGGTTTTTGTTGTTGTTTTAATTTGCATATGTTAAATTTAATTTGCATCATCTTTTAATACTATTTTATATCTACAAATACCATCTTGCATCTGGCGTGTTTCATTCAGCCCTATGGTTTGAGATGTTTCCTTGGCTATATACACAGGCACACATATAGTTGTTCATTTTAAACTGCTGTAGTATTCTGTCTTATGGGTGTACATTATATTAATTTATTTCTGATTTTTTATTATTAAAAATGCCACAATAAGCATCTTGGTACATGTTCTCTTGTGTACATATGTAAGACTTTTCTCTAGTGTTTATAACCAGAAGTAGAATTCATGGGTATGCTTATATTTAGTTGAGATATTGACAAATTGCTTTTCAGAGAATGAGAGTTCCCACTTTACCACATATTCCAATGAATAATTGATCTTGTCAGGCTTTAAAATTTTGGCTAATACATTTTGAGAAAAGTAGTAGCTCAATTTTACATTGTATTTTTGATCACTGAAGAGATTTAGCAACTTATGTTTATTAGACATTCAGTTTCCCTATTTTGTGAACCATTTATTCTTATCCCATTTAATTTGTTTACTTTTCCTTACTGATTGTGGGATTTTATATATATTCTTAATGCTGATAACATTGATAGTTATACATACTGCAAATAGTTTCTCAGTTACTGCCTCTTGTCTTTTAATCTTATGTGTAGTGTTTGGCCAATAAGAAGTTTTGAGTTTTTGTTAGTCAACATTTATGTTTGGTGTTTTCTGGGTATTTTGAAGGAAAGTCTCCCCTCCCAATCTGAGAACACAGATCTATTCTCCTGTATTTTCTTCTAATATTGATATAGTTCATGTTTAGGTATTAATTGGACCAGAATTTTTAAAAAAGGAAATGTGTGAAGTAGCACATCTATTTTTTGTTGTTATTCTGTAAAGATACTCATTTGACCCAGGATCGTTTATTGACTTCTCCATCTATTATGAGATAACTTTGTCATATAACAAGGACCTGTCTCTGGGCAATTGATTTTGCTCCACTGATTTTTTTTCCACCTTCAATGTGTACAATGTGATAATTTGATACATGTATATATTGTGAAACGATTACCATAATAAGGTTAGTTAACACCTCCAGCCCCTCATAATTACCATTTTTTATTACCATAACGTTTAAGAATTACTCTCAACAATTTTGAAGTATATAATACAATAATATTAATTTTAGTCACCATGCTGTGCATTAGCTATCTAGAACTTATTTATCTTTTAGATGGAAGTTTGTACCCTTCAACCGAATCTTCCCATTTTCCCCATCCCCAAGTTTTTGGCCACCACCATTCCACTCTCTATTTCTGAGTTTGGCTTTTTTAGATTCCATACATAAGTGCGAACATACAGTATTTGTCTTGCTCTGTTTGACTTATCTCAGCGTAATGTCCTCAACATCCATCCATGTTATTGCAAAAGGCAGGATTTCCTTCTTTTTCATGGCTGAATAATATTTATATATATATATATATATAAAATTCTTTATCTACTGTTCTGTTGATGGTCACTTAGGTTGTTTCCATGTCTTGACTACTGTAAATAATGCCAAAAATGTGGAAGTGCAGATAACCTTCAAGATAGTGATTTTATTTCTTTTGGATATATACCCTGAAGTGGAATTGCTGGGTCATAAGGTAATTCTATTTTTAATGTTTTGAGGAAATTCCATATTGTTTTCCACAGTGGCTGTACTAATTTTCATTCCTTCCAACAGGGCACAAGGGTTCCCTTTTCTCCATAGCCTTGCCATCTTTTGTTATCTCTTGTCTTTTTGATAATAGCCTTCTAACAAGTGTGAAGTGATATCTCATGGTGGTTTTGACTTGTATTTCCCTGATGATTAATGATGTTGAGCACATTTTCATGTACCTGGTGGCCATTTGGATGTCTTCTTTGGAAAAATGTCTATTCAGTTCTGCTGCCCATTTTAAAATCAGATTGTTTTGTTATTTTGGCTGAGTTGTATGATATATATACGTAAAACATTAACCCCTTAGCAAATATGTTTTTCTCCCATTCTATAGGTTCCCTTTTCATTTTGCTTGTTGTTTCTTTTGCAGTGCAAAACTTTTTAGTTTGATGTATTCCCACTTGTTTCTTTTGTTCAATGTCAAGGAGCTTTCCTCCCATGTTTTCTTCTAGGAGTTTTATAGGTTTAATTCTTACATTTAAGCCTTTAATCCATTTTGAGTTAATTTTTGTACGTTGTGTAAGATAGGGGTCTAATTTCATTCCTTTGTATGTGATTATCTAGTCCACTCAACATCATTTTTGGAAGAGACTATTATCCTTTCCTTGTTGAGTATTCTTGGCTCCCTTGTCAAATATTAAATGACTATTTGCATGGGTTTATTTCTGGGCTCTTGATTCTGTTCCATTAATCTATGTTTGTTTTATGCCAGTACCATACTGTTTTGAGTACTATAGCTTTGCAATATACTTTGAAATCAGGAAGTGTGATGCCTCTAGCTAGCTTTGCTCTTCTTTTTCAAGATTGCTTTGGCTATTTGGGGTCTTTTGTGGTTTCATACAAATTTTAGGATTGTTTTTTCTATTTCTATGAAAGTGCCATTGGAATTCTGATAAAGATTGCATTACATCTGTAGATTGCTTTGTATAGTATGAACTATTTCTTCTCATCTTCTTTATTGACTTGAATTCAGTGTTTAGTTCATTTATTTTTGTTCATTAATGATTTCTATTAAAATAATTTATGATGATAAATATCTATCTAAATAATACTTTGACTTTATCCTAAGTGTTCTGATATGTAATGGTTTTGTTCTCATTTATTTCTATGTATTCTATAATTTCTTTCACAATTTCCTTTGTAATCTGTAGATTATTTTGAAGTATACTGTTAGCTTCCAAATATGTATATGTTAATTTTTTTGTTATTGATTTCGAATTTTCTTTCCTTATGCTCAGAAAGTGTGCTTTATACTATGTCAGAAATTTATTTTGAAATTAGTTGAGACTCTCTAGTTGAGTGAATTGGTGGTCATATGAGTAAATTGTCCAACTTGTTTCTTGTTGGATGGAAGTTTCTATGTACATCTATTTGATAAAGCTTTTTAAAATTGTGTCAGATAAAGCTTTTTAAAATTGTGTCAGATAAAGCTTCTCTAGCCTTGTCTGTTTTATTTTCTGAGAGAGATATTATAAAAATCTCATTTAATTATAAATGTATTGATTTCTTCTTTGCTATTTTGTCAGTTTTTGCTTTATATATTTCAAAGGCTATGCTAATAAGCACCTATGATATCATGACTGTTACATAATCTGTTAAAATTTTTTTCTATTTATATGGAATATCATTCTTTGTCCTTTTTATTTTGTCTTCTGTTTTATCTAATATTTGCAGTATATCAGCTTTTTAAAAAAATTTTATTTATCTGGCATAATTTAAAATTCCTTCATTTTCATTTTTTTTTACGTGTCTTTTTATTTTAGGTATATATTTTGTTAATAGACTTCAACTAATTTTTCTTATAGGAAAATAGGAAATTAAGAAAAAATTCTTTTTTTTAATTACATCTGAGAGTTTCTGGTTTTTAATGTTACTTTAACCCATTATTGTATTTATTGTATTGTGTTCAGGAGCATATTTAAACTTTTCTCTGCTACCTCACTTTAAAACATTTATTTTTTTTCTTTTCTTGCTTTCTATTGGATTAATAAATCTTTATTCCTTTTTTTCCCCCTAAGCTTTCAGAAGGTATATGTTGCATTTCTATTATATTAACAGTAAACTTTCATTTTTTAGCCTACACATTCAAATTTATATATTTTTAAACAAAATGTAAAATTGAGTACTTCTGCCCTCCTGTTAAATTGTCTTAATCCATAATCGACAACATTTTCTCTAAGTTTTTTTTCCTCATGCTTTAGGTCTATTGATTTTAAGACACACTAATGAATTTCTCCTTCCCCTCCTCTTCCTCTTGCTTGTTCTCCTTTCCCCTCTCTTCTTCTTTTTTCTTTTTTTTTTAATTTCCCCTCCATTATTCATTGAAGTTTTCCTTTTTCTGCTTTAATATCATGTCTACTTCTTCTTTTCTACCTCTAAATCGCTATTTCTTTTTGTTTTGATTGTTTGCGTCTCTTCTTCTACCCATATTTGGGTGACTGACAGTTCTTATTTTTCTAAATAAAATATTTTGTTTCACAAGATATTTATAGTCTTTAGGGTTTTTTTGTTGTTCTTGTTCTTGTTCTTGTTTTTTAAATCAGGTAATGCACACAGGGAGTATATTCACCACAGAGATCAACATTATTAATTTGATACCTGTGCTTCTAGACTTTCTTTTGGCCCCAATGTGTGAATTTTGGTCCGAACATCCAAACAATTCCTTGACACCAGCTGAGTGTCCTACAATTCAATTCAATTCTGATATTATTTACGTGGAGAGAGCATCAGACCCCACAGGGTAAGTGCTCCATCCCACAAGACTGCACCCCCTTCACTTCAGGTGCCAATGGCAAGTCCACGGTATCACCTGTGCTTCCGACCAACCTGCTAGGGATCAAAGGTTCCAAAGAAACCCCTCTTTGGGCTTGATTAATTTTCTATAGTGGCTCACAGACCTCAAAGAAACATTTTACTTACTAGATTACAGGCTTTTTATAAAAGGATGTAACTCATAAAGTTAGTTGGAAGAGATGCATAAGGCAAAGTATGGAGAAAGGGCACAGAGTACCCTCAAATCTCCAGGTGTTCACTGACCTAGAAGCTCTCCTCTCCTCTCTTCTTCCTTTTTTTTTTTTTTTTTTAAAGATTTTATTGGGGAAGGGGTCAGGACTTTATTGGGGAACAGTGTGTACTTCCAGGCCTTTTTTCCAAGTCAAGTTGTTGTCCTTTCAATCTTAGTTGTGGAGGGTGCCATTCAGCTTCAAGTTGTTGTCCTTTCAGTCTTAGTTGTGGAGGGCGCAGCTCAGCTCCAGGTCCAGTTGCCGTTGCTAGTTGCTAGTTGCAGGGGGCGCTGCCCACCATCCATCCCTTGCGGGACTTGAGGAATTGAACTGGCAACCTTGTGGTTGAGAGCCCACTGGCCCATGTGGGAATCGAACCGGCAGCCTCCGGAATTAGGAGCATGGAGCTCTAACCGCCTGAGCCACCAGGCCGGCCCCCCCCCCCCCTTCTTCTTAATACTCATGCTTTAGACTTGACAGTTTGCCAGTTTATTTTGAGTTTTTATTTTCACTGAAGTATGTCCCTTCAATAATTCTTTCAGTGAGAATCAGTTGTTAGTAAGCTTCTAAGTTCATGAATACATGGAAAAAGACTTTGTTTTTCCTCACTCTTAAATGATAATTAGGCTGGTTGATTCATATGGATTTATAGTAATTTTCCCTGAGTTCTTTGATGATATTGTTCTATTGCCTTCTGGCATGTTATTATTACTAATAAGAAGTCTAATGTTAACACGATCCTTTTAGATGACCTGCTTCTCTGGTGGTCTTTATGATTTTCTTTTTATTTCTGTTTGTCAGTTCACTATTAGTCTTGGCGGGCATGTTCACGTGTGTGTGTGTGTGGGGGGTGCATGTGTGCGCACGGGTGTGTGTATTTTGAAGTTATCTAATTCCAGCCCTCAGTGGACTCTTTTGATATGAGGACTTAAGTTTCTTTTTTTCTTGAATAGTGTTAATTATTAATCTCTTAAAATATTACTTGGTATGCATTATCTGAATTCTTCCTTATAGAATTCCTGTTACACTCCACCTCCTCATTCTAGCCAACCATGGCTCGTACTTCTCTTTCATATTTTTAAGCTCTTTATCTCTATGTTTGATTCCGAGAGATTTCCTCAGTTCTGTCTTCTAATTCACTCATTTTAGCTGGGATTAGTATAGTATTTAACTATTGTTTATATAGCTATATATTTACATAATTATAAACATTATATTATTATCTATTGTTTCAGTTTCAGTAACTATTTTCATTTTTAAGAATTCAGCTTTGTTCTTTTTAATATCTGCATGTTCTTTTCCCAAACGACCTTTAATATATATGTTTACTTGTTCTATCTTTTTTTTTTTAATTGGATAGCCTTTATTTTATTTCCCATGAGGGAAGCCACAGCCTATCAGAGCTCCTGTCCTTCCTGCCCTTTTGATGTTATATTAACTCTACCATATGCTACGTGCCACGTCAGCTGCCTTACCATTCTAACTTTTCACTTTCTCCTTAACCCACTCCAATTAGGCCTCTCTTATCAAAGTTAAATAAACCCCCATTTTTGGAAATTAAATGACCAGTTTAAAATGTTACTTCTTAGCCGTTTTGATACAGTTGTTCATTCATCTTTTCCATCTTGGCGTACTCCCGAGCTCTGTGATACTCCTTCTCCTGGGTGTCCTTCTTTCTCTCTGTTCACTCCTCCTCTATATACCTATTTGCTAGAATTTTTTCTTCTTCCAAGCTTCTAAAACTGATGTTATTGAGCTCAATCCTTAGCCCCCTGTCTTTACACACATACACCTTTGGTGATCTATTTTAGGCCAGTGGTTTTAAATGCTGTCTATATATTGATTACTGTCAAAGTTACTTTCCATCAGATCTCTCCCTAAAGCTTTGGACTCAAATATTCAATTGCTTTTTGATGTACAATATATGCTTGGATGAGGACCAGGATGTTGAGTAGGACTTTTCCCATTGTCTCAAAATTGACAAGTAGGATTAAAAAAACCGGAGAAAAAGAGGTAGGTTATACCCTCCAATTTCCCTCCTCACCCAACTGAGCTGAGACAAGCCCTCGGAGAGGATTGCACCACTCCAGAACACAATGGGAAGGGATTCCTGGAGATGTACAAAGCAGAGGTGCTGCTCTCAGGCCTTAACAAATGATGACTGAGCTAGTTCTTCTAGCCCGAACATCACCTTTGTTCCACGCCTACATAAGCCAACAACTGTAGGGGAAGGAGTGTTAAGTTGTCTTCAGAGCTGTAAGTAGTTGACAAAGGATCGGAGTTGTGGGAGAAGAAGGATACTGATTTTCTTTCTGAAAGCAAATGAAAAGGACTTCAAGAGATTTGCTTACAAAGATTGGGAGTGTCTGTGACAAAGGACGTGTGGCAACTCATCCCCCAGTTGAATGTCTGCTTAGTGGATTTGCTGATTTGTTTTGTGCGTATTTGAGCATAAGGAAAAGAAAATTGGAGAGAGGGAGCTGTACACAGTGAGGAGCATGCAACGGAGCCGTAGGCATCCTCTTCCTTTTTCTTGTGGCAAAGATGCTGAGCTTCCCGAGGATCAGGTGGGCATTGTAGAGGACACCCAGGCTGGAGCTTGTACTGGGATGGCACTCCAGTTGGTGGCCTCCTTGGTGAGGGCACCTCGGCAGTGACAGGCCATGAGGTATACTGTGGGGAGGGAGACGAGGGCTCTGGGATAGGCCAGACCAGAGTCCATATTCCCACAGCAGGGACTGTGCAGTGGAGCCCTCAGAATTGGGCAAGATCTTGCAGATTCCTTTGAAGGAATCAAATGTGTTCTATAAGACATTTGGGTGCCTGCTCTTGAGGACATGGAAGGGCAACTGGGCTCATGTCCTAATGAAAAGGATCTACAACTGACACAAGTGAGAAAATGCATTCTCAGTTAAGTAAAATCCATCTTCTCAGCCTCAGCTCAGTGGAAATGATAACCACAGGAGGTGGGCAGGGGGAGAAGCAGACTATACTTCCTCCCCGTTCTGAGTCTATGGGCTGAAGATTGGCTGCTGGGAAATGGGGTGTTTTAAGAGGAGTGGACTGTTTTTAATAATTTAAAACAACTGAAAAATTATGGGTTCTACCCAAGATTTTAAAGAATAGGAAAAAAATATGTGTCAGAGAACATGCTTATAGCCTGGTAAGTGCAGAGTATTTTGTAAACTAGTTACGATGTCTAAGTCATCTCAAACCTAACATACGCTACACTGAACTCAAGGTCACCTCATCTTTCCCCTGTCTTACCTATATCACTAAATAACCCCACTCTTCCAGCTGCTTAGTACTCTCCTTGGGAAGCTGTGCACCGACGCCAGTGCCTAGTCCACCCTTCAAACCAATTTTGGAACTCTTTTTCTGGAATGACCATCCGAGTTTGTCATCATATTACCCTTGATGTCCTGAATGTCATCAAAATGTCTTCCTTTCAATATTTCCTTTATCTTCGGATAAAGAAAGAAGTCATTGGGGGGAAGATCAGGTGAGTAGGGGGGGTGTTCCAATGCAGTTATTTGTTTACTGGCTAAAAACTCCTTCACAGACAGTGCTGTGTGAGCTGGTGCATTGTTGTGATGCAAGAGCCATGAGTTGTTGGTGAAAGGTTCAGGTCATTTTCATCTAACTTTTTCATGCAGCTTTTCAGCACTTCCAAATAGTAAACTTGGTTAACTGTTTGTCCAGTTGGTACAAATTCATGATGAATAATCCCTCTGATATCAAAAAAGTTTAGCAACATTGTTGCAACAAGTTCACGAACTTAACTGTTTGACCTCATATATTTGGTAAATGCATTAATATGTTTAAAGATTTTAAGTTTATTTTAGTGCTCTTCAGATTGCTGCAGTGTTTCTCTGGGCTGGAATTCTCCAATTTGTTGGGGCTTGTGAAGTGTCGCTCATGTGGTGCTGGATTTCCTCATACATTTCATAATTTTTTGATAATCTCTTATTTCTTGGGCATTGTCTTTGTGGATGTTTTCTCCTGTAATACCCTGGGTTGTGGATCCCTTCTTGTGGGAATTTCATGGTTGCTACTGCCCTCGCTACTGAGACACACCATCAGCAAAACTGCTCTCACCCATTTTGGCTTGGGGTTCCCACACTGCATGGATAGCACACTCCCAGCTGGGCTTTGTGGCCTGGCGGGTTTAGGTCAGGACTTGGGCAGGTGGGTTTGTTTTCATGGCTGGGCAGATGGATGAAGATATTTTGGTTCCTCTCCTTGGACATGCAGTGTATTTTCTGCTCTTAGCTTCACTCAAGAGACCCAATTCCAATTCTCACTATGTTGAGTCCTGACGCTTTGGCTGCCATCTCATAGCAGGTGTTGAAATTCTAGCTTAGTTTCTGAGGTGCAGCAGTTACCTCTGTCCCCTCATCCTATCACCTTTCTTGCCAAGGGCTTAACTTTAGCTTCTCCTCACAATGTATTCCTATTCAATTTATGCCCCTTGGAACTCATTGCCCCCTTTTTATGCTTAAGTTTTGCTGTGTATCTTTAATTAAAAAAAATTAGCAGCCAAGACCAAGCCAGCCAAAAAATGGTGGTATGTGTCCTGCTGTCTTTGGCATACCTTTTACCCCTCTTCCCAATCCCCGGGATCTTGGATTTTTTACAGCTGCTTTCCTGCCCATCCTCTGATGTCCCCATTGAAAATAACATTAGTTATTTAATTTAGATTCTGGATTATAATTCCTATCTACAAGACCAATAATCCCTTCTGCTGACCTGAGGTCCTTGATCCCTTTTCCCAATTATAGGACATGTGTCTGAGGGGGACATCTGAGGCTCCCAACCTCACCCGTGGGTCTGCGCCACTGACACTGTAGACTCAGTATTTTCACCTGTGCAGTGAGAATATTTAGCTAATCAGCTTCATTACTCAGGATTCAGAAAGAATGTGGAGATGGCAACTTCAGAGGGACATATGCTCATTTTATGTTAACAGTTCCAATTCTCCCTTTTCAAATACCAATCCCTGTATCCTACAATTATTGAAATTATTGAAAACTTATTATTATAAAATATATTTAGAATGTTTAGACAGAAGTGTGGAATGTCTACAGGTATTTTTGCAGTCTGTCAGAGTCATCCAGATGTGCATCATGTTTTAAAAATTGGGACATTTTGCCTAAAATCTGGATTCAGTGAAATGCTGTGGCGATTCTAGCTCTGCATTCTTGCATGGAGAAATTGATGGGTGCTGAGCAGCAGCTGCCCTCCTTAGGCTGTTTGTGGCCTCCCATTTCCACAGCTCCGAGGGGATGCTCCTCATCTCACTCACTTATATCACCTGCCTGTGCTCTGACGTCACCTGAATTTTTAACATGGACAGGAACTTTGGGTTTTAAATATTAATATGATTTAATTTCAATCTGAGGAACTCCAGGGGATATTAGGATTGCATAAACATCATTTGTAACGTAGATATGAGAACCAAATGCGAATTACGGAACATTTGTGCAGTGTGAAAAGAGGCTTCGTGAATTCTGTTAAACATCACCACTGTCAGTGCTTGATCTGGTTTAAATATTGAGTCACTGTTGGTGTCTATTACCTGGGAAATTGAGTTAAGAACTGAAGTAATGGTAAATCCTACAGCTACGAATCAAAAAGATTACCTTGTAGTCCTAACCTGGAGGCAATTGGGTAATGTGGAAGCAAATGGATATGAGAAACATGAGTCTCCCTCTTCCGTGTACTTAGAAATAAGAACACCAAAGCTCAGAAAAAGTCTCATATAAGACAGGCTGAGAAATAAGAACTTACTTGAGGTTCTCTGTGAAATCGCTACAAAATAAGCGAAAAGAAATCCATGTCATTTTTCGTAAATAGAAAAAAACGTAGTATTATCTAATATATTCCACTGGTGAGTTTGACGGGGGTACTTGGGTGGGCATAAGAAGAAAGCATCCCAAAGTATGCGATGCAAACTCAGACGTAAGACTGAGCAGCGACGATGTGATGTTGAAATCAAAGCAGGGTTTCCTTCAAAGTCCCATTTATTCTTGGGACCTGCACGACTTCAGGTACAGTCCCAGGTAAAGGCTATTAGGTCATTCTGCTTCCTTGGAATAGCACTGTAATCTTTGAGGGAATACTCAAAGGCCTCTCCATTTAAAGATCATTTTGGACTTCCTGTTTCTCTCTCAAAAATTCTGCCTACATCTATGATATTATAATATTCTTCAGGTTTTTTTTTTGTTTGTTTTTTTTGTTGACAAATGCTAGCTTGGTCCTTTTAATCAGTATTCTCTTAAATTATCTATAATGTAGGGAAAGCTGAGTAATAAGGAAGCAAGAGAGCAATAAGAAACTCAAACCACCTTAACAGAACTAAGTCACTCAGATTTGAAGAAGACCAAAGAGAACCCAAGTAGAGAAGTAGATGTCATACTCACTTATGGGTGCCAGGGGCAGACCTGAAAAAACAGGGCAGATATCATTGGATACTTGTTTGAAAGAAACAGGTTCCTTCTAGGCAGGATTATTTGTGTAGGGGAGAAGATTGGTAGTGACATAGCTGTTTGTTCAAATTATGGTTCTATGACTGTGTATTTTGGGGCAAGTATGTGACCTCAGTTTCTTAGTCCTTACAAAGAGGTCAGTGGAGTTACTCTAAAAATTAAATGAGATAATGTAATTAAATATAATTCTTAACCTCACAGGACATGCAAAGTAAATATATATTTGGAGTTAAGTAAATGTAAGTTTACTTCACAGGAAGAGAAGCTGAATGAGCAGCCAGCAAAGGAAACTGAGAGCCGTGTTACTGCACAGGAGTTAGAAATGAGCAGGGCAGGGCCAGGTCTCCAGGTCACGTAGAGAACAGCAATGGCAACAGCAGAAAACGGGAGAAAAACAGAGTGAACTTACCACTGAGCATTGGAGGTGGACCAGCTGAAAGACAGACAAAGTATCTTCATAATCTTTTTTTCCCCCACAATTTTTTCCCCTTTTATTTCTATAGTTCCTTTTCAGTAGGTCATTATAATAATAGGGAAAATGCTCCCTTTGATCTTTATTTACTTTTAATGTAAATCAGCAGGATTTGAAATTTCCAAAATTATCATTAATAACTTCATGGGACTTTGATACCGGGAAGGTAAGTGCTAAGGCAGTATGTATCTCATACTAGAAATCCCAGGGCTGGTGGGGAAAGAACAGGTTACAGGGCCCCACAGTAGAGGAGACAGGGAAAGACTTACTGATGGCATGCGGAGTTGATCCATCTGGAAAACAGAACAGGGAAAATTGTTAGGTCCTTTTCCTTTCTTCCCTGTTCAATCTGTGTTTCAATGTGTGAAGTCCCTTATAACAGGTCATTTTTAACTGCTGGGAAACTTTTGCCTCTGTTCTTGATTTTTTAATGTAAATCATGGAGTTGGGTTTTTTTCATAAAACTAAGATGCTGAGAGAATTATTGGTAACCTGAAAGCAAGATGTCAAAATGTTTAGCCCTTAAAATCCCTATATAGTCAGGGAAATTTTCTTTGGAATTCAAACTGGAAGAACAGACTAGGTAGGGCAGGAGGTCCAAATGGAAAACTGTTTTAGAAACTTCTTATCTCTTCCTTTCTCTTCTATTATGTTTTTCCTTGTCTATAGTCTTTTGTTGATGGTCTTTATGACTAAGTACATTTCTCCCTCCCCTCTCAAATCAATAGTGTTAGAGCTTTCAAATACATCATTAATAACCCAGAGAGATTTTGATAATGAGATGGCAAGAGGCCAATATGGACCTCAAGCCCTTGATGTCCCAGGATGGCCAGACAGATTCTTGGTCTGCATTGAAGGCCATCGAGCTCCGCGGCAGAGAATCAAGTGAACACACAGACTTACTGATTGCGTGAGGAGTTGATTCCACTGAAAAACAAGTGAAGAGATTTATTATTCCTCCATTTTTTTCTATCTGTAAAATTTCCTAGTGATATAACTACTTGAAAAGTTTTTCCTATCAGAGGCATTTGGAACTTTCCAAAAAAGTTATAATCAGTTGGTGGAATGCTGGTTAATGGAGGAGCCAGAGGCTAAGAAAATAGGAGTTTCAAGTTTCTGTACTGGCACTCAAGTTCCAATAGACATCAGTGGACTTTGCTAAGTGCACAGCTGAGAAACAAATAAACAATTTTCTAATTGCTTGTATAAATGACCTAGCTGGAAAACAGAAATATTATCTGTACTTTTGTCTTCCATTCATTTGTTTTCCTTCCGTATGGAAAGTCACTAATTGACAATCTTTACAACCATGGAGAAAAAATTTTCCTCTGCTCTTTTTTATGTGAGCCAGTGAATGTTCTAGAAACTTCTTAGTAACACAGTGGAATTCTGAGTAGTGGAAAAATAAAGGGTCAAGGAAATAGGAACATTAAGCTATTGCAATCCAAATATGGATGGGTAAATTTTTGTTTAAGAAGATCTGTCAGACTTTGCTGGAGGTAAATGAGTTCCACCATGAAGAGAAATAGTCAAACTTACAAGAGGATCCTGTAGCTGAAAAACAAAGAAAGAAATCAGTATGGAAAGGCTGGTGAAAGGGGAACTAGTTTTCTTGCTACCATTCTGAGAGGGAATCAGCTACGGCCTTAGAGCGGGCATCAAAACCTTGGAGGTGTTGTGCGCCCTCTGCTGGTGACACGGTATCCGCGGTGCTTGGGGGCGCTGCGTCCTGCTTCCTCTGAGAGGCTGCAAGCAGGCAAGATGATTTAGCGCTTCCCTTTTTTCAGTGACTGGTAAACTTTAAAAGTCATACAGGAGATTAGTAATTTAAACTCTTGCCTTCACCTTTCTTCTCTGTATTTCTGCTATCCGATGCAAGGTTTCATTCATTAATACAAATACCCTCCCTCCCTTGTTGACAAGCCACAATAAACTTCAGATAGTTTCCTCTGAAATATATATATATATATATATATATATATATATATATATGATATTACATATAACTCAGGATACACACACGGTGCCAAAAAAATGTATACACATTTTAAGAAAGGAAAAAACTGTATTAAAATTATAATACTCGAGGAGACTTCCGGAAAAATGGCGGCGTGAGGTGAGCCTCTGTAAAGCTCCCCTGGAATTTACAAAGAATCCAACAACAAAAACTCCACAAAGGACTCCCTGCACAGCAGACAGGCAAGACGAAGAGGCCCACTACCAACTGAAATCACCTACAGGTGGGAGATTCACGCGAGTGGAGGGAGGAGGAAAGGGAGAAGTGCGCGGAGACGGAGCCGCGCGGGCGCAGGACGCAGACCTAGCTCAGTGCTCCGAGCTCGCTGCTTCCCGGAACTACCGCAGCTGCGGGAGAGGGAAGAGCTCGGACTGCTAGGGCTCCGCTTATGGCCCACAGGGCTGAGGGGACAGCATATACCACAGCTGAACCCAACGCTCACGGCAGAGACCTCGGAGAAAAGACTGAGGGAAAAAGGCTGAAAACGGTGGTTTAAGCCCGCACTGCCGAGCAGAGAACGGAGCCTTAGGCACTGAGACTAGCCGCCCCCTCCGCCCCCTCCCAGAGCTCGCCCCGCCCCCACCTGCCTGGTGCTAGAAGCGAAACAGTAGCAGTGTCAGATCAAAACAACAGAAAATTTGCTGTTTTGAGAACTGTGGGCGCAAACACAAATTCACAGCCCAACTAGTTCCAGCAAAAGGGAGAGAGCTGTGAAAGCAGGACCGGCTGTGGCGGTGGTCGCCGCCATTGCTCTGGGCCACCTCTCACAACTCACCCCGCCCCTGGCCCCACCTATCTGGGCGGATCCCTGCAGGAGTAAACAGAACTGCTGAAACATACGGGCTCTGAATCAGGAGCTGGAAGAGCTTTGGAACATCAAAAGCTCTCCACATACCCACCGGGACACTGCGCCCTGTGACCTAGACGAACTATTAACAGAGGAGAAGCCCGTCTCCCAGGGAATCCCCCCATTGTGTGAGAAGTTGGAATAGTGCAGAGAAAACATAGCACTACCGTGTGGGAGAAGAAAAATAAGTTGCAGTTGGAGAAATAATAAAACATTCTACCAACAAGTACTGGCAAACAAAAGAAAGACCGCTATCAACCTGTTGCAGAAGTCACTCCTGTAGATGTCTAGGAAGAGAAATAGTAAACCAGTAATCGCCATGAATAACCAAGGCAACAAGATAGCTCAGAAAGAAAGTGAAAAATCTCCAGAGAAGGCACTTAAAGATACAGAAATATGTGACTTAAATGACAGAGAATTCAAGATTGCAGTTCTGAAAAAACTCAACGCGATACAAGAAAACACAGATAGGCAGTTAAAGGAACTCAGAAACTCAATCAAAGAACAGCATGAGCATTTTACGAAAGAGATTGAAATCTTCAAAAAGAACCAAATAGAATTTCTGGAGATTAAGAACTCAATAGAAGAAATTAAGAATGAAATAACCAGCTTAGGTAGTAGAGTTGACCAGATGGAGCAAAGAATCAGTGACATCGAATACAGAAACCTGGAAATGACACAAATAGAAGAAGAAAGAGACTTGAGACTTAAAAGAAATGAAAGAACTCTACAAGAACTTTCTGACTCCATCAGAAAGAGCAATATAAGAATAATGGGCATACCAGAAGGAGAAGAAAGAGAGAAGGGAACAGAGAATATATTCAAACAAATTGTCGATGAGAACTTCCCAAATTTGTGGACAGAACTGGACCCTCGAATCCAAGAAGCAAATAGAACACCTAGTTACCTCAATCCCAACAGACCTTCTCCAAGGCACATTGTATTGAAGCTGTCTAAAATCAACGACAAAGAAAGAATCCTCAAGGCAGCCAGGGAAAAGAAGACGGTAACTTACAAAGGAAAGCCCATTAGATTATCATCAGATTTTTCAGCAGAAACTCTACAAGGTGGAACCAAATATTCAAACTATTGAAAGAGAGAAACCATGAGCCAAGAATAATATATCCAGCAAAGATATCCTTTAGATATGAAGGAGGAATAAAGAACTTTCCAGACATACAGAAGCTGAGGGAATTTTCTAATACACGACCTGCACTACAAGAAATACTAAAGGAGGCTATTCGACCACCATCAACAGGGACAATTTGTGGCAACCACAACTCAAAAAGGGGAAAGTAAAGGCCTGAACCGGAGTATGGGAATGGAGAAAGTAAGCATGCTGAAGAAAATGGAATACTCTAAATATCAAACTTTCTTTTACATAAACTTAAGGGTAACCACTCAAAACAAATCCAGAATTGAAATATATACTGAAATAAAAGAAGAAACAGAGGGAAACATCATAGAATACCACCACACAGAAATAATAGACAACAACAAAAAGGCAAAGAAACAATGGAGACACAGCCTTACCAGAAAACTAAAGATAGAATGACAGGAAATCCTCACATATCAATAATCACCCTAAATGTCAATGGACTGAACTCACCAATAAAAAGACACAGAGTAGCAGATTGGATCAAAAAACTAAACCCAACCATATGCTGTCTCCAAGAGACACATCTCAGCTACAAGGACAAGCATAGACTCAAAGTGAAAGGGTGGAAATTGACACTCCAAGCAAATGGTACCCAGAGAAAATCAGGTGTAGCCATAATGATATCAGATGAAACAGACTTCAAGGTGAAAAAGATAACAAGAGACAAAGATGGACATTTCATAATGGTGAAGGGGACTGTACAACAAGAAGACATAACAGTCATCAATATTTATGCCCCCAATCAGGGAGCACCGAAATACACCAAGCAACTACTAACAGAACTAAAGGGAGAAATTGACCAAAACACAATTATACTAGGGGACTTAAATACATCATTGACAGCTATGGATAGATCATCCAAACAGAAAATAAATAACGAAATAGTAGCCCTAAATGACACATTAGATGAAATGGACATAATTGACATTTATAGAGCACTTCATCCTAAAACATCAGACTATACATTCTTTTCTAGTGTACATGGAACATTCTCAAGGATAGACCATATATTGGGACATAAAATCAGTCTCAACAAATTTAAGAAGATTGAAATCATACCATGCATATTCTCTGATCACAAGGCTTTGAAATTGGATATCAACTGTAAAAAGAAAGCGGAAAAACACAAATACATGGAGATTAAACAACATACTTTTAAAGAAGGACTGGGTCAAAGAAGAAATTAGAGGAGAGATCAAAAGATACATAGAAACAAATGACAATGAAAATACATCCTACCAAAATTTTTGGGATGCAGCGAAAGCAGTTTTAAGAGGGAAATTTATCTCATTACAGGCCTATCTCAAGAAACAAGAAAACTCCCAAATAAATAACCTCATGTTACACCTTAAAGAACTAGAAAAAGAAGAACAAGTAAAACCCAAGGTCAGCAGAAGAAAGGAAATAACAAAAATTAGAGCAGAACTAAATGAAATAGAGAACAAAAAGACAATAGAAAAAATTAATGTGACAAAGAGCTGGTTCTTTGAAAAGATTAACAAAATTGACAAACCCTTGGCTAGACTTACTAAGATAAAAAGAGAGAAGACACTGATTAACAAAATCAGAAACGTAAAAGGGGAAGTCATCACGGACACCACAGAAATACAAAGGATCATCCAAGAATACTATGAAGGACTATATGCCACCAAATTCAACAACCTAGAAGAAATGGACAAGTTCTTAGAAACATATAGCCTTCCAAGGCTGAACCATGAAGAACTGGAAAATCTAAACAGACGGATCACCAGTAACGAAATTGAATCAGTCATCCAAAACCTTCCCAAAAGCAAAAGTCCGGGACCAGATGGCTTCACTAGTGAATTCTACCAAACCTTCAAAGAGGATCTAATACCAATTCTGCACAAACTCTTCCAAAAAATTGAAGAAGAGACAGTACTCCCTAACTCATTTTATGAGGCCAACATTACCCTGATACCAAAACCTGGTAAGGACAACACACACACAAAAAGAAAACTAGAGACCAATACCTCTGATGAATACAGATGAAAAAATCCTAAACAAAATTCTAGCAAATCGAATACAACAATGCATTAAAAAGATTATTCATCACGACCAAGTGGGGTTCATCCCGGGGCACAAGGATGGTTCAACATACAAATCCATCAATGTGATACATCACATAAACAAAATAAAGGACAAAAATCATATGATTATATCAATTGATGCAGAAAAAGCATTTGACAAGATACAACATCCATTTATGATTAAAACACTTAATAAAATGGGTATAGAAGGAAAATACCTTAACATAATAAAGGCCATATATGACAAGCCCTCTGCTAATCTCATAATTAATGGAGAAAAACTGAAGCCCTTTGCTCTACGTTCAGGAACACGACAGGGATGTCCCCTATCACCTCTGCTTTTCAACATAGTGTTGGAAGTCCTTGCCAGAGCAATCAGGCAAGAGAAAGAAATAAAAGGCATCCAAATTGGGAATGAAGAAGTTAAATTATCACTCTTTGCAGATGACATGATGCTATATATAGAAAACCCTAAAGACTCCACCAAAAAGCTATTAGAAACAATCAACGAATACAGTAAAGTTGCGGCTACAAAATCAACGCACAAAAGTCCATTGCCTTCCTATATACTAACAATGAAATCTCAGAAAAGAAATACAAAAACAATTCCTTTTGCAATTGCAGCAAAAAGAATAAAATACCTAGGAATAAACTTAACCAAGGATGTGAAAGACCTATATGCTGAAAACTATAAGACATTTTTGAAAGAAATTGAAGAAGACACAAAGAAATGGAAAGACATTCCGTGCTCATGGATTGGAAGAATCAACATAGTTAAAATGGCCATATTACCCAAAGCAATATACAGATTCAATGCAATCCCCATCAAAATCCCAATGGCATATTTTAAAGAAATAGAACAAAAATCATCAGATTTGTTTGGAACCACAAAAGACCCCGAATAGCCAAAGCAATCTTAAGAAAAAGAACAATAATGGAGGTATCACACTTCCTGACTTTGGCTTGTACTACAGGGCTACAATAATCAAAACAGCATGGTATTGGCAGAAAAACAGACACATAGACCAATGGAATAGAATTGAGAACCCAGAAATAAAACCACATAAATATGGACAGATAATTTTTGACAAAGAAGCTAAAAACATACAATGGAGCAAAGACAGCCTCTTCAATAAACGGTGCTGGGAGAATTGGATAGCCACGTGCAAAAGAATGAAACTGGACTGCTATTTGTCACCATGTACCAAAGTTAATTCAAAATGGATCAAAGACTTAAGCATAAGACCTGACACAATAAACTGCATAGAAGAAAACATAGGTACTAAACTTATGGACCTTGGGTTCAAAGAGCATTTTATGAACTTGACTCCAAAGGCAATGGAAGTAAAAGCTAAAATAAACGAATGGGACTATATGAAACTTAAAAGCTTCTGCACAGCAAAAGAAACCATTGACAAAATAAAGAGGCCACCAACTGAATGGGAGAAGATTTTTGCAAACAGTGCCTCCGATAAGGGGCTAGTATCCAGAATATACAAGGAACTCATGCAACTCAACAACAAAAAAACAAACAACCCAATGAAAAATGGGCAGAGGACATGGAGAGACATTTCTCCAAGAGGACATACAAATGGCAAATAGACATATGAAAAAATGCTCAACATCACTAATCATCAGAGAAATGCAAATCAAAACCACAATGAGATATCACCTCACCCCAGTCAGAATGGCTATCATCAACAAGACAAATAATAACAAATGTTGGAGAGGCTGTGGAGAAAAAGGAACCCTCATACACTGTTGGTGGGAATGCAGACTGGTGCAGCCGTTATGGAAGGCAGTGTGGAGGTTCCTCAAAGAATTACGAATAGAATTGCCATATGACCCAGCAATCCCTCTCCTGGGTATCTACCCAAAAAATCTGAAAACATTTAGAGATAAAGACACGTGTGCTCCAATGTTCATTGCAGCTTTGTTTACGGTGGCCAAGACATGGAAACAACCAAAATGTCCTTCGATAGATGAATGGATAAAGAAGTTGTGGTATATATACACAATGGAATACTATTTGGCGGTAAGAAAAGATGATATAGGAACATTTGTGACAACATGGATGGATCTTGAGAGAGTAATGCTGAGTGAAACAAGTCAGACAGAAAAAGCAGAGAACCATGTGATTTCACTGATATGTGGTATATAAACCAAAAACAACAAAAGAACAAGACAAACAAATGAGAAACAGAAACTCATAGACACAATAGTTTAGTGGTTGCCAGAGGGTAAGGGGGGCGAAGGGTGGGGGGTGGGAGATGAGGGTAAGGGGGATCGAATATATGGTGATGGAAGGAGAACTGACTCTGGGTGATGAACACACAATGGGATTTATAGATGATGTAATACAGAATTGTACACCTGAAATCTATGTAATTTTACTAACAATTGTCACCCCAATAAATTTAATAAAAAAAAATTAAAAAAAAATTATAATACTCAATATATACCGATAACAAAAGATGAATACAAGTCATGTGTATACAATTTTTGGCACCCCGACATATATGTGGTTTGTATTTCCCCCAGTGCATTCCTTGGTGGGGGGCAGCTAATAGTGGAATAAGCACAAGATGGAGAAACATGAAATTCCATGCCTATAAGACAAAAACAAAGAATTCCAGACCCTGTTGGAAGCTGAAGGGAACTATCCTGTAAGAACAGGCATGGAACTTACTGGTCATTTCTGAAGTTTCAGCTGATAGAAAAACGGAAGGAAAAAAGAAAGAAGAAATCAGTGTGTGTAGAATCCAGAGAACCCAGTTCTCCCCCGATGGGTTGAAAAGGGTAACTGCAGAGAGGATGCAGTGAGCTCTAAACCTGCCTGTTAGCTCTGCAGTGTCTGGGCTCAAGCACCCAGCTTATGCTTTGCAGCCTGAGGCTTGTTTCGCCTGGTCTGGGGCAGGAGAATGACCGTGAGACCCGTTCCATTTCTTTAGTGTACTTTTGTCATTCTTCCTTTCACTGATTTCGCTTTCCTAACTAACTTTTTTTCCCCCCAAGTTATTTAGGTCTTTTTTAATTTCTTTTTTTTTTTTTTTATTAGTTTCAAGTGCACAAAACAATGTAATAGTTAGATATTTATCATTTATAACCCTCACACAGTGACAATCTTTTAATTGATTTGAAAGTTTGCCGTTTCTTCTCTTTACTAGTCCCATTTGGAGCATTCATTTTTGTTAATTAAAAGCAATCAGTGCGTTTTGCACTTTCTCCAAATCACCTATAATTTAAGGGGAACCTAGGAAGGAATAAATGTAGCAGTATATTTTAATTTATATATTATCATATTTTAAAGTATTCACACATAAGGGAGAAGGAGTTAAGCAGGGAAGAAAGGTAGGGAAAGGGAATCCACGTACCTGTGTAGATTTTCTAGCACATGGTGGCTCTTAGGGGACTTTGGGCCAGAGGAGACCTTTCCTTTAGCCATGGTGAAACCCTCTGAGGTGGGCTGGCTTATGTTTTCCCCCCTCTATGAATTATGTAGGTCTTGGTGATTATCAAGAGTACGGAAAGAGGGAGCCTTCATTTAGGGGAATAGTCGATAAATGACGGCTCGCTTACAACAAGAAGGGTATTTAGAACCAGCATTTAGCAGCATCAGCTTTAGTGGTCGTAGTGTTACTGTGTTGGAGACTGTCTGCTCTCTCCACATTTTCAGTTCATTTTTCCAAGATATCTTGTAGGACTGTAAACTACTCAGCACCAGAGATTAACTACCTCTTTTTCTCTCTTATTCGTGATTTTATGCCCAGTGCTTAACACAGTTTCTGATACATGGTAGGAGCTCAGCTAATTGAAGAAATGTCTGAGTGCATCTGACTTTCCTTCTGATAATTTCTTCCTGTTTGGCTTAAACTTTGGAGTGCTATTACTTACTGTCCAGACTCAGAATTTCCTATGACCTGGGGTTGGTTTAGACAGTAGATTTTGACACTGTCTTTGCCCTAGCTAGTCACAGTATGAACTTGCCCTTCATTCTCTACCTCTCGTAGTTTGTAGTTGCCTGATGCTTCTGCCATTTCCTGTAACTGTAACCCACCTACTGTCATAGTCTGAAGCGGTGTGTGTATGTGGAGTGTTTGTGGTGGGTGGGGGGCAGGATAGGACATGAGCAAAAAGAAAAGCCTTGGGGAACTCAGGATAGACTAGACCCTGAGTAGTATTCCCTGGTAGACTTCCCCCAGGAAACTGGGAAGAAAACTGGTAAGACCTCAGTCTATTTAAATTTGATTGTCTTTTCCTTCCTTTACATTTATTTTTAAAATTTGCTTTCCTTTTCTCATTTTCTCTATATTGTCTCCCATTTTATTTGAGTAGGCCCTTTATAAACTACAAAGCACTTCAGAACTGGAAAGCTATCCTTGTTATTTTAGAGAGTTCTTCTATATTGTTATAGAAGCCATCATGACCATTACTAGGGGAATTTTCTTCGAAAAATAACCCTGGAGAATTCTCTGCAGGTGGAAACTGAGAAGCATGTACACATGTTTAAAACCAGTGTTCTCATGGCAATAGACATATTTAGGACAGGGCACAGGCCCTCTAGACACTGTAGAAGATCAAAGAACACCAGAGGAAAAAAATAGATAAGGGACTTACCACTGGATCCTCTACATTGTGCTAAAAATAGAAACAAAGATATATGGTTATTGAACATGAAAAACATATGTTCCATTGATGTTTTCCTAGGGAGAGCAGTGAAAATGGTTTCCCAGGAATTACTAAATCCCAATCTCAGGATTAAATACTTTTCATTCTGCTGTATTATAATAGCTTTTCCATAAGAGTCAGATTTTCCTCTAGAAGACTTGTATCCCTAATTGGAAGGACAACCACTTCCTTCTTGCCTTTTATTAAAGGTATTTGAGGTAAAATCTTAATTATATTCTTTTCCCTCTACCTTCCCCTATTTTTTCATTCATATGACTTTTGTTTCACTCTTTCAGCCATTTCTCTTTTGTCTTCTTGCTCATTTCTTATATCCTCCCCCAGATTCTCTCTATGCATCTTTGCTTTGGAACATTTTTCTAATGATTATTGACAAACCACTATAATCACTATTAGAAAAATGTTATACTACCTATTATAGATTTTAATGATATATACGAGATCTGACAATTAAGTTCTCGAACTTGTTGCTAACCTTTTTTGATATCAGAGGGATTATTCATTATGAATTTGTACCAACTGGACGAACTTATACCAAGTTTACTATTTGGAGGTTCTGAAAAGGCTGTGTGAAAAAGTTAGACAACCTGAACTTTTCACCAATAATTCATGGCTCTTGCATTACGACAATGAACCAACTCACACAGCACTGTCTGTGAGGGAGGTTTTAGCCAGTAAACAAATAACTGTTTTGGAACACCCTCCCTACTCACCTGATCTGGCCCCCAAAGACTCCTTTATTTACCTGAAGATAAAGGAAATATTGAAAGGAAGGCATTTTGATGACATTCAGGACATCAAGTGTAATACGATGACAACTCTAATGGCCATTCCAGAGAAAGAGTTCCAGAATTGCTTTGAAGGGTGGACTAGGTGCTGGCATTGGTGCATAGCTTCCCAAGGGGAGTACTTGGAAAGTGACCGTAGCAATATTCAGCAAATGAGCTAGGTAAGTACTTTTTCTAGGATGAGTTCGCGAACTTAATTGTCAGACCTCGTATGAGTTGATATATATATATATAGGTGACTTACCTATAGGTCCTGGAGTTAGCACTAAAAAGAAATAAAAATTGGCATATTAGTACGGGTGTTTGGCTGAAGAATAAATTTTTTGTTGATTTTATTCCAGGGGTGGGGCTTTGGCAGGAAGAGAAGGAGAGAGGAAGTGGTATCTATAATGAGATCAATAGAGAGAACTAATCCAGCTGTGTTAATATAGAGTAAAATGGATATTTAGCATATACTACAGTATTTCAGCCTGGCGTGAGGATTTCTCTAGGATCCTTGTCAACTTAGGAGACATTGGGGGAAAAAAACTTCATACTTTCTTTCCTGTCAGTAACAATAGAAGATACTACTTTTGCAAGGGCCTACCCTTGTGCTAAAATCTTTATTTCTGACTAACTAATATGTCCCAGCATAGGGATGAGGGTAAGAGGTAAGGATCCAGTCCTTCCACTGCCTCTAGCTTATTGGGGACTGACAGAGTGGTGACTGGTGCTCTGATTAGCTTTAGTGTCTGTGGGTAGAGTCAATAAAACTTCAGTTTTTAACGAGAATTTGGCCTTCAGTTGATTTTCTAGCTCTGATCCTCTGGTGACCTGATAAAGATTGTCAGCCTGCCATGTTACCTGGCAGCTTCGCTTTTACATAAGAATGATGCTTGATTGGTAAACTGCATGAGAACTGGGAGACCTATACACACCTGTTAGAAAGCCATGGCTTGGGCTTCCCTGAGTGTAGCATCCATGTATTTGGGCATGTTTCTTATGAGATCCCTGCAGGTTATGTGTGTGGAGTTCTTACAGGAAATTTTGGCTCCTGGGGCTTCTAAGCCAGGGCAGCTCCCATGCTGAGCCAGTGGAGACCAAAGGGAATAGTTCCTGCGTGTCTCTGTGGACACCTGAGAGACTGCTGACTACTGCCCCAGAAAAATGGCTGATACTGCCCTGCTGGCAAGCTGTGCTTCCTTCCTCAGGTCCTACTGAGTAGTCTGGTGCCAGGAGAGGCTGTGACTAGCCTGTGGATCTGCATGTTAATTGGACCCAAGAAGACCACCCGCCTCTCAGTGGGCATTGCAGTCTCTTCTCCACAGCCCCTCACTGCACGGTACTCAGGGGGAAACCCCAGTGCCGACTCAGGAGCCCCGAACCTTTAACTCTGAATCTTTTTTCTGTGTGAAGAAAAGTGCTGGTAGAAGGTAGCTTACCAGTTCTGGACATTCTGCACTATGAGCTGTATCCAAGATAGAAATTTTACTATTTTGCAAAAGTAATTTAATATTTGCTTTGACTGTATCTATAAAAAATGTGCCCATGATCCTGGAGCAGAACTCCTAAGACTAAAGCTTTGGACAGATAATTATTTCAAATTTTGTTTTGTTTCTTCAATTTACCTATATTTTCTTCCCTTTTTCCACTTTTAATTTGTGACACCTTGTACCCTTCCTTTTCTTTTTTCCCCCTCAGCTTTATTTATATTCATTTACTCTTCTTTCTTCTATCTACCAATTTATTTAATCTTTCTCTTTCTAGTTTTCTTCCTAGTATTTTTTATTTCTCTTGATTCTTTACTTTTGACTTGTATCTTCATTCTCTTTTATTCTTTCTATTGTACTTTCTCTCACTTCCTCTCCCCATAGACCTTTTTGTCCTCTGAATTCTAACATTAAAAGTTCATTTTATTCTTTGCTAATAACCCATTATAACACCCAGAATGGTTGTGGAAAGAACTCAACTGAGAGTCAGCTAAACTTCAGTCCTAGCTTTATTATTAACGAATGACCCACCCCTCCCCTTATTGTTTTGAAAAATGAATCCTGAGCCTCAGTTTCCTCATCTCTATAACTCCTTCACCCACCACCACTGGTATGTTTGTACATCCAATAAAATAATACATGTGAGAGTTAGAAAAACTGCAAGACATCAGAGGAATCACTCAAAGAAGGTGATAGTTACAAATACAGGACTCATTCATTCTGTCAGATGAATATAGGGGGACCTCAAATCATATTTCTTTAGTTTTATAAGTTAAAAAATTCTTAATTTTTGTTAGAAATAGAATAATCTAGCTTGTGAAACTGTAACTATTAGCTCTTAGTTTATAAACATGTAATTGTGGACAATTGTATCTTGGAACCTAACCATTACTTATAATGTTTCTGTGGAAAAATGCATTAGGGCAAGTTGCTATGAGTTGGTGAAAATAGAATCTGACTGTCCTGGAGAGATCTTTTCAGAGCAATTAGCAATGAAACGTACTTAAAGTTTGCATTATTTTACAAAATGAGGATAATTAATAATAAATTATTTTTGTGCAGAAAGTAAGAAGTTAAGGTGCTGTGTTCTAAATCTTTATTGCATATTGGTTCTAAAGAGCTAGATTATTTACTTAAGTGGGAACAGCTCAGAAAGGACCATCCCTAGGGGGTATTTATTTTCACTTTGTATTTCAGCTTCAGTGTTAATATTATTTTATTGCAGAACCTGGGTGAATCCAACCTCTAGGAATTCTGGGTGGGATAATGCGTCAGGGGAAACCCTTGATCCTGGTGTCTGTAGGCACAAATCATTGAAATAAAAAGAGTGACATTCTCAGTATTGTAAAGGACCAGAAGGCATTATAGTTGAGATTTAGGTGACTTACCAATGGTTTTCTGAGACAGCTCTAAAATAAATGAATAAAAGAAAAGCAAAAAGAAAAGAAGTAAAAGAAATCAGTAGGTGCTTTGAGGCTCGGGAGACCATAGTTTTCATTTATATGCTTTCCCTGGTAAGAATCTGCACCACTGAACATGAGGTCCCGGCATTTGGGCGCTGGGGATGTTGACTGTCTTGGTAGGATACCCCGACAATCTAATGCATATCACGGCCTCCGCATCTGACAGGTCTCCTGAGAGGATAAGTAGCAAAGGTACTAGGGGGAGGGCACCCTTTAGTCCACTTAAACCTCTGTAGAGGATGGAAAAACAATCCTTCTCCATTTCAACTTAATTTTCTTCCTTTCTTCCATTATTTCACTTCTCTCCATCTCACTGTTTTTAAAAGTCCTTCATGTGATGTTGATAGGCCATTGGAAACCTTCGACAGTGTTCATCTTCCACTTTATAGTTTGTGTTTAGCAGTGGAATGTACATTCACAGGGTCATTAATGACTCACTGAAACGCTAGGTGGAGGAATATCCACAGGCCAAGAAAATGTGGACCCCAAGCCCCGAAGTCCCACCTGAAGTGCAGAGAAAGATCCCTACGATTCTGCTGAAAATTAAAATGCTGCACACTTACTGATAGGTCCTGTAGCTCCAGCTGAGAAACGAGAGAGAGAGAGAGAGAGAGAGAGAGAGAGAGAGAGAGAGAGAGAGATGCCTCACCACTGTGAAGGAAATATGCATTCTCAACATTCACTCTGGAGGGAGAGTCATGGATGGAAACCTGAGGAAGATCAGGGGCCACTTGTACTGCCGCCCCAGGCAGGCTCCCATCACACAGTGTAGGGGATACACAGGAATAGAGGCTCCCCTTGTTTTTAGTGATGCCTGAAACCATTAAGAGGATCAGAAAAGAGCCCTTCCATACTAATTTGTAATGCCTTTTTCTGTACATTTTTCTTTTCTTTTTTCCCCTCATTCCATTAGGGACCTGTTATTTGAAAAGCGAACCTCTCTGGCTGAGAGAGCGTGATGACTGCTACTGAGAGGCCCTTTTATTTTCTATTTTCTTAGGTTAGCCCACGGGGGTTGCAGTCTCCCTACTTGATGCAGACATTTTTGGGAAACTGTGTACCAGGAATGCTAAGGGAGCTGAGAACATGGCATCAAGAAAGGAGGGTAGATCAGTCCTTAAGACCTGGGAGGTCAGAAATCAAAGGAACCAGAAAGGGGAAAAAAAAAGATACTTACGAATAGGTGCTGTAAATTGCACTGAAATACAGAGAGGAGAAAAATCAGTGTGTTTTGATATTAACAGAAGTCTCATGCAACCAATATTCTTCTTAAAGAATCTGTGAAGCAACTCAAGCAGAGGAACGACTACTACAGGTTCGTAGGTAATTTTGGTGTGGAAACCTATAACCCTCCCACCAGAGGAAGTCATTCAGCATTTACAGGAAATGAGAAGTCTGTTCAGAAGGGAGCACACAAAACCAGGGCTAAAGGTCAGCCTTCCCCTCCACTTTCTCCCTCCTCTCCTTTCCTCTTTTCCCTGTCCAACCCTCCACTGTCCCTAAGGGATTAAACTGTAGCATGTCAGTTCCGTTATCTTTTTCTCACCACCACCTCCTTTGCCTTTACTATACTTATTCTTTTGCTTTTTCCTAGAACTACCTGTTCCTGTAGATCTTCCCTCGTTTAAGAAAAGCCCACAAATAGCTGTTTTGATTATTTTTATCATAGCTCAGGTAATTTTTTTTCTGGTAATTTTTAAATAAAAATTATTTGGCTTTCCCTTGTCTTAAAATCAGTGACAATTCAGCGCACTTTGTTTCCTCAAGGTTTGGGCATCAGGAGGTTTCAGGAGATTCAGACGCAACCAGGAAGCATGAGTGGGAAAGCCGACAGGTATAGAAATGGAAACATCTGGAGTGAGAGTAGGGCCCCATTCCCCACAGAAGATCAGAGTGTCAGAATTATGAAACAGTAAAGGAACTCACTTATGGGTCCAATAGCTCCAGCTGAAATATGAGAAACACAAGACAGAACTAATTAGAATGGTTCTTTGGCATAGGAGAATCCAGTTTGCATTGAAATTATTTTTGGGAAAACATCAGAAACGTAGACAACAGCAGCAAAATTTCCACTTCATTGGAGGAGCAAACAAGGTTTATTCTTCATTCCTCACCTTGGGGACCCCACTAACTACCATGATCTGACAGCTGGAGCTACTGGGCTGTAGTGCTCAGGGTTTCTTCTCTGATGGGGTCCTGTGTGTATCTCAGTAGGTTACACAGGCCATGGCCTTTCTTCCGGCTGGGCTCCTTTGAACTTCTTTAGCTAGAATCTATAACCTCATCATCTGAAGGAGGCAGTGGGAATTTCTGTCTCCTGTGGGTGACCTTGGCTCCCTTACCCAACAGAGTAACTTGGCCTACAGTATCTGAGGGAATAGAAACTGCTAGATAAGACTCAAGACATTCATAGGTATGGTTAGTGGGTAAGGGGATTGAGGCATTAGACCAACATGCAGAGCAATAACAGCCTTCTTGTTCACACACACACACACACACACACACACACACACACACACAGCTCCTCTCTTAGGCTACATGTGCTTTTGTGACACTTCCTCAGTGTTTACTCTTGAAGTTTGACTTTTGATTATTTTAATCATGTTTCATGTATATAAATGCTCCAGGAGGAGTAGACACAGGGTGTGATTTGCCATGAATTCTAACCCTCAAATCATTCTTCATCTTCCCTTTAGGGCTGGCTCTGCCCCAGGAGCTCAAGCTCTGAAGATCCTCAGCAACGATGAATAGAAATGTGGTAAAAAGTGAGTTCAGTCTCAGTGAGTTTCATCTTTCCTGTCATTAGTTTTAAGGCTACTCTTCCTGTGGAGACCACAGGGATGCAGGAGCTGATTAAACTTATTAGATCAAGTGCATTCATCTTTTTATTTCCTTTGTAAGTGCAGAGAATTAGACCTCAATGGTTCTGAACATTTGTGTGCACACAAACTCCCCAGGGATCTTGTTAAAATGCAGATTGTGATTTAGTAGCTCTAGGGATGGGCGTTAGGCTGAGAGTCTGCATTTCTGACAAACGCCAAGGTGATGCCAATGCAGGTCTTTGGACCCACTTCAAACAGCAAGGCCATGAGGGACGTGAAACCTCAGAGCACTGTGTGTTGCTGTTTCCATTTCCCATTATTTTTCTTTGCTGCATCAAGTGCTTCTCACTCATCCCTCACTCTTTATTCCCTCCCAGGGCTTCTGCCAGAGCCATTTGTTGTAATGTCATTTAGAGTGCTATCTGGACACTTTCCAGACTTACTCTTTGTTCCTAGCGGGGCATCGATGACTGGCCAGCCTGGGCCCTCAGTCTGGCCCTCTTCCTCTCAGTGTTCTTAGATTTCTAGCAAGAAGCCTTCCTACCTTTCCTTCTAAAAGTGTTCTTAACACTTTTACTTTTGCTGTTGAATTTCAAGATTTTGAGAAAATTGTAAGTGATCATACTTCCTCACAGAGGCCCCAGCTTAGGATAAGAATAGGGAATAAAGAAGGAGAACGGCGTCGACGATTTGTGGAGGAGGAGTGAGCACATCCAGGAACAGCACTGTCGTACACACTGTAACAGTGCAGTAAAGCAGAGCATATGAGAAGGAGCCAGGAAAAGGACTTACTTATGGCTCCTGCAGTGTTGGCTGCAATACAAAACAAACAAATCAGTTCGGAGCGAGCATGACTGAAGGAGATATATGTATATATATTCTAGGGAATTTCAGATCAAGCATTTACTATCTACTAGATTACATGGAAGGCAGAAAAGCCTGCATTTCCCTCTCTTTTCCTTAGGGGACTGATAAGATCATACTCTCTGGAATTACTTTTCTTGTTCTCAATTTTTACTGTATTCTTGCTGTCAAATCCTTCTAAAAGTTTCTGTTTGTTTTTGATAAACAACTCCATCCAACCCCATGATTTTTCTTTTACCAATTAATTAATTATTTTTATCAGCAGAGTTTCCACTTTGCTAAATAAGAAAATCATCAGCTACTTAGGGGATTCTGCAGTCAGCCTCAGGTTCCTCACACTGGTAAAGTAAAAGGAGAACAGTAAAATAGTGAGTTGTTGTTCTCCTTTCCTCCATCTTTCTGCTCCTCCTGTCCCCCCTCCCCAGCACCCCAGTAGCAGGCACTTTGTAGAAGATTAAAAAGAACTGAGTTGAGAAATAGGGGAAACTTACAGAAAGTTTCTGGAGTTGCTTTTATGCTTTTTGTATCACCTACAATGAAAATTGACAAGACCTGTGAGAAATAAATATTTGCTGTTTAAACCAAAAAAAAAAAAAAAAAAAAGGAAAGAAAAGAAAATTGACAAATATTGTATTACTTAGATTTAAATTTTCGGAGGGCATGGAGTGTGGGCAATTCCCTTCCTCCCAGGTGTGACCTACAATGGTCTTGAGGTTAAAGACCTGAGTCCCAGCTTTGCAGCTTTCTAGCTCTATGACTGGGTAAGTCACTAAATCTTTGAAACATTTTCAAATTAATCAAAAATATTAATTTTCTAATCTTTAAAATGGAAAGGGTATCTCCTATCTGACTTACACTGCAGTGAAAAATCAACAGTAATAGTGGACAGGAAAGCTGGAAAGTTCTATTGGAAATGTTACGGGGAGAAATATGCAGTGACTACAAAGGATGGAAGCTACTGCAAAGTAGTACGTTTTCACTGCCTTGAATGTCTTCTGTTTTATTTTGCTTGTCTTCTACTGTCTCTATTTTTTTCTCTTATTCCTATTGTCATTTGGAAAGTTCTGAATGCTGCGTTTCATAAACATTTCACCTTTTTCTTTGGTTTATTAATCTGTGTGATTTCACTTTTTAAAAAACTTTTTTTTGTCTTCCTTAGTTACATCAGCACCTTACTTATGCCTTTTGAAATTCCAGTGAGTTTGTCAGCAGTCTAACCATTATTTCTGCCTTGAGAATAACAAATCTGTTTTAAGATGTCAAAAACCTCTTTACTGAAACAAGTTTATTTATGAAAAAAGTTAAATTTCCATGGAATTTCAAAGGTTTTATGTATGTTTGAAATTATGACTTGGACTTTTAGAACCTACTTTGGTCTTTTGTTTCCCTGTTCTAAAGATTTTCACCAGGATTCTTTCTCCCTAATCCTTTCCTCCCTCTTTTACCTGTTCAATTCTGTTCCTTTCGAACTTTTCTCTTTGTTGAAATTTCTTTAAGTGCTGAAGTATTGTTTTAAAAAATTATATTTAGTAGTTAAAAACTTTGTAATTTATTTCTCTTAAAATGATGAAATAGAGTTTTTACCTATGTAGTTATGACTGTTTTTGTTTTTCAGTTTGTTGTGCTTTGGGGGAAATAGTAGCTTTTCAGAGAAATGAGGTTTATCTCAGCACTTGGGAAGAGATGTCAGCTTTTTCTATGTGGTATAAACTGAAGTAGCATACTGCATTCCCACTATCAAATAAAGAAAATTGCAAAAGGACAGCTTCCGTATATTTAAGATTTAATAATATTAACCTATATTAGGAATGGCAAATATACCAGGTCTGACAATTAAGTTCGCAAACTTGCCACCGTGTGCTTACACTGGCAGCACTGTACAAACAGCTTGGTAAGGTTCCATAACCTGGTATGTCAGTGTCTCACAGCTGTGTTCGTGTCGATGTGTAGCAGTGTCTTGCTAAGTGATGTTCATTATTGTTGTTACGTCTTTTGTGTGCCTTTGCGAGAATGTCTGAGCTTGAATTAGAGCAACGAACAAAATTTCTTGTTAAACTTGACAAGAGTGGAAGTGAAATTAGGGACATGTTAGTCCAAGTTTATGGGGATAATACCATGAAGAAAACGGCAGTGCATAAATGGATTAAATGTTTTTCTGAGGGGAGAGAACATGTCGCTGATGAAGAGAGGTCAGGGCAGCCAGTAACGAGCAGAACTGATGAAAACATTGCAAAAATTCATCAAACTGTGCACCAAAATCGTTGGCTGACAGTGAGAAGTATAGCAAACTAAATAAACATTAATAGAGAAATAGTTAGGAAAATCTTAGCTGAAAACCTTGGCATGAGAAAGGTGTGTGCAAAAATAGTCCCGAAGGAGCTCACCAATGAACAAAAGCAAAGGAGACTCGAAGTTTGCCGAGACCTTTTGGAGAGGCAAGACGATGTTTTGGCCTGTGTTATCACTGGTGATGAAACATGGGTGTGCCAATATGACCCTGAAACAAAGGGTCACAGTGCACAATGGAAGTCAGCCAATTCTCCACCACAAAAACACTTCAGTCAGTCCAAATCAAGAGTCAAAACGATGCTGCTAACCTTTTTTGATATCAGAAGGATTATTCATTATGAATTTGTACCAACTGGACAGTTAACCAAGTTTACTATTTGGAAGTGCTGAAAAGGCTGCATGAAAAAGTTAGACAAAAATGACCTGAACTTTTTGCCAACAATTCATGGCTCTTCCATCACGACAATGCACCAGCTCACACGGCACTGTCTGTGAGGGAGTTTTTAGCCAGTAAACAAATAACTGTATTGGAACACCCTCCCTACTCACCTAATCTGGCCCCCAATGACTTCTTTCTTTACCCAAAGATAAAGGAAATACTGAAAGGAAGACATTTTCATGACATTCAGGACATCAAGGGTAATACGATGACAGCTCTGATGGCCATACCAGAAAAAGAGTTCCAGAATTGCTTTGAAGGGTGGACTAGGTGCTGGCATTGGTGCATAGCTTCCCAAGGGGAGTGCTTCGAAGGTGACCATAGTGATATTCAGCAAATGAGGTATGTAGCACTTTTTCTAGGATGAACCCATGAACGTAATTGTCAGACCTCGTGTATAAGAGTTATGTGCTAATTCTGATGAATTAGTAGCAACTTCTTGGAGATAAGAATTTTAGGTTGACTGTGGGCTGAGCAGGAAAGAGACTCTGATTAATTACTGAAGTCTTCCCTGGGCAAAGGCGTGAGCAGAGGTGGAACACATCATACATTTTCTATTCCTGACCTAAAGTAATATAGAATAATGAGGGCAGAGGAAATTTTTAAACTGAGAGTTTTGTGGCCTTGCCCACCTGAAGACAAATAAGCAGGACAGTCAAAGATACCCACTTTCAGAGTGGACTTTCAGAATGGAGAAACAGCAAAAAAACTTAAAGACTTGAGTATCCTGCCACAATACTAAGTGTTATGTGTTTTTGGATCAAGGACACAGTTTCTATGGGTCTTCTTCCACAGAAGAAGTTCTCTTAGAGAGCACCACATTTTCCATACTGGACAGAAATACTGTCTTTGAGGGGTCACAAACTCAAGCTGCCTTCAGGGGTCCAGCAGGTCTCAGGTATGCGGGTAGTAGGGACGTTGGCCATTTGAAAAGTGCACGCCCTATCTAGAAGCATGCAAATTCAAAATTTAAAATATTGCAAGTGGCAAGATTTCTTTTTTTTTTTTTTTAAGGCCGAGTGATGTTCTGTTGTATATATGTGCCAACTCATCTCTATCCAATCATCTGTTGATGAGCCTAGAGGGTATTAGGCTGAGTGAAATAAGTCAGATAGAGAAAGACAAACTCCGTATGATCTCATTTATATGTGGAACTTAAAAAACAATATAAATTAAGAAAGAAAACTTATTGGAGAGAATCACTTCATAAATTATATTAATGTCTAACCATTATACTGTACATCTGAAACTAATATAATATTGAATGTGAAAAAAATAAAAATTAAAAAATAATAAAAATTAAAAAATAAATGTGATTCCTGGAGTTGACACTGAGGAATAAAATAAAAATCCACAAGAGTCTGGATTAATTGGTTTAAAAAGCATGCAATTCTCATCACTCTTTTGAGAAAGGGGATCCTGGTTAGTTCTCATCAAGTACTGTGGGTGATCAGATGCTAGAATGCTTGGATGTGAATGAAGTTTCTGTACTTACTGGTTGTATGACCTGGCAGAGTGTGGCACATATACTCAGTATATATTAATTATTGTTTCAAATTGCAGTCTTTATCTGTGTATACCTGCAGGAGGGATGGACCATAGCCTCCTGTGCCTTGGGCACGAGGCTTGTTTGAGATTTTCAAGGAAAGAATAGGATCAAGGCCTTTAAGTCCCTGGTTTGAGAGCCCCTCCCCCAAATTACTCCGGTCCAGTGAGTTGCCTATGAGGTTGACCTCACAAGAGAGCGTCACCCATTCGGCGGCACCACAATCATAATGAATTTTAGGGATAAATAGCTCCCTGGTGGCCTCCTGCATCTTTCAACTGAATACTCTGTATAATAACTAATTACTCACTTTCCTCTGGACTTAATCCCATTTACGTTATTTACATTATTCACCATCACAGGATAATTTTCACCTTAAGGTGCTTATTATCATAATGAGTGATAAAAATAACCACTACTCTGATTTTCTTTCCATCCTTCTTTACTCTCAAAAATCCCAACCCGCCATGCTGTCTGGAATTCATATCAGCAAATTCCCCTATATCTTTAACTTCTTCAAATGTTCTCTTTACCATTTTAATAAGCCTGACTGTCCTTTAAAATGCTGCCTCTTGCAGCCCTCTGAGCAATGGTGATTTTTTATCCCATATCCATGTACAAGAGGTTCTGGAAATAAAGCAACAGAAATTAAAGATCTGAGGTTATTATTTTACTTTGTTCCTATAGTAAATTATTCTTTTGATGACTTATTTGGATGAAAACAAAGCAAAACTAAATAAAACCTGTTTTGATGATAAAAGTAATAAATTATTGAGCTTGATAGTTTTCCAAGGGCACCCTTGCAGATAACACACACACACACACACACACACACACACACACACGCACACACACTAAAACAGCTGTTTTTATAGGATGGCATTATGTTACAGTATTGAGCTAGTAAAATAATTTTGAGATTTAGGTTAATATACAATGTTTGATTTACAAATCACATTTTAAAAAATTGAACTAATATTTTTACATGTATAATTTCCCAAATTCCTTGAAACTTTTTATTTCAAAAAGATACTTTGAATTGAAAAATTAAATATATTTAATATTGTCCTGGCAATAGTTGAACAAACACAACATTTGGAGTTGAAAGACTGTTTGGAGCCTCGGTTTTACCTTTTACACTCTGTGTGTCCCAGGGCAGTAAAACAGTATCCTTGAACTTCAATTTTATCATCTGTGATTCCTTTAAATATAGAGTCAATAAACATGGCTTTCTTTATTTACAACTCTCCCCTCCTCCTTTACTCTCATTCCCTGCCCTCTTCACAACCTTCTTTCTTCTTCCCTCCTATCTCTAAATTAAAGAAGATATATTATTTTGCTGAAACCATCATGGCCAGCTAAAACCATTTTAATCCTCTTTTTAGTCTTAAGTGGGCTTTTCATTTTCCAAAATTCTCATTAATTTCAGATAAATGGTCAATGATGGGGAAGGAAGAGGACGAGGGACAAGAGCTAGGCAGTTAGGGAACCTCCTAATTGTGACACTTCAACCCATGACACACCAAAGAGAATAAGAATTGGGAATAGAAAAGGAACTCACCGCTTTGGTCTCTTAAAAAGAAACATAAATTTAAAAGTTTATGTGGTTATCTGTCTCAAAAACTACACTTTTTTTTCCCTTCTTTTTTTGGTTTTGAGTATCAGAAGAGGGAAGCCGTGGGAGCACCAAACCCTGCGTGTTGGTTGCAGCTCAGGGAGGTAGGAATCAGACATCTCCTCTGTTGCTGCAGCCAGACCTGGGGACACCTCCAGGGAAGGCCTCCCTTACCCCTCAGACATACAAAGCTTTGAAATTCTCAGAAGACACATAACACCACTTGTCTCTCATACTGTATTGTATCCATTAACATCTCATGTTTCTTACTGACTCCTTGCTCTCTTGCTCCTTTATTCTGTTTTCCCAGCACTACAGGTTTGGAAATATTTTCTGTTTTCTGCTGACATGTCATTACGGTAAGCCACTAGAACGGTTCATTCACTTCGTATATTTTTGGTTGATTATTGAGGTGTCTGGCTTATGTAGAACAAAGAAATTGGAGAAATGTGAAGCTCAAGCTTTGGCTGTGTCTCAGTGGAAGAAGCCGGGGCAGTTTAGGAACATGTCCCCATAATTAAATGTCACTACAATTGAAGAAAAGTAAAGGTACTTACCAATGCTTGATCGAGACAGTGCTAAAAGGAAACAAAACAAGAATGGGATCTGCGTTTCTCAGGGAAAATTTAGATTCCATAGCTACTATGTTAGGGAAAGGTTGTGGGAAAGATGGCAGCAATGGGTCACATTCATTTGCAGTGCAGTGCAGTGTGGCAGACAGATGGCTATATCCATTTACGGATTGCTTTTTGGTTATAAACTTCAAATTTTGTATATTTTCTCAGTAATACTCTTGTGGTAGGATAGCATTGCAAGATGTATACAACCTATCTTTTAATTTTTTTTAGTAAGAGGCTTAAAATATTCTGGGGTATTACTAGTTTCTGAGTCCATGGAAACTTTTCTGTCTCTATGTCTTCTTTTATTTCTGATCCTGCTGCTTTTGTTTGTTCCCTCTTTGCCTCTTCCTCCTCCTCTTCCCCACTCTCCTTAATTTTCTTTCTCTTCCCCGTTCCTCCTTGTTTGAAAGATCCTTTGTTGCACCAAACTATTAGGCTGGTGCAAAAGTAATTGCGGGTTTTGCAATTATTTTTAACCTGTTAAACTGCAATAACTTTTGCACCAACCTAATATTACTACATAAGTGCTTCAACAGGGGGTTTCCACTTCTCAAAAATCATGTGTGTCCTATGGGGATGCTGAATAGAAAACAAAATCAGGACGTACCTGAACGTTAGAAGATAAAGAAAGAGTCAAGGCAGAGAAAGGGGACTTGCTATCAAGGTGGATATTTCTCCTCTCCTCTGATCAGTTGGAAAAGTTGGGCACAGTATTTTTTAAAGTTTAAAAATGGAGAGCTGAGTTTGAAAACTAGAAAGAGAAGTCTCCAAGAACCACATAGCAAGAGGGAACCCATAATTTTGATAGTGAAGGACAAGTTTCATCATCCACACATCTCACTGGGAGGCTGGGGTTTCAACGCCTGATCTGGAGCAGAAATCAAGGCCACAGGCCTCAGCATTGTAAGGACCCAGGACTAGTCTTCCTGTACATCTAAGGCTCACAAAAGCACTATCTGTGAAATCTCCCTGTTGGCCAGGGTCTGCCAGGAAGCAGCCTGTTTGCACAGGCCATGGCTGGAAATCGAGTACCCAGTAATTGTAGGACCTTTAGGGGAGGTTGGGTTCAGGTACACAGACCACGTTTGAGCCCTTCACGTGGGAAAGAAACTAAGTGCAGAAACTGTTATAAAAACGGACCTAAGAAGCTATGCAGTACTAGGGTTATTGCACAACACAAGAGTTTATAAGGAACTCAAGCACATGAAAACCAGTGAGCTCACAGACTATGTGAGGAAACCTTCTGTCATGACAGACAGTAGCCACAACACACGGACGATACATAAGAAGAGCCGTTCAAAAGGAATTTTCAACAACAGTGATTAGACATTTAAATACCTTACGAAGTGTTCACCCCAATAAGTCTAGTACCCATCTGGCACCATACATAGTTACTATAATATTATTCACTATGTTCCCTATGCTGTACTTTACATCCCTGTGACTATTTTTAAAATTGGCAGTTTATACTTCTTAATCCCTTTCATCTTTTTCACCCATCTCTCCTACTATCTGACAACCATCAGTTTGTTTTTTGTATCTATGGCATTGTTTGTTTTTTAGATTCCACATATAAGTCCAGTGATATTAGGAATAAAAACAGGACATATTCGTAGATGGGGGTGAATAATTTTTAAAATCACAAAGTAATTTTGTGCCATTAAATACAAAAAAAGCATTAATTAAAATTTATTGAGTACTTATTTGTGATAAATTTTTGTCAGCAAACAGGGATTCCCTTTCTATTTCTAGAAAGGAAGTTGCTACATGAAAGCAAGCATCATACTTAATGGTGAAGCCAGAGATATTCCTGCTAAAGTCAGATTCCATGTAGGATGCCTGTGATTATTGCTGGTATTAACATTGTGCTGGACATTTTGGGCAGAACAATAAGGTAAGACAAATAATTAAGGTAAGAAAAAGGGTTAAGAACTGCAAAAAAGACCCAGAATTTTTAGTTTTTGCAGATAAGACTTTTACGTACAGAATCCAAGAGAATCTAAAAAGTATTAGAACTCTAAGAGTTCAGCAAGGTGGCTAGACACAAAAGCTACTCTTAACAATGCAACATACAACTTATATACCAGCAATAATTATTTGTAAAATCCAATAGAAAAAAATACCATTCACAACAGAAACAAATATGTGCATAAGAATTAATCTAACAAAAGATACCCAAGGCCTTTTAGAGAAAATTTTAGAACATTATTGAAAGGTGTATAAGATGTGAATAATAGCCACATTGCCATATTAATGCATGGGGTTTTGTAAATCTATAGACTCAATGAAATTCCAATAAAATCCTATTGTGACTCATATGGAACTTGAGATATTGATTCTAAAATTCTTGATTAAGAGTAAAGGTCGAAGAATAGCCAAAGCATTTCTGAAAAGAAGAAAGAAAGAGCATGTGCCATTTCTCATATTAAATATTATCAAAAAGCTTTAGTACTGGAAGCTATTTAGTTTCAGTTCAGCAAAAGACAAAAGATTATTGGAGGGAGTGGCCAGTTAGCTCAGTTGGTTAGAGCGTGGTGCTGATAACACCAAGGTTTCTGGTTTGATCCCCACATGGGCCACTGTGAGCTGTGCCCTGATTACTGGAACAGAGGAGAAAATCCAGGGAAAAACCAAACATAAGATGAAGGAGGTATTACAAATCAGCGGGGAAAGAATGCATGAGTCAATACACAATGCGATATATAGATGATGTATTACAGAAATGCACACTCGAAACCTATGTAATTTTACTAACCAATGTCTCACCCCAATAGATTTAATAGAATAAATAAATAAAAAATTCATTCCAGTTGGAACAATTGGTTTTTGAGAAGAAAATTAGACTCCTGCTTATTTATGAACAAACTAAAAAACACCCCCCAAAAAAATACATAAAAAACCCTGCATTTGGATTAAAGTCCTATATGTGAAAAGAGAAACTTTATAACTATTAAGAGAAAGCATAGGATAATATCTTTGTGATACGAAGATAAGAAAGGCCAAAAAAAGCAAAAACTCTAAAATAAAACAAAAGATTGACAAGTATTATTATAACAAATTGTGTGTGGGGGTGAGGGTGGGTGGGAGGGAGAATGGGGACCTTCTAAATGTCAAGAGACACCATAAAAATTTAAACCTATGAGACATGATTGGAGGAGATATTTGCAAATATTGAATGTAAAATATGAAAGAGCAGCTTCACAATCATAAAGAATTCCTACAGATCAATAACCTAATAGATAAATGGGTAAAGTAAATGAACAAACAATTTGTATAAGGTGAAGCCTAACTAGCTAATAACTATATTGAGAAGATACTCAATTTCAGGAGTGAGCAGGAAAATGCAAATTAAAAAATTTTGCACTTATCAAAGTGGCAATAATGTGAAAGGATTGCAAAATCTAGGGTTGTTGTTGATGCAAGGAAATGGGAAACTTTTATACATTTTGGTGTGCCTCCTATGTAACTACCATGAAGTTCAACTAAACAATAGCTAGTAAATTAAAATTTGCCTAAATTACGTCAATGTTCATACTCAATGTGATTCGTGAATCTCACTTCAGAGTGTGTACCCTGGGTAACTGTTTTCCATTTACTTGAGGACATTCCACAGCATTATTTGTGATAGCAGCACTTGGCAACACTAAGCATGCATCAGTAGGGGAAAGAATAGACTAAATGTTTTATTTTCATAAGTTGGAATATTATTCAACAATTAAAAAGTATAACCTGGATTTCTATGTATCTCAATGTTACAATGTTTTGGGGAAAAAAGCAAGTTGTAATGATACTTTCAGAATGATGCCATTTTAGTAAAATTTTTAAATCATACAAAACAGTAATATATATTGTTCAGTGATACATAGAGATTATATAAATATATGAAAATAAACTTAAAAGATTTATAATACATTTATAAGTCTTTGGGAGGGGGAAGACTAGAATGGGTCTAGGGATAGGAACTAAAGGACTTTCTATGTTATCTGTCACTTGAGAAATATGACAAAATATCAGTTGTCAAATCTAGGGTGTGGATTTACAAGTGTTAATTGTTTTTGTACTTTATTTTAAAAACTTCTTTATGAGAATGAAAAAACAAATACAGAAACTATAGGACTTGCAAACAAGATGACAGAATTCAAAGAAAACCACATAAAGAACTTACCTATGGAGTTGGCTGATAGTGCGAGAGAGAGAGAGAGAGAGAGAGAGAGAGAGAGAGAGAGAGAGAGAGAGAGAGGCATCAGGTGAATTGTCAGAATCTGGATCGCTATTCTTTGCATATCAGCTTCAGTCATTGTAAGCTCTCCTCAGAAGGTGAAGGCCAGGTCGAGGGAGATCCACTGACCTGGTGGTGGGTGCTAAGGCCTCCCCCACCAGCTGTCTCTCATCCTTTCAATCGCTATGAAGGTCTTCATCTTTTAGTAAACAGATGCTACTCCTGTGAAATTGTGTGGCTTATATTTTTCTTTGTCCTCATCAATCTCTTTCTCCTTGTCTCTTTCTCTCTTTTCCCCCCACTTTATCTATGTCACTTCCATTTGTTCACTCATCATTTCCTCTATTTTTTTCCTTTCTTCTAAGTCAATTTGGAAACTTGTTTGTTACTGACAGACCATCCTAGGAGACGTTACCTATTGCTTAGTATTTATATGAACTGATAGGGCTTCTCTTTCCTCAAAGCATTTACAATCTAGGGGAATGTTACTAATGGGAAGCAAATTTTTGTTGAGCAACAAGAGAATGCTTATTATAATCCCTTTTGGATCCCTCTAAAAAAACAAACAAATAAAAATTTGGATTTTCTGGTTCTGTAGTTTTGATATCATTACAGAGGATTACCCAATCAACACCCTCAAACATCCAAGTAGGCAAAATTGGAGGCAAAATCTCCTCAGGGCTTAATTTATCAGTCAAATGACATGAAAAAGCAGGCAAAGATTAACTAAGGTAAACGTATAGTGAGAAGAAATAAACTGTACATGGAAACACTGCAACAGAAAATATATTAGTTATAAAATAGGTAAAAGCCAAGTAAGAGAAGAAATGGGAATTCAAGTTCAATGAAGATATGGGAAATTATAACGAATACACATGCACGTACAGACAGTGCCAAAAAAATGTATATGCATTTTAAGAAAGGAAAAATCTGTATTGAAATTACGCGGATGGTAACCACTTTGAGCACCTCTTGTAATTGCAGAAGTCAAACGTGACTTGTATTCATCTTTTGTTAACAGTATATATTGAATATTATAATTTTAATACAGTTTTTTCTTTTCTTAAAATGTGTGTACATTTTTTTTGGCGCCTTCTGTATTTATTGTGATTGAATATGCATCCTGTGACCTAAAACTTGTTTCTTAGTGATGTCATGGAAACAGATTTTCTAAAAGATCTGGAGACAAAGCAAATTACACAAAAACTAGTCATGTGCTCACCATTGTTTTCGTGAAAGTGTAAAAATAAATAATACACCCAAAGTGACTTAAATTATGTTGCATGATGATAGCATTTGATATTGTCGAAAGTATATGTAGCTAAAATCTACCTAGAAATGTAAAGACAGCATGTATTTTTTTTTCTCAGCTTATTTTCTGAAAATGAGTGTTTTTCTTCCATACTTGGTTGTCACTGTGATGGGAATTAAGTCCAAAACACACAAAATCTTCTGTGTTTTACACTAATGGTACTTGTTTCTCCAGTTCTGTGGCTATTTTAAAAATAGTAAATACTAAATAAGAAGTAACTATTAAGAAATGACGAACACTTCATGTGCTGCACTTATATTTGCTAAAAATGAAAAATATTAAAAAGTAAGTCTAGTGTATTTAAGAAGTTTTTAATTATCCTGGCAACTTTAACGTGTAATATGTGACATACTTAAATTCAACTAAGATTTAAGTACTAAATTTCATGTACGTAAACTAATATAATGATGTTGCCTAATATTTTCCTGTCAGAAGATTTTCATAATCTCAAGTTGACAAACAAATTATATTTCTATGTCCAGAAATGATAGAGGGGAGACTAGTAGAGCTTGGGAACTTAGAAACTTAGGATGACTGAGATTTAGAGGGACACCTTAGAGGTGACTGGAAAGTCAGAGAAATAAATTGTCATTTGGCTTTCTGAATTTTAAATTATGGTTTAGTCAGACCCCAACAAAATGTTTACTGATGCAAGTTTTCCCTAAGAATGCAAGGATAGCCTGGAACAGAAAGAAGCTAAGATTGCAGACTGCAAACTAAAGATCCATAACCAGGAAATTAATAATTAAGGTATTATGAAGTTGTGTAAGAATAAACTCTAACCGCATGAAATTTGAAGTCAGACTTTCCTAAGTTCGTATCAGCTTGAGGGTTTGCAAGCCTGTGTATGGCCTTGGGCAAGTCCCTCACATTTTTCAAGCGTAAGTTTCTCTTTTATAAATTAGGGATAACAAAGTATCACAAGCTAATTGATTTAAGAACTGACTGATGAGGGGAATTCTGCTCTAAAAGAGCAGAAGCCTGGAAACCAGTTAGCAGGCAGTTGTAATAATAGTTCAGGCAAGAGATGCTCACCCAAGACTGTCATGGTAAAAAGTGGTCTGATTCGGAATGTAATTCAGAAGTATCAGGGATGGGATTTGCTGGTGAGACACAAGTGAGAAGAGTGAGAGAAAGGAGTTAAAGATGACTCCAAGGCAGATGTTTGAGCAATGGGGCGAATAGGGCGCCAGTACCTGTGTGCAGTAGGATCAGGCCTTGGGTTTGGACATGTTACGAGGGAGATGCCTCTCATACATCTTCAGGACTACTGTATGATGGTTGTATTGGTTGTTCCCTACACAAAGGGATACAGGACTGCCATCCCTAACAGCCTCCCTGGTGTGGGGCTGCATCTGTAATTTGCACCCAAGTAACCTGTGGGCTAGTAGAGGCCTTGGACAGCTGGGGGGCAGGGGAGGTGATTTGGGGCTCTTCATTTTTGTACGGTTGACAGGGCCATTTGTAGACATTAAATAAAATTTAAAACGCCCATCAGAGTCACCAGCACATAGTAGGTGCCGAGCATGTGTTAATTCTCTTCCTGTCCCGTGTGCATAGTTTTACGTTGCTTATCTGTGTGCACGTAAATTCCTCACATTCAGGGAGCTTCTTGCACTGGTTAAATGTGCTGTTCTGATGGGGTTTGTTTCCCAAGACACATGAGCTGTAAATGACAATAGTAGAAAACAGCGCTTCTTTGTCCCCTAAGAATTTCAGTGCATGTGTCATACCCTAATGTGATGTTTTTAGGGATTTATTCCTCTATTTCTTAACATTTGTATTAAGAAAGGCACATGGAACGGTTAGCATTTCTGATCTCTGGGACACTGAGTTTCTCTTGAGTGCTCAGATTACTTTTGTTAACTGATTAGGAGGTGGAGAGGAGAGGAACTGGTGGGAAAGTTGCCTCATAGAGTGAAGGTGAACATTTCTGAACGCTTCTCAGAATCTTCTATACACTACTTGGTTTCTTGTCTTTTTACCTGGGTAGGTTGGACAGCCCCTTATGCTGTAACAGGAAAAACATTGATTTTCCTTTAATTTTGGCCACAATATCTAAATATACTTACCTCGATCATCATATGAAGTGTCTAGAGGATTGAGGAAAAAATATAAGATTCTTAATTTCTCATAAACAAATTTCTGTATTGATTTCTTGTCAATAACAGTATCGAATTTATTTACCACTGTCTGTTGAATATGAATGTCGGAATCCTAAAAGACAAAATGTAAACGGTGAGATCTACCCTGACAACTATGTCTACATTATTTCCTTATTAGGTGAAAATCTGTTTATGTCTTATTTCAGATTTCCTGAGAGGAAAAATCTTTGTGGGGAAAAAAAAAGGATTAGGTCTACTAACAACCCATCAAGAAATGTTTCATCATTAGTCTAAAGCCAACTACTAAGATATATATTTTTTTACTTTCCTGGATGTTTCCATTTTCTTTGGATTCCATTTCAGAAAAGAAAGAAGGGATGCTATGGCCCTTTGCTCCTCGCTCTCATTGGTCATGACAGATGAGTCAGAGATAAGAAGAGGATTAATGGACCAAGAGTCCAAGTGTGGGGCATAGACAGCAAACAGAGTGACCAAGCTACCTCCTCCTTTCTTTCCTCTGGGGGATATGAATCTATACATAGGCTTGTAGTGTGTGTGTGTGTGTGTCCCTACAAAAAAGTAGAGCGTGCCTTGGAATCTTCTTTGAACCATCAGATTTCTGGATATTTTATTTCAAATAAGCTTTATTATTATTTCTTACTCATTCCAGAACACATATCCTGATTTGAGGGGCGGAGTATAACTCTAATATTAATAAGAAATACTGAAATTCAGTATAAAAGAGCCCTTTTTTGTCCTAAACCAAGTGGGGGATAGTGTGGGGTAAGAATGTGAGTACTGGACTCAGAGCCACAAACTTGGGTTCCCTATTCAACTCCTTCCTTTTCTATTCATTTGCTTAAGTCTCTTAACATTTTTGAGCATCAATTTCATCTTCTAAAATGGAGATGATAATATAGGTTGTGCTCATCTATTATATTGTACTTTATAGCTTACAAAGTGTCTTTTCATGTGTACTATTCAATCTTCATGATAACCCTTGAATTATATGATTTATTGCTATTTTACGCATCCAGGAAACTGTTTCAGAGAGGTTCCTTTTCCTTAACCTTTCCAAGATCTTAGGTTAAACAGGAGCTGGAAAGAATTCTTTTACTGGTCTTAAAAAGGGGACATATTTGCCTTTTCTGACAAAAATGCACAAATCTTTCATGTGCATATATGGGCGGTGCCAAAAAACTGTATACACATTTTAAGTGATGTCACCTATGTATTACTTTTCAAAGTTGAGTTGAATTATGGTAGCAATGTGTAATATGACATTTGCTCAAAAGATGGCGTTAATCTAATGAATGCTAGCGTCACTATGCGACAGGCAGGACAGTCAAAGAAAATGGCGGAAGCACGGTTGTCATTCAAGGAGCACAAGACCACATTGAAGTGGTATTTGAAATTCGAGAATGTTGTGGAAGTACAACAATGGGGGCGTGAGTATGCGACAGATCCTCCAACACGCCTAACTATCTCACGCGTTCGTCATAAGTGTGTGACGTGCACAAGGGACGATCCGGGAGGCCTCGCACAGCAACAAGTCCTGCTGCTTCTGCAGTAGTTCGCTGTAATCATAAGTGTCTGGATGCTGATGGTAACCACTTGGAGCACCTCTTGTAATTGCAGAAGTCAAATAGGACTCGTATTCATCTTTTGTTATCAGTATATATTATTACAATACAGTTTTTTCCTTTCTTAAAATGTGTATACATTTCTTTTTGGCACCCTCTGTATATGTATAGAGAGATGGGTTGGCAGTTGGATATTATTAACAGCAAAAGGTGTGCTGACCTAACAAATCTTGCTAAAAGGAAGATGAGTTTATTTTGTCCTCAAAAGAACACATTCCCCTGTTAATCTCTAGTAGTTCCTAATCTACTTACCTCTACCATCCTCATAGTCCAGAAGACTAGCACCTGGAGAAAAAAGGAGAGAGAACTTCATGATTTTGCTTCTTGAGAACTGGTGAGGCTTTAAGACCCTAAGAGCTAATGTAGACATTCACAACTCCTGGTAGTGAATGATGATGAAAATTAGTTCACTCTGTAGGAATTAGGGATTGTGCATAAGTGGCAGGAGCAGATGATGATAATGACTGTGGCAGTCACCAATTTCACGTTAGCTAGAGGCCAAATAACAGAAGGGCCTCCAAGTTGCTTTTCCTGGCCACGCTAGCACCTGGCTCCTGCTTTCTGTCTCTTAACGAATTCTGGGCTGTCTTTCTGCAACGTCGGCATCTCACTAGACATTGCCGTGGAAAAACTGCTTCCCCTCTTTGCCTCTTGAACTTGTTGCTCTCCTTGTCCATCATAATCGTCTTAGTCGTGTTCACTCTTATTTATTTTTCCTAGCTATGTTGGATTCCTCTACCCGGCACATTGCTGACACCTTCTTAACGACCTTCTGCCTCATTGCCTGAGGGGTCGCTATTTCCATGGCTTGGTATCTCTGTTGCTACTCTGGGACCACAGGCATTTGAAGAGAGCCTCAGAATCATGCAGACCTACCCACTACTAATTAATTCTGTCCAACTTCAGTTTGGCAGTCAGTGCTGCATAGAAATCTCCGGTGGATTTCTCCCAGTAACCTGTAAGTTCAGTTCATGGAATGATGCACTATGCAAGGAGCTGCAAATTCAATGGTACACAAGACAGATTTGGTCCCTATCTTACAGAAATTCCATAAATGCTTACAATCTTTCTTATTCTCATAGGCATAAGTACTTACTTTGTTCTGAACTGTATCTTGAGACATCAATTTCTGTGGAGGAAATAAACAAGAATATTTTTATTGGCTACTTGCGAGAGGCGTTCTTCCTGTCCCAACTCTCCTCTCTCTAACTTCTCTGCTCCTAAGGTGGCCCTCTTGATATGATGCATTGCTAGTTCCCACCTCTTTTCAGTGCCTTCAGCCAACCCTGTTCTACCTGTCCTTAGACATTGCTTGTTCTCTGAGGGATCATAGTGACTGAGGGTGAGAAATAGGGAGGGGATGCAGGTGACTAGAAGGAAGTGAGAAAGATACTGAGAAAAATCCTGGAAAGAGAGACCTCATGGCATAGAAGTAAGTCATTGCCTTCATGAGCCCCATCTGTTTCATTGACAAGTACTGCTCTATATTTGTCTCTTCTTATCAATCCCCCAATATTAAGTCACTGAAAGTCTTGAATTCTTTCCACATAGTACTAGTGGTACCTGTTAGCACAGTGTCTTCTCTTTTCCATTTTTTCCCTCAGGTAATTTCCCTTGGAGGTTAGGCAATTTTCTTTTAGAGTAATCTTGTTATTAATATTGTTAAATTCAATCTGATTTTTTTTTTTTTTTTGGTTGACATTGGTAATGTGAGCTTTGGGAGTTTAAAAGTGCAGGGTAAATCATTAACAGGTCAGAGATTCTTTGATTCATGTATTGAAATGGAATCCCAGGACATTGGCACAGTCTGTACCATCTGCTAAGTAGAAATGAACTCAGACTGAATCTTGGCCTCCCCCACTTTGTGACTTTTACAGGGAATCTCCACTTTGACTCATTGTTACTCACCGCTTTTCCTGCATTGTGTCCATCTTGTTAACAAAATAGCCAGAATGGCAAGTCCCAGAAGAGTCAGGATGACAGCCAGAGTTATTTCTGAAACAAAAACTCACCTGTAGGCCTCTTATTTAGGCCTGTACATTATCAGAACAGATTCTTGTCACCTCTTCCTGTTGTTACCAGATAGACAACCCTGCCACACATCCATCTGTTACCTCAACTTCTTTTTTCCTTTATTTTTCTCATCTTATTGTCCCCATGTTTGTTCCCCTGACCATTTCTTAGTTTTTTGTTGGTACTTTTGCTCAGATGCTGAGAATCTCAGATGTTGTGTAACCTTGGTTTAAAGTAGGAAATCTGAGAGATTTCCTCCACAAATGAACTCCTTACTCTGCAGACAGGGGAAAGTTAGAGGGAATCAGTAGTACGCAAACTCTGGGGTGCGAGAAAAAAAAATTAGTTCTATTTTTATGTAATTTTATCTCATAGCTTTAAGATTTCTAGATTTTCTATTTTACAGCACATATTAATGCAGTAGTATATTCACAAAATTTACAAATATACGTATGTAAGGAATGCATGCTTAAAAAATTCTACATGGTGAGTGATCAAAAATTTTGGAGGCTTTGACTGAAAGATCATGACTGAAGGAGGTCATATTAAAGAAAGTCACAGCAGAGGACAGAAATTTCTTATCTCAGGAGAGACCTTTTAGTCATCGCCCACCAAGCCCCTCATGATAAGACAGATATTTGTGAAGGTTGTTACTGTGGTTAATAGAAGAAAGCATAGTGGGATTGCCTAACCTGGGTTTGTTTCTGTGTCATAGGAGAGAAAATCTTAATAGATACTTTGCGATGATTATAAATAGAGACTATGGAGGTTTTAGGAAAAGAGGGAGGGAGGCATAGGGAGAGAAGGAGAGAGGGGAAGAGGGGGGCAGGAGGAAGGGAGGAACGAGTGTATGAGTAAATGAATCAATAAACCATAAATATGCCTGAGACAGTGAAAAATACTGAAGAAAACTGAATTCTGAAAGGCTAAGAAAATGAATTACACCAAGGTTAAGGCTACTGCAGAAAAGCCGCAATAGGTGAAATCACCTTAAGATGATTCTCACACCAAATCAGCTTTCAAAGATACGCTCCTAATGGACCACTAAAATGAACAGTTAATATCAGTTTGGCCTTTATCGTGCAAGTCAGAGTTTTGTAACGGATGTGAAATAATTCTTAGGGAAGGAAGGGATAACCAGATGGTGTTCTCAGATCAAGGCTCTGGAAAGTAGTACTCCCTTTGAGTGCTATGTGAGATGTTCTAGCTGTATGGTAGTTAGCAAATAATCTCTATTTATGAAAGGAAAATAAGAGGAAGAGTGGACACAGATTATAAACAGAGAAATATGACAGGAATTGAGACAACAGGCTAAGGAATTTTCCATTGCTCTGCGGGGTGGTTGTTTGCTTTGAGCAGCTCATACTCCATACACTGAAGGAGAAATCAGCGCTCAGTCTCGAGCTGAGTTCACTGTGGGTTATTTTCCTCAGGCTCCCAGAGGAATCAATGGGAGTGAAAGAAGGGATATTGAATTTGAAAGAAAGCAGGCAAGGAAAGTAAAAACAGTTGTGTTAAGGTCCTCAGAGAAGACTCCTGAGCCAATAGGGTCAAGGAGGCCTCCGAGTCAGTCCATACCCAAGACTGCCATGTTCCAGGTATTGTCTTCAATGGGTTCCGTGTCATCTAGGTTTCTTTGTCAGAGGGCGATCAAGATAAAATAAATACCCCAAGCTCACTGCTTCTGAGCAGTAGTAACTTGGATGTAGGGAAAGCCCTTGTAGGCAAACATGCAGAGGGTCGCTGAGGAATTGTGGGGCTCAGGTTGATCAGACCTAAGCAGACTAGAGGAGTGTGGCCTATGAAGGTTCTGGAATCTGTGTCATAACAAAGAGCTAGAACTTCAGAGAGGCAAGAGGAAAGAGAGAGGAGAACCAGGGGCTGGGAAGATTTAGAATACTTTGGAAGACCTTAAACTTAGGATACTGGAAGGGAATTTACTCTATTTGAGCTCTGGAATAATTTCAAATTTTCCAGATATTTTGAGGCCAGAGATTATGTTTCATTCATCTTTGTAATGCTTGAGTCAGAGAACCTCCTATAGAATAGGCACTTAATAAATGTTTGATGATTAAAAATGAGAAAAAAATCCTACATTTCTTTAAAAAGAAACAAATGAAGACTTAGCTGAGTTTTTGGCATAAGATAGTAAGGGAAAGTCAGGAGGTTTGTGGTGATAGGAAGAATGAGCTAGTGAATGAGATTGCATAAGCCATGTGGAGAACAAGGGGGGTAGTAAAACTCCCTTTTATCGAGTGTCTATGAACTATAAGTCTCTGTAGTAGATACTTTACAAGCACAAACTCATTTAATCCCCAATAACCTTCACAATGAAACCCTTTAAGACTGAGACATCTGAAGTTACCCAAATGGCCAAGTTTTTGACTCTAAAACCCACACTCTATTCACAGTGGTCTTGGATGCCTGCTGTCTATGGTGGGATTTTATAGGCTAAGCACTCAGCCTCTGGAGGAGGAGATTGATGCCCTTCAGTTTTAGGACACTCCACCTGCCAGGTCTGGGACAGCTCTGGACTACTTTGTTTTCTTTCTTTCTTTCTTTCTTTCTTTCTTTCTTTCTTTCTTTCTTTCTTTCTTTCTTTCTTTCTTTCTTTCTTTCTTTCTTTCTAAACTTATTGGGGTGACAATTGTTAGTAAAATTACATAGATTTCAGGTGTGCATGGGCTATTTTGATTTCTAAAATCAACTTTGATGGTTGAAATCCTTATTTGGCCTATTTTTATGGTCTAGGTTGATGAGGGAGGAGACATTTAAAATTTTTACATGTATAAACTTAAATTACTAGTATTTCAATAATCACTCCATAATTTAGTTCAGTTAAGACTCATCTATTGACACAGATTCATTCTTATTATACTACAAAGTAATTAGAACCATTGTGAGTACAATAGTCGATTATAATAATTAATTATATAATTTTGACTATTTTACTAGTACACTGTAATAGAATTACTAGGATTTGACTGCATAACATTTTACGAAATAGATTAGTGCCTCAGCCTGGATTCTGAATTGCAGCTCTCCAATTGTAGAATAAATGTAAACTGACAGCAAAATTTGAATGCAGGAAACATGATAATTCTATGATAGTACCCTCATAACTACTACTATCATCATAAAACTTGAACTCCAACTCCAACTAAACCAACAAAACTAAATACCCCTAAGATGATTAGTTTTATGTGTCAGCTTGGCTAGGCTGTGATGCCCAGTGGTTTGGTCAAACACCAGTCTAGCGAAGCTGTGGAAGTTATTTTAGATGTGATAAATATTTACAATCACAGGACTTTAAGTAAAGCAGGCTACTCTCATATTATGAGTGGGGCTCATTCAATCAGTTGAAGGCCTTAAGATCAAAGACAGATTTCCCAAGGAAGAAAGAATTATGGCTCAAAACTGCATCATAGAAACTCTGCCTGAATTTCCAGCCTGCTTGGCTTGCCCTGTGGATTTCGAACCCAAGACTGCAATATCAAGTCTTACATGAATTGGCAGCCTGCTGGCCCACCCTACAGATTTCAGACTTGCAAGACCCACGCAGTGTGTGAGCCAAGTCCCTTAAATAAATCTCTTTCTATGTATACTTTATTCTGTTTCTCTGGAGGACCCTGACTAATATACCTCTTTGCTAAATATCTAATTGTTGACAAGGAGATACAGTGTAGGTGTTAGAACAACGACCTATGGGCCCTCTGTGCATTTCCAGTAGGGGTGGGAGACATTTGATCTATTTTAGAAAATTGATCACCCACATAAGAATTCTAAACTCCTAACAAGGAGAAAGAAATAATATTCAAAGAGTACAGATATGTAACTTCCAATGGATTTGACTTGATTGAGGTTAAAGTTTAAGAAATACAGAGTAATGAATAGCAAGCATCTCTCTGTTTGCTTAGGACTGATAATCAAGGCATGTAGGTTAAAGGCATACATGTCCTTTCATGCAGGCGTTTGGATGGCATGAGAATATTTGGTGTTAATATTACTAACCAGTATCTAAAGTACACATGTTATGGGGCTGGCCCAGTGGCTCAGGCGGTTAGAGCTCCGTGCTCCTAACTCCGAAGGCTGCCAGTTCGATTCCCACATGGGCCAGTGGGCTCTCAACCACAAGGTTGCCAGTTCAATTCCTCGAGTCCCACAAGGGATGGTGGGCAGTGCCCCCTGCAACTAAAATTGAACATGGCACCTTGAGCTGAGCTGCCGCTGAGCTCTCGGATGGCTCAGTTGGTTGGAGCGCATCCTCTCAACCACAAGATTGCTGGTTTGACTCCCACAAGTGATGGTGGGCTGCGCCCCCTGCAACTAGCAACGGCAACTGGACCTGGAGCTGAGCTGCGCCCTCCACAACTAAGATTGAAAGGACAACAACTTGGGAAAAATCCTGGAAAATATATACTGTTCCCAATAAAGTCCTGTTCCCCTTCCCCAATTAAAAAAACAAAACAAAACAAACAAACAAAACATAAAGAGTTTAAGGCAAATAGATTAAAAGTAAGAGAATGGAAAACTATATATCATGCAAACATTAATCAATAAAGACTGATATATTAAAAAAATAAAGTACACATGTTATGTATTGTTGATTGATGGGAGGTCCATATAATTTAAATACCCTTAACAGGGAGCAATATAGCAATGTGTTGGGCAAAGGCAAGACTGATTTTCTTTTTGAACATTGCCATGTTTCAAAGTATAGTGTATAAATAGAAAATTTATTTGGTTGAATGGGATCTCTGTTCCCTTCTCCTTCCCTTCTCCTACTGGTATGCCCATTATTCTTATATTGCTCTTTCTGATGCGGTCAGATAGTTCTTGTAGAGTCCTCCTCCTCCTCCTCCTCCTCCTCCTCCTCCTCCTCCTCCTCCTCCTCCTCCTCTTCCTCTTCCTCTTCCTCCTCCTCCTCCTCCTCCTCTTTCTCCTTCTATTTCTTCAACTTTCAAGTCTCTCTTTTCTTCCATCTGTGTCATTTCCAGATTTCTATCTTCAATATTACTAATTCTTTTCTCCATCTAGTCAGCTTTATTTCCTAAGCTCGCTATTTTATTATTTATCTCTTTTATTGAGTCCTTTAGCTCCAGAATTTCTATTTGGCTCTTTTTAAAAATTTCAGTCTCTTCGGTAAAGTATTCATTTAGTTGTTGATTTTATTTTGAATTCATTGAACTGCCTATGTGAGTTTTCTTGCATATTGTTTTTTCAGAATAGCAATCTTGAATTCTCTGTCATTTAAATCACATATTTCCGTGTCTTTAAGTTTATTTTCTGGAGATTTTTTGTATTCTTTCTGAGCTGCCTGTTTCCTTGGTTATTCATAGTAATTGATGGATTTTTTGTCTTCCTGGGCATCTATAGAAATGAATTATGCAGCAAGTTGATAAGAAGAGGAGTTTGTTGTTTTCTAGTAGGTGGCTCGGGAGTGTGTTTTATTTTCTCTTGTACTGCTTCTGCTTCTCGCACCTCTGCTGGGCAGTAAAAAATGTCTTGTATTCCCTGGGGAGGGGGGTGTCTCCTCAGTGATCAGGTCGCCTCAGTCTCAGGGCACCACCCCTGTGGGAGAATGTGGTGGGTCATGGGGTTCCAAACCGCTGAAATCCCAGTGCTACTCCTGCAGCCTGTGCAGAGTTGTGCTGCCTGAGGTGTCACAGGTGCCCCCGCTGGGATCAGCCATGAAGGGTGGGGGTGGGGTGGGCTGGGAGAGGCCGGTGTGTTAATGGCTTTATTCTCCTCCCAGTAACGGTGATTGCCAGACCTCAGCTGTCTCACCTCTTTATCTCCACCCTTGTCACTTGGATTAGCTGCAGTGTGAGTCTGCTGCTCAGGAACTGTCTCTCCAGTTCTCAGGGCTGTAAACATTCTGCTTTGTAACCCAACACTCACTGCTGCAGTTTCTTCTGGAGCCCACTGCTAACTCTGGGAGGGTGCAGGGAGGTGAGCTCTGGGAGCTTGGGGGGATGCGGCCAGACTTCGTGGCTTTGCTTTCTGCCTGGCAATGGTGGGTGCTAGACCACAGCTGTTGTACTTCTGTATTCAGTCTCTGCCACTGGTTGCTGAGTTCAGCTGGTATATGCTGATCACTCAAGCGGGAATGCTCGGGGCCACAAGCAATGCATTTGCAGCCTGAATCCTCCCCTCTCCCAAGACCCACAGTGAGCTTTGGGCTGTGTCCACCGCACCCATCTCTGCTCCTTTCTCCCCCCTCCCCTATTCACCCCTATTTGCTCACCTTCAGATGTTTCGTTGCGTCGATCTCTCAGACGTGTTTGTGTGTTGCGCAGGAAATCCTTTGTTGAATTATAGCTGTTCCACTTGTAGCTTCAAGAGGAGAGATCAAGGGGACCCCCTATTCTGTAATGCTTCTAACGTCACTCCTATATCAAATTCTTAATACTCATTAATTTATCAGAGGGATGAAATAACTCAGTACTAGAGCAGTGTAAAATAGCATCTTCATTTTTATTTGTAATCTAGTTTTTTTGTCCCTTAGCATTTCTCTGTATTTTAAAAAATTTCTGTCATTTTCTTTTTAAAAGAGAACATTCCAGCTCCGCATGGGTGAGCTCTTGTGAGCTATGCATGGATTGAAAACCAAAGATATCTTTAAAAAAGAACAGGATGAAATATTTTAGTTCATTCTTGGGAACTTTTAAAACTAAATTATTTTACTTTGTGTGTGCACAGAAGCAGGAACAGGATAGTTACATGAGGTGGCCGCTGAAGGAAAAAGGACACCTGCTGTCAGTTAGGAGACTAAGTGAGGAAAGGATGATGCCAATTTCTGAAAGCAGGGAACTGAAGGAAGGCAGCGGAAGGGAAATATGCGTTATGCCAAGAAGTATTACCCTCGGCAGTGAGAGGGGCAGGAAATACGTATTCCTAAAGCTCAGATTCCCATGTTTGTCTGATCCTGGTATCTCCTCAGTAACTTCTTCCATATTCATATACCAGTAGGTCCCCAGTAAATAAGAAAACATTTTTTTCATTTTTGGACGCATATGTTTTAGGCATAATCATTAATCATAATCACAATCATAAGAAAGGTCTTTCATATTTGAACTGTTTAAAATTTATATAGATTAGCTCTGATTCTACCTAATTAATCCACTCAATTGAACATCTCATCAAAATTGGTAGTCCATTATGTATTTGAAAATAAAACGACCACCACATCTTGCAAAAGTTACCTTTCCACAGCCTAAATATCTTCCGTTTATTCATCATTTTTACTGACTTAGAGTTTGGGGACCCTGCAGATTCTGGAAACGATAATGTCATGTCTTATAAACACTGATTCCCAGGGTTAATACAGGTTTGATGTGACCAGTGAGTGATGGGATGATAGAATGAGATTATAAGATCCCTTCTGTGGAAATTACTTTCTTCACAGGCACACTGATTCTCTGTCTAAAAGTCTTCTTGGTTCTATTCAGAAGTTCAATGGCAAAAATATCCAGATCTACCACTTCACTCATTTTTAAACTTACTGTTTTCTCTGGGCTTCTCAAAAGTGACTTGATAAAACAAAGTTAGCACCATGAGTAGAAGAGCAGCTGACTTGATCTTGTGTAAATTAGTCCTTATGATGTAAAATATGAAAAATGGAATCCCAGAGACAATTTTTATTGATCCATGTGTAGATTAAAACAGCATTTTTCTTCACTTCTTTCCTGCAAGCAAACAGGAGAATTATGATCCAGATCAGTTTTTCTCAGGAACACTGACCTCCTTCACTTCCTGGGAGACAGGGGAAGATTGCTGTCTGGGCTTGGCATGTGGTGGGGAGTTGAGGCCAGGGTTGGGGTGGGGAGGAGCTTCTCTCCTGGGTCAGGTGTGGCCTCTGAGGGCGGTAGCCTCACCCGCAGCACCAGCCCAGGGCAGGAAAGCCCTGTCTGATCACAGGCCTGCTCTCATCGCCATCTTTCTCCTGAAGGCGGTATGAGAAGCTGCAAGAAACAGGGAAGATCCCAGATCTTTAGAAGATTTGCCTGAATGAATTCTCGCATTGTTTTTGGGTGAATGATTGAATTCAAGGAGAAAGTGCAGGGGAAAAAGAGACTCAGAGAGTTTTCATCTGACAGAAAATAAATGCCCCTGATGGACAAGCAATGATGGAGGGAGAATTGAGGGATGCAGGGATAATATAAGGACCATGGAGGGGATCTGGAACCAATAATGATAGAACCAGGTAAGTTCTCAGGACCAGAGAGACTAAGATGAAAGCTTAGTATCTAAGATTGGAGAGGACAATAGCTTTTCTAGAAGAATCCTCAAGGTTTTCTAAGGAGAGAAATAAAATAGACACATTATTAGGGTAAAGGCATTAAATTTAAGCACTTTTTCCTAGATTTTTTGTTGTCTTTACTATCGACCTTTCTCAGGTTCTTCATAAACCACACACACACACACACACACCAACAGTGCTCTTCATTCCCATGATAAAAATATTTCTTGTTAAAGTACCTGGCTTAGCGCATGTCATGTGGGGCATTGGACGGGGTCTCTGCCCCTGCTCCCCACATAAGAACGCAGGACATGGTGAGGCCAAAAAGGAACACCCACGGAGCCATAGATGGGGGAGTCATACGACTATAGTCTCGCTGGCGGCTGGGTTGGAGACACAGGAAGCAGGAGCCACACGATCCACAACCTGCCGTCCACTTCTCTCTGCCAGCCAACCTCACTTGTTAGCTGCAATCCGCCGTGCTAACTGCAGTCCACTCTTGCTAGCTCAGCCACCATCTTCTTGCTAGCTCCCAATTGCTGCTAGCGTAGCCACAGCAGTTATATTAGTGGCCAATGGCTCACTGGTTAAAGCTGACGGCCAAATAGCCACACCTGATGGTCATCCAATCACAGTTGATGGCCATTTACTACCTGAGCCAGCAGCTTTCCACATGAGGCCGAGAGCCTGCACTCCTGGCTCTATCCCCACACTTCACCCCTACAGGGTCTCGCCTCACAATCTACGCAACAAGCATCTTCCGCGAGGGGCCCTGTGTGAAGAGCCTGGAGGTGAATGCAATATCCTGGACACAGCCAGGCTCTCTGGTTACAGCCAGACTTCCTGGGCTCAGCCAGGGTTCTCAGGGCACTGCAACCCTCTCTGGGCACAGCCAGACTTTCTGTGCACAGCCAGGGTTTCTCACATATTTTCGAGGGTGGCTGGTCAAGACACAAAAGCAAACATCTGCCAGTTCTACTACATGGTGGTATGTTCCCAAGCAAACAGTCAAGCTGTCCATTAAATTAGGGATGGAGCCCATTCCCCATAGTCCACAGTCATTTGCCAGGGCTGTGCGTTAGCCTCACAATGTGTGCCCTCTCCACAGGGTGAGGCCTCCAAGTGCTCCCCAACCTGGGAGTGAGGGCCTCAGCAAGCACTTCCCAGCCCACAGGGCCGCAACGACCTTTGCTTTCTCCAGCTTATGCTGGTTGGGGAACTGTCCACGTCTTCCCACCCCTCCACGGGGGTCCAGCTTTCTGGCAGCTGCTCCTCCTGGTCTTCCTGAGACTGAGTGTTCATACGCACAAACTGCTCCACCGCCCTTCGGAGGTCTTTGGCCGGCACCGTACCCTGCTCGCTGCGCCATTTGTCATGCGGGGTGTCATGTGGGGTCTCTGGTCCCCTCCCCACATAAGAATGCAGGATACGGTGAGGCCAACAAGGAATACCCACGGAGCCATAGGTAGGGGAGTCATACCACTGTATTCTCGCTGGCGGCTGGGTTGGAGACTCAGGAAGCAGGAGCCACACGGTCTGCAACCCGCCGTCCACTTGTCTCTGCCAACCAATCTCACTTGCTAACTGCAATCCGCCTCTCTGCAATCGCAATCGACACTCCGCCACACCATGCCACACCTTGCTAGCTCAGCCACCATCTTCTTGCTAGCCCCCATTTGCTGCTAGCATTACCAGAGCAGTTATATTAGTGACCAATGGCTCACTGGTTACTGCTGACGGCCAACTAACCGCTGGTGATGGCCATCCAATCACAGTTGATGGCCATTTACTACCTGAGCCAGCACCTTTCCATGTGAGGCCGAGAGCCTGGAAACTGTACTCCTGGCTCTGTTCCCACAATGCATCAACAGAAAAATATCAGTTTCTAAGGGTACATTGGACATCTTTCTTCTCTCTTAAGCCTCCTCTGAAACACTGAAGCATATCACTTAGAAACTTCAGTCAGACCACCTTGTTGTCTTCCTCTGATGTCCTGTAACCAGCAGGGATGTGAGTGTAGCACAAGAATATGGAAGAGCAGGGAAGGGGGGATTCTAGACTGCACATTGTTCATCTTCATTCATACGATGGTAATATGAGGTCTGGCAATTAAGTTCGCGAACTCATCATAGAAAAAGTGCTACACACCCCATTGCTGAATATCACTACGGTCACCTTCGAAGTGCTCCCCTTGAGAAGCTATGCACTGACACCAGAGCCTAGTCCACCCTTCAAAGCAATTCTGGAACTCTTTTTCTGGAATGGCCATCAGAGCTGTTGTCATATTACCCTTGATGTCCTGAATGTCATCAAAATGTCTTCCTTTCAATATTTCCTTTATCTTCGGGTAAAGAAAGAAGTCATTGGGGGCCAGATCAGGTGAGTAGGGAGGGTGTTCCAATACAGTTATTTGTTTACTGGCTAAAAACTCCCTCACAGACAGTGCCGTGTGAGCTGGTGCATTGTCGTGATGCAAGAGCCATGAATTGTTGGCGAAAAGTTCAGGTCGTTTTCGTCTAACTTTTTCATGCAGCCCTTTCAGCACTTCCAAATAGTAAACTTGGTTAAATATTTGTCCAGTTGGTACAAATTCATAATGAATAATCCCTCTGATATCAAAAATCGTTCTGACTCTTGATTTGGACTGATGGGACATTTTTGGCTATGGAGAATTGGCTAACTTCCATTGTGCACTTAGACACTTTGTTTCAGGGTTGTATTGGTACACCCATGTTTCATCACCAGTGATAACACGGCCCAAAACATCATCTTGCCTCTCCAAAAGGTCTTGGCAAACTTCAACTCTCCTTTGCTTTTGTTCATTGGTGAGCTCCTTTAGGAGCAATTTTGCACACACCTTTGTCATGCCAATATTTTCAGTGAAGATTTTCCTAACTGTTTTTGTATTGATGTTTATGTGGTCTGCAATGCTTCTCACAGTCACCCGACAATTTTGATGCACAATTCGATTAATTTTTGCAATGTTTTCGTCAGTTCTGTTCATTACTGGTCACCCTGACCTCTCCTCATCAGTGACTCGTTCTCTCCCTTCAGAAAAATGTTTAATCCATTTGTACACTGCTGTTTTCTTCACAGTATCATCCCCATAAACTTAGACTAAAATGTCCCTGATTTCACTTCCACTCTTGCCAAGTTTAACAAAAAATTTAATGATTGTTATTTGCTCTAATTCAAGCTCAGACATTCTTGTGATGGCACACAAAAACACGCAACAACAATAACAAACACCACTCAGCAAGACACCCCCACATGTGGACACGAACACAGCTGTGAGACACTGATCTACCAAAGTTATGAAACCTTCCCGAGCTGTTTGTACAGTGCTGCCAATGTAAGCACGGTGGCAAGTTCGCAAACTTAATTGTCAGACCTCGTAAAGCCCTCACATGACCACAGAGCCAACTATTTAGTACAGCTATTATTTATGTGTTCATTGAAAATACACACACCCACACCCACACACACACACACACACACACACAACCCTCTGAAGATGGGCTGCTGTTCTTCCTACTTTTATTATTATTTACAAGATGATAGCATATAATAGAAACTTAAATGAAACGTTATACCAACTTCCCAGATTTATGTATTTATCTTGTTCAGAATAAAGAATGTGTGTATATGCTACCTCTACAATTTTTTGCAGTCTAGACTCATTAATTTTATAGTTTATAGAAAACATACCCAGGATATTGAGAGTAGCTGATGTTTACTTTTACATCTCCAGCCCCATAAATGTTTACGCTCTGTCCATGAAAAAAAACCTAATGCAGATATTTACAACGATCAAGAGTTTGTATTCTCCAGGATACACCCATGCATTAAATGCCCATAACACTAAATTATAACATTTAATGTTGCTCTAGGAAAGAATTCAGGAGCCACCCACCTTTCATGTGTTGTTAGATAATTTGCACCCAGTTTAATCTCTTAGGACATAAACTAAATTCTAGGATCATAACCTGAATTTACTGGAGATCTCTTGATGTCTCAGATTTGATCCCTGATTGAGGCCCCAACTGTCCCTCATGGTCCCTCACTGATGTGAACACCATACACTTTCTTGGTCTTAGAGAACTTTGTTCCATGTCTGAGAATACCCTACATGGTCCTCTCGCTCAGGTTGGAGATTTGGATGACTTAATGAGAACAGTTCCCTAACCCACCCAGTCGTCCCATCATCCAGACCTGAGAAAATGTGGGTACAGACACTCTGCAGGTGAAAAATACAGAGCTGTAGTGTTTGGAGGCTGCTCTTTTGCATTAATGGACAGGATTAAGGACAGAATTTAATGGTCTTGTATGCCCAAGGGGCATTAGAAGGGAAAGCTCCTCCAAAACTTCCTTGCTTTGGAAAATTTCAGGGACCTGAAGGAGGTTATGACCTACAACTGCAGATGTCAGGACACCCAGGTGCTGTCTCCACATCTCTCTGAGCCTGGGAGCCTAATAATTGCTAGTAACTCTCTTACTACTGGTCAAATTGACAGCTCCATGGCTAATGCAAAAAACAATTTTTTAATTGAATAAGAAAAAAAATAAGCCAAAAAGGAAAAAACTAACCCAAGCCCTATTACACAAAGTCCATTAAAAATATGAGGAATTTCTACCAAGTAAACCTGCTATAATTCTAAGGGGCTCAGGTGAGAGACTTTGGCCGCTGCTGACTGGAGTGGTGGGGGTTGGTTTCTCTACCATGAAACTTTACGGAGGCCAAACAATGATCAACAATGATAAGGGCATTTCTAGAATTCCTTCTCTGTAAATCCTGACCTTGTTGGTAAAGACAACTGCTTCTGCTTCCCCAGTTTACGATCGTGTCTCACTCATATATATCAATTCTCTGATATATTTCCTTGAATTTTAGTTTTCGATATTTCTGCCATGTTTCCTTTTTCTTTTCACACTTTAAAGTTTGCACTTGTGTTGCCTTAAGTGTGGACTCCACGGTGCAATCTGTTGGTGCCAGACCCCCTGTCGATCCATCACACCTGTAACTGGGGCAGATCGGGAAGTGCCACAGCAGGAGCTCTCCAGGTACAGAGTATGCTTTCAAAATGGATTTCCAGCAATAGAATTAAATCACATACCAAACCAAATGGCAATAATTTGTCCCTTCTAATTCTCAGAGAACGATCTCCTGGACAGCAAGCTGTTTTAAAAATGTGTTAATTTATACTGCTCACACAGAGTGAAACAGGATAAAAACCTAATAAAATGCATTTAGAACAAATGAGCAGTTGAATGAATAAACTTCATGTTCCTTTGTGCTCGTATTTATTGTTTTTGTCACTCCATTGTCACCTATACTTTCAAAGTTATCCATAGAGAATAATCCATACATCTTCTTTGTCAAATGTTTGTGAATTTTCCCATCTCCATTTGCTCTCCATGAATCCTCTGCTGGGTGTAAGGAACCTGTCTCTCTGTCATTCTCTTTCTTCCCTTCTTGGTATATTGTTGGTCTTTGAACATATTGCTTTAGATAAGGTGAAAAAAATCATGCACCTATTTTTATTGTCTGGAAAAGAATGATCACAGCAATAAATTTGCCACAACCAATGACTTAGTAAAGATACCTGGGTATAAATTGGTTAACCTTTGTTACTTAGTCCATGGGGTTGCGGAGGTGGAGATATTGCTTTTATTGCTGGGAGAATAATGCAGCAATAATTCTATAATAAAAAGTGATGCAGACACTTTTTATGTGTTTTAGTGTTCAAAACTGAGAAAATCTTCTAGAGTTTATAAAAAGAAAGAGAAAACATTAGGACATTTCAGAGATAAAACCGTAACAAAAATGTCATATAAGCACAATTAGAGAAAAGGAGATTTGAAAAGGACCTAACTAATGTATATACAGGTCAGAGGAGCTTTCAGAAAGACTGAAGAGCAAATATCTTGATCCTTGCAGATATATGGAAGATTATTTCTGCACAGAGACACATAACGTTGGCTGCGGAGGCTGTTAGTAACTGGATGGACAAGGGGATGACTGGACTCAGTCTGGGGTTGTGACAATTAGGTACAAACTTCATGGGACATGGCAGTGTGTGCGCTCCCCTCTCAAAAAGGCCCGTGATGACTAACCTAGACCATAATTAACTGAGAGGCAAAAATGCAACAGGAACAGTTTCTCTGATTTATCTACACAAACAATTCCAGTCTCACACACTTTCTCATCACCCCAGGCACTCAGAGGTGTCCCTCTTCCCCAGAGCCCGCTGTTCTCTCTGTCCTCATGATGTTTCTCCCAGGTTTTTCAGGATTTGGCCTCTAGAGTCATTCACTCTCTACTGGCTCAAACCTCATGTAGATGAACTTAGTCAACTCATAACAGAAGCCCAAGGGAGCAATTTAAACACTGATTGGTGGTGATGTTCTTCTGCCTTGAAGATCTTTTCCACCATGAGTTCTCTTATGCTGGCTTCAGTATTGGGTAAAATATCACTTCCTCGTTTCTTTCCCAGGCATAATCACTTCAGGTAATTCCTTCTCTTTTATAACTCCCATCTCTCACTCTCTACTCTCCTTTCTATGTAAGCATATGTTCTACTATCTTCCATTTAAAAGCAAAACAAAATTAACAAAACAATTCAAAACAAAAAACTAATTCCCTTATTTCCTTCTCTCATAGATTCTGCCATATCTTTCTTCCCTTTAGGCCAGTGTTTCTTTGAAAGTGTGGTCTACACTCAGCCTCTTCACTTACCTAATATCCATTCACTTGTCAAACCCCATCAGTCAGCTCAAAGTGCCTCAGCCAGGTCCCTCGTGCTCTGCTTGCTCATTTTTCAGCCTTGAACTAACTTGTCCTTCACAGCACTGACATATATGGTCACTAAATCTGTGACACTCTTGTCTTGTTAGAGTTACATGAACTAGAGCTTTTCTTAGTTTCTGTGGGTCCCCGTGGGCCAGTCACGGGTCTTTCTCTTCGCCCAGTCCTTAACCTGCTCCTCACACTCCAGCTCCTCTTACCTGGGTTTTCAGGCTTGTGCTTTACTTTTCTCACCCTGTATGATTTCCACTGTTAATTTTGTCTAGTCACATGACTTCAGTAATCACACATATGGATGTATTTTAGGCATTGCCCCTGAGCTTTTGACAGATACATTTAACTACCTCCGGAACCTCTCCTCTTGGTCATCTAACTTGTACATCAAATTCAGCGAGCGCAAAGATGAATTCACCACTTGCACCTCAGATTTTCTGCTGTGGCTGTAATCTCATTCTCACATGCCAATCATCCATGCATATTATATTCAGCACTTTCAAATTTTACTGATAATGGTTATTTAGAGGGAAAATTTTTATGAAAGGGAAATGCTTTCTTTTTACTTTTTAATATTGCAACAGACCTTTAATATTTTTACTGTAATTTCAAAGGATTATTGCTGGGAGTATGTGTAGCTCTGTTTGGTATCTTATTCCTGCCTAACCAAGCTGATATGAAAAGTCACGAAGTGCAAATACTCATATTCCTGCAGGTTTAAAAACTGCTATGATGGAAAACATGTTTCAAAAGCTAAGAAATGTGTATTTCCTGAAGGACCCTTCCTTCTAAGGAGATTAATTTTTCTCCAGGCACTTCAAAATTTCAGAAAATTTACTCTATCCTCCCCTTTCCCCCGCCAGCTTCCTCCACTGCCCCGCACTTGGTAAATGTCCTACAGGAAAATAGAAGCCTGAGTTTGGGAGCCTCTAGTTTCTAATTTATGGCTCAGATTCACCTGTCAAATGCTCTGTGGTTTTCCTCCTTCCCCCAGCAGTGTCCCTGTGCTTGGGCCATGGCCCTGGCCTTAGTCAGCAAGTTTCCGTGTGTGTGTGTGGCCAGTGAACCAGCTCATGTAGTTCACCAAGTTAATATTTCTTCTTCAGCTTTCTGATTTCTTTAAATAGATGATTCTTTTTCAATTTACTCATTTTTCAAGTCGTTGGCTCAGGAGTATTGTCCTGCTCTTGTTACCCACCACATGCAACTTTAAAGTGCAGGTCAACAATTAACTATATTTTTAAGTGGAATATACCTAATGTGTTTTTCCTGCTCAACTTGATGTACTTTCATATAAAGTAGAAGACAAATTCCACCTACCATAATTATTCTTCCTAAATAACATTTGAAATAAAAAGAATTAGAGAAACTTGTTTTTGACATTTGTAATTTTTGTATATATTATTAATTTAAATGCCAAATATAGAAAATAGATTTCTTTGTTGAAAACAAGCAAACAAAAAATACCTTCCTTGCTATAATTACTCTAAAATGAGGGGGTCAGGATAAATGAATTGTTAAATATTTATAGTAAAACATGTAGCTCATAGAGTGAAACTTTCCAAGTCTTCACCTGCATCTTTTGAGAATTGCTTTTTTGGGGCTTCCTGGTATTCCCGCCGTCTACTCCCTTGGAGGTAGCACTATCTTCCCTGTGTCTCACTTTACTCTAATCCGATGTAGACCATTTGCAAACCTTAATGTCTGCTTTTCCTACTTTCCTCGGTACTGATTTTTGATCTGAGCCTGATGGTCTCACTGAGTATCTCAATGATGATGTTGGTTTATTCAATCTACAGCACTTTAAAGTGATGAAATGGCTACTGCTGTTTCAATAATTAGGAATACAGAATGTTTATCATTGTCATTCAGGATACCCTGTCCCCCATAGTTAGTTACCAAAAACTTCAAACCCCTAGCACTGTTATGAGGTGTTGCACAGGAAACGGGAATCTGGTGGACTTTCTGCCAGATCCATCAGCCCGGGATTGCTATCATCCTGGAGAAACGGGTCAGCCCATTGAACCAGCTGCTCCAAACCACCAGTTCACCCACATAATAGAGGCTCTTAATGGGAACATGTATATGAAGGTTTCTCTTGTTGGGATACACACTGATGTGATTCAGTGAAGTAGAACAGTGGATTCATAACATTGAGAGCTGGAACATTTATCTTCCTTAACTTCTTATACCCCGTAATAAGTTCTTATACCCCATTAATAAGAGTCTATGTGGAGGATCCAAAATGGCAAAGTAAGTAAATGCTGTGATTGCCTCCTCCCATGACCACATTAAAATTACAACTAAATTATAGAACAATCAACCTGGAGAACCATTTGAAGTCTAGCTGAACAGAAGTTTTATAATTAAGTATATAAAGAAGAAGCCAAGTGGACACTGGTAAGAGGGGCAAAGGCGTGAAACAGGCCAGCCCCACACTTGCATGTGTCGGTGGGAATCGAGAGGAATATATCGGCCATGGAGGTACCCCCCAGAGGAGTGAGGGACCCCAGCCCACAACATCTGGCTGTGGAAAACAGTGAGGATTCTGACCATCCATGTGAGATGGAAAGCTGCAGGAAACCCAGGTCCTCTTAAAGGGGCCTCACACAAACTCACATGCTTGCAGGCACTCACCTTGGACTCTGGCAGAGAGACAGTGACTTCGGAGGCATCAGAGACATATAGGGATAAACTGAATTGCATGGATTCAGGGCGAGGACTGGAAAGACAGCTGCTATTTTCCCTGTGTAGAAGCCTCGTCCAACCAGTTGGCAGGTGGGCACCACCTGTCCTGTGCTGAGCTCTCCCCCAGATGGTCAAATCTGAAAATACATTGGCCTGGTGAACTGACATGCTCCACCCACTCGTTCCACCCTGATGACTACCTGGGACCCCTTATTCACCCAACTGCAATGCCTGAGGCACTTTTTTGGCAAGCAGTCACGCCCCCCCCACTATTTCTTGGACAACTCTGGGGGTCTGCCAGCCCCAGGTGGGCAGCGGGTGGCCTCAGTGTGCTCTGAGACTTGCTGAGTAGCTCCAGGCTCAGCACTGGCACCAAACCAGAATCTGCTTTAACCTGGTAAACATAACTTGTCCTACCCTGGAGAGTCCTTAAGATCTCACCTCACCCGACTTGCATACCACTAGCTCTATCAGTGGCTGAGCCTATGGGAGCCAGCGGTGGCAGCAGGCCTGGGTGTCCTGGACTTTTTGTGGACCTACCTTGGGCCCAGTACTGGTGGCAGCCATCCTATGTTTGCAGCATAACTACTCCCACATGCCTCCAGGTCCAGCAGAGGCAGTGACCAAGTGCAGGTCACATTGTAACTCCTACCAGGTAGTCCCTGACTGGTCACAGGCAATGGGTGACCTGGGCCTTCACCGGAGCCTTTTCTAAGAGGCCCCAGAACCAACATAACTGGAGACTGGCTTCAGACCACAGCAGAGTACCACCCACTTAGCTCCACAAGTGGCATGTGCAAAGGGTGGTCTCAACAGGCAGCAGAGCCTGCCAGGGAGAATCCCGCTCCATGTGGTAAGCCCCCCTCACAGCAGCTCCTAAGCTGTGGATGTGGCCAAACCTCCCAGCCAGTCAGCCTGAGGCTCAATCCCTCCCACTGACATGCCAATAGCAATCAAGGCTCACACAAGGGACACTCCTGGAACATCCGGCATAGGTGACCAGGGAGACTGTGCCACTGGGCCCCACAAGGCACCTACTACATAAGTTTACCTGGCCAAGACTGGGAGATGTAGCAGATTTACCTAATACATTGAAACAAACACACACAGAGAGACAAAATAACATGTCCCAAATGAAAGAATAGGAGAAAACTCCAGAAAAAGAACTAAATGAAATGGAGGCAAGCTTCAGAACAATGGTTATAAGGATGCTTAAAGTACTTAAGGATGCTTAAAGAACTTAGTGAGAACGTCAGCAAAGAGATAGTAAGCATAAAAAAGGACATAGAAACCATAAAAAAGAACCAGTCAAAAGTGAAGAATACAATAACTGAAATGAAGAATGCACTAAAAGGAATCACCAGCAGACTAGAAGAAGCAGAGGAACGAATCAGCGACTTGGAAGACCTGGTAGCAGAAAACTCCCAATTGGAACAGTGAAAAAAAAAAAGACTAAAAAGAAATGAGGATAGTGTAAGAGATCTCTGGGACAACATCAAGCATAACAACATTTGAATCATGGGGGTACCAGAAGGAGAAGAGAAAGTGCAAGGGATTGAAAACTTATTTGAAGAAATAATGATTGAAAACTTTCCTAACCTGGCAAAGGAAATACTCATAGACATACAAGTTCAGAAAGAACAGAGAGTCCCAAATAAGACAAACTCAAACAGGCCCACACCAAAACACATTATAATTAGAATGACAAAGGTTAAAGACAAAGAGAGAATCCTAAAAGCAGCAAGATTCAGGCAACTAGTAACTTATAAGGGAACTCCCATAAGATTGTCAGATGATTTCTCAACAGAAACTTTGCAGGCCAGAAGGGACTGGCATGAAATATTCAACGTGATGAAAAGCAAGGACCTCCAACTAAGACTACTCTACCCAACAAGGCTATCATTTAAAATTGGAGGGACAAATCTGGTATTTTTTGTCCACAGGTAAGTCTCTGGCATCCAAAATAATTCCCTCTATTTTCTTCACAGGCTGTCTTCCGTGCCATGGCCCACCACCTCAGGGAAATTATGGCCACAGACTCCACAGCCACTGCTGCTATTGCCACAAAGCCCGTTTCCACCAACAAAATTAAAGAAGATGCTCCTGCTCTTTCTAAGTCTGCCAATAAAGTGGAGAGTCTGGGTGTGAATAGTGAAGCTAAGAAGCTATTTGGTTTAGGACAGAAACATCTGGTGATAGGGATATTCCAGCAGCTGTCAATGTATTCCAAGAAGCAGCTAGTCTTTTAGGTAAGAAGTATGGAGACAGCTAATGGTGTGGAGAAGCTGGAGAAGCTTTCTTTTTCTGTGGGAAATCACTTCTGGAGTTGGCAAGAATGGAGAATGGTGTGTTGGGAAATGCCCTGGAAGATGTGCCTGTGGAAGAGGATGAAGGAGAAAAAAAACCAGAATAATTTCTGGTAGAAAATAATGGTAACATAGATGAGAAAGCAAGGGAAGGGCTGAGAGAACAAGTTTATGATGCTATGGGAGAAAAAGAAGAAGCAAAAAAAACAAAAACAAAAACACAGATGACATGTCTCTAGTAAAGCCTGAAATTGATAAAGAACAGGAGACTGAAGTGGAGAAGGGTGAAAGAGAAGATATAGACATAAGTGAGCCTGCAGAGAAACTACAGGAAAAAGTTGAATCAACCCCAGATCAGTTAACTGAAACTACTGAAAACGCAAAAGAAGCGGCAGCAGCAGCAGAACTGCATGAAGCTGAGGTCACTTCTGGGAAGCCAGAACAGAAAGCACCAGATGCTGAGGAGGGAAAAATCAGTTACTGCAACTGACGTCCAGGAAGGGTACAGAGACAAAGGAGGTCAGGGGAAGCAGGGAGAAGTAACTGTGAGCATAGAGGAGGAGCCAAAAGAACCTTCAGAAAAGCAGCCTGTTGTGACTCTAGAGAAGCAGGACATTGCAGTGGAGGTAGGGGCAGAGCCTATAGAGCCACAGTCAGTCCACTCGATGTGTGTGGGGATGAGCCAAACGAGCAAGCAGCTGCCTCTGAAAATGAGCCCGGAAAAGCTGTTCTTGAGCAGCTGGTAGGGATAAAAGAGCCTCCTGTTGGAGAGTCACCAGAGGTGACACCAGAAGCTACAGAGGCCTCAGCTGCAGAAGTTGGATCAGAATATCTGAGAAGCCTGTGCAGGAGGCCACCGTTCTCTCCAAGGATGAGGCAGTCATCGGACTGTCAACTGCAGGAGATCAGACTCCGACTGCACCAGGGACTAATGCAGAAGGGATGACAGACCCATCTTGACTCAGGACTGTAGGAGAAGGTTAGGGCAGAGTAGGTTCCTAACCAGCAGGAGATTAAGCTGTCCATAGAAGAGTCTGGGGCAGCTGGGGGTGGGGTTGAGACCAACATAGCCAGGGTGCTACTGAGAAGACCCGTGAAGCTAAAGCTAAGGTAGCTGCTAATGAAGAAACACGAGAGAGAGCACAGATGAAAGGGGCGTAGAAACTGAGCGCTCAGAAGAGGAGGATAAAGGAAATGACGGCTGAAGAAGCACCAAATGATTCAGGTGTTGAAAACAAGTCTCCTCAAGAAAATGAAGAGGAGATTGGAAACCTAGAGCTTGCCTAGGAAATGCTAGATTTCACAAAGATCATTTTTAAAAGCAAGAAACAAAAGAAACTAATAAAAAGAAGTTAAAAAAAAAAAAGAAGCTCAGCTTTATGCTGCATAGGCACATCTTAAACTTGCAGAAGTTAGTGTTGAATCTGAGAATTACGTCCAAGCTGTGGAGGAGTCCCAGGCTCACCTAAATCTCCAGGAGCAGTATCTGGACGCCCATGGCTGTCTCCTTGCAGAGACCCACTAGCAGCTGGGCTTGGCCCACGGGTATAGCTCTCAGCATGATGACGCTGTGGCACAGGTCAGCAAATCGGTTCAAGTCATTGAGAAGAGAATGGCTGTAGTAAATGAGAAGATGAAGGAGGCTGAAGGGTCACCTAGCAAATATGAGAAAGAAATTGAGGAGCTGAAGGAACAGCTACCTGAAATTAGAGAGAAGAAGCAAAGGAGTCCCAGCGTCGTGGGAATGTAGCTGAATTGGCTCGGAAGGCAGCTCTGGGAGAGAACTGTACTTCAGGTTTCACTCCCAGCGGAGAAGGCACTTCAGTCTCTGTGACGGCCAGTAGAAAGCCAACAGACGGCGCTTCCTCATCGAATGATGTGACTGATTTCTCCCACCTTGTCAGAAGGAAGAGGAAACCAGAGGAAGAGAGCAAGAAAGATGGTACCAACAAAGCCGTACATGCATTGGAAGCTGAATATCAGGCTGAAAGCCAAGCAGCAGGGGAGGCTGGTGCTGTAGTTGAAAGCACTGCATTTAAGAGGGAGCAGAGCCTTTCTCCCAAGGGAAAGTGTTTTGAATATAATGTAGTTTTACTTAGGGGGATTCTTTTCGTATAACTTTAAATAAGATTGTAAGAATAAAACTGCAGGATTGACATTTTTATAATTTATGAAGTGGTGCCCCTGATAAGTCTAGTACCTATGTGACACTATACCTAGTTTTTACAACATTATCGACTATATTCCCCATACTATGCTTTACATACTTGTGACTCTTTTGTAAATAACAATTTGGACTTCTTTTTTTTTAAATTTATTGGGGTGACAATTGTTAGTAAAATTACATACATTTCAGGTGTACAATTCTGTATTATATCATCTATAAATCCCATTGTGTGTTCACCACACAGAGTCAGTTCTCCTTCCATCACCATATATTTGATCCCCCTTACCCTCATCTCCCAACCCCCACCCCCTTACCCTCTGGCAACCACTAAACTATTATCTGTGTCTATGAGTTTGTTTCTCATTTGTTTGTCTTGTTCTTTTGTTGTTTTTGTTTATATACCACATATCAGTGAAATCATATGGTTCTCTGCTTTTTTCTGTCTGACTTATTTCGCTCAGCATTACACTCTCAAGATCCATCCATGTTGTCACAAATGTTCCTATATCATCTTTTCTTACCACCGAATAGTATTCCATTGTGTATATATACCACAACTTCTTTATCCATTCATCTATCAAAGGACATTTGGGTTGTTTCCATGTCTTGGCCACCGTAAACAAAGCTGCAATGAACATTGGAGCACACGTGTCTTTATCTCTAAATGTTTTCAGATTTTTTGGGTAGATACCCAGGAGAGGGATTGCTGGGTCATATGGCAATTCTATTCATAATTTTTTGAGGAACCTCCACACTGCCTTCCATAATGGCTGCACCAGTCTGCATTCCCACCAAGTGTATGAGGGTTCCTTTTTCTTCACAGCCTCTCCAACACTTGTTACTATTTGTCTTGTTGATGATAGCCATTCTAACTGAGGTGAGGTGATATTTCATTGTGATTTTTATTAGCATTTCTCTGATGATTAGTGATGTTGAGCATTTTTTCATATGTCTATTTGCCACTTGTATGTCCTCTTTGGAGAAATGTCTCTCCAGGTCCTTTGCCCATTTTTCAATTGGGTTGTTTGTTTTTTCGTTGTTGAGTTTCATGAGTTCCTTGTATATTTTGGATATTAGTCCCTTATCGGAGGCGCTATTTGCAAAAATTTTCCCCCATTCAGTTGGTTGCCTCTTTATTTTGTTGATCGTTTCTTTTGCTGTGCAGAAGCTTTCAAGTTTCATATAGTCCCATTCGTTTATTTTAGCTTTTACTTCCATTGCCTTTCGAGTCAAATTCATAAAATGCTCTTTGAACCCAAGGTCTATAAGTTTAGTACCTATGTTTTCTTCTATGCAGTGTATTGTGTCAGGTCTTATGCTTAAGTCTTTGATCCATTTTGAATTAATTTTGGTACATGGTGACAGATAGCAGTCCAGTTTCATTCTTTTGCACGTGGCTATCCAATTCTCCCAGCACCATTTATTGAAGAGGGTGTCTTTTCTCCATTGTATGTTTTTGCTTCTTTGTCAAAAATTATCTGTCCATATTTATGTGGTTTTGTTTCTGGATTCTCAATTCTATTCCTTTGGTCTATGTGTCTGTTTTTCTGCCAATACCGTGCTGTTTTGATTATTGTTGCCCTGTAGTACAAGCTAAAGTCAAGGAGTGTGATACCTCCATTATTGTTCTTTTCCTTAAGATTGCTTTGGCTATTCGGGGTCTTTTGTGGTTCCAAACAAATGTGATGATTTTTTGTTCTATTTCTTTTAAGAATGCCATAGGGATTTTGATGGGCATTGCATTAAATCTGTATATTGCTTTGGGTAATATGGCCATTTTAACAATGTTGATTCTTCCAATCCATGAGCACGGAATGTCTTTCCATTTCTTTGTGTCTTCTTCAATTTCTTTCAAAAATGTCTTATAGTTTTCAGCATGTAGGTCTTTCACATCCTTGGTTAAGTTTATTCCTAGGTATTTTATTCTTTTTGCTGCAATTGCAAAAGGAATTGCTTTTGTATTTCTTTTTCTGAGATTTCATTGTTAGTATATAGGAAGGCAATGGACTTTTGTGTGTTGAATTTGTAGCCAGCAACTTTACTGTATTCGTTGATTGTTTCTAATAGCTTTTTGGTGGAGTCTTTAGGGTTTTCTATATATAGCATCATGTCATCTGCAAAGAGTGATAATTTAACTTCTTCATTCCCAATTTGGATGCCTTTTGTTTCTTTCTCTTGCCTGATTGCTCTGGCAAGGACTTTCAACACTATGTTGAAAAGCAGAGATGATAGGGGACATCCCTGTCGTGTTCCTGAACGTAGAGCAAATGGCTTCAGTTTTTCACCATTAATTATGAGATTAGCTGAGGGTTTGTCATATATGGCCTTTATTATGTTAAGATATTTTCCTTCTATACCTATTTTATTAAGTGTTTTAATCGTAAATGGATGTTGCATCTTGTCAAATGCTTTTTCTGCATCAATTGATATAATCGTATGATTTTTGTCCTTTATTTTGTTTATGTGATGTATCACGTTGATGGATTTGCGGAAGGTGAACCATCCTTGTGCCCCGGGGATGAACCCCACTTGGTCGTGATGAATAATCTTTTTAATGCATTGTTGTATTCGATTTGCTAGAATTTTGTTTAGGATTTTTGCATCTGTATTCATCAGAGATATTGGTCTGTAGTTTTCTTTTTTTGTGTTGTCCTTACCAGGTTTTGGTATCAGGGTAATGTTGGCCTCATAAAATGAGTTAGGGAGTACTGTCTCTTCTTCAATTTTTTGGAAGAGTTTGTGCAGGATTGGTATTAGATCCTCTTTGAAGGTTTGGTAGAATTCACTAGTGAAGCCATCTGGTCCCGGACTTTTGCTTTTGGGAAGGTTTTGGATGACTGATTCAATTTCGTTACTGGTGATCGGTCTGTTTAGATTTTCCAGTTCTTCATGGTTCAGCCTTGGAAGGCTATATGTTTCTAAGAACTTGTCCATTTCTTCTAGGTTATTGAATTTGGTGGCATATAGTCCTTCATAGTATTCTTGGATGATCCTTTGTATTTCTGTGATGTCCATGATAACTTCCCCTTTTTCATTTCTGATTTTGTTAATTAGTGTCTTCTCTCTTTTTATCTTAGTGAGTCTAGCCAAGGGTTTGTCAATTTTGTTAATCTTTTCAAAGAACCAGCTCTTTGTCACATTAATTTTTTCTGTTGTCTTTTAGTTCTCCATTTCATTTAGTTCTGCTCTAATTTTTGTTATTTCCTTTCTTCTGCTGACCTTGGGTTTCATTTGTTCTTCTTTTTCTAGTTCTTTAAGGTACAACATGAGGTTATTTATTTGGGATTTTTCTTGTTTTTGAGATAGGCCTGTAATGATATAAATTTCCCTCTTAAAACTGCTTTCGCTGTATCCCAAAAATTTTGGTAGGATATATTTCCATTGTCATTTGTTTCGATGTATCTTTTGATCTCTCCTTTTGATCTTTCGATGTATCTTTTGACCCTGTTGTTCTTTAAAAGTATGCTGTTTAATCTCCGTGTATTTGTGTTTTTTCCTGCTTTCTTTTTGCAGTTGATATCCAGTTTCAAAGCCTTGTGATCAGAGAATATGCTTGGTATGATTTCAATCTTCTTAAATTTGCTGAGGCTGATTTTATGTCCCAATATATGGTCTATCCTTGAGAATGTTCCATGTACACTAGAAAAGAATGTATAGTCTGATGTTTTAGGATGAAGTGCTCTATAAATGTCAATTATGTCCATTTCATCTAATGTGTCATTTAGGGCTACTATTTCGTTATTTATTTTCTGTTTGGATGATCTATCCATAGCTGTCAATGATGTATTTAAGTCCCCTAGTATAATTGTGTTTTGGTCAATTTCTCCCTTTAGTTCTGTTAGTAGTTGCTTGGTGTATTTCGGTGCTCCCTGATTGGGGGCATAAATATTGATGACTGTTATGTCTTCTTGTTGTATAGTCCCCTTTACCATTATGAAATGTCCATCTTTGTCTCTTGTTATCTTTTTCATCCTGAAGTCTGTTTCATCTGATATCATTATGGCTACACCTGATTTTCTCTGGGTACCATTTGCTTGGAGTGTCAATTTCCACCCTTTCACTTTGAGTCTATGCTTGTCCTTGTAGCTGAGATGTGTCTCTTGGAGACAGCATATGGTTGGGTTTAGTTTTTTGATCCAATCTGCTACTCTGTGCCTTTTTATTGGTGAGTTCAGTCCATTTACATTTAGGGTGATTATTGATATGTGAGGATTTCCTGTCATTCTATCTTTAGTTTTCTGGTAAGGCTGTGTCTCCATTGTTTCTTTGCCTTTGTTGTTGTCTATTATTTCTGTGTGGTGATATTCTATGATGTTTCCCTCGTTTGTTCTTTTATTACAGTATATATTTCAGTTCTGGATGTTTTTTTGAGTGGTTACCCTTAAGTTTATGACAAAGTAAGTTTGATATTTAGAGTATTCCATTTTCTTCAGCACGCTTACTTTCTCCATTCCCGTATTCTGGTTCAGGCCTTTACTCTCCCCCTTTTTATGTTTTGGTTGCTGCAAATTGTCCCTGTTGATGGTGGTCGAATAGCCTCCTTTAGTATTTCTTGTAGTGCAGGTCGTGTATTAGAAAATTCCCTCAGCTTCTGTATGTCTGGAAAGGCCTATATTCCTCCTTTATAACTAAAGGATATCTTTGCTGGATATATTATTCTTGGCTCATGATTTCTCTCTTTCAATAGTTTGAATATTTGGTTCCACTCCCTCCTGGCTGTAGAGTTTCTGAAAAATCTGATGGTAATCTAATGGGCTTTCCTTTGTAGGTTACCATCTTCTTTTCCCTGGCTGCCTTGAGGCTTCTTTCTTTGTCATTGATTTTAGACAGCTTCAATACAATGTGCCTTGGGGAAGGCCTGTTGGGATTGAGGTAATTAGGTGTTCTATTTGCTTCTTGGATTCGAGGGTCCAGTTCTGTCCACAAGTTTGGGAAGTTCTCATCAACAATTTGTTTGAATATATTCTCTGTTCCCTTCTCTCTTTCTTCTCCTTCTGGTATGCCCATTATTCTTATATTGCTCTTTCTGATGGAGTCAGAAAGTTCTCGTAGAGTTCTTTCATTTCTTTTAAGTCTCAAGTCTCTTTCTTCTCCCATCCGTGTAATTTCCAGGTTTCGATCTTCGATGTCACTGATTCTTTCCTCCATCTGGTCAACTCTACTGCCTAAGCTTGTTATTTCATCCTTAATTTCTTCTATTGAGTTCTTAATCTCCAGAAATTCTATTTGGTTCTTTTTTAAAATTTCAATCTCTTTCATAAAATGCTCATGTTGTTCTTTGATTGTGTTTCTGAGTTCATTTAACTGCCTATCTGTGTTTTCTTGTATCTCGTTGAGTTTTTTCAGACAATCTTGAATTCTCTGTCATTTAAGTCACATATTTCTGTACCTTTAAGTTCCTTTTCTGGAGACTTTTCACTTTCTTTCTGAGCTGTCTTGTTGCCTTGGTTATTCATGGCAATTATTTATTATTTCTCTTCCTAGACATCTACAGAAGTGGCTTCTGCAACAGGTTAATAGGAAGAGGTCTTTCTTTTGTTTTCCAGTACTTGTGGGTAGAATGTTTTAATTTCTCTCAGACTGTAGCCTTTTTTTCTCTCTCTTACAATGTAGTGCTATGTTTTCTCTGCTCTATTCCAGCTTCTCACACAATGGGGGGGATTCCCTGGGAGATGGGCTTCTCTTCTGTTAATAGTTCACCTGGGTCACAGGGCGCAATGTCCGTGTGGGTATGCGGAGAGCTTTTGAAGTTTCAAAGCTCTTCCTGCACCAGATTCAGAGCCCGTATGTTTCAGCAGTTCTGTTTACTCCTGCAGGGATCTGCCCAGATAGGTGGGGCCAGTGACCAGGTGAGTTGTGAGAGGTGGCCCAGAGCAATGGCTTTGACCACCACCACAGCTGGTCCTGCTTCCACAGCTCCCTCCCCTTTGCCGGAACTAGTTGGGCTGCGAATCTGTGTCTGCGGTCCACAGTTCTCAGAACAGCAAATATTCTGTTCTTTTGATCTGACACTGCTACTGTTCTGCTTCTAGATCTGGGCAGGTGGGGGTGGGGCGAGCCCTGGGAGGGTTGGGAGGGAGCGGCTAGTCTCATGTCTAAGGCTTCCGTTCAATTTGGACTTCTTAATCCCTGTAGCCAGCCCCCCATCCCTCTCCCATCTAGTAACCATCAGTTTGTTCTCTGTATCTATGAGTCTGTTTCTGTTTTGTTTTCTCATTTATTTTGGTCTTTAGATTCCACATATAGTGAGATCATATGGTATTTATCTTTCTCAGTCTGACTTATTTTACTTAGTGTAATATCTTCTATGTCCATCCATGTTGTTGCAATGGTAAGATTTCATTCTTCTATTATGCCAGAGTAATATTTTATTGTGTATGCCACAATTTATTTATTCAATCATTTATTGACAGGCGTTTCAGTAATTTCCATATCTTGGCTATTGTAAATAGCACTGCGGTGAACATAGGGGTGCATATATCTTTTCAAATTAATGTTTTGGATTTTACAGAATGAATGTCAACTATACTTTAAAAAATAGTCCTGGGGATATAAAGTACAGCATAGGGAATATAGTCAATAATATTGTAATAACTATGTACAGTGTCAGATGTGTAATAGACTTATTGGGGTTATCACTTTGTGAGGTGTATAAATATCTAATTACTATGTTGTTTTGTACATCTGAATCTAATAAAAATAAAAAAAAAGGAAAAAAGAAAAAGAAAAAACTGCAGGACATATTTTAAAGAAAAAAATTGAAGGAGAAATAAAGAGCTTCCCAGATAAGAAAAACTAAAGGAGTTAATTACAACCAAACCAGTATTACAAGAAATGTTAAAGGGACGTCTTTTTCTTCTTCTCCTTCTCCTTCTCCTTCTTCTTCCCCTTTTTCCCCTTCTTCTTCTTTTAAATTAAAGTTCATTGGGGGTGACAATTGTTAGTAAAGTTATATAAGTTTCAGGTGTGCAATTCTGCAATACATCATCTATATATCACATTGTGTGTTCACCACCCAGAGTCAATTCTCCTTCCATCACCATATATTTAATCCCTTTTACCCTCATTTACCACTTACTCCTTCCTTACCCTCTGGTAACCATTAAACTATTGTCTGTGGGCAGACGGGTGGCTCAGATGGTTAGAGCGCTGGCTCTGGGCAACAGGGCTGCCGGTTCGATTCCCAAATGGGCCAGCGAGCTGTGCCCTCCGCAACCAGAATGAAGTCAATGATCTGCCACTGAGCTCCAGGGTGGCCAGATGGCTCAGTTGGTTGGAGCGTGTGCTTTGAACCAAAAGGTTGCCAATTTGACTCCCGCAAGGGATGGTGGGCTGCGCCCCCTGCAACTAACAATGGCGACTGGACCTGGAGCTGAGCTGCACTCTCCACAACTAACATTGAAAGGACAACAACTTGACTTGGCTGGAGCCTGGGAAAAAACACACCACTCTTCCCCAATTAAAAGTCCTGGAAATACACACTGTTCCCCAATTAAAAAAAAAATCCTGTTCCCCTTGCCCAATAAAAATCTTAAAAAAAAAAAAAAAATACAGTGAGATACCACTATGGTATTCAATGGACAGGATTAAATAATAAAAAAAAATGAAGCAGACAAGAAAACTGACAATAGCGGGTATTGATAAGGTCGTGGAGGAACGGGATCTCTCACAAATTTCTAGTGGGAATGCACAATGGTATATCCATTCTGGAAAGAGTAGCAGTTCCTTATAAAGTTGAAACAACTCTTAACATATGACCCAGCAATTCCATTTTTAGATATTTACCATAGAAAATTGGAAACTGATATTCACACAAAAATATTTACTTGAATGTTTATAGCAGTTTTATTCATAATCACCCCAAATTGGAAGTAACATAAATATTCTTCAATTGGGAAATGGGCAAATTGTGATATATTAATTCACTGGAGTACTATTCGGTAAATAATAGGAATGAAGTGTTAATACCTACATGGATAAACATCAAAAGCTTTGTTCTGAGCAAAAGAAGTCAATCTCAACAGGTGACATTATCTGATTTTATTTATATGACATCCTAGAAAATGCAAAAGTATAGGGACAGAAATCTGATTAATTGTTGCCAGATTAGGTTTATGAAAGATTTAACAAGAAAGGATAGCATCAGAGAGTTTATTGGGATAATGGAATCATTTTGTATCTGAATGTAGCAGTGGCTATATGAGTTTACACACGTTAAAACTCATAGGAATGTACTAAAAAAGTTGATTTTATTTCGTGTGCATTAAGGAAATATCCTTGTAAAATATAAATGACGGTTAAAAAAAAGACAGGACTAAATCAATATCTCATAAGAGAATAAAGAGGGTAAAAATGTAAGAATGTAATGTAGATGAAGTTCATGTACAAGAAGCTGAAGGATAAACCTGATAACATTTGCTTCCCTCTGAATGTCATGCGAAGTTAGACAACTGAGAACATTTCAATTATTGTTTTTTTTTTTTTTTAAGATTCTTTAACTGGGGAAGGGGAACAGGACTTTATTGGGGAACAGTGTGTACTTCCAGGGCTTTTTCCAAGTCAAGTTGTTGTTCTTTCAATCTTAGTTGTGGAGGGCGCAGCTCAGTTCCAGGTCCAGTTGCTGTTGTTAGTTGCAGGGGGTGGAGCCCACCATCCCTTGTGGGAATCGAACCGGCAGCCTTCAGCATTAGGAGCACAGAGCTCCAACCACCTGAGCCACAAGGCTGGCCCTCAATTATTCATTTACTTAAAACGAATTTTATTTTCCTGCATATCATTTAAAAAGTATAGTACAAAGAAGCATAAAATGAAAAGGTATTCTTCCCATATTCTTACCTTTGTCAAATATTGTAGAAATTTTAACACTGTATGCGTGGTCACAATTCCTTGTATTTTATAGTGGTAGTATGATTATGGTACATGAGAGTGTATGTGTGATATACATATTAACATATATATATATAAATGCAGTGAGAGGGCGGACGGGTGGCTCAGATGGTTAGGGCTCATATATATATATATATACACACACACACACATACACAGAGGGTACCAAAAAATGTATACACATTTTAAGAAAGGATGAAACTGTATTAAAATTGTAATACTCAATATATATCTATAACAAAGATGAATACAAGTCATGTTTGATTTCTGCAATTACAAGAGGTGCTCAAAGTGGTTACCATCAGCGTAATTTTAATAGTTTTTTTTCTTTCTTAAAATGTGTATACATTGTTTTGGTACCCTCTGTATAGCAAATTAACCATACCGGAAGCAACACACATTTCACGCTATACCATGCTTTTGGGGAACTACTTATGAGGGAGATAAAATGTTAGGGAGAACCATAAAAAAGGATAAGGAAAATAATTTGCCTCTTTCTTTTTGGAAATTTTTTTTTCTTTTTATTAAATTTATTGGGGTAACAATGGTTAGTAAAATTATATAGGTTTCAAGTGTACATTTCTATAACACGTAATCTATATAATCACATTGTGTGTTCACAACCCAGAGTCAGTTCTCCTTTTATCACCATATATTTGGTCCCCCTTACCCTCATCTACCACCCCCCTCTCCCCTTTTACCCTCTGGTAACCACTAAACTATTGTGTGTATCTATGAGTTTTTGTTTCTTTCTTTGTTTGTTTTGTTCCTTTTGTTGCTTTCAGTTTTATATCCCACATATGAGTGAAGTCATATGGTTCTTGATGTTTTTCTGCCTGACTTATTTTGCTTTAGCATAGTAATCTCAAGAGCCATCCGTGTTGTCACAAGTGGCACAACCAAAGTGTCCTTCAATAGATGATTGGATAAAGAAGATATAGTGTATATACACAGTGGAATACTACGCAGCCATAAGGAAAGATTGTTGCGTGAGAGAATTCATGTTGTGACCAGATGCTTCAATCCGCACTGATCTGCAGGTTCACGATGTTCCCAGCGCAGGTGTGAGAACATGGTGCAGGTTATCAGCAGGCGGTGCTGCTTCGGGCACTGGACAGATGGTCAGATGTCCTGAATCACTGGACCAAAGCCTGAAAAAAGGTCTTAGGGACCCATCAAAGGAGCCTTGAGAAAAGGTGTAAATGTGGGATTTATTTGTCATATTATAGAATGAGAGAAGGCCGTCCTCATAGTCTAGGAAAATGCACACTTTGGCAAGGTGCTCTTTTAGAATAAGCTGTCTTTCTGGATAGGTGAGTGCCCAGTACTCATCCTTATAAAATCGGATGGCCCAGAAACCATCCTCTGGTTTGATGAAAATCTTCCCCGTCCTCATTACATTAAGCCTACAAATTCCCAGGTCCCAGGCCCCACTGTCCTTGACCTCCACCTCCCAGTAACACCTCCCTGAAGTGAAGACTTGACAACCCAGCACACAGGGCAGGGTACGAAATCTCTGTGCGCTCTCAGGTAGATCTTGAGACTTCTTTCCCAAGGTTACACGTCTGTTCCCTTCAGACAGGATGAGGGCAGGATGGGCTGTGGCTGGATCCAGAGTAATATTCACTGCAAAGACAATAACCCCTTTAATCTCTGAAAAGAATGTAGTGATCCCGGAATTGGGGATATCTGTATCGGCCTGAGATATCTTGGGGCTGGTGGGAGGTGTGGAGTCTGTCACCCGCCCTCCTCTAACAATCTCTCCTGGGACTGAGCCTGAGCGTAAGTAGACTAAGGAGTAGAGTTCCTCTTGGACCATCAGGGAATGACTCACCAGCCTGGAAAAATTCTTTCTTCCAGTCTGAAAAAGAACATAAATATGCATTATCAGACCGAGTATTTGAATTTTCTGGCACAAGAGGTAATTTCTTCTTTCTAATACATCTTTGGCTAAATGTCCTAAATTTATTTTGCAATTTTTGCTTGATCTAAAGTTTCTACTGCTTTTCTTATTAACCATAAGAATTAATTCCTGTAACTTATACTACAGGTGTTCCCAAGGTAGAGTTAGCCTCTTCTTGAACAGACAGCAAATTTACATGTTCCCCACAAGCACCCCTGTTGCATTCAGCTGAAACTATGTGACTGACTTGTGGCCAATCAAGGGTTCACAGCAGAGATTCACGCCATTTCCAGGATTCAAAATAAACTGGTTTGTGTGATTTTTATTCTTCTCGTTCTAACTATAACCCTTTCCCATGCCTCCCCCTGGGCCACAACACTGGAAGCAAAGGCCCTAAAAATGAAGAAGACAGAAGACTGGAAAAACCCTCAGTGTCACAGTTACCATTTTGAAGAGAGTTGCCCAGAAGAACCACTGAACCAGGCATATTCATATTATAATTTGCATGAGTGAGGAATTTCAAGCAGTTGTGTTAAGCCACGGAAATACAAGAGTTACTTTTTATAAAAATCAAAGTTAGTTACACTGCTCCGTGCAGAAAGGTCCACTATAAAATGAAAATGAAGTACTGAATAAACACTGAAAATGTGTGGTCTTGGTTTAGGGCTTAGGCAACAGGAGTGACAAGGCAGATGAGATTGATTAAATGTATAAACATCCGTGACAAGCAGTGACAACACTTTTGCTAAAACTGTTGCTTGTGAGTATTTGCAAAGCACATAATATGCCCTAAATAGACTGTAGATCTAAAGAAAGAGAGCATTCATTGAATCTGTGACTAACATCCTGCTAAAAAACAAACAAAACCTATTCATTTTGAAAGTTATTCACCTTTTTCCAAACATAAATAAAAATAATCCAAAAAACGGGTAACTTTCAGTTAAAAAAGATGATTATTTTCTAGACAAAGAGTCATCTAATTATGGCCTATGAGCCATGTCCAGTCCACCACCCGTTTTTGCAAATGCAGTTTTATTGGAAGACAGCCATGCTAATTATGTATCGCCTGCTTTTATACTAAAAGGGTACAGTTGAATAATTGTGACACAGACCATAGAGCCCACAAATATTTTATAGCCCTACAGTATTTACAATCTGACCCTTTATAGAACAAGTATGGCAATCATTTTTAAAGACTACTGAAAATAAAAGATAAAATTAAGACGTGCATTTTTAGCACAAAAGAATAGTGTAATTTCTTTATTGAGCAAAGTGACTTAGTGGAAAGAACAGATTAAGGTGATGGACTTTGCACGACTGTTTCAGGTAACTTCTAGACAGAACCATAAAAGTTGATGTGTAGGTTAATAAACAAGATCGAAAAACACATCTACAGTTGTACTTTGTATGTAGTTATTGAAACATGAAACTAACTGGAAGGAAATATATGAGATGCCTACTAAATTTGAAGGAAAATGTTGTCAAAAATAACATGAAGAGGACTTCCAGAATGGCTGAGTGCATAGCTTGGCAAATCCTCTCCCCAAAATCAATAATATCACTGGAAAAATTGTCAAAATGACCACTTTAAAACAGTGGAAATTGACAAAAGTACATATCAAATAAATGCTCATTTAAGAAAAACTATTGAAGATGATTAATAAAAGGGTGTTCATCAAAAGATGTTCTCTAATTACAATTGAATTAAGTTGGAAACAAGAAAACAGAAGTAACTTTAAAAAAATAAACAAAAATTTGGATATTAAATAATACATTTATAAATAATCTATGGATCAAAAAAGAAATCAGGCAAGAATTTAGAAAATACCTTGAATCGAATGAAAATTAAAACACTACATACCAAAATTTATTGGAAGTAGCTAAAAACAATGGCTAGAGGGAACTTTAAAACTTTAAATGTTTGTAGTAAAAAAGGAGAGTTATCTTAAACCAATAACCTAAGATTCTCCCTGAAGAGACTGAAAAGAGTAAACTATGCTTGAAGCAATCAAAAGTAAGGAAATAATAAATATTAGATTAATACTCAATGAAAATTCAGTAGAGGAAATGGATTGGACAAATGTTGCTTCTTAGAAAAAGTCAGCTAAGTTTATTAGACTGCTCAATTACAAACAAAATCAGATATGAATGAGGAGACGTCACTATTGACTCTACAAAATTAGAAGAAGGCCCAAATGGGAATTTTATAGAAATCCCTATGCCAATAAATTAGACTTAGAGGAAATGTTCAAATTCCTTAACATACAGAAATTACTAAAAATGACTTAAAAAGTAGAAAATCTGGATAGACTTCATAGTTATTACCATATTATTGACTATATGCCCTATGCTTGCATTCAGTGGGGGAAAAGTATCATGTTTTTAATAGTTTGTGTTGGCACAATTGAATATCCACATGCAAAAAGATGTTCTTATGTCTTCCCCTCACTCCACACAAAAAAGTTAACTCAAAATATGTCATATACCTGCAGTTAAGAGCCGTAAGACTCTCATTATAAAAAATTGAAGAAAAGTCTTTGTAAACTTGAGTTATGTAATTAGTTCTGAAATGTGACACCAAAGCTAAAATAACAAAACAAAAAACTGATAAATTGGACCTTATCAAAATAAAAACTTGTGTACTTCAAAACACACCGATAATGAAATGAAAGGACAATACACAGACTGGGAAAAAAATACATTCACATCATTTATCTGATAAAGGATTTGTAACCAAATACGTAAAGATTTCTTACAAGTCAGTAATGAGATGATGAATATCCCAATTTAAAAATGGCAAAATAGTTAAATAGACATTTCACTAAGGGAGATATACAAATGACTGTAAACCACATGAAATAACACTCAACATCACTATATGTAAAGGAAATTCAAATTAATACCACAATGAGATACACTTCACATCTAATAGGATGGTCATAATACAAATTATAGATAATAACAAATGTCATATATTGCTGCTCAAAACGTAGACTGATGCAGACACTTTGGTAAACAATTTGACAATTTCATTAAATATTAAACATAAAGTTACCATATGATTTAGAATTTCCACTCCTAAGCATATAACCAAGAAATGAAACACATTTCTACATCACAATGTATACATGAATGTTCCTAGCAGAATTGTTCATAAGACATAAAAAGTGGCAGTATTCTAAATGCCTGTAAGTGCGGAGTAAATAGGCATAATGTGGCATATACGCGCAATGGGGTATGGTATGGCAACACAAAGGAACAACCTACTGAAACATGACTAAAACATGAGTTTCAAAACTTTATGCTAAGTGGAAGAAACCAGAGATAAAAAACAACAACACTTATTATATGATTCCAATTGTATATGCCCAGAAAAGGTAAATTTATAGAGACAGAAGGTCTATAGACTAGTGGTTGCCTGGTCCTGCAAATAAAGGTTGGCTGAAAATGGAAACAAAAGATCTCTGTGGTGTGATGGAAATCTAAAACTGGATTTGGTGACGGTTGTCCAACTATGTAAAAGTATTAAAAATCATTGAATTGACTTAAAAAAAAAGAATGAACACCATGAGTGAGTGCATGGTATACAAATTACACAGAAAACAAGCTAAGACTAAAAAATTCTAAGTGTGAAAGTTACAAAGCATGTTTTGTGACACTGAATTTTCACAAGCCAGAAGTGTGCTGTGACACTATGCATTTGAAGTGAGATACAGCCAAGGGTCACTAAAGACAATAGAAAGCAAGTTACACCTCAAGAATAAGATAAGGGTCTCCATAATCAGGAAAATTCTTCTACCCTCAGAACAGATGGCCTTCACAGTATCTGCCTGGTGGGATTCCTTACTGCTGATGGCAAATGATGCCTCTTCTGTTTTCTCCTTCCTTATTCTAAATAGAATTTTTCTTTCATGTTCATTGTAGTTCACTTCAGTATGGAATGGAGGGTGCTGACAGCTCCTCTCGTCTAGCACGTAAGCTACAAGTTCCAGAAGAGTTTCTTCCAGACCTGAGGAAGACTAGGTGTCTCCTAGAGATCTGGCCTTTGAGTTGGCTGCAGTGACTGGATGGACCCTTGGCTTCTCTTTTTGAGGAAAGATTGAATGAAGAAGCATTATCTGGGAAGAAGTATTAAATTGGCCTTAGATGACCAGAAAGACGGCAGGTTGTAGAGGTTGGTAGACTCTAATAATATTCACTTTCATTCTGTTTTCTGGGCAAACAAACGTTTCTCAGCTCCCACTTATTTAGGTGAAACCATGTGACTGAGAACTGGTCTGTGTAGGCAGAAATGATGAATGCCCTTTCAGCCTCCGCCACAAACATTCTTCTTTGGGGATCTCCACATTTTTTTCTTCCCCAAAAATTTTGGCTGGAATTGAAGGACATCTAGACCATTGAGAAACTACACATGGAAAGAGTCCAGATCAAAGAAATTGCTTGGAGGACATCTAACAAGTAGAGATTTTTGAACAGGAATATTTGTGTATACATCAGAAAAACACTCTAGCTTGCTAAACCACTATGGTTTGATGTTCATTTGAAAGAACAGCTAGAATTAATTAACATAAATATAAAACCTCCTTGGATTCATAAAAAAAAGAAAAAGTAAATCCATTAACCTGAAAAGATAATCTCATTATTTCATAATATCTATGTTAATTAACTTGTAAGTGTCTTGTGAGATACAAGTAAGCAAATGATGAAAAGAAGTGTACTTTAAAAGTTACATTCTTGCTAAGTTTTCTATGGAACAGCAGTTATATACTATATATTTTTCTCTATCATGTGGTAGCTGGTAGCATGATGTTTTATACTATTTAAGAGCTTAATTATATATCTTAGAATCTGGGAGAATTATTATGGTCAGGACAATGTACTCACCAGTGTACAATGATGTCTTCTGCCAGTCTGCAAGTGAACAAAATGATGAAATATTAACCTTTCTTGGCTTTTCTCATATCTTTTCCTTTCTTCCCATCAATGGCATTCTCTAAGTATTCAGTTACACATATATATGTATATGTGTGTGTGTGTGTGTGTGTGTGTGTATATTTCTGTCCCTTTCTTTCCTCACAAACATGTGACCATTCCTTTCCTGAACTTGAAAACAGTTGGGTTTGTGTATGTGTGTGCAAAAATATAAAGTCAGAAGAAAAGACAAGCTAAAAGCAAGAGAAGGAAGAAAAAAAAAAAAAGGAGATAGAAAATAAAGTAATGATGGACAGAAAGATGGATAGTTTGAGAAATGGAGATAAAAAAAGCATTAAAAAATGGAAGGAAGGAAGAGGGGGGAAGAAGAAGAAAAGAAGGAAGAAAGGTAAGGAATTTGGAAGTATCCAGTGAAGGAATAAAGAATTGAGAAAGAAGTGAGACATAGTGAAACAGGAAAGTCATAGGGAAGGGAAGAGAAAAGAAGAAAAGTTTGGGAAATATTCATTAAAACAACTGTATTTTTAATTTTCCATCTTAATAAAAGGATATTCCAAATTAGAAAACAAAATGAGTTAAGTAACTTTTACAGATCTCTTCCATTTATGCACCTACACAGTGAACATAGGCAATGGTACACTATGCATGGCTTGCTGGGAATGGGGTTTAGAGAAGGGTTAGGCATCTTATTTGTGGAATTTGATCCATGAAAGAACTGAATTACTTACCCTTCCTAAATTGAGCTTTCGTCTCATCTGAAAAGAGATGCACTCATAAGACTTTATCGAAGAAATAAAGATGCAGAAACAAAGACATGCATTCATCTCAGGGATTTATCATAATCATTGCTATCACATTGATCTTAACTATCACACATTGCTCGGTTCTGAAATTGTTTCTCGTGGATAAAATGAAATTGAATCGTTTGATTTTAAGGACTTAATCAAGATAAACAGGTAAATTGCATGCTAATTGCAATATAGAGAGGCCATAGGGAAATGTAAAAGACGGGGGAAATGATGAAGTGAAGCAAGGAATCACCGTAGGATGACATAATCTTGCAAATATTTTAACTATTGGAATACAATTACCAAATTCCTTTTTCAAATTTTCTGAGAAACAAAAGTGAAAACCCCATTTTAATGTCACAGAAAAAAGGAAAATTAAACTTGCTTACAAGGATTCCAGGCAATGACATAAATTAACTTACTAAGGATTAAAAACTCGCTTTTTTCTTCTAGAACACTTGTTGAAAAACAAAGGAAAAAACCATATCACATATTTACATAGATAAACAATTTTACAGTTGAAATTCAAGAGGGAAATTATTAAATTCCCCAATGAATTATTCTTTTTGAACTATTTTAGAATACTTGTATTAAAGAACATAATCACTTGCAATGTTGTCATGGACACAGCATCTGTGCAACAGCAGCTACAATTTCTTCAATGCTTCCTATAAGTTAGGTATTTGCTAAGGGCTTCATGTAATTACTCAATTGAATGTTAGCAAAATAATGATTAAGTTCTTGACATTTTCTGTCTTATTTTGCTTAGCATGATAATCTCAAGATCCATCCATGTTGAGAACCAAGGACCATATGACTTCACTCATATGTGGGATATGAAACTGAAAGCAATAAATGACCAAGGCAAACAAACAAAGTAACAAAAACTCATAGACATGGACAACAGTTTAGTGGTTACCAGAGGGTAAGTGTTGGCGAGGGCATAGAAGAGGATACAGGGGGTCAAATATAATATATGGTGATGGAAGGAGGACTCTAGGTGGTGAACACACAATGCAATATATAGATAATGTATTATAGAATTGTACACTTGAAACCAATGTAATTTTACTAACAAATGTCACCCCAACAAATTCAATAAAAATTAAAAAATAGCTATTAAGTAGTGCTCTTGTTTACAGAATAAAGATCTGTGAATCGAAGAGGTCAATAACATGGCAGAGTTTCTATTGGTAAATGGGCAGATCAATTATTTGAACCTGAAGTATGTTGAACTGCAAAATGAAGGCTTCTAATCACTATGCCACTTTTGGTCCAGTCAGCTGAGGTTTCAATCACAAGGTGGGAATAGATGCATCCTCTACAGGGAACACGTATTACACTTTTTTTTTTTTCTTTAAAGAGTGTCTTTTTGCATGGAAGAGTTTTTGAGTCTTTCTTTGATTTAGAATGTGGGCACAGCAAGCACCATAGAACTTTTTCAAATGCATTCTCATTAGAATTTCACTTATCTCAGAGCCCCAAGAAGGAGTTAGATAATACAGATAATATGTTAGATAAAGAGAAGGGTAAATGGGGAAAATGAGTTAACGAATGGGAGAAGAACAAAAGGTGAAATAGGTAAGAGAAGTTGTAATACAATAAAATGAATGAAATCACAAAAGAGAAAATTGTACAGAGAAAGTGGAGGGAACGACAGAAGGAGGAAGTAAGCAAAAATCATTAGATGAAGAAAATATCTTGTAAGTAGTCATTAAAGCTTACCATTTTCTTTCCTAAGTTGATCTGAAAAATAAAAAGTAATATAAGAATCACTATGAAACAGACAATGGGAAGATAATATCTTGTAAATAGTTATTAAAGCTTACCATTTTCTTTCCTAAGTTGATCTGAAAAATAAAAAGTAATATAAGAATCACTATGAAACAGACAATGGGAAGATAATATCTTGTAAATAGTCATTAAAACTTACCATTTTCTTTCCTAAGTTGATCTGAAAAATAAAAAGTAATATAAGAATCACTATGAAACAGACAATGGGAAGATAATATCTTGTAAATAGTCATTAAAGCTTACCATTTTCTTTCCTAAGTTGATCTGAAAAATAAAAAGAGTAATATAAGAATCACTGTGAAACAGAAGTAAAACAAACAAAAAAGATCTTGTCACCTATTCTGTATATAATAGATTAGACACTTCAGAGGAAACAAATATATATTTGTTTTTTAGGTGTTTTACTTGAAAAAATCTATGGGGGCCTACATTGCTTTAAGTCAAATGGTAAAATAGATTTAAAAAATGTTAAATTTAATGTGACTGAACTTAAAATCCCCCAAAATGATTTCCTGAAGGCTTCTGTAGACATGATATCATTGTCATCGTCACCACCACCACCACCACCACCATTACCATCGACATTCATTGAGTGTTTTCTCTGTACCAGGCTCTGTGACACATGCTTTGTGCAAGCTGCATCACATTTTTTTTTTTTTAGCAGCATCACATTTTATCATCAGATTGCCTCAGAATTAAATGATTACACTTATACAGAAGAGTAAACTGAGATTCGAGTAAGGATACACTACTTGCTGAGTTTCCCATAGTTGCTTATTTCAGAGTTTGAATTTTATCCAAAGTGAGTCTGTCATCAAAGTTGATGTTTTTATCCAATAAAATAATCTGTACTGTTTTCTGTATTATCTCTATGCCCTCCAACATTCATCTTTTGTGTTGAACAACATGTCAAATGATAGGTGAGGCTTAGTAAAGCCATTTAAAAGTAAATTTGACAGCCACTGTCCCTGGATATGGTTTGATAAAAAGTGAGTTTCACTTTAGGTTGATAAGCTGTAGAGCTAGCCATTATTTTGGGGAACATCTATGTAATGGATTATGAAGAATTTTTTCCTTTAGAATAACTCAGTTTTTTAAAAGTAAAGTATTAATTGTCTTTTGTGTGATGTGCGGTTTCCTATATTATCAAGAGCACACAGTAGTAGGACTCATGCTGGGAAAATTCATATAACTTGTTTCCATTAACATCCTATTTTCAACTCCAAGTGCACTCTAATTCTTCATTGCCTTTGACATTGATGTCTGGACCTGTGAAGAGTTTATATGGGAGAGTAGACGTCCTCTTCTGTTTTATGGTCCTGTGCAGTTGCTCCCATTTGTGCTAATATTTCATCCATTTTCTGTTTTCTACAAACTTTAAAACTATCTTGTCTGCTTATGGCCTCTCTCTCATTCCCTTTGCTATTGTTTGTTTTGACCTTCATTCTAATGTAATTTTCACATTACCAGGTTTCCCTTGTAGAGAAGTTTGAAGTATATAGTTAGTTGTTTTTAACCAAGTTACTATAATGATCCATAAATACAATTTACTTTTTCAATGTAACCTAATATGTGATAGAAGAGAGAAAATAAGGCACAAATTTGCCTGTGTATTTCATTATTAGGGGAAGATATTTTTAATAGAAGAAAAAAGCATTAGGGTAAAGCGGCACTTTCCTAATACTATGTAGTGCTACATAACACTATGTAATACATAACAATACCATGTAAATATTTTGGTAGACTCTCAAAAAATTAAACATAGTATATTACATACATTTTTTTCTTATTTCAACCACTTTATTTGAAAATCCAATGAGCGATTTAACATCACATTTCTTTTATTAGGACACAAAGTGCTCTGAAAAAGGTCAGCAAAAACCTTCAACTATTAAATCATGTACACAGGCCTCTCATTCGTTTTTTTATGTTCTGCTGCATTTATAACATTTGCTCAAAATGGATCAAGGCATAAATGCAAGAGTTTAAAACTATAAAACTCTTAAAAGAAAATGTAGAGGTACATCTTCATGACTTTAGATTCTTAGAAATGACACCAATGCGTAAACAAGAAGAGGAAAAATAAAAACATAAATTAAATTTTATAAAAATTGAAAACTGTGCATTAAAAGATAAAGTGAAGAGACAATTACTAAATGGGAGAAAATATTTGCAAATTATACATTCTCAAGGGCCTAGTCTCAAGACTGTATTAAGAACTCTTCCAACTCAGTAACAAAAAATAAAAACAACCCACTTAAAAAATGAGCAAAGAACTTGAAGACATTTTTCCAAAGAAGATACATAAAGGCCAAGAAAGCATTTGAAAAGATGATCAACTTCTTTTGTCATTAGGGAGATATAAATCCAAACCACACTGAGCTACCACTTTACAAGTGCTAATATGGGTATAAGAAAAAAATATTGGAAAACAACAAGTGTTGGTGAGGATGTGGAGAAATTGGAATTCTAATATATTGCTGGTTGTAATGCAAAATGGTGCCATCTCTGTGGGAAACAGTTTGACAGTTCCTCAAAGAGTTAAACATAGTACCTGTATACCATTTGACCCTGCAATTCCATTCTTAAGTATATACCCTTAAAATGGAAAACAGGTATTGAAACAAATACTTGTACAAGAATTTTCAAAGCAGCCCTATTCACAATAGCAAAAGGTATCAAAAACCCAAATGTTCGCCAATGGATTATGGATAAAGAAAATGTGGTATACCCATACAATGAAATATTATTCAGCCATAAAAAAGGAATGAACTACTGACTCATACAACATGAATGAACCTCGAAAGCTTCATGAAAGCGAAAGAAGGCAGACACAAGAATTCACATATCGTACAATCCTATGGAGATCATACCAGAATAGGTAAATTCACAGAGACAGAAAACAGACTACTGGTTGCCAGAGGCTAAGGGTTGGAAGGGATTGAGAAGTGACTTCTTAATGAATATAGAGTTTACTTTTGGGGTGATGAAATACTCTTGGAAATAGATGGAGGTGATATTATAGTTATACAGTATTGTGAATGTACTAAAGGCCACTGAATTGTACACTTCTACATAGTTAATTTAAGGTCATGAATTTTACCTCAATAAAAGTAAAAAAATAAATCAATAGAAATAATCTACAGATGTAGTAGGAAGGGTCAAATCAATTAGTTTACTCATGGGCAAAGCCCTTGGTTTGACAAAATACCCAGACACCCATAGTATTGCTTTCATAGAGTCAAGGATTGACATTGCTTTAATTACATAATTTGTATTTATGTGAAGATAAAAGACATACCTTGTGCTTGCTTATATTTTGTCTTCGTTGTTTCTGAAAAAGATTTAGACAATAATTTGGACAATTTGGAAAAACAAAAAGGAAAATATTATTACAGATTAAATTGAAGCAAATTGCAAATGGAGTAATAGCATTTCAAATAGATTAATATACTAGGGGAAAGTTTTATTCTATATAATGTGAAGCTATTGAAACCCTTTTCTTGTTATTGTCTGAAACTCGGTTTGCTGTAATGATATCCTTTGTAAGAGATCAAGATTTGAAACTCACCATTTTCTGTCATTTTCTCTGCGAAACAAACAAGACAGATATGGGTTAGATAACATAATTGAAGTAATTCACAAATAAAATTGCAGATGATCAAATATTAGTTATTTAAGGGGCAAAACTCTACTTCTACATAATGCCAATGTACCAAGACCATTGCTTTCATATAATCCAGCACTGGTTTTCCTTCAATTGTATAGTTTCTCTCTCGGTGGAGAAAACTTCCCCTTTTACTTCTTTTCTCTGAATAAACATATTAGACAAATTCATTTGTTTTAAATAAATTGACATAACTCACAAATGAATTAAGAGGTTCAAATTGATTAGGTTAATAATTAATTAAATCTTTAGTATATGGATGAAGCTAAAACACCTTTCTCTTCCCTCATGCTTTCCAAAAAAAAAAAAAATAGAAGAAATTTCTGATTCTCAGACCTGATAAACTTTTTTTTTTTAATTGGGGAAGGGGAACAGGACTTTATTGGGGAACAGTGTGTACTTTCAGGACTTCTTTTTTCCAAGTCAAGTTGTTGTCCTTTCAATCTTAGTTGTGGAGGGTGCTGTTCATCTTCAAGTTGTTGTTCTTTCAGTCTTAGTTGTGGAGGGCGCAGCTCAGCTCCAGGTCCAGTTGCCGTTGCTAGTTGCAGAGGGCACAGCCCACCATCCCTTGCGGGACTCAAGGAATTGAACTGGCAACCTTGTGGTTGAGAGGATGGCTCCAACCAACTGAGCCATTCGGGAGGCAGCTCAGTTCAAGGTGCTGTGTTCAGTCTTAGTTGCAGGGGGCACTGCCCACCATCCCTTGCAGGACTCGAGGAATCAAATGGCAACCTTGTGGTTAAGAGCCCACTGGGCCATGTGGGAATCGAACCGGCAGCCTTCGGAGTTAGGAGCATGGAGTTCTAACCGCTTGAGCCACCGGGCCGGCCCCCTGATAAACTCTTAATCTTATTTCTATCCACTGTGTCCTTCTCTTATTCTCATTTACTTCCTGTTATAATTTCCCTCAAGAACTTCCTTTAGCATTTATTATTAAGCAAATATCCCAGTAGCAAATTTCTTGACTTTTCTTTCTTCCATGCATGAATGTCTTTATTGCTGAAGTCTATTTTCACTGGCTTGACAGTCTTTTCTTTCAACACATTAATTATGTTGCTTCACTGTACTTTTGTCCCTATAATTTCTGATGCAAGAACCACCTCCTTTGAATCATTTCTCCTCTACTGTTTTCCTTTAGATGTTTTCAAGCATTATTTCTTTATCTTTGCTTTGCAAGATTATGATTGTAATAGGCATGTAGGTATTGTTTGAGTTTATCTTGCTTTTATTTTGCCAAGAATTTGCATTCTTAAATTTAAATCATTCAACAAGTTTAAGAAAATGTTGGCATTGTCCTTCAAATATGTTTTGTGCCCTAATCATTCTCCACTCCTAGGAATCTCGTGATTTTTGTTAGAGCTTTTGATATTATCTCAGAGGCCCTCCAAAGCTCTGTTCATTGGTTAAATATATTTTTCCTTTTGGTTCTTCAGATACATTCTATGGATTTGTCCTCCAGTTTCTGGTCTTTGTCATCTACATTCTACTCTTGTGCCAATACAGTAATATTTAAATTTCAGATATTATATTTGTCAGTTCTAAAACTTTGATTTGGCTATTTTTTTCTATTTCTGTGCTGTGAATTTTCATTTTTAGTCTCTTTAACTTTACATGACGTAACACAGCGCAGTCTCTTTTCCTGTTTAAAATATTGCATATAAAGTCTTGTATATCCTTCACCCAGATTTCCCCTAATGATAGATAGCACCTTGTATACCTGTAGCAAAATATCAAAACTAAGTAATTTACATAGATAGAATACTGCTAACTATACAAAATGCCTCATTCAGGCTTCACCATTATCCCATAAAAATGTGTGTGTGTGTGTGTGTTTATGCAGTTTTCCCCCATATATAGGCTTAAGTAACTATGACCACAATCAGCATATAGAGCTATTCTATAACCACAAAGAAAATCTCTTTTGCAATGTTCTTATATTCTCACTCCACACCCCTGCTCTCCCCGTGTACCCTGGCAACTACTAATCTGTACTCTGTTTCTATATTTGTGTCATTTTTCAAGTGTTATACAAATGGAATCATACATATGTAATCTTTTGTGATAGATTTTTTTTCACTAAGCATAATGCCATTGAATTCCATCAAGTCGTTGTATGACTCAATACACTACTCAATTTTATTGCTGAATCGTATTTAATTGTATGTATGCATATACCACAGTTTGTTTAGGCTTTCTTCCATTGAAGGGTATTTGTTTTGTTTCTAGTTTTTTGTTAACACAGGTAAAGTTGCTATGGATATTTGCATAGAAGATTTTGTGTGCACATATTTTTATTTCTTTGGAATAAATGCTTAAGTGTGTGATTGTTGATTCATATGGCAATTGCATATTTATTTTTGAAGAAAATGCCAAAATTTTAATAGATGGCTGTACAGTTTTACATTCCCACAAGCAATGTTAAAAATCTAGTTGCCTCACATTCTCACCAGCACTGGATAATTTTCCATTTTGTTTTTAAATTTTAGCTGTTCTACAAAAGAAACTATCAACAAAACGAAGAGGCAACAAGCCAAATGGGAGAAAATATTTGCAAACAACACCTCCAATAAGGAGCTAATATCCAAAATACATAAAGGACTCATACAACTCAACAACAATGAAAACCAAACAATCCAATTAAAAAAAATTGGCAGCAGACTTGAACAGAAACATCTCCCAAGAAGACATAAAAATGGCCAACACATATATGAAAATATGCTCACTTCACTAGCTATTAGGGAAATGCAAATCAAAACCACAATGAGAGACCACCTCACACCTGTTAGAATGGCAATTGTCAACAAGACAAGTAATAAAAAGTAGTGAAGAGGTTGTGGAAAAAAAAGAACCCTCATACACTGTTGGTGGGGATGTAAATTGGTACAGCTGCTATGGAAAACAGTATGAAGATTTCTCAGAAAATTAAGAATAGAATTATCGTATGACCCAGTAATCCCTCTTTAGAGTATCTACCCAAAAAATCTGAAAACATTTATTTGTGAAGATAGATGTACCCTTATGTTTACTGCAGCATTATTCATGGTGACCAAGACATGGAAACAACCAAAATGTCCTTCAATAGATGATTGGATAATGAAGATGTGGTACATACACACAATAGAATATTACTCAGCCATGAGAAAAGATGAAATACTGCCATTTGTGACAACATGGATGGATCCTGAGATTATCATGCTAATTAAAATAAGTCAGAAAAAGTTGAGAATCATATGACTTCACTCATATATGGAATATAAAACTGAAAGCAAGAAATGAACAAGACAAACAAACAAAAACTCATAGACACAGACAATAGTTTAGTGGTTACCAGAGGGAAAATGTGGTGGTGGGAGGTAGAAGAGGGTAAAGGGGATCAAATATATGGTGACAGAAGAGATCTGCCTTTGGTTGGTGAACACATAATGGAATATACAGATGGTGTATCATAGATTGTACACTTGAAACCTATATAATTTTATTAACCAATGTCACTCCAATAAATTTAATTAAAAACAAAGAAACTAAAATAAAGAAAAATAAAATAGGGTGAAAGCTTTTTTATCATTATCCATTTTTGTAACTTAGAACACTGATTTATAGTGGGGCTTTGAAAGGACCTAAGGATTAACAAAATAATGTATGTGAAAGAGTTTTGCAAATAATAAATTTCTATTTACTTAAAAAATTTTTAGCTGTTCTAAAAAGTGTAGTAACTCAAGTGTTTTGCTTTTTCCTGTTAAACATATTATTTATTTACACTGTTAATGTTAAAGAAGTGTTTTCAGAACTTTCACAATTTTGGGAATGGTGCACTTGATGAATTGTAGTTTGTCAAAATCTCTCTCAAAATATGGTGTCCAGAACTAAATAAATGAGTTCCCATCAAAAGTGAAAAGTAAACAATAGAGTGAGACTGTCACATCTCTTGCCTCCAATTTGGCTTTTATAATAGGAAGGTCAGATCCTGCTCATCTCTGTTATCATCATCATTCAGGAGCCACGTCAAAATCAGACAGAGTAATGGACAGTTCCCTTAAGATATCATGACTTTACATACTTACTAACGTACCATTTTTGGGACGTTCCTTTCTGTATATATAAACAATAAAGCATATCACTAAGCATTGGAGAAAGTGAGGTGATGACAAGGTGTCTACATCATCTTCTTTGGGGCAGGATCCTGTAAAAGAAATGCCAAAGAATTTCCTTATTAGCATCCAGACCAATTCTATTGCTATTTCTACAATAGAAATTTTATTCTACATTTCAAGTAAGTTGTAAGTCTATGATCAAGTTTCACTCTTCATACATAAAGGTGAGGGATCCCATTACTCCTCTGTACCACAGGGATAGACTTCAGCAGCCATTCAGGGGACGGTCTCGGATTGAATATCTCAGTATAGGACAATGGTTAGGAAGAAGCTTCCCCCATAGGTTGTGAAGGATACCAGAGTATGGACACCTCACAGCAAATGAGGGAATCTCTTCAAAGTCCCAGGTTTGCCTCATCACTTTGCTATTGCCTATGAAACCAGATATGATCGAGGGCAGGGACAGGCAGATGATGGCCCACAAACAAAATCAAGTCTGACTTATATTTTTGAAAGGCTGTGATTTCAGAATTGATTTCATGTTTTTAATTGTTGAAACAAATGAAAGGAAGAATACTAATTGTAACACAAAAATAATGTGAAACTCAAATTTTAGGTTCCAAAGAATTCAGCTCTGCTCATTCATATATGTACGGTCTATAACTGCTTTTTCATTACGATAGTAGAGATGACTAGTTGCAATCCAGACTGTTTGCAGTGCAGTGATGCAGTTATAACTCAGCATCATCTTGAGTGGCTTGACTCCTGCAGCACGGCAACAGTCATTCTATATCTTTGTTTTATTATGAGAGAACACCAATCACGTCAAAAGAAAAAGATAAGAAGAAAAAAATAGACTTAGGTTAAAATGGTAAATTGGAGTTTGGATTATTTTATTATTTAATCACATGTATTAGTTATGTAATGACACTATAGCTGTACTAAAAGATAACAATGTACACTGGCATTGCCAGACTAACACTCATTACAGTGTTCTCAAATTATGGTAAAACAACTGTATGAAAAGTTATAAAATTAAATTTATCATAACAGAATAATTTCTTCATAAAAATTAAAAATGAGACTGCAAACTAAGGTTTCAAGGGCTCATTTCTTAGTCATACAAGAAAAACCTTCGACCAATGGTGAGTTAAATTGTGTTTGTCACCAATAAAAAGCCACAGAATAGCAGAGTGGATCAAAAAACAAAACCCAACCATATGTTGCCTTCAAGAGACACAGTTCAGCTGCAATGACAAATACAGACTCAAAGTGAAAGGGTAGAAAATGATACTCCAAGCAAATGGCATCCAGAGAAAAGGGGATGTAGCAGTACTTTTTGATAAAAAAGATAACAAAAGACAAAGATGGACATTTCATAATGATAAAGGGGACAATACATCAAGAAGTCATATCAATATACGTGTATATGCTCCTAATAACGGACCACCAAAATATATAAAGCAACTACTAACAAAAATAAAGGGAGAAACTGATAAAAATACAATGATATTAGGGGACTTAAGTACCCCATTGACAGCTATGGATAGATCATCCAAATGGAAAATCAATAAGGAAATATCAGCCTTAAGTGACACATTATACCAAATGGACATAATTGATTTACATAGCATTTCATCCCAGAACACCAGGTTATACATTTTTCTCTAGTACGTATGGAACATTCTCAAGGATGGACCATATGTTGGAACACAAAACTAGCCTCAACAAACTTAAGAAGATTGAAATCATACAAGCATACTCTCTGACGACAGTGCTTTGAAATTGGAGAGCAACTGCAAAAAGCAGGTGGGAAAATCACAAATAAGCATGTGGAGATTTAATGACATGCAACTAAAGAACAACTGGGTCAAAGAAAAAATAAAAGGAGAGAACAAAAGATGCATAGAAACAAATGATAATGAAAATACAATATACCAAAACTTTTGGGATGCGGCAAAAGTGGTAATAAGAGGGAAGTTTATATCATCACAGGTTTATCTCAAAAACAAGAAAAATCCCAAATAAACAACCTAACTTTAGATATTAAAGAACTAGAAAAAGAAGAAAAATGAAAGTGAGCAGAAGGAAGGAAATAATAAAAATTAAAGCAGAATTAAATGAAACAGAGAACGAAGAAACAATAGAAAAAAATTAATGCAACGAAGAGCTAGTTCTTTGAAAAGATTAATAAAATAAACAAACCCTTGGCAAAACTCACTAAGCAAAAAACGAAAAGGCACAAATAAACAAAATCAGAAATGAAAGAGGAGAAGTTATGATGGATACCACACATTTAACTGTGCAATTGAGGAGCTTCTAACTACTCTTTAATTGGAAATGGCTAATCTGCAATGTAACGACATTCTAAAGCAAATAGTAAGAGAAGAATCAAGCATCATCTTTCAAGTGATTCAAGCTCAATTAAAGCCACATGCTCATGGACTGAATCAGTATTTAGCAGTGCTATTTGTGTGAAAAGATATTTTCAAAGACAAAATACATAAATCTTATTACAGAACATTATTAACAGATAAACACCTACAATTGTTTCTTTGTTAGTGTTTTAAGGAACACTAACTTTAAGCCATGATTAAGCAAGATCTTATTTCCTCCCCAAATTCCATTTCTTCTCATTATTAAGTCTGCATTGCAAAAATTGTACTCAATAATTATTATTACATTTTGATGTTCATTAATAAAATTTTTGTGGACATTTGTTTTTTCTGTTGTTATATAAGTACCGAATTAATATTTCTTATTTTGCCTCTTGGCCTGCAAAGCCTGAAATATTTACCATCTGCTCCTTTACATGTAATGTTTGTTGACCTCTGATCTGGAGGGACTCTACCTGAACGAAACAGCTTAACTCCTCTGAGGTGCCGTTCAAGTTGGAACCTGAAGATGCAATCAACTGATGAGGCTTCTAGTTAGACACACTTTTGCCGTACCACATGGACTCACATGCACATCTCTAGAACCGTGAGGTTTTGGTTGAAACACAGATGAACTTTATACATAGAAGTGAATGAGCTTGTTTCCAAATTCTCATTTCATAAACATCCATTTTTTGTTTTCTATAAGAATGTTTCTAAGAATGAAGAGAATCTAGAATGCCCTAATGGTGCAAATATTAAAAGGAAAAATGTTTTAATACTGAGTCAGATATTTCATGTAAACATGTAAAGAAGATTAAATTTGGTGGATATAGAGTGGATAAATGTTGTGAGGTTTTATTTATGGCCCTCTTTTGCAATGCAAATACGGCTTTGGCAGAAATCAACAGTAATACTATGAGAGTTGGAGACTTTAATACTCAACTTACTTCAATGGATAGATCATTGAGACAGAAAATTAATAATGAAATAATGGCCTTAAATACTACATTAGACCAGTTTGACTTCATAGACATTTATACAGTATTTCATCCAAAACTTGCAGGTTATACATTTTTCTCAAGTGCACATGGGACATTTTCCAGGATAGGTCACATACTAGTTCATAAAGCAAGTCTCAATAAATTCTAAAAGACTGAAATTATATCAAGCATATTTTTTTACCATAATGGCATGAAACTAGAAATCAACTACAGGAAAAAAACTGGAAAAAACACAAATATGTGGAAATTAAATAATTCAGTCATTTTTAAATGAAATTGCTTATTAAAGATTTAGAGAGGAAGGTGAACTGGAATCATTTGCATGCAGGCTGTGGGTTGCCGTATAGGATGAAGGAATAAAATGGACCAAAGATGTCCTCACTTCACAGAAAACAGACTCTGCAAGAGTGACAGTGATAGAAAAAGGGTCCTGGATAATTTTGTAAACTGAGATAATATGGGACTTAGGTATGCAGAAAGAACCAATGTGAGCAAGTGGGAGAAGAAGAAGGTGAATTCCATTGCAAATGAAAGAGAACAAGGTAAAGGAAAGGAAGGTATCAGGAGGCACTGAAAGAGATTGTCTCCTGGTTTGGTCTCTTTAGAGGAAGCAAAGCAGTGAATGTCGAAAATGAGACTAATATGTGATCAGCCAAGAGTCACAAAGTCTTAACTCTTGACATTTTTCGATATTTTTGTATACAGACTCTAATTTTATTTGGAGATTACACACAGACAGACACAAAGACAAACCATGACCACTACTACCATCACTGCACAAATAAAAAAACCTCTGGGGACTAATGACCTAGGTTTCTTTGGAATTGGAGCAATTAATAGACATTTGTTCAGTCTTCTGAGCTGCAAATACTGCTCTGCTTCACACTGAAGAGTTCAAAAATTCACCACAACTGATTTCCCATATGTCACTAGTGTGTCTTTGTTGGTAAAAATACAATGCAGATACTGGTAAATGTTTGACTTTTTGCCAATTTCACCTTTTAAATGTACGCAACCTACCCATGTGGTAAACCCCTATAGACAGTGCAGTGTCAGTGCCTGTAGTATCAGACAATTTACTTTTTGGATTATAAGTGCCTGACGTTAAGCTTTTGATTGGCATGGCATCTACTCAAATGCATCCACCTCAAACACACATATTGCCAGCTACACAACCAGATAGAGAGCCAGGCTGCTCCACCCATGAAGCTCCCCTTCTAGAAAGCCCTGGGTCACCCAGATAACTGACTGCTTGAGTGACTCTGCTTTTCCCTTCCCATGCTTTAGTTCTTGCTCTAATGTTTTAAATTCACCAATAAAGACTGAATCCATGAAACCCTAGGCATCCCACCCTTACGCCAATAAAGACAGAACCCCAGGTTACTCCCACTCTTCCTACAACCTCGCTGTTTATTTTTTTCAAATAGAAAAGGTTAATTATTTACCCATCGTCACATTAGACCTCAATTTTTTTTAGGACTTACTATGAATCAAAACCATAGCCACTACAAATTGGATCTCTACTCCATTCTTAAAACCCCCAGTTAGTGCACATTAAAATGTATTCACCACAAATATTAATAGCCTCTTATAATTCCACAGCAATGTGTGTTTAAAAGAAGCTTTTATTTCATTATTACACAGGGCGGCCAGTATCAGAGTGTTAGTTTTCAATCTTATGAGGTCATTTTTTTTTAATTTTTAGATTGTATTAATATACATCACAGTTATTGCTAATTTCTGATTATCTTTTTGAAATAAATGACATATATTTGAAATTCTAATGACATATAGGAAAGGGTGGATTGAAGGGAGATTACTTCAGGAGTTTGAATTGTAAGGTGAAAGTAGGGAGAAGAACAAAATTTAGAATATGCAGAAAGGATATTATCCAGAATCATTACAAGTAGAAAGAGGAGAAATATAGGGAGAGAGATGGTATTCCCAAATTAGAGGGCACTGGTAGAAGTGAGGAAGGCAAATGAGGTGGAAGAGAAAGGAATATTTAATAAGAGAGATGTTAGTGAGCTGAGAACTCCTTTGGGGTAGCTAAATAGGGAAAGAAAATAACTGAGAATTAAGTCAACCAGAACTGAGAAAGTAACAGATCCAACTTTTAGGCCTTATATCCTAGGCTCTGTGGGTCAAATACTTAATATAAGTTGTGGCTCAAATAATTTTCTTAGCAGCACTACACACACACACACACACACACACACACACTCACACACTATAACAGCAGTAACAAAATTACAACTCACCTTCATGACTATTATTCTTCATACCTAATTTTCTATACTGATATATTGGCTGAGTTGCCATCGCAGGAAGGAATCTGTTTCAGGCCTCTAACTCGTAGCCCAAAGGAAATTCCCAACTCTGTGGTTAGCTGAGTTGGCAGGATTCTGAAATGTCTTTGTGTTCCCTTTACAAGCACACGGGGAAGAGACTAAAGCGCTGGAGCAATATCCCAGGGTCAGAGAGAAGCTTCAGTCGCATGAACCAGGTTTCTTGCTCCTGAGCTCTGTAGCTAAGTGGAGTCTGGAATTAAGCCAGAAGCAGGGAAGGAGACTCTGGACTCTGGACCTTATAGGATCATAAAACAACATTTTAGTTGCAGTTGTTCATTTGCTCACTTGAATATATGCACAAATAATTACATAGACACAGAAAGATCAGTTGATAAATGGAAGACTAGATTTATTTTTTATTTTTCTCTTCAGTCAACCCCAGTGAGACTGTCTATTGCTAAAAAAAGGGAGAAATTTTTTGTTCACCTGATAGTTTACACAGACCAATAAAACCAAGCCAGGATTGTTACAAAGTAGGTTCCTCTTTTTCTTTTCTTTTTCTTTTTCTTTTTACAAAACTTGATCCACTGATTCCAGCCTCCTCGCCCCAAGGCTGTTCTTCGGCAGTCCAAGCTCAGTACCCGCCTCTGTCCTCAGATTTGGCAACATTCTGAACCCCGCCTGCTATGTTGGACCTAGACTCTCCCATGGGTTCTATTTGTGTGTCTCAGGTCCTTCCACTGGCCCACGAGGCTCTTCAGTGCCTTCTCCAGACTCCGTCACTGACCTTATCTCACACCCACGTCATTAACTGCTCTAACCAAATGGAAATTGTGGTTCCCTGCACACTCCAAGCAGCTTTTGCTCTGTGCTTACTCTTTCCTGTCTTGCATACTCTTCCTCCAGATTTTCACAAGACTTCCCTTCACCCTTTTAGGTCTTTATTCACCTTTCCAGTGAGACTTTCCTGGACAAACTGTCTAATGTTGTTACCCTTATACAGCATTGCTACTCTGTTTTCTCCTTAGTATTTATCACCATTTAACATTCTCCATATTTAACTTATTTAAATGTAACTGTCTCCCCTCCCTGAGAATGTAAACTCGCAAAGGTAAGGATTTGTGTCTGCTCCCTTCGCTGCTCTATTTTCACAGTATGTGTATAGAACATGACTTAATATAATTTTTAAATTAATCAATTTATTTAAAATATCAATATCTTTCTTGGTTTATGGCTCTACTTACAACCCCCTGCCCCCTACCCCAATAAACTTTAGAATAGATGAGCCAGTATTTTACGTCCTTATTGTATCTGTTTTTCACATCTGGCTAACTCCTTTGACTTGTGGGACTTCTACGGCATTGAGTGAGGACTTGAAGTTCAAGAATGCAAGTCTTTGCTTTCCTTTCAGTCACAGTCATGTTTGGGGGACAGATTGACATAAAGGGCACCAAACACGTAGCGATGTCACAGAGTAATGTCTCACAAAATATTTGTATTTGCTAAAAGAATAATATGTTGACCATATTGGGTAATTATTTGTTTATTAGAATTTTCTCTAGTATTCTTGGCACTTCAGTGAATTTTACAGTACCTGGTTTAATACAGTCACTAAAAAATTATCTTTTTTCAGTAATGACTTTCGAATGCATGAAGGGTGAATAAAATATGCTCATACCTAATTGCTTTCCCATTTCTCTCTCCTTTAATCTACGCCTACATCCATCTATTCTCAACGAAGTTAAAAACGAGTAGTTGTGATTACCATTTAATGATCTTTTCCAATTTCATAGCGTCATGTTGAGTGTACTGAATCTAGTTAGGAGATACAGCCTCTTTTTTCTTCCTCTCTCAAGATGTTTTTCTCACTGTCTGATTTTGTTCTTGCTCCTGAAAAACACATGAATGCCACTATATATATATATATAGATAGATAGATAGATAGATAGATAGATAGATAGATAGATAGATAAAACATATTAAAGCCATATAATGGATTTTTTTGGAGGGATAGGACTTTTTTTTCTATAGAAATGTTGTTCATTTTTCTTATATAATTTTGTTGGATATAAATAGTTTCACCCTTAAAATAAGAACATAAATTCTGGAACATACAAAAACTAATAACTAGAGTTGACTATGGAAAAGAAAAGAGAAAAAGAGGATTTAGGGGGTGGGCCAAAAAACGAAGAGGAAAGATACCAATTTTCAAATTCTGTGTATGTTGAAGAGACTTCCTTCCGACTCTCCATGTGCCCCCTCCGAGTGCTCTCCCTCTTTCCACATTAAGTAACCACTCTCCTGACTTAATGGTCACCACGTCCTAACTTTTGGGGGGAGTTTTAAGGTGGTTCGTTACAGAGAATTACTTTTACAATAGAAAACTGATAAAGACAGAGAACTCACCAATACACGTTTTCTGCTTTCTTGCCTAGTTTTTTTTCCATAAAGTAAATTTTTTTACGAGAACTTCTGTTTATTTTATGAGTGTTCTTTTATGTGATGCTAGCAAAATGTTTTTATTTTTTAATTTTTATTATTTTTATTGTTAGTTTCAGGTGTACAAAGCAACATAATAATTAGACATTTACACCCCTCACAAAGTGATAACTAACAAGTCTGCCATTGTATATAGCTGTTATAATACCTCTGACATTGTATATAGCTGTTATAATACCATTGACTATATTCCCTATGCTGTACTTTACATCCCGTGATGTGTGTGTGTGTGAGTGTGTGTGTGTGTATTTGACATTCATTATTATTTTATATTAGTATCAGGTATACAGCAACAGTGGTTAGACATTTACATCTATAAATCGATCCCCCCAATAAGTTCAATACCCATCTGACACCCTACATAATCTTTACAACATTATTTGCTATATTTCCCATACTGTATTTTACATCTCCATGACTTTTTCATGACTACCAATTTGTACTTTGTAATCCTTTCACTTTCTTCCCATCCCCCACCCATCTAGCAACCATCAGTTTTTCCTGTGTATCTATGAGTCTATTTCTGTTTTGTTTGTTCATTTATTCTGTTCTTTAGATTCCACATATAAGGGAGATCATATGATATTTGTGTTTCTTAGTCTGACTTTTTTCACTTAGCATAATATCCTCTAGCTCCATCCATGTTGTCACAAATGATACGATTTCATTCTTTTTTTATGGCTGATAAATACTCCATTGAATAAATGTACCACAGTTTCTTTATCTAATTGTCTATTGATGGGCATTTCAGTTGTTTCCATATCTTGGCTATTGTGAATAGTGCTGCAATAAACATAGGGGTGCATATATTTTTTCGAATTAATGTTTTGGATTTCTTTGGATAAATACCCAGGAATTGCTGGGTTACAAGGTAGTTCTATTTTTAATTTTTTGAGCAACCTCCATACTGTTTTTCATAGTGGCTGCACCAATTTGTAATCCCACCAACAGTGCACAAGGGTTTCCTTTTCTCCACATCCTTGCCAGCACTTGTCGCTTGCTGATTTATTGATGATAGCCATTCTAACAAGAGCGAGGTGGTATCTCATTGTGGTTTTTACTTGCATTTCTCTGATGATTAGTGACATTGAGCATCTTCTCATATGTCTATTAGCCATCTGTATGTCCTCTTTGGAGAAATGTCTCTCCAGGTCCTCTGCCCATTTTTTAATTGGTGTTGAGTTGTGTAAGGTTTTTTTTAAAATAAATTTTGGATGTTAACCCCTTACCAGATGTATTATTGGCAAATGTCTTCTCCCATTCAGTAGGGTGTCTTTGTGTTTTGTTGATGGTGCCCTTTGCTGTGAAAAACTTTTTAGTTTATGTAGTCCCATTTGTTTATTTTTTCATTTGTTTCCCTTGCCCAAGGAGATATATCAGTAAAAATATTACTAAGGGTAATGTCAGAGAGTTTACTTCTTCTATTTTCTTCTAGGAGTTTTCTAGTTTTGGGTCTTACATTTAAATCTCTAATCCATTTTGAGTTTATTCTTGTATATGGTGTAAGAAGGTGGTCCAGTTTCTTTTTTTTTCTTTTTTCTTTTCTTTCTTTTTTGCATGTATCTGTCCAGTTTTCCTAGCACCATTTATTAAATAGATTGTCTTTACCCCAGTGTAAATTCTTGTGTCCTTTGTCACAGATTAAATGCCCATATAGGCATGGATTTATTTCTGGGCTCTCTATTCTGTTCCATTGATCTATATATCTATTTTTATGCCAATACCATATTTTTTTTGTTACTATAGCTTTGCAGTATAATTTGATATTAGGTAGTGTGATACCTCCAGTTTTTTTCTTATTTCTCAGGATTGTCATAGCTATTTGAGGTCTTTTATGGTTCCATATACATTTTAGGATTATTTGTTCTAGTTCTGTGAAAAATGCCATTGATATTTTGATAGGGAAGGCATTAAATCTGTATATTGCTTTGGGTAGTATGGACATTTTAACTATATTAATTCTTCCTATCCATAAGCATGGTATATGTTTACATTTGTTTGTGTCTTTTTAAATTTCTCTCTTCGACTTCCGGAAAAATGGCGGAGTGAGGTGAGCCTCTGTAAAGCTCCCCTGGAATTTACAAAGAATTGAACAACAAAAACTCCACAAAGGACTCCCTGCATAGCAGACAGGCAACACGAAGAGGCCCACTACTGACTGAAATCACCTACAGGTGGGAGATTTGCGCGAGTGGAGGGAGGAGGAAAGGGAGAAGCGCGTGGCGGAGACGGAGCCGCGCGGGCGCAGGATGCAGACCTAGCTCAGTGCGCCGAGCTCGCTGCTTCCCGGACCTACCGCAGCTGCGGGAGCCGCCATTGCTCTGGGCCACCTCTCACAACTCACCCCGCCCCTGACCCCACCTATCTGGGCGGATCCCTGCAGGAGTAAACAGAACTGCTGAAACATATGGGCTCTGAATCAGGAGCTGGAAGAGCTTTGGAACATCAAAAGCTCTCCGCATACCCACCGGGACACTGCGCCCTGTGACCTAGATGAACTATTAACAGAGGAGAAGCCCGTCTCCCAGGGAATCCCCCCATTGTGTGAGAAGTTGGAATAGTGCAGAGAAAACATAGCACTACTGTGTGGGAGAAGAAAAATAAGTTGCAGTTGGAGAAATAATAAAACATTCTACCAACAAGTACTGGAAAACAAAAGAAAGACCGCTTTCTATCAACCTGTTGCAAAGTCACTCCTGTAGATGTCTAGGAAGAGAAATAGTAAACCAGTAATCGCCATGAATAACCAAGGCAACAAGATAGCTCAGAAAGAAAGTGAAAAATCTCCAGAGAAGGCATTAAAGATACAGAAATATGTGACTTAAATGACAGAGAATTCAAGATTGCAGTTCTGAAAAAAACGCAACGAGATACAAGAAAACACAGATAGGCAGTTAAATGAACTCAGAAACTCAATCAAAGAACAGCATGAGCATTTTACGAAAGAGATTGAAATTTTAAAAAAGAACCAAATAGAATTTCTGGATTTAAGAACTAAATAGAAGAAATTAAGAATGAAATAACCAGCTTAGGTAGTAGAGTTGACCAGATGGAGGCAAGAATCAGTGACATCGAAGATAGAAACCTGGAAATGACACAGATGGAAGAAAAAGAGACTTGAGACTTAAAAGTTGTCGATGAGAACTTCCCAAATTTGTGGACAGAACTGGACCCTCGAATCCAAGAAGCAAATAGAACACCTAGTTACCTCAATCCCAACAGGCCTTCTCCAAGGCACATTGTATTGAAGCTGTCTAAAATCAACGACAAAGAAAGAATCCTCAAGGCAGCCAGGGAAAAGAAGACGGTAACTTACAAAGGAAAGCCCATTAGATTATCATCAGATTTTTCAGCAGAAACTCTACAAGCCAGGAGGGAGTGGAACCAAATATTCAAACTATTGAAAGAGAGAAATCATGAGCCAAGAATAATATATCCAGCAAAGATATCCTTTAGATATGAAGGAGGAATAAAGACCTTTCCAGACATACAGAAGCTGAGGGAATTTTCTAATACACGACCTGCACTACAAGAAATACTAAAGGAGGCTATTCGACCACCATCAACAGGGACAATTTGTGGCAACCAAAACTCAAAAAGGGGAAGAGTAAAGGCCTGAACCGGAATACGGGAATGGAGAAAGTAAGCGTGCTGAAGAAAATGGAATACTCTAAATATCAAACTTTCTTTTACATAAACTTAAGGGTAACCACTCAAAATAAATCCAGAATTGAAATATATACTGAAATAAAAGAAGAAACAGAGGGAAACATCATAGAATACCACCACTCAGAAATAATAGACAATAACAAAAAGGCAAAGAAACAATGGAGACACAGCCTTACCAGAAAACTAAAGATAGAATGACAGGAAATCCTCACATATCAATAATCACCCTAAATGTAAATGGACTGAACTCACCAATAAAAAGGCACAGAGTAGCAGAATGGATCAAAAAACTAAACCCAACCATATGCTGTCTCCAAGAGACACATCTCAGCTACAAGGACAAGCATAGACTCAAAGTGAAAGGGTGGAAATTGACACTCCAAGCAAATGGTACCCAGAGAAAATCAGGTGTAGCCATAATGATATCAGATGAAACAGACTTCAAGGTGAAAAAGATAACAAGAGACAAAGATGGACATTTCATAATGGTGAAGAGGACTGTAGAACAAGAAGACATAACAGTCATCAATATTTATGCCCCCAATCAGGGAGCACCTACATACACCAAGCAACTACTAACAGAACTAAAGGGAGAAATTGACCAAAACACAATTATACTAGGGGACTTAAATACATCATTGACAGCTATGGATAGATCATCCAAACAGAAAATAAATAAGGAAATAGTAGCCCTAAATGACACATTAGATGAAATGGACATAATTGACATTTATAGAGCACTTCATCCTAAAACATCAGACTATACATTCTTTTCTAGTGTACATGGAACATTCTCAAGGATAGACCATATATTGGGACATAAAATCAGTCTCAACAAATTTAAGAAGATTGAAATCATACCATGCATATTCTCTGATCACAAGGCTTTGAAACACAAATACATGGAGACTAAACAACATACTTTTAAAGAAGGACTGGGTCAAAGAAGAAATTAGAGGAGAGATCAAAAGATACATAGAAACAAATGACAATGAAAATACATCCTACCAAAATTTTTGGGATGCAGCGAAAGCAGTTTTAAGAGGGAAATTTATCTCATTACAGGCCTATCTCAAGAAACAAGAAAACTCCCAAATAAATAACCTCATGTTACACCTTAAAGAACTAGAAAAAGAAGAACAAGTAAAACCCAAGGTCAGCAGAAGAAAGGAAATAACAAAAATTAGAGCAGAACTAAATGAAATAGAGAACAAAAAGACAATAGAAAAATTAATGTGACAAAGAGCTGGTTCTTTGAAAAGATTAACAAAATTGACAAACCCTTGGCTAGACTTACTAAGATAAAAAGAGAGAAGACACTGATTAACAAAATCAGAAACGTAAAAGGGTAAGTTATCACGGACACCACAGAAATACAAAGGATCATCCAAGAATACTATGAAGGACTATATGCCACCAAATTGAACAACCTAGAAGAAATGGACAAGTTCTTAGAAACATATAGCCTTCCAAGGCTGAACCATGAAGAACTGGAAAATCTAAACAGACCGATCACCAGTAACAAAATTGAATCAGTCATCCAAAACCTTCCCAAAAGCAAAAGTCCGGGACCAGATGGCTTCACTAGTGATTCTACCAAACCTTCAAAGACGATCTAATACCAATCCTGCTCAAACTCTTCCAAAAAATTGAAGTAGAGACAATACTCCCTAACTCATTTTATGAGGCCAACATTACCCTGATACCAAAACCTCAATCAACAATTTCAGTAAAGTTGCTGGCTACAAAATCAACGCACAAAAGTCCATTGCCTTCCTATATACTAACAATGAAATCTCAGAAAAAGAAATACAAAAAACAATTCCTTTTGCAATTGCAGCAAAAAGAATAAAATACCTAGGAATAAACTTAACCAAGGATGTGAAAGACCTATATGCTGAAAACTATAAGACATTTTTGAAAGAAATTGAAGAAGACACAAAGAAATGGAAAGACATTCCGTGCTCATGGATTGGAAGAATCAACATAGTTAAAATGGCCATATTACCCAAAGCAATATACAGATTCAATGCAATCCCCATCAAAATCCCAATGGCATATTTTGAACAATAATGGAGGTATCACACTTCCTGACTCTGGCTTGTACTACAGGGCTACAATAATCAAAACAGCATGGTATTGGCAGAAAAACAGACACATAGACCAATGGAATAGAATTGAGAACCCAGAAATAAAACCACATAAATATGGACAGATAATTTTTGACAAAGAAGCTAAAACATACAATGGAGCAAAGACAGCCTCTTCAATAAATGGTGCTGGGAGAATTGGATAGCCACGTGCAAAAGAATGAAACTGGACTGCTATTTGTCACCATGTACCAAAGTTAATTCAAAATGGATCAAAGACTTAAGCATAAGACCTGACACAATAAACTGCATAGAAGAAAACATAGGTACTAAACTTATGGACCTTGGGTTCAAAGAGCATTTTATGAACTTGACTCCAAAGGCAATGGAAGTAAAAGCTAAAATAAACGAATGGGACTATATGAAACTTAAAAGCTTCTGCACAGCAAAAGAAACCATTGACAAAATAAAGAGGCCACCAACTGAATGGGAGAAGATTTTTGCAAACAGTGCCTCCCCATAAAGTAAATTTTTTACGAGAACTTCTGTTTATTTTATGAGTGTTCTTTTATGTGATGCTAGCAAAATGTTTTTATTTTTTAATTTTTATTATTTTTATTGTTAGTTTCAGGTGTACAAAGCAACATAATAATTAGACATTTACACCCCTCACAAAGTGATAACTACCAAGTCTGCTACCCCTCTGACATTGTATATAGCTGTTATAATACCATTGACAATATTCCCTATGCTGTACTTTACATCCCGTGATGTGTGTGTGTGTGTGTGTGTGAGTATTTGACATTCATTATTATTTTATATTAGTATCAGGTATACAGCAACAGTGGTTAGACATTTACATCTATAAATCGATCCCCCCAATAAGTTCAATACCCATCTGACACCCTACATAATCTTTACAACATTATTTGCTATATTCCCCATACTGTATTTTACATCTCCATGACTTTTTCATGACTACCAATTTGTATTTTGTAACCCTTTCACTTTCTTCCCATCCCCCACCCATGTAGCAACCATCAGTTTTTCCTGTGTATCTATGAGTCTATTTCTGTTTTGTTTGTTCATTTATTCTGTTCTTTAGATTCCACATATAAGGGAGATCATATGATATTTGTGTTTCTTAGTCTGACTTTTTTCACTTAGCATAATATCCTCTAGCTCCATCCATGTTGTCACAAATGATACGATTTCATTCTTTTTTTATGGCTGATAAATACTCCATTGAATAAATGTACCACAGTTTCTTTATCTAATTGTCTATTGATGGGCATTTCAGTTGTTTCCATATCTTGGCTATTGTGAATAGTGCTGCAATAAACATAGGGGAGCATATATTTTTTCGAATTAATGTTTTGGATTTCTTTGGATAAATACCCAGGAATTGCTGGGTTACAAGGTAGTTCTATTTTTAATTTTTTGAGCAACCTCCATACTGTTTTTCATAGTGGCTGCACCAATTTGCAATCCCACCAACAGTTCATGTGGGTTTCCTTTTCTCCACATCCTAGCCAGCACTTGTCGCTTGCTGATTTATTGATGATAGTCATTCTGACAAGAGCGAGGTGGTATCTCATTGTGGTTTTTACTTGCATTTCTCTGATGATTAGTGACATTGAGCATCTTCTCATATGTCTATTAGCCGTATGTCCTCTTTGGAGAAATGTCTCTCCAGATCCTCTGCCCATTTTTTAATTGGTGTTGAGTTGTGTAAGGTTTTTTTAAAAATAAATTTTGGATGTTAACCCCTTACCAGATGTATTATTGGCAAATGTCTTCTCCCATTCAGTAGGGTGTCTTTGTGTTTTGTTGATGGTGCCCTTTGCTGTGAAAAACTTTTTAGTTTATGTAGTCCCATTTGTTTATTTTTTCATTTGTTTCCCTTGCCCAAGGAGATATATCAGTAAAAATATTACTAAGGGTAATGTCAGAGAGTTTACTTCTTATGTTTTCTTCTAGGAGTTTTCTAGTTTTGGGTCTTACATTTAAATCTCTAATCCATTTTGAGTTTATTCTTGTATATGGTGTAAGAAGGTGGTCCAGTTTCTTTTTTTTTCTTTTTTCTTTTCTTTCTTTTTTGCATGTATCTGTCCAGTTTTCCCAGCACCATTTATTAAATAGATTGTCTTTACCCCAGTGTAAATTCTTGTTTCCTTTGTCACAGATTAAATGCCCATATAGGCATGGATTTATTTCTGGGCTCTCTATTCTGTTCCATTGATCTATGTATCTATTTTTATGCCAATACCATATTTTTTTTGTTACTGTAGCTTTGCAGTATAATTTGATATTAGGTAGTGTGATACCTCCAGTTTTGTTCTTATTTCTCAGGATTGTCATAGCTATTTGAGGTCTTTTATGGTTCCATATAAATTTTAGGATTTGTTCTAGTTCTGTGAAAAATGCCATTGATATTTTGATAGGGAATGCATTAAATCTGTATATTGCTTTGGGCAGTATGGACATTTTAACTATATTAATTCTTCCTATCCATAAGCATGGTATATGTTTCTACTTATTTGTGTCTTTTTAAATTTCTCTCTTCAATGTCATAATTTTCTGAGTACAGGTCTCACTTCTTTGGTTAAATTTATTCCTAAGGATTTTATTTATTTATCTTTTTGAGGCAGTTGTAAGTGGGATTGTTTTCTTAATTTATCTTTCTGATAGTTCATTATTGGTGTATAAAAATGCAACTGATTTCTGAATATTAATTTCATAGTCTGCTGCCTTACTAAATTTATTTATCAGTTCTAATAGTTTTTTTGGTGGACTCTTTGGGGTGCTCTATGTATTGTATCATGTCATCTGCAAATAATGAAAATTTTACTTCCTCCTTTCCAATTTGTATGCCTTTTACTTCTTTTTCTTGTCTGATTGCTGTGGCTAGGACTTCCAGCACTATGTTGAACAGAAGTGGAGCAAGTGGGCATCCTTGCCTTGTTCCTGATCTTGAGGAAAATGCTTTTAGCTTTTCCCCATTGAGTATGATATTAGCTGTGGGTTTATCATATATGGCCTTTATTGTGGTAGATATGCTCCCTCTATTCCCACTTTGCTAAGAGTTTTTATCATAAATGGATACTGGATTTAGTCAAATGTCTTTTTTCTGCATCTATTTATATGACCATATAATTTTTATTTTTCATTTTGTTAATGTGGTGTATCACATCAATTGATTTGTGGATATTAAATCAACCTTGCATACCAGGAATAAATTCCTCTTGACGTGATGTATAATCTTTTTAATGTATTGCTGAATTTGGTTTGCAAATATTTTGTTGGGGATTTTTTTTTTTTTTTTTTGTAATGTCTTTGTCTGGTTTTGGAATCAGGGTAATAGTGGCCTCGCAAAATGTGCTTGGGAACCTTCCCTCTTCCTGGAATTTTTGGAATAGTCTGAGGAGAATATGTGTTAATTCTTTTTGAATGTTTGGTAAAATTCACCTGTGAAGTCATCTGGTCCAGGACTTTTGTTTGTTTGAAGCTTGTTGATTACTGATTCAATTTTGTTGGCAGTAATCGGTCTGTTCAGATTTTCTGTTTCTTCTTGATTCAGCCATGGAAGATTGTATGCTTCTAGGAATTTATCCATTTCTTGTTTAACGTTTTAGCATATAGTTGCTCATAGTATTTTCTTAAATTTTTTTGTATTTCTGTGGTGTTGGTGGTCACTTATCTTTTATTTCTAATATTATTTATTTGAGTCTTCTCTCTTTTCAAAAATCATATGATTATATCAATTGATGCAGAAAAAGCATTTGACAAGATACAACATCCATTTATGATTAAAACACTTAATAAAATGGGTATAGAAGGAAAATACCTTAACATAATAAAGGCCATATATGACAAGCCCTCTGCTAATCTCATAATTAATGGAGAAAAACTGAAGCCCTTTGCTCTACGTTCAGGAACACGACAGGGATGTCCCCTATCACCTCTGCTTTTCAACATAGTGTTGGAAGTCCTTGCCAGAGCAATCAGGCAAGAGAAAGAAATAAAAGGCATCCAAATTGGGAATGAAGAAGTTAAATTATCACTCTTTGCAGATGACATGATGCTATATATAGAAAACCCTAAAGACTCCACCAAAAAGCTATTAGAAACAATCAACGAATACAGTAAAGTTGCTGGCTACAAAATCAACGCACAAAAGTCCATTGCCTTCCTATATACTAACAATGAAATCTCAGAAAAAGAAATACAAAAAACAATTCCTTTTGCAATTGCAGCAAAAAGAATAAAATACCTAGGAATGAACTTAAGAAGGATGTGAAGGACCTATATGCCGAAAACTATAAGACATTTTTGAAAGAAATTGAAGAAGACACAAAGAAATGGAAAGACATTCCGTGCTCATGGATTGGAAGAATCAACATAGTTAAAATGACCATATTACCCAAAGCAATATACAGATTCAATGCAATCCCCATCAAAATCCCAATGGCATATTTTAAAGAAATAGAACAAAAAATCATCAGATTTGTTTGGAACCACGTAAGACCCCGAATAGGCAAAGCAATCTTAAGAAAAAAGAACAATAATGGAGGTATCACACTTCCTGACTTTGGCTTGTACTACAGGGCTACAATAATCAAAACAGCATGGTATTGGCAGAAAAACAGACACATAGACCAATGGAATAGAATTGAGAACCCAGAAATAAAACCACATAAATATGGACAGATAATTTTTGACAAAGAAGCTAAAAACATACAATGGAGCAAAGACAGCCTCTTCAATAAATGGTGCTGGGAGAATTGGATAGCCACGTGCAAAAGAATGAAACTGGACTGCTATTTGTCACCATGTACCAAAGTTAATTCAAAATGGATCAAAGACTTAAGCATAAGACCTGACACAATAAACTGCATAGAAGAAAACATAGGTACTAAACTTATGGACCTTGGGATGAAACTTAAAAGCTTCTGCACAGCAAAAGAAACCATTGACAAAATAAAGAGGCCACCAACTGAATGGGAGAAGATTTTTGCAAACAGTGCCTCCGATAAGGGCTAGTATCCAGAATATACAAGGAACTCATGCAACTCAACAACAAAAAAACAAACAACCCAATTGAAAAATGGGCAGAGGACTTGAAGAGACATTTCTCCAAAGAGGACATACAAATGGCAAATAGACATATGAAAAAATGCTCAACATCACTAATCATCAGAGAAATGCAAATCAAAACCACAATGAGATATCACCTCACCCCAGTCAGAATGGCTATCATCAACAAGACAAATAGTAACAAATGTTGGAGAGGCTGTGGAGAAAAAGGAACCCTCATACACTGTTGGTGGGAATGCAGACTGGTGCAGCCGTTATGGAAGGGATGATATAGGAACATTTGTGACAACATGGATGGATCTTGAGAGAGTAATGCTGAGCGAAACAAGTCAGACAGAAAAAGCAGAGAACCATGTGATTTCACTGATATGTGGTATATAAACCAAAAACAACAAAAGAACAAGACAAACAAATGAGAAACAGAAACTCATAGACACAGACAATAGTTTAGTGGTTGCCAGAGGGTAACGGGGGCGGGGGGTGGGGGGTGGGAGATGAGGGTAAGGGGGATCGAATATATGGTGATGAAAGGAGAACTGACTCTGGGTGATGAACACACAATGGGATTTATAGATGATGTAATACAGAATTGTACACGTGAAATCTATGTAATTTTACTAACAATTGTCACCCCAATAAATTTAATAAAATTAAAAAAAAAATTTCTCTCTTCAATGTCATAATTTTCTGAGTACAGGTCTCACTTCTTTGGTTAAATTTATTCCTAAGGATTTTATTTATTTATCTTTTTGAGGCAGTTGTAAGTGGGATTGTTTTCTTAATTTATCTTTCTGATAGTTCATTATTGGTGTATAAAAATGCAACTGATTTCTGAATATTAATTTCATAGTCTGCTGCTTTACTAAATTTATTTATCAGTTCTAATAGTTTTTTTGGTGGACTCTTTGGGGTGCTCTATGTATTGTATCATGTCATCTGCAAATAATGAAAATTTTACTTCCTCCTTTTCAATTTGGATGCCTTTTATTTCTTTTTCTTGTCTGATTGCTGTGGCTAGAACTTCCAGCACTATGTTGAATAGAAGTGGAGAAAGTGGGCATCCTTGTCTTGTTCCTGATCTTGAGGAAAATGCTTTTAACCTTTCCCAGTGAGTATGATATTAGCTGTGGGTTTGTCATATATGGCCTTTATTGTGGTAGATATGTTCCCTCTATTCCCACTTTGCTAAGAGTTTTTATCATAAATGGATGCTGGATTTAGTCAAATGTCTTTTTCCTGCATCTATTTATCTGACCATATAATTTTTATTTTTCATTTTGTTAATGTGGTATATCACATTAATTGATTTGTGGATATTAAATCAACCTTGCATACCAGGAATAAATTCCTCTTGACGTGATGTATGATCTTTTTAATGTGTTGCTGAATTTTGTTTGCAAATATTTTGTTGGGGATTTTTTTTTTTTTTTTTGTAATGTCTTTGTCTGTTTTTGGAATCAGGGTAATGGTGGCCTTGCAAAATGTGCCTGGGAACCTTCCCTCTTCCTGGAATTTTTGGAATAGTCTGAGGAGAATATGTGTTAATTCTTTTTTGAATGTTTGGTAAAATTCACCTGTGAAGTCATCTGGTCCAGGACGTTTGTTTGTTTGAAGCTTGTTGATTACTGATTCAATTTTGTTGGCAGTAATGGGTCTGTTCAGATTTTCTGTTTCTTCTTGATTCAGCCATGGAAGATTGTATTCTTCTAGGAATTTATCCATTTCTTGTTTAACGTTTTAGCATATAGCTGCTCATAGTATTTTCTTAAATTTTTTTGTATTTCTGTGGTGTTGGTTGTCACTTATCTTTTATTTCTAATATTATTTATTTGAGTCTTCTCTCTTTTCTCGATGAGTCTGGTTAAAAGTTGGTCAATTTTGTTTATCTTTTCAAAAAACCAGCTTTGGTTTCATTGATATTTAGTGCTGGAAAACCTGTTTCTTCAATAGAAGATATTCCTCAGAATGATAATGCCTTCACACACCAAGGGCAAGAGGTGTCTGAAAGCACCTTCAGAGTTCTGGGTCGGAATTGCTTTACCCTGGGGAGACATTACTGGGATGTAGAGGTAAACGTGGTGACAGAAGTTGGACCTGGAACTTGATGGGCTCTGGGTATTTGCTCAGATACAGTGAAGAGAGACGGGTGGTTTGCAGAAAGTCTAGAGAAGAATTTCTGGGTGGTGGTGTACAAGGAAAGAGAAATTAGGGCTCTCACTTCCCAGCCAAAGTCTCTGCTGCTGAGTCAGTGCCCCCATAATATAGGCATTTTCCTGGGCTTGGAGGCTGGACATGTGTCCTTTTACAACATAGTTGATGGGTCTCACATCTATTCCTTTACTAGAATCACCTTCTGTTGAACCCGGCATCCTTATTTTAGCCTTCAGGGTGCTGGCACATCTGTGACCATCTTCTTAACTTCAGATCACACTGAAAATTTTCCTGATTATTCTCAAAGACCTCTGTAACTCACTTAAGGAGTTGTGATATGGGTTTCCCCCAAGGAGCTAACTCTATTACCTCCAAAAGGAGAATCAGCCCCCTGGGTATCTCTGCTGCCTCCACTGAAGCTTCTTATGAAGAAAGCTCCAAGAAAGTTGCCCTTGTGTGCAGAACACGTCATTTTCAGTAGGTATCATTTCAGCCCCTTTCAAAGAAGAAAAGGCAGAAAAGAAGTGGGGCAACTGGAAAAGATTTGGAGGGATTTCCTCTAGTGTTATCTTTGGGGAAATACAGTACTTGTAGGAGCAGCAACAATTTATCACAAGAAAACTCCAAACAAATGCATGGCCTCTCTTCTGTTCTGGTGCTCACTGTGTGTTGAAATAAATAGTTTTAAAACTACATTTAAAGGGAAAATCTCTCTTACTGCTTGTATTATCAGATATGGAGGAGGGGTGGTGTTTGAAGGGAACAGTCAACAGCTGAGTGAATTCTCAATACGTGTTACTACTGTTCAAAGTACACAGAAATCCGTTGAAGCCTTTTGAAAGTTAATAGCTAGTGTCCATCTACTTAAACCTGGAATTTGCCAAGTGGTGGGGATGTCTAATAGATGACACTAAACCATTTGGGCAGGAGACCAAACCTTTTGGGAAACAAGAGCCCTTAAAAAAAAAAAGTTTTCATTGGCCAGCAAACCCAGAATTTTGTCTTCCGTGAGTATGTGAATGACAAAGAAATTGATGTTGCAGTTTATGTTTCAGAGAAAAAAAACTGGTCAAATAGGAATGAAGAAATATCTGCATCCTTCATGGAGAAAGAGTCAATAATAACACTGGCCTTTTTTTTTTCTTTCTGACGGTGTTTCCCCCCCCCCCCTTGAGGGTTTCCTTTGCTTTTAATGCAATCAGCCTTCATTAGCTGTTATTACCATGCTTATGTCTTCAAGGATATAAAATATGAGCTTCTCCTGTTAAATGAGCCTCTCTTTCTGTTGATAGAAGAGTTCCACTTAGATTTTTCTAATGTATCGACAGATCTTTAAACCACAAGTCCCTTTAGGAATCTCTCATGGAAGATGTATCTCTTTAGTGAAATTTCCCTGGCACACTAAGTGGCAAAACCAGTATTTGAACCCAGGAAGAATAAACCTAGAGACCAGAATATTAACTTTACTGACAGTGGGGGCCGGGGGACTTATACAACAAGCAAGAGATAATAAAGGCAGGAGAGAGGTAAATGAACAGTGGAAAAACATTAATTGGCTTAATTAATTATATGGTGGATGAGAAAGGATTTCCGGACATGAGAACACTATATATGGGGATAACAACAAAGCAGGAACATATGGCACTGGAACAATGATATAGACTAGGAAGGATAATGGGTTCAGTTTTGGATATTTTTCTTTTGTTATATACTCAGGACATTCAGCATGAGGTTCTCAGATGAGTTTTTAGTATCTCTCCTGCAGGAACTAAATTCATATTTTGTTCTTTAATAGGATTCTTCCACGTGTCATTTCTCCACTTTTCTGAATGGGTTTTTATCCTTCTAAGCTTAGAGATTTGGTAGTTTAGGCTGGAGGTGGACAATGAAAGAAAATGTGAAGGTTAATGTTCTATTGGAATCAAAGTTGTAGAAATGTCAGGGATGATATTTTCCATCATATCCTCATCTCTACCTGTGGGTAAATAAACAAACGGGTCTCCAAGTAGCCTATGGTTTCCGGCAAAGTAATGGCCTTTAATTTACCACCTGACTCCATCAATTCTTTATTGCTAAACTACTCTGGCAATCCCATTTTGAGTAGAGTTTATGAAGGTGTAAGAGGACATTCAAAAAACAAAGAAACTTCAATAGAATAAAAAGTATCTTAGGGCCGGAATTATGTCTTATTAAGCTTTTTATCTCTAGATCCCAGTACAGTACATTCTACAAATAAGGATTCAATACATAGCTTATTTTATAAATCTATTCATGCTTTCTACAAATGTTTATTGATCAACTAACTTATGCCACTTTTCTAGGTTGTGAAGATACATAAAAAAGAAAAATATTATCCTAATGGAACTTATAGTCTATTGACAAGTAAGAAAAAATTCCTGCAGAGGTGTTAACAAATTTAGTCTCCCTGTTTCCTCCAGTCCTCTTCTTGAAACTGAGTCCATCCAATCTTTACATCTATTCTGAGTTGCCATGATTTACATGACTACAGCCAGCTATCTATGCATCAGGAGTTAAGAGAGAACTGGATCCTTGATGGACCAATCCAATTACTCATCCATTAACCACAGTGACTGTTTTAATGACTGAGGCAGCTTCCTCAAGCCATCACTCTCCTTCCCTATAGTTTTCCTAACTGAAATTGGAACTGAGAAAGTAAATTAATCACCAGTTTGGGAAGCTAAAGAAAAATGTGTTTCTTAATACACAGTAAAAGAATTTGATAAAAAGCACATTCATGATACTTTCCTAGGGAAACCCTATATATTTATATCTAGTGCCTATACAAGCATAGAAGACTAACAAAGAGTTCGATTGACTGGAAAGGAAGGCGAAAATATCCCCTGCCGCCCTCCAAAAAAGAAAAAATCAGAAGAAAAAAAAGGACAGTTAACATTCAGACATTATTACATAAAGCATTTGTAATTACATTGAATCAAAATAGAGTTATGTCAAAAATATTTTAAGGCAGAGGTAACATATTTACCTATAAAATTGTCTTTAAAAATATAAAGAATATATAAGATATATAAAGGTACCATATTTTGCCGTGTATAATGCACTCCCATGTATAATGTGCACCCACATTTTTGGCCCAAACTTTCAGGGAAAAAAATCTTTCATTTTAATTTTCCAATAATTTTTGTAAAAATATCAGCTAGATTGCTAGCTCCCACTTAAAGTGTATGAAGAGAAACGTCGCCTTTGGTAATAAAGTAGGCGTCATCTATCTTGTCAAGTCAGAGTCACTTACTCTGTGGACAACAATATGTTGCTCTTTGTTTCATTTTGTTGAATTGTTGGCTGAAATGACTTTCATTGCAAGTTTGTTGTAAGGTCAACAAAACCGATTATTGTATTCCAGGGTATTATTTTGCATATGGATATCGTTATTGATTTCTAGAGTTACACTTTTAGCTCATAAGCATAATAAAATAATTAAAAATGTTTAGATATGGAATTAGTACCACCCATGTATAATGTACATCTTTATTTTTTCCTCACAAATTTGGGCAAAACAGTGCGCATTACAAAATACAGTATATCAATGTATCAAATATGTGTAAATAATTTGTAAAATCCCATAGAATGTACGACACAAAAAGTGAACTGTAATGTAAACTATGGGCTGTAGTTGAAAATAATGCATCAATATTGGTTCATCAGTTGTAACAAACATACCACACCAATGCAAGGTGTTAATAGTAGGGAAACTATGGAGAAAGAGGAGACATATGGGAATGCTCTGGATTTTTCACTTGGTTTTGCTGTAAACCTAAAAAAGCTTTTAAAAATAGTCTTATAATAATAATAATAATAATAATAATAATAGGAATGAAGTACTGGTACATGCTATAACATGGATGAATTTTGAAGACATTGCTGAATTTAAAAAGCCAGACAAAAAAAAATATTTTATTATTTCATTTATCTGAAATATCCAGACTAGTCAAATTCATAGTGACAAGAAGTAGATTAGTGGTTGCCAGGGGCTGAGGAGAGAGAAAAAGGGGTAGTGACTGCTTAATGGGTATGGAGTTTCTTCTTGAAGTAATGACAATATTCTGGAACTGGATAATGATATTGTGAATGTATAAATACCACTACATTGTACACTTTAAAACAGTTTAAATGATTAATTTCATGTCATGTGTATTATACCACAATTGAAAAAAAATTAAGAACTAAATAAAATAAATGTGTAAATACTTGTGGGAGAATAATACATAATTTCAAACATAAATTTATTAATTCAAAAATAGAAAAAAAATTATGACCTGAAAGAGAAACTCCAGAATGCTGTAGATAAGTGTTCTTCAAAAAACAGTGAAAACTCTGTGATGTTTGCCATCCTGGAAAGCAGCAGAGTGCATTCTCATTCTCACTTCAGAAAACTTTAAGACATTTCCCGTTGTCCTTTTTTCACATTCTTTATCCTTCAACATATAGCTTCTCTTCTTTAACTCAGTATGACTTTAAAATATTTTACTGTGTTGCATTTATTGCTTATGTTCATTTATTTTATAATTATTACGTTTAAATTGTGTGCTTTATTTTGCTCTTAAAATAAAATTGACATTTTCATATAATTTTTGCATACTTATATGCAAATTTTTTTCTTGGACTAGAATTTCTAAAAATTGTCCTCACTCTACATTCTCTATTAACTTTTTTAAAAAGTCTGGAGCAGGGATTCCACACTTCATATTATTTTCTAGATTATATCTTAGTGATCATATTTTTCTCCTTATATTCAGCTGTATTTTTTCTTATTCTTTTTTAGCTGTGTTTTTCATTTTCTTAGCCCTACATGGATAGTTAATTGTCCAAGTTCTTCTTAAAGAAACCAATCAAATCATTCCTTGCATGTCTTCTTCTAGGCTAAATTGCATTCCCCACTGGATTTTCGAAAGGGTCTTTGATCATCAGATATCTGATTGTGATCAGTAGGCAGGATATCAGAGGGCTTGGGATAAGTTAGGTCTCTGAAGGGATCAGTCACCAGGTCAGATTTGAAGCCAGAGTGAGGTTGAAGGTCTTGTAAGTTCCCTTTCAAGATGAAAGCAGAAACAAGCTGGAGCTTGAAATCTAATCCTGGCATCCAGAATCCAAGGTTGTTTTCCCTGGAGGTGTTGCAGAAGCTCCCTTGGATGTGTGAATGGTGTCAGGAGAACCTATATTCAGGGACCAAAGAATGAAGAGGGTGTGCAGTTTCTGAGAAGAAAATTGAGGGAGAGGTGTAGATAGGGTACTTGGTCATGTTATAAAAGGAGAGGTGTCCAAAGGCATAGTCAAGCGAGATTCTGACCCATCCTGGGGTCGTCTTCAGGAAGAGGAGGCTTGAAGAGGAGGTGATGGCCCAGTACTCATGTCCATAGCAACCAATTGCTCCAAACCATTCTCAGGTGACAGAGAGATGACCCCCTCACATTGTCCTTGGCAATACCTGGGACCCTTCCTGTCCTGTCCTGTCCTGTCCCCAACTTCCCCTCCTCACCACCACCTCCTTGACATGAGCCCCTCCTGGCCTGGAACGTTGAGCGAGCCTTCAAATCTCTGTGGGACGTCTGGTTGTATGAATGTCCACGGGTCATGTGCTTGTTTCCCTTAGAAAGGATCAGGTCTGGGTGAACTGTATTTAGATCCAGTGTCACATTCACTGCAGAGAAAGAAAATTCATTCTGATAATAATCAATATGGTGGAAGTATTGAAAAATGTTAATTTCATGATATTAACAACCAAACAGGCAAATAACAGTTACAACTACACAAGAAATTTAAAGTGAAAGAACTTTTTAGGGCACTCAGAACAGCCTTTCTATCAATAAGTAGGAAGTCTTTCATTGGCAGAGCAGGAGCCACTAATAAACAAGTCACCATATTATTAAAGGTCTCAGTGAAGTGCTCACGCCCACATAACCCCAGGGAAGTCTCGGCTTTCAGCCTTGAAAGCAAGGATGGCTATGTTTTTTCTTCCTCTCCCTTAACTAGGTTTCTTGGGAATGTGCACTAGGGGATCAAATTACTGTCTTTTAATCCTTTTGCTTCTATAATCACTGTAAACACCATTCTGATTCAGCATGGATCCTCAATTGCCAGACTGTAAGTCATGGACTCTCATGTTTCAGTAATTATTGAATGTTCACTGAATGACTGTCATATGTGACTGCTGAAAAGAGAGGCTAGGGAAAGCGCTCAGTAAGGTTCCCACCACACGTGTTCTCCACACCGTTTCTCTTTACCTAACTTACCTTTTTCTGCAGCTCTTCCTCCTGATTAGGCCTATAGCCACTGCAAGAAGTAATCCCAAAATAAGCAGTATCGTCCATGCAAAAGTCATCCTGGACTCTAAAACGAAAACCCCAAAACCTCATTAAATCATGAAACTGGAAAAATTGCAAGATCATCCATTTTATCTGAAAAGCTCCTGAGTTGGAAAGAAGGGTGAGAACTGGGCTTCTCAGGGAGGAAGCTGGTCTGCTTCTCCCTGCTCTGCAGACACTGAGGAGAGACTCAAAGTTCATGCTAGCTTTATTGTTTGCTTCTCACAGAAACTCACACACACACACACACACACACACACACACACACACACACATTCTTCCCCCTCTCTTTCCAGTTATAGCACCACAATCACTGGAATAATGCAGGCGGCAAAGATTAAAATTACCCAGTTCACAGTTCACACTAAGGAAAATTAGTTTCTAATCCAGAAGAAAACAAAATGATGTCATTGTTTTCACATCAGAAGAAAAGAGCTTGTAGATACAATGATGATAGAGTTAATTCTTAGAATTTAGCATGTGACCGTATAACCCTAGGGCTTCAGTTTGGGAGATCAGGGAGAAGATCCCTAGGTGTCCTGAAGACCAGCTTTGCAGGAAACTTCATCAGACAGATGAAGATAAATATGAGAAAACAGCAATACAGTGAGTGAGTCTGGGCTGGTCTTCATATTTATTTCCCACAGATGAGAGGAACACATGGAAGCACCAACCTGAGAGAGAAAAAGTTGCCATTTTCTCCTCCCCAAGAAGGGGGTTGCTGATGGAGCAGGTCACAACAGAGCTGTTTGTGACCAACAGAAATGCCTCCACATGGAACAGTCCGTGGCTGTCTTGAGTCAGGACCTCTGAAAATGATGGGATAGCCTTTCCTTCCATGTCCCGCCACTGCACATGGGGCTGTGGGAACCACCCTTCTGAAGTGCACATGAGCTGCATTTCTCCATCTTTCAGTCCCTCCATGGTGATCAGAGGGGAAGAACCCAGTCCTGCAGAATAAAGACACAAAACCTACAGTCTCTGCCAATGGTGTATGGTCGCTGACTTCCCTGAGAGGAAAGGGGATTCAGAAGCTTGGGAAAGAGAGCAAAACTTGTGGGGGAAATTATACTCCACTTAAGGATGAGACTAGCTGGGATTATTTCTTGGTTTGTTTTGTTTGCTTATTTTTATTTATTTATATTTTGTATTTCTAAAATCATTGAGGGACAGATTAAGGAATACAATGCATCTCAAATTCAATCTTTTTTTTTCTATACCTGAGAACAAAATAGCTTTCACCATGGCATGGATCACAGGGCCAGGAAGTGAGCAAGTAAGTGAGTAAGAGAATGGGCTTAAAGATCACTTATAAATATGTATGTCCAATGGTAGAAAATGGTGGAGTCCACTTAAGTTCACACCACGTACTCCTGTAGATATTTCCTAAATATGTTTATTAATTTAGACACAAAATCAATGGGGGAAACAATTAGCATATCCAAGATGTTGGCCTCTGACTTCAATGGCATTTGCTAGCTTGGAAAAATCAATTCTCACTCACAGATGTAGACAGTGGGAAATTATGATGAAGGGAGCAATTTTGTCTTTTCTCCATCCTGCCAATTGTGTCAGTATTTATTATTTTTGTTTATATGTGGATCAGTTTAGTCTTCAAATCATTACACTTCTTAGAAACCACACATTTCCCATAATTTCTATAACAGTTTGTGAAATAATGAGCTCTGAGTTAAGTTATAGAGTAAAATTTCTCAAATTTTACTAAATGTAGGGTCACTTTATGGAGATCGTTGGAAGGATAAAAAATTCTATACCCAAAGAATTCAATTTGGTCCATTTGAGTTCATGGACTTTAAGTATATACAACAGTTCTTGTACATTTGAGGGTTCAATATAAATTTGATGAGTGAATGGACATTAAGAAAATTTCAGGTTCCAGGAAAATTTTCCAGGAACTAGCATGTTTAAACAGTTGGAACAGATGTTGAATCCAAAATATCTCTCTAGAATTCTTACCTACTACCTTCAGATCAAAACTGGCTTCCTGGTAGACACCATGTTTTTCAAAAAGGCAGCGGTACTGCCCATCGTCGGAAGTTCTGGCATTGTGTATCTGTAGGGTCAGTGTTCCCTCGTCAATGGCATCAGTCACCAGTGCTGTCCTCCCTCTGTACTCTGCCATCTGCTCTCCAGCCACATGGTCCCCATCCACATACACGTAAACAGCAGGATAACGGTGGGATCGGATCCACCTCACTTCCATGCTCTGTGCATTAGCCTTCGGGGACAGGTAACAGGTTAATTGTATGTCTTCTCCCATTCTGACGAGAATGGGCTGGGAAGGTCCAATCACTTTTAAGGAAGCTATTAAATACAACAGACAAAAAACAATGAAAGACTCAAAATGGAGCAAATTGTCATCAGCAAGAACATCTCAAGTGGAGTTTAAGAACCCATGGGCATCCCAGGGGAGCACTGAAGCTCAAGGTCACACTTTGGAGAGGGGGAAGTTTGGTGTAATCAACGTAGAGGTTGTCCCAAGGCAGAACCATCCCATCATGTGTGTCAATCTGAAAAAAATCGCTAATGGAAACCTCACCTGCCCCAACTATAAGTTTATTCAGATTACACACCAATAAAATAATTTTGCAATTAAAACTCCTGGAATAAAATTAATATTTGTCACTTCAAATCTGCATGACCTTAAACAACTTCTTAATTGGTGAATACCTCAGTTTCTCAAACTATAAAGCAAAAATACCATTATCAAAATCATAAGATTGTTCTGGAGTTAAAATAATCTATACAAAGCTCTTGGATGACTATGCAGTGTGTGTGGAGGCGTAGACTGTGTGACCAGAGGGCTATGGAGCAAATCCCACCCTCTACCCTGATAATGCGGAGCGGATGAAAATGAGTCTCAGGTGGATTTTTAATCAGAAATGTGAAGAAACATTATAATATCCTATGAGTCTGATCAACCATCGTATTTTAGTTCCCCAGGGTCCCACATACATAGGGCTCTAAACACACGAGGCTCAATGTCCTCAGACGATTTTAAGAAAAATAAGATCAAGAACTGGGGAGGTTGGTCAAATACAAAATGCAAAAAACGATCAATACACAAAAGGAATCTGCTCTTCCCATTGCAGAGAATGGAAGGTTTTCTCTGACAGCTTTCCTGAATCCGCTTCCGGTCCTCATTATGCCCTCGCCACACCAGTTTTGCTCTGTCCTAAATTGAGAGTCATCCTTTTCCATCAAGTGGCAGGAATGATTTCACATATGTTATGATCATTTATAACAGAAATAAATTTGTGTATTGTCTGGATGGGAGTCAACGACCAAAGGCAAAATGTCCTCACTATGCAATTATTCAAAATCTGCTAGGTATGTCTCTGGGGAAAAAAATGCTGTCAACATAACTCTAATTTTCAAATTATTCCCTTATATTCTAGCTAAAATTTGACTTCTAGTTTTTTCTAGCAATTTGTTTTCTTTGTCCTTCAATTTTACCTAAAGCAATATTATCTCCATTCCATATGCATCTGTTAAAATCTAAAGAAATATAAGAGTCAGGAAAAAATGACCTAGGGAACAGTTTGCTGCTTTTTCTCCATGTATCTTACAGTAAGTTACTTAGTAAAACAGACTGTTAAGAAAACATCTCTATTACCGACATGAGGACTTTTCCCCTATTCGTGGCCCGTGGTACATATCAAACTAAATTACCCTGCCAGGCATGGGTTAATGAAGAGCTAAAATTGATTTTAATGGAGACTAAAAGAAGCAAAATATAAGTTTGGAGATTTAATTAATTAGGTGTATTATAGATATATGAAACTCCTGTTTTTCCAGAATCCAAGTGAAAATAAAGTTTAAAGTATTGGGAAAAAACCATGCAGCCCTATTCGTTAATAATTAATGTTCTGTTCTACTCAGTTAAGAGCTCTTTCAGAGCAGCTCTGCATAATCTCCTTTTTCTACAGTTTTGCACACAGCCTTATACACAATCTGTGTTCACATTTATTGTTTTCTTTTTGAGTATTGAATGTCTGTTCCTGAAATGCCTTCTGAATATCGACTGAAAAATTAAATTATTTCTGGAGTGTGAAGTACACTGACTTACACACTAATTCCTTGAAACCTGCTAATCTCATCATCATATCATATAATCCTCCTTCCATCAGCATATTCAATTAAGTGGGCGGTCTCATTCCCCAAATATGCTGTTATATTGTTATGTACATTATATTATATTACAATACTTACATTATATTACATTAAATCATATCTAGACTCTTAGAACCTGACAGTACATTAGAGATTAAATTCAACATGTTCATTTTAAAGATGAGAAAAATAGGGACCAATGATTTACTTGAATAAGTAAGAACTTGCACTCTTAAGTCAGACATAGATTAGAAAGCAAACATTACAATTTCTTGGTGGTTTTTGGCAAACACATATGTCTCTAAGATTGCTTCCCAACTGTAGAATGAAGATAAATCTATTAACCTTTATAATTATCATAAGAAAAAATGTTCCTGTAAAGCACTTAGCATAGTGCCGGGCATATAATTTATATATATATATATATATATATATATATATATATATATATATATATATTTTTTTTTTTTTTTTTTTTTTTGGGTAATTAATATTTCAAAGAACTAGTCATTATTTTTATAAACCAGTAACATCATTTGCCAGAGTGGGAACTGGGATTTCAGTCTCAGGATTTCCATAGAGAGCTCCGTTTGCCAGCAGCCCTTTGTGGTGGGTCCTGGCCTCTGAGTTCTGGTTCACGAGAATAACACAGAGGGGGCTGTGAAGCTCTCATCTCCCCAATCAACAGCACACCCTCAAAGCTCCTGAGGACACAGCCCTCCTCCCCCACCTGACAGGGAGCCAAGGGACGCTCTGTCTTTTCACTTGTTTTATTGCGGTCCCCGAAGGTCAGCACACCGTAGGAACTACCTGACATCAGATTGTATTTTGTGTGCTGGGTCTCCAATGAACATATCAAGTTGGTTCAGATACTCCTTCACCTAAAATCTTCCTAATGGACAGAGACTTGTGTTAACCTGCCCTTGGCTTTCTCGTCTGTAACAAACAAGCTCTGCTGGTTAAGGTTTCTGTCTGATCATGAGCAGGTGCCGCTGAGACAGAAGAGGGTCTGACTTGGAAGGTAAGGCTCACAGGTGTGCTGCTCTCAGATTATGGAGCTACCTTTGAACTTCCTGGGGCCCTTCCCTTTATCTTTATGGTCCAATGCGGTCGAAAGTGTCACACTAGACTCTGGCCAATATTGGGATGTGTCTGCGACCTTGATTTTCCTCAAAAAACTACTACAGGGGCTGAAAAGTGTGCTGAAGGCACACTCATGCACACATGTACACTCCTGTAACAGGTGACTTGAGGGACAGCAGGGTGTAGATGGAAGAGAAAATGAGTGTTACACGTTCATAAGCATCTGGGCAGGGAGCAGGCTGGCTGTCATGGGCTGGGAGAAGAGGTCACAGAAAGGAGGAAGAAGGTGAAGAGGTAAAGAAGAAATCGAAAGTTTCAACTACCAGTTGGTTATTTTTTAAACCACTTACCTTAGGTTCAGAAAATAATACCTACAGTACAACAATTAAGTAAAAAAAAAAAAAAAAGCAAACAGCAAAACAACAACAACAACAACAACAACAAAAACCCAGGAAAATTGTCAGCCCAGGCAGCAATGGGTCATCTGTGAAAGTAACCGCCCAATAGTGGTGAGGTTGGCACCTACTGGTGCAGGTGCAGAAACCATAGCAGAACCAGGGGGTGGAGGTGATGGGTGGTGACCTCCAGTTATCATGATGACATTGCCCTCATTCACACTGGAAGTGTTTTAAAAGTTCCCCCAGAGCCCACCAGCGGTCCTGTGCCGACCCCTACCCACTCTGAGGCAGTTCCCTTTCCTTCCGCCCAATAGGGCAAAGATTATATCTGTGCCCCTTACTGGGCTCATCTGAGGCTCACTGGAGTTGCCAGGAACACTGAAAGTGGCAGGTGACACTGAACCTGAGTCTTGGGCAAGTCCTCAGGTTCGCCTGAGGATCACGGGGTGTCGCAGTAGCCGCGCTCGCGTGGTGCAGGGAGCCGGCCTCCCCCTGGTGGGCGTAGAGGCTCGTCTACACTCATGCTTGCCGCCAGCTCTACTTACCGAGCTCAGTCTGGACTTTCTCTGGAAAAAGAATGAGAAGAATATATTAAGCAATTTGTTCTAAGGGAAAGGAGATAATATATTAAAAAAATAAAAGCAAGTCCTAGATTTTTATTGGAAAGCTTGACTCATAAAAAAAGAAAATATAATAAATGCAGAAAAATATTGGTTCTTTCCCATGGATCACCTGTTAGTCCAGCTGTTTTTCCTTTTGTCTGTACAACAAAAATGCTCTCGGTTCTACCACCCCATAATTCTGTTTGTTTCTGCTTATTTAACATATTGATATTTAATTATGTCATAAAAATAATACATATTCTTTTAATCAATTCACAGAAAGTATAAAAATTATGGACATAGACAATTATCATCTATAATTCCAAACTGAGAGATAAAACACACATATGCATATATATATATACATATATACATATATATATATATATGTATATATGTATATATATATATGTTTTGCAAATATATATAGAGTGCCAAGAAATGTATACACATTTTAAGAAAGGAAAACTGTATTAAATTGTAATACTCAATATATACCGATAACAAAAGGTGAATACAAGTCACATTTGACTTCTGATCAAAGTGGTTACCATCAGTGTCCAGACACTTCTGATGACGGTGAACTACTGCTTGAGCAACGTTGACCAGTGTCCACATATATACATTTTTTGGCACCCCCGGTATATATATATTTATACTTATATATATATACACACACACACACACAGAGGCTCATTTTAATATTAATATAACACTTAATTTTTCTATATACACTTATAATAATGAGAATAACTATATATTTATATCCTTATATCTAAATATAGAAGGTGTCCTAAACATCTTGGTGCAGTCGTAAGTTATTTAAAGCCAAACATGTTTACATGATTAGAAATGTGTATATAGAGATAGATAGGTAGATAGATACATGATCGATAAATAAATAGATGTAATCTTTATCATTAAATAGTCCAACATGAGTTTTTCAATCATTAAAATTATTTGAAAATATCATTTTTAATCAATGCTATAATTTATAGTCACATACGACACTTAACACTTTACTGTTGTACTGGCTGTTGTTTTTGTTGCTATTTATCTATGAAGCTGTAATTAAAATGTTATTATGTAAATAGTTTCGCCGTCTTTGATTATCTCCATATGATGGGTTCCTGGAAGTAACCAGCATGATACAGCCTAGGAAAATATTTCCATTGAAAGAATATAGTTTTATTTTCTTTACAACGTGATGCATACTTATGACTAAAGATTCTTGAAGTTGAAAATAACTGGACTACCATTAACAATAACTATTCAATTAAAATGTAGTATATATTATTTTCAGTCATAGATGTTTTATAGCTTTTAATACATATTACTAACTGTTAGATATTTTTCCTTTTTTTCTGGAAAATGAATTCTTTTCAATTATAGTTGATATATTATATTAGTTTCAGGTGTACAATATAGTGATTCGACATTTATATACCTTACGAAGTGATCACAATGAGAAGTCTAGTGACCATCTTTCACTGTACAAAGTTATTGCAATACTGTTGACTGTATTCCCCATGCTGTACACTACACCTCCATGACTTATTTATGTTATAAGTTTCCACCTTTTAATACCCTTCACCTTTTTTGTCCATCCCACGCATCACTCAGCCCTCTGGCACTTACCAGTTTGTTCCCCGTATCTATGAGTCTTTTTATTTTATTTTGTTTAATCATTTGTTTAGCTTAGATTCCACATATAAGTGAAATGGTACAGTATTTGTCTTTCTCTGACTTATTTCACTTAGCATAACACCTTCTTGGTCCATCCATGTTGTTGCAGGTACTTTCCTTGATTAAAAAAATATTAGTTGCTATGGAACCGTCCTGGAAGCTTTCCTGCTAACCTGAACGTCTTGGTCCTAGAGGCAGGCGCTTACCTGGGATGGAGATGACAGACCCCTTCTCCTCAGTGAGGGTGGGGTTGTGGATGAAGCAGGACACAGTCTCTACAGAGGCATTTCTGACCGTAAGTGTGGCTTCCACGTAGAACAGGCCGTCTTCATCTTGGACTTGATACTCAGAGATAGTCAGCAGCTTCTCTCCCATGATGTCTTCCCAATAGACTTGGGGCTCTGGGAACCAGCCTTTTGCAGTGCATACAAGCTGGACTCCGCTTTCCACAGATCCCTCCATGTGGATGTGAGGGGCAGCCCCCAGACCTGTGGAGGGAAGACATAGGCCTGAGTCTGCAGCCCATGGAGACTGACCCCAGTGACATTGCTCATGGGGAGAGGGCAGGAGTTCATGGGTTTGGGGAGCAAAACCCACTCCAAAGTCTTCTTCCCATTCAAATTGGAGTTCACATACACTGTATTTGTCCCCCTGTCTGGATCTTTAAATTTTAGTACAAAAGCAGTGTTTTTCTGCAGATTCAGACAGGAGAATAAGAGCAAAGGACATAATGACATTTTTTTATGTCTCTAGTACTGTAAACAAAGATGTGTTATAATTTATTCATGAACTCCCCCATACCACAAACTCTGCCTTTTTCATCTTAATACTAATATACGTTGTCTGACATTTTGGATGACATCTTGAATCCAATTTAAATAGATTACATACTTAATATAAAGTCAGAAATCTCCTTTATGGGGACTATTCTTCCCATTGTTTTTGTTGGTGGTTGTGTCTTGGGGTGTAAGTAGATCACCTGGGGTGTATAAAATGGGAAACTGCATGAGGAAATCCTGTATCTAAATATTCCATTCAATGGGAACATATTTTTGAGACATCCTACTTTTATATAATCATGAAATTATTTCTCTATTCAACACAACTCTCAAGCTCAAACAAAAGGGATTATATTTTCCCTAAATGGTAATTCTGTCTCTGTCACTTGCTGGGGAACAGAGACCCACTCCCTTCACCTAGAGCCTTAGAAAATGTGTGGCCTATTTTCAAATGTCCCTGATATAGAAATGCCTTAGTATGTGCCCTGCCATCTCCACATCTCGGAAACACAAGGATTCTTTCATCCATCTTGAATCACCTTGAACATAACAAACAACAACAATAAGCATAGTTATGTGTGTTAATAAAAAAGGTGTTAGGAAACAGCCTCATAGGGACATAAAAAGGAAGCCGCATCAGCCAGAGCTGTTATCATCTCCAGAGAACTAGTTCCCTGATAAGGTAAATGGATTTGCCTGATTTTCTCTATAGCACCTGGAGGAGTTATTCCTGCCAGGAAACCATACGATAGTTTACTTTTCAGATATTTGTTCTCCCTTAAGGCAGGCCCTTTCTTCAGTGATCCCCTTCTTCCGACTTTGCTAATACAAAGTGTCATGCAGGGTCTTGTCATTCACAGTATGTCCAAACCACCTGTAGGTCCTCAGTTCACTGAACACAGTTCAAGATAATCTCCGTAAAAGCACAACGCTCTTAGCTTTCTTCATCTCACCACTAGCTTTCTAACTGGAGGCACTGCACTACGTGTTTACGTCTCAGTTACTGTTGTTGGGTAGAGAACAACCAACTCCACTGGCCCTTGCATGCCAGCCTATGTGGCACAAATTTGTGTCTCAGCAAAATTGCTAATGACCACATGTCATGGTTTTCAAATAATTGTCAAGAATAGTCAAAACTATGTAAGTTGAATTTGAGGCTATTGCTTATGTGAGCTTGCTTTGAGGACTTCAGAACTGCTTGCTTTCAAATGAATCAGAATGAGGGCGGGGCATTAGGAATTGCCTTGATGACTAAAGGGAGTTCTTCAACCTGCTGTTAGCTTACCAGAAATTAATATACTTCTCCCTCTGAGACCCCATGTCTTCTCCCAGATACTTACCTGCTACTTTGAGCAGCAAGCTTGTTTCTCCGCAATAGTTCCCCTCTTGGAAACGGCACCAGTATTGCCCGTTATCAGAAGGTTGGATGTTGTACATCTTCAGAGCCACACCTCCCTCGGCAATGTCGTCCTCTATCCACTCTACTCGGCCTCTGTAGTCCTCCATCTGCTGCTCGGTCACCTCAGCTCCGTCCCGGCGTGCAAGCAACACGTGTGTGCCGGGCTCCGAGCGGTACCAGCTCACCTCCATGTGCATGGCAGCCCTCTTGGGGAGCAGCTGACAGCTTAGCAGGGCATCTTCCCCGACCCTGGCCAGGATAGGATGGGCAGGACCAATCACTCTGAAGTCATCTACAAAAGTGAGTGAAAAAGAGGAGGCAGGAAATGCCAAATGGAAGATTAATATGCTTGCTTTGGAATGCCCACCCTATCCAAATGGAGGCAGCCGGAGGAGGGAGGGCTTCATTTTCAATGTTTTAGAGGCCCAGCATGATGATTCGCACATTTGGCTGCTACAGAGACAATTTTGTGTGCTGAAAATAACATGCTGAAACTGTTACCAGCTGTGTAATTTGGGGGACGAATCTGTTATTTCAGTGAGATTTGAGATTTGGATTCTCAATTTGTTTCATCTTTAAGATACTAAAACCATCGCTTCTGGGTTGTTTTTATTCTCAAATAAGTTAATATATAAATCCATTTTGTAATAGGAAAATTTATTAGTGATTTATATTTTATAGTGATTTCACTTTATATGGTTAGTGACTGACTTTATAATCACTTTTCTTAAAATTAAAGCAATACGTTTACTCAATAGATTTCTCAACTTTTCAGGATTGCTCTTGTCCTAGGTAAAATGACAGCTTTCTATTTCTTTCCTTTTTTTTTTCTTTTTTGTCTGGAGCAAGCAAGATTCCAGTTACTGTGGTTATTACACAATGAAGTTTTTACAAGGATGTCTTGTGGTGGGTTGAGGGCAGTGATTTGTTGAGAGATTTTGAGCCTTCCGGTAAAATTTTGACTTCTTTATTATTATCTGCAAATTTAAGAGATGTTTAATAATTCTGCTTGGTGTTTACTAATTTCATACATGGTGTATATTGTGTCTTTCTCATCCTACAATGCCCCAGGGCCACCTGCACTTTCTCCGTGCAGATTCAATCCTCCTCAGAAGAAACCTCACCTTGCTTAGCTGGTGCTCGACAGCTGCTGCTCAGAAGGTTCCTGTGGAACTTAAGTGGAGATCTGCTTGTATTGCTCACTGATGGAGTGTAAATATGAAGCCAGTACAGCTGTCATACTGTCAGCTGACAGCTGTTACAGCCTGGGAAAGAAAGTGCGCTGCATAGAGGGGAGTGTGGCCTTGCACATCTCATAGCTCTGGCAGCACTGGGTCTGGAGCCTGGGCCTTCCCATGTCCTGTCCAGGGCTTTCCCCACTTCACTGGGCTGCATGTTCCTGAGGGCTCTGGCATTACCCACTGACACTGAATTTTCATAATCCTTTTCCAAGGTACAATATTTTGACCAACGAAATTTGGCTACTGAGATTTCCATGTCCATTTCTTGGAAGTCCCTCTTCCTAGTTTCTTATTTCCAAGTATTTTTTATGCTATTTAGTTTATGGTACAAAGCAGCCAGTTTCCTAGCCCCCAGAGTGCTGTGCTGAATGTGCGCAGGAGAGCAGCTGCATCAGGTAACCTGTCCCACATGGTGATTCAGTGCTTTCCATGTACACCCTCTCTTAACCCGAAAGCCTGTGCTAGCCTCTGAGATATAGGCATGCCATTATTCTTATCACAAAGATGAGGAAACTAAGGTAGGAGATCTTCAAGTAACTGTTGAAAGGTGACACAGCTGGAGGAACCCTTTTTGGAACACAGATGCTTTGGTCCCTGGACCCCCGCTCTTAATATTGTACTAGCCCTTTTGAATTTGGACCTCTGCATCTGGGCCAGATCTCTTGGACATTGGGACAGTCAAGGGAGGAAGGGCATCCTACCTGACTGCTTCATGGTGAGCAGTACAAAGACGAAGGAGGCAACTGCACCAGACAGACTGTATCCTGGAAAATCCACCATCCTCCTGGAGCAAACACAAGAGCAAACGTGATCATACCTAAATGAGGCTGCAAGACCTCAGGCACACTCCATGGTGTCCAGGGGTCCTGTGGTAAGAATGAGGAATCAACACCTCCGCAATCAAAACACAAAATAGACCCGACACCATTTCCCAGCAGTTATAGAGCATTTCTGACCCCTTACCAAATGTGTTGTAGTTTAAACTATGTTTTAGGCCTGAAGGAAGATTTCTGATTGATATAAAAAGCTCACCTGAGCTAAAGGGACAATAATATTTACATTAAAAAAAATCTCCTTAGTTCCATCTATTCTGAGCATGCAGAAATGATGGAGCAGGTGTCAAATATTTGTCCTAATCCTCCCATTCCCACCTGCAAATTCCTTTGTCATTTGAGTTTCCCAGATGTAGAGGGAAGAGCAGGAAGTCTCTGTATCCTCATGCTGCAGCCTCAGGAGAACCCAGAGGCAAGGGGATGCTTGGAAAGTGAAGGAGTGAGTAGTGGAAACGGTGCTACAGAAGGAGATGGCCAAGGAAATAACCCTAAATGGTCCTTCAGTATCATCTTGAAGACACGTAAGAATGAATAAAAGAAATAGCCCAACCGGCAGAGACTGGCAAACCCAACACGCCCATTGTACCAGCATTATAAAAATACTTCTTCACAGCTAAAAAGTTTTAAAACTACCAGGACAATAACAGAACGCTAGCTTTAGTTTTGAAAACTGAAAAACCCAGACTGAAAGAAGCCTGAGAATTATTCTGTCTGATGTGTCAAGTATCTTATTGAAAGAAAACTTGCTTCACACTGAGTAGAAGAACGTGCTCAGCAGCAATGGTAAGATGGTTACTGCTTCTCTGTCTCCAGACACTAACACCGGCAAGATTTTATAGGGCAGGGGGAGATCACCAGCCACGCGAAATGGAGACTATGAATCAAGTGGTTCAGGGGATTGTTTTTACTCTATTATGACTCTATTTGCTATCAAAAATGGTGCTTTCTTTCATCAAAACGCGTCTACGAAACTGATAAAAGCCCAGTCACAATGCCTAGATCTGAAAGAGCACCATCATATTTACATGAAAATGAGGCTGACCACTTTGAAACATATCAGTCACTTCCCCTTAGGCTGAAGGAAATGGCTGATGCCTCCTTGACTCCCCTTGTGACAGGAGAAACATTTTTTTCCCACCAAGAACAAAGAGCGGCCGCCAGAACATGCAAAGCACCATCGATTGGTCATGGGAAATAAGAAGGACCCACACTTGCTGCAGACCAGTTTATAGGTCTGTGTTCCTTTAGGTCTTTTATGTTGAAGCAGAGGGGGAATCTACAAATGCACGTTAGAAAAAAAATTGTGCAAATTAATGAAGCTTTTGAAGGAAGTTGTGAAAATGCATTTTAACCATCACTGGTGCTCAGAGAGAGATCCATGCATGAGCATAAATGAGGACAAAAACTGCCTTAGACCAGGGTTCTTGATGGGGAAGGAGGCAGTTTTGACCTTGGAGGACGTTTGGCACTGTCTACAGACGTGTTTTGGCTGTCACAACAGGGGAGGGAACATCTCATAGGTGATAGCTGCTAAACATCCTAGAATGCACAGGAAAGTGCCTACAGCAAAGAATTGTCCTGCCCAAAATGCCAGTAGTGCTGAGGAAAAACACTGCCACAGACAACCAGCTGTCCACGTGCTGAAAATCTTTGGCACATTCCCCCCCCCCCCCCCAGCCTCCTGGCCCATGTTGGTATTATGAGCATTGTACTCCACCGGCTGAGGCAGTGGGTCGCCGGCCCTCGGCCAGCCACCCATGGCAGCTACTGGCAGCTTCCAGCAACTTGCTCTGGCTGCCAGCCACTCACACCACCAACAACTCATGGTAGCTCCTGGCAGCCTAGGGCAGCTCTCCCCCGCCCCGGCGGCTCCCAGCAGCCCAGTTCCAAGTCCAGTTGTTGTTCACAATCTTAGCTGTAGAGGGCGCAGCTCACTGGCCCATGTGGAAATCCAAAGGGCGACCTCGGGGTTAGGAGCACGGTGCTGCAACCTCCTGAGCCACCTGGCTGCCACTTTGGCACATTTTTTGTAAATAACTGGTCTTTTTGGGTAAGCTTTGAACAAAGCATTTTAATTATAAGTGTTTTTAACATCTCCCTTTTACTATTTCAATGTAGGCCAAGAATCTTCTGAAACTACCATTGATGTTCAATATGGGAAAGTTTGATATTGTCAAGAGATATGATCTAATATGTCTATGTGTCACAAATCTCAGAAACCTGTTTCATTTCTTTTTCTGGATGAAATACTAGTGTTAAGATGTAACGAGTGGTGGTTTGTGTTTAGGTGTTAGGTGAACGACAATTCTGAATTCCAACGTCTGTGCATACACTATTAAAATTCACACCAAAGAAAAGTACAAATTACTACATGTCATGGGTCATTAGAGGTTTTCTTTTCCCAAGTGAAAAATCCTCAAAACTTAAATTCTCAAATGCCAAGTAACCTCAGTAATTAATTGGTGAGAATACATTAAGTCAGTTCACAACGTTTGAAGTTTATATATATGTATATAACTTCAAAAGCAAAAGCAGATACAGTTTATCACATGTTTAAACAACACATTTTTAGAGAGAGAAAGCCAAGTAAAATAAGGATTCTCAGAGACAAGGTGACTTTGTGTTTACTTCTGTGACCTAGAGAATCTTACCGTACTTTCTTGAAACTCTCCATTCTCTCCTCTCTGATAAAGACAATTATTCCCCACATTTTTCCAGCTGTGTCATCGCCATGTGACAGACAGAGCAACCAAGTCTCAGCGACAAGCACAACATCACGCCTAACAAACCACTAATGTGATCCTGGCTTTCTGAGTGTTATTTAGTGCCCCTCCCTCACCCAGCTTGACTCACAGCGACATCGTGAGACTCACATAAGCACTTTGAAAAATGTACAGTGAGGATGAGTATAAAGCACAAGTGGGAGGTGTTAGGACGAGTGTCAGTCTCCCCGCAGAGTGCTGGCCTTCCTGAGCCTTCCTCCCCAACTCCCCCGGCTGTCCTCCGCTGGGGACTCTCCAGCCCACTCACGTGTCTCGTTCTCCCCTTCAGGGGTAAAGCGGCGGCTGCTGGGTCTCCTCACTCCGTCTCAGATGTACCGTTCACCACACCCAGGTATCCAAAGGCAGGTCAGGTCAGACGCTGGGGTGCTGACGCAGGTGAGAACTGCGAGACAGCCAGATGGGGCGGAGGTGGCCCTGTGCCCGGGCTTTGGGTGAGGGAGGGTTTGTGCTGCCTCGCCCAAGCTGAACAGAGAGCCAAATCCCACTCTGCAAATCAAATTCCAGAGTCAGAATAGCATGTTCACCTCCTATCAGCTGCAAGCCTCTGAAAAGTGAAACTCAGACAAGTGGACTTTGACTGGGTTCAGTTATGAGTTCTTTAGACCTGCAGACAGAATGGTGACATTAGCACTCCTCGCCCCTCCCCGGAAAGCCAGGGCCCCCTTTGACACTCTCTAGCATCCTCACACAGCACGTCGAGCTGGTGTGTGTCTTCACACTTCCCTCACATTGCCCCACGATAAGGATGCCCACCTCGTGCCAAGTTGCCAGAACACAGTACTCATAGGGCTTAGAGTCGAAAGCAAGACTGGATGTTAATTACCTCATCCTTCATTTTCCTGATGAGAAAGCAAGAGGCCCAGAGAAAGGAATTAACCTTCTCCAGCATCACCGCCCCAGGCCAAGGTCCCTTGTGTGCTAGTTTATTGCTTTTACTTGGGTTCTTTATCTTCCTTTGCTGGGTAATAAAGAGTTTAATTACGCTCAGATATTCACCAAAGAAATTTAATAAGCTTCTCAACACAATGTTTGGGCACAAAAATTATAACAAAATAGAGGCTGGAGGCACATTTTTTGTGTATGTGTTATTTAGGTTAGGTTTTCCTTTAAATTCCCCTTAAGTCAGTTTCTCTTTAATCAGAGTGCAAGTACCCCTGGGGTCTGCATACATAGTCTCAGAGATTCCAGAGTTGTCCAGAATTATTTTAAATTTAATTTGAGATGTTCATTTCAATGTAAGTATATGTGACATTTTGATGTGATAAAGTTTAAGCTGATTTTTTCCCCCTGAAGTTTCTTCCCCTCTCCTGTTATGACCAGCCCATATTTGACGACCTCACTTCAGGTTGCAATTGTTAATGTAAGAATTTTTTCTCCATCCTTCACTGTAGAAAAGACCTTTTCCACTATGGAGGATGAGAGGTTTGAAGAGAGAAAAGAAAACATTGGTGAGAGTCTCTTTACCCTGTTTCTCTCTCTCAATTAGAGTAGAGGGCACAGCGCCCACTTCCCTCTGGATCCCGAATGGCAGCGGTGCCCACAGACTCCCTCCCCACAGCAGCACTGAAGAGCAGCAGCAAACGGAAAGTTCCCCAAGACAAGAAGAGGCGGGTCCTGGAAGACTCCAATACAGACATGGAAGTTTGCTGCCTAAAATGCGGGCATGGGATGGTACAGCAAGAGGAGATGTTAGGAAACCACCACCCAAAATTCCAGTCCCTGTGCCACATGCCCTAGTATGCCAGACCCTGGGGAGACACCGGGGCTTGGAGAGAGAGGGCTTATTCGATTTGGCCAAAGCGACAGGACAGGAGGGCAGGATATTCTGTCTCCCCAAAGAGCAAAAGTAGGGAGTTTTTATGCAGCTAGAGACTAGGAGAGGAGGAGTTTCCGGGGACTGAGAGAGAAGTCTGTTTCTTCAGTCTGAGGTAACACTTTTTCCACATCAGTCCCATCTACCTTGGGGACTTTCTCTCCTTTGCCAAAACAAACTCATAAATTCTCCTCAAGACTCTGAAGTTTTCTCCTCCTGTTTGACAAAAAGACTTCACGTCAGCAACTTACGACTACATTCTTGAGAACAAAAGGAGTTAAGAAGGAAGAGCGTTAACAGGTGCACAAAGGCCTAACTAAGAATTAAATTACTTAATTCTAGCTGCCACAAATACTAGGGACATGAAAATGACATTGGGCTCAGCTGCAGAAATTGATGTTATAGATTTAACAGTCATCAACACCAGCAGGGGAAAAATGGGGCGGGGTGTGGAAGGGGGGGCACGAGGTGCCTATGACGGTAGGAGTCAGTGCTAGAAGTATGAGGAGAACCTTTCGCACCACCTCCTACCTCAGAACTTAGAAATAACCCTGGGTGGAGGGCTGTTTTTAAATTATTAATTGCTGTGAAAGCACTGAGTTTATCTGGAAATCACTGTATTAACTCCGCTGCTATAACACATTATGCTTGACATAAAAATTGGAATCAGCAATAAGAAAATACAGAAATTTATTTTTCACACCTTATTTTGTGGTGTGAAAATATTCTACTCATTGCATATATTCGGTATCATCTTAATGGTATATAGTGTTGGAGTTCTTCCAAGTGTCTTACTACCCATCGTTGCGTTTTGTTTATGGCCAGTTACATTAGCACCAACTGACCACTTAAAGAAGCTCTGTTTAATTTTTTGTGCATCTCTTCTCAAGAGGGTATACCATTTTTTAAATAAGTACTGTATCCAGAGTTATGCTATGAATTATGAACGTCCATTTTGTGTAGGGACATGTTGGTATGTGAGAGAGAGGGACAGGAAAACAAGACAAATGCTCATATCACTGAGGAGACAGACCACGGGAGGACGAACAGAAGGGAAGCAGAGTCATGCATGTACATGGCCACCAGAGGGCAGCAGAGACACGCTCACTGTCTGGCCTTCCAGGGCTTTTTCTTCAACACGTGATTCACTCACAGACGTTTCCTCTTCCAAATGCTGCTGTCATGTGTGACCCACATTTATGGCTCCCTCAGCCAGTCATTGACAAAATGAGCCCTGAGCTTAGGATGTCTGAGATTTTAATTCTAGTTTTTGCTATACATTTTGACAAACTTTACTTTAGATGTCTGTTCATTTCTGGGGCTTCAATTTCCTTAGCTTTAAAATAAGGCTATGTGCACAGCTCACATTTACCTTCCTTTTTTTTTTTTTTTTAAGAGAGCTCAACTTCCCAAGCGGGATGGAACCTGCAACCTTGATCCCCTAACCAGCTGAACTAACCGGCTGACCCACAGCTCACATTTAAATATTCCTAAAAGGGTAGTGTGAGAATATAATCATGACGCAAAATCCCAATTTAGGTGAAAGTTTCCGTTATTGGAAGTAGAGAGTCATGGAGAAAAGGTAACAAATGAAAACAAGAAAACAAGAGTAATGTAGGAGGATGTCAGAAGTCTTGCTATGAGTTCAGAGACGTTCAGATGATGGCCATCAGCTCAGTTCTTGGGGACTTGCTGTCAGGTCAACTCACCAGAAAGATAATAACTATTGATTTCATGGAGTCCCCTAGCATGGGTCTTACAAATGTAGAGTTCCTTCAGGGAAAAGAAAGGGAAATTATCAACACTCATTTCCTGGTGTCATAGCAGTATGTCATTCTACAGTCCTTCTGGTTTGTTTTCTGACTGGAGGGGAGAAAACACTGACGGAGCCCTGAGACTCCCACCCAAATGGTGGGTCATGGGCCTGGGGTTCCCAAGAGATGAGAAGAGGGTTGATGCTCAAGGGTGGATGGCGGCCTTTCTTCATACGTAGGCCAGAGTTCAGCTGGCACCTGGGAAGGGGATCCCGGTCCTTCCGTTACTCTTTCTGCTCTGGAACAGCTACAGACAAAAACGTCTGACTCTCATAGTTGCTGTTCAGAAGAAGCCCGAGGCTCTGAAATATTGTTTTAAACAACATTTCTTAGATTGGTTCCTCTTGCAAATGTATGCTTCCAACACAGGGTAAAAGTTACTTGGCTTTGAGAGGGGGGAGTGATCCCCACTGTAAGGTAGTATCGCAGCCTGAAACACTTGGCGCAGGGTGCCCATTACGGTCAGTGAGGGTGGAAGGGCATCCTACCTGACTGCTTCATGGTGAGCAGTACAAAGACGAAGGAGGCAACTGCACCAGACAGACTGTATCCTGGAAAATCCACCATCCTCCTGGAGCAAACACAAGAGCAAACGTGATCATACCGAAATGAGGCTGCAAGACCTCAGGCACATTCCATGGTGTCCAGGGGTCCTGTGGTCAGAACGAGGAATCAACACCTCCGCAATCAAAACACAAAATAGATCTGGCACCATTTCCCAGCAGTTATAGAGCATTTCTGACCCCTTACCAAATGTGTTGTAGTTTAAACTATGTTTTAGGCCTGAAGGAAGATTTCTGATTGATATAAAAAGCTCACCTGAGCTAAAGGGACAATAATATTTACATTAAAAAAAATCTCCTTAGTTCCATCTATTCTGAGCATGCAGAAATGATGGAGCAGGTGTCAAATATTTGTCCTAATCCTCCCATTCCCACCTGCAAATTCCTTTGTCATTTGAGTTTCCTAGATGTAGAGGGACGAGCAGGAAGTCTCTGTATCCTCATGCTGCAGCCTCAGGAGAACCCAGAGGCAAGGGGATGCTTGGAAAGTGAAGGAGTGAGTAGTGGAAACGGTGCTACAGAAGGAGATGGCCAAGGAAATAACCCTAAATGGTCCTTCAGTATCATCTTGAAGACACGTAAGAATGAATAAAAGAAATAGCCCAACCGGCAGAGACTGGCAAACCCAACACGCCCATTGTACCAGCATTATAAAAATACTTCTTCACAGCTAAAAAGTTTTAAAACTACCAGGACAACAATAGAACGCTAGCTTTAGTTTTGAAAACTGAAAAACCCAGACTGAAAGAAGCCTGAGAATTATTCTGTCTGATGTGTCAAGTATCTTACTGAAAGAAAACTTGCTTCACATGGAGTAGAACGTGCTCAGCAGCAATGGTAAGATGGTTACTGCTTCTCTTTCTCCAGACACTGACACCGGCAAGATTTTATAGGGCAGGGGGAGATCACCAGCCAGGCGAAATGGAGACTGAATCAAGTGGTTCAGGGGATTGTTTTTACTCTATTATGACTCTATTTGCTATCAAAAATGGTGCTTTCTTTCATCAAAACACATCTACGAAACTGATAAAAGCCCAGTCACAATGCCTAGATCTGAAAGAGCACCATCATATTTACATGAAAATGAGGCTGAGCACTTTGAAACGTATCAGTCACTTCCCCTTAGGCTGAAGGAAATGGCTGATGCCTCTTTGACTCCCCTTGTGACAGGAGAAACATTTTTTTCCCAACAAGAGCAAAGAGCGGCCTCCAGAACATGCAAAGCACCATCGCTCGGTCATGGGAAATAAGAAGGACCCACACTTGCTGCAGACCATTTTATAGGTCTGTGTTCCTTTAGGTCTTTTATGTTGAAGCAGAGGGGGAATCTACAAATGCACGTTAGAAAAAAAATTGTGCAAATTAATGAAGCTTTTGAAGGAAGTTGTGAAAATGCATTTTAACCATCACTGGTGCTCAGAGAGAGATCCATGCATGAGCATAAATGAGGACAAAAACTGCCTTAGACCAGGGTTCTTGATGGGGAAGGGGGCAGTTTTGACCTTGGAGGACATTTGGCAATGTCTACAGACGTGTTTTGGCTGTCACAACAGGGGAGGGAACATCTCATAGGTGGTAGCTGCTAAACATCCTAGAATGCACAGGAAAGTGCCTACAGCAAAGAATTGTCCTGCCCAAAATGCCAGTAGTGCTGAGGAAAAACACTGCCACAGACAACCAGCTGTCCACGTGCTGAAAATCTTTGGCACATCCCCCCCCCCCAAGCCCCCTGGCCCATGTTGGTATTATGAGCATTGTACTCCACCGGCTGAGGCAGTGGGTCGCCGGCCCTCAGCCAGCCACCCATGGCAGCTACTGGCAGCTTCCAGCAACTTGCTCTGGCTGCCAGCCACTCACACCACCAACAACTCATGGTAGCTCCTGGCAGCCTAGGGCAGCTCTCCCCCGCCCCGGCGGCTCCCAGCAGCCCAGTTCCAAGTCCAGTTGTTGTTCACAATCTTAGCTGTAGAGGGCGCAGCTCACTGGCCCATGTGGAAATCCAAAGGGCGACCTCGGGGTTAGGAGCACGGTGCTGCAACCGCCTGAGCCACCTGGCTGCCACTTTGGCACATTTTTTGTAAATAACTGGTCTTTTTGGGTAAGCTTTGAGCAAAGCATTTTAATTATAAGTGTTTTTAACATCTCCCTTTTACTATTTCAATGTAGGCCAAGAATCTTCTGAAACTACCATTGATGTTCAATATGGGAAAGTTTGATATTGTCAAGAGATATGATCTAATATGTCTATGTGTCACAAATCTCAGAAACCTGTTTCATTTCTTTTTCTGGATGAAATACTAGTGTTAAGATGTAATGAGTGGTGGTTTGTGTTTAGGTGTTAGGTGAACGACAATTCTGAATTCCAACGTCTGTGCATACACTATTAAAATTCACACCAAAGAAAAGTACAAATTACTACATGCCATGGGTCATTAGAGGTTTTCTTTTCCCAAGTGAAAAATCCTCAAAACTTAAATTCTCAAATGCCAAGTAACCTCAGTAATTAATTGGTGAGAATACATTAAGTCAGTTCACAACGTTTGAAGTTTATATATATGTATATAACTTCAAAAGCAAAAGCAGACACAGTTTATCACATGTTTAAACAACACATTTTTAGAGAGAGAAAGCCAAGTAAAATAAGGATTCTCAGAGACAAGGTGACTTTGTGTTTACTTCTGTGACCTAGAGAATCTTACCGTACTTTCTTGAAACTCCCCATTCTCTCCGCTCTGATAAAGACAATTATTCCCCACATTTTTCCAGCTGTGTCATCGCCATGTGACAGACAGAGCAACCAAGTCTCAGCGACAAGCACAACATCACGCCTGACAAACCAATAATGTGATCCTGGTTTTCTGAGTGTTATTTAGTGCCCCTCCCTCACCCAGCTTGTTTCACAGCAACATTGTGAGACTCACATAAGCACTTTGAAAAATGTACAGTGGGGATGAGTATGAAGCACAAGTGGGAGGTGTTAGGACGAGTGTCAGTCTCCCCGCAGAGTGCTGGCCTTACTGAGCCTTCCTCCCCAACTCCCCCGGCTGTCCTCCGCTGGGGACTCTCCAGCCCACTCACGTGTCTCATTCTCCCCTTCAGGGGTAAACTGGCTGCTGCTGGGTCTCCTCACTCGGTCTCAGATGTACCGTTCACCACACCCAGGTATCCAAAGGCAGGTCAGACTCTGGGGTGTTGACGCAGGTGAGAACTGCGAGACAGCCAGATGGGGCAGAGGTGGCCCTGTGCCCGGGCTTTGGGTGAGGGAGGGTTTGTGCTGCCTCGCCCAAGCTGAACAGAGAGCCAAATCCCACTCTGCAAATCAAATTCCAGAGTCAGAATAGCATGTTCACCTCCTATCAGCTGCAAGCCTCTGAAAAGTGAAACTCAGACAAGTGGACTTTGACTGGGTTTAGTTATGAGTTCTTTAGACCTGCAGACAGAATGGTGACATTAGCACTCCTCGCCCCTCCCCGGAAAGCCAGGGCCCCCTTTGACACTCTCTAGCATCCTCACACAGCACGTCGAGCTGGTGTGTGTCTTCACACTTCCCTCACATTGCCCCACGATAAGGATGCCCACCTCGTGCCAAGTTGCCAGAACACAGTACTCATAGGGCTTAGAGTCAAAAGCAAGACTGGATGTTAATTGCCTCATCCTTCGTTTTCCTGATGAGAAAGCAAGAGGCCCAGAGAAAGGAATTAACCTTCTCCAGCATCACCACCCTAGGCCAAGGTCCCTTGTGTGCTAGTTTATTGCTTTTACTTGGGTTCTTTATCTTCCTTTGCTGGGTAATAAAGAGTTTAATTATGCTCAGATATTCACCAAAGAAATTTAATAAGCTTCTCAACACAATGTTTGGGCACAAAAATTATAACAAAATAGAGGCTGGAGGCACATTTTTTGTGTATGTGTTGTTTAGGTTAGGTTTTCCTTTAAATTCCCCTTAAGTCAGTTTCTCTTTAATCAGAGTGCAAGTACCCCTGGGGTCTGCATACATAGTCTCAGAGATTCCAGAGTTGTCCAGAATTATTTTAAATTTAATTTGAGATGTTCATTTCAATGTAAGTATATGTGACATTTTGATGTGATAAAGTTTAAGCTGATTTTTTCCCCATGAAGCTTCTTCCCCTCTCCTGTTATGACCAGCCCACATTTGACGACCTCACTTCAGGTTGCAATTGTTAATGTAAGAATTTTTTCTCCATCCTTCACTGTAGAAAAGACCTTTTCCACTATGGAGGATGAGAGGTTTGAAGAGAGAAAATAAATAAACATTGGTGAGAGTCTCTTTACCCTGTTTCTCTCTCTCAATTAGAGTAGAGGGCACAGCGCCCACTTCCCTCTGGATCCCGAATGGCAGCGGTGCCCACAGACTCCCTCCCCACAGCAGCACTGAAGAGCAGCAGCAAACGGAAAGTTCCCCAAGACAAGAAGAGGCGGGTCCTGGAAGACTCCAATACAGACATGGAAGTTTGCTGCCTAAAATGCGGGCATGGGATGGTACAGCAAGAGGAGATGTTAGGAAACCACCGCCCAAAATTCCAGTCCCTGTGCCACATGCCCTAGTATGCCAGACCCTGGGGAGACACCCGGGCTTGGAGAGAGAGGGCTTATTCGATTTGGCCAAAGCGACAGGACAGGAGGGCAGGATCTCTCAAATTCTGTCTCCCCAAAGAGCAAAAGTAGGGAGTTTTGATGCAGCTAGAGAGCAGGAGAGGAGGAGTTTCCGGGGACTGAGAGAGAAGTCTGTTTCTTCAGTCTGAGGTAACACTTTTTCCACATCAGTCCCATCTACCTTGGGGACTTTCTCTCCTTTGCCAAAACAAACTCATAAATTCTCCTCAAGACTCTGAAGTTTTCTCCTCCTGTTTGACAAAAAGACTTCACGTCAGCAACTTACGACTACATTCTTGAGAACAAAAGGAGTTAAGAAGGAAGAGCGTTAACAGGTGCACAAAGGCCTAACTAAGAATTAAATTACTTAATTCTAGCTGCCACAAATACTAGGGACATGAAAATGACATTGGGCTCAGCTGCAGAAATTGATGTTACAGATTTAACAGTTATCAACACCAGCAGGGGAAAAATGGGGCGGGGTGTGGAAGGGGGGGCACGAGGTGCCTATGACGGTAGGAGTCAGTGCTAGAAGTATGAGGAGAACCTTTCGCACCACCTCCTACCTCAGAACTTAGAAATAACCCTGGGTGGAGGGCTGTTTTTAAATTATTAATTGTTGTGAAAGCACCGAGTTTATCTGGAAATCACTGTAATAACTCCGCTGCTATAACACATTATGCTTGACATAAAAATTGGAATCAGCAATAAGAAAATACAGAAATTTATTTTTCACACCTTATTTTGTGGTGTGAAAATATTCTACTCATTGCATATATTCGGTATCATCTTAATGGTATATAGTGTTGGAGTTCTTCCAAGTGTCTTACTACCCATCGTTGCGTTTTGTTTATGGCCAGTTACATTAGCACCAACTGACCACTTAAAGAAGCTCTGTTTAATTTTTTGTGCATCTCTTCTCAAGAGGGTATACCATTTTTTAAATAAGTACTGTATCCAGAGTTATGCTATGAATTATGAACGTCCATTTTGTGTAGGGACATGTTGTTATGTGAGAGAGAGGACAGGAAAACAAGACAAATGCTCATATCACTGAGGAGACAGACCACGGAGGACGAACAGAAGGGAAGCAGAGTCATGCATGTACATGGCCACCAGAGGGCAGCAGAGACACGCTCACTGTCTGGCCTTCCAGGGCTTTTTCTTCAACACGTGATTCACTCACAGACGTTTCCTCTTCCAAATGCTGCTGTCATGTGTGACCCACATTTATGGCTCCCTCAGCCAGTCATTGACAAAATGAGCCCTGAGCTTAGGATGTCTGAGATTTTAATTCTAGTTTTTGCTATACATTTTGACAAACTTTACTTTAGATGTCTGTTCATTTCTGGGGCTTCAATTTCCTTAGCTTTAAAATAAGGCTATGTGCACAGCTCACATTTACCTTCCCCCCCCGTTTTTTTTTTTTTTTTAAGAGAGCTCAACTTCCCAAGCGGGATGGAACCTGCAACCTTGATCCCCTAACCAGCTGAACTAACCGGCTGACCCACAGCTCACATTTAAATATTCCTAAAAGGGTAGTGTGAGAATATAATCATGACGCAAAATCCCAATTTAGGTGAAAGTTTCCGTTATTGGAAGTAGAGACTCATGAAAAGAAGGTAACAAATGAAAACAAGAAAACAAGAGTAATGTAAGAGGATGTCAGAAGTCTTGCTATGAGTTCAGAGACGTTCAGGTGATGGCCATCAGCTCAGTTCTTGAGGACTTGCTGTCAGGTCAACTCACCAGAAAGATAATAACTATTGATTTCATGGAGTCCCCTAGCATGGGTCTTACAAATGTAGAGTTCCTTCAGGGAAAAGAAAGGGAAATTATCACCACTCATTTCCTGGTGTCATAGCAGTATGTCATTCTACAGTCCTTTTGGTTTGTTTTCTGACTGGAGGGGAGAAAACACTGACGGAGCCCTGAGACTCCTACCCAAATGGTGGGTCATGGGCCTGGGGTTCCCAAGAGATGAGAAGAGGGTTGATGCTCAAGGGTGGATGGCGGCCTTTCTTCATACGTAGGCCAGAGTTCAGTTGGCACCTGGGAAGGGCATCCCGGTCCTTCCGTTACTCTTTCTGCTCTGGAACAGCTACAGACAAAAACGTCTGACTCTCATAGTTGCTGTTCAGAAGAAGCCCGAGGCTCTGAAATATTGTTTTAAACAACATTTCTTAGATTGGTTCCTCTTGCAAATGTATGCTTCCAACACAGGGTAAAAGTTACTTGGCTTTGAGAGGGGGGAGTGATCCCCACTGTAAGGTAGTATCGCAGCCTGAAATGCTGGGCGCAGGGTCCCCATTACGGTCAGTGAGGGTGGAAGTAGACCCTAGAGGGGCTGTGTGTGCAGGACAGGGGCAAGTCAACAACCCGACCTCTGGGGAGGTTGCGTCGCACAGAGTGCTGTGTCCCAAGGTATAAGTAGCCTGAAGATTAGCTCAAGTCCTGAAGGGACAGAAACAAGGTGTTCTGTGTCCATGACTGTACTGGAGGGCCCTCTCTGATATCGCAGGTCCATCGAGATAGAGGTGGAATAGGAATAAACTCTCAAGACACAGCTATGAGGGCTCCGTGGTGTGTCAGCCTCCTCGTCCTACGCTACCTTATGTCGTCTTAACTTGGCCTCAGCAGGAGACACTGGACATAGATTTGGGCTGCCCCAACTGAGCCCTCCAGGGCTTATAGCTCTGACAATGTTCCTTCAAATCAAATGGAAGCACAGCACTGCTGTCTGGCCAAAACCCAAGGAAGAAAAAGAATCAGTGACACAGTGAAATCCTGTGGATTGACTGAGGAATCATTTAAAAGAGAATGAAGAAGACGGTGATTTCTAAAGTTTATGCCACCAGAATAAGGTAACTCTGATACTGTAGTTGCCCCCCAAGGACTCTCGTCCAGACCCAGCTTTTATAACAGACCTCGCCAGATTTTCCACCAGAAGTCAGTCATAGTGGTACTTGAAAGACCCCGGGATGGGGTACTGAGGTGATTCCTAGTTCTGACCAACTATAGTCTAAGCTGAAGAGCTTGTTGTCCTCTTAGATTCATCACTGCCTTAGAATCCCAAAAGTGTCTGACAAACCAATTCCTCTGAAATGTTTAATTTTAAAAAAGGTACATTAAATTTTTTATTTATAAATTTACTTTTATGAAAAGGTTACAAAAGTATAAAAACAATCACTATCCATGAGTATTATTATTTTTTTAAAAAATGATAGATTATATAAAACTGATTTCGCTGCAGGATTTAGCCTGTAGGAGTGAAGTTCCTGGGAAGAGATAAAAACTTTGGTGAAACTCACACCAGTCACCAGCTGACTAGCAAACCAGCGCAGATGACTCGTGGAGAATTAGAAGAACCACGAATGCGTGTTAATACCTTTACATTGCTTCCAGGACTCCAGAGAGTGCACTCACAGAAATAGCCAGGCATGTCTCATACTGGAACTAGGAGAAGCTGCCGAATGTAGGAGAAAAAGGGTTAAGAAAAGCACACCAGCCTACCAAGCGTCCCGCATCTGCACCCGCGTACCCTACCGTACTTCCTGGTTCGTGCGCAGTACCGGGCCCCTTGGACGCCGCGCCCGAGCGGACCGTTGCAGTTCCGCATGTAACCAGTAGATGGCATGTGTGTCCAAGAACGTGCATCGCGTTTCAAGGAGGCTTAGCGACTTCAGAGTGAGGAAGGAAGGACTGAGAGTTGTGTCCCAAAACGTCCCAGGTCTTAACTTCAGTCTCCTCCTTTCATAAACTGTGCGGAATGGGAGTAATAGGAATAATAGGAAAATTGCTGCTGCCGAACATACTTCAACCTCCTCCGGGCCCCAGAAAAATTCGATGACTGAACCACCCTGGAAATGGGAGGAGACAGGGAGAGAGACAAGGAAAGAGAGTTTGAAGAGGAGGCGGAAGGAAAGGGGAGAGGTTTACTGAGAGAGAGGCCGCTTCATTCTCTTCAAAGTTATCATGTTTCATTGCCAGGCCTTCTTAAGGCAGCAACGCTGAAAAACATTATAACTCAGCTCTCAAGGGCAGTTACAGTTTTAAGAGGAGAGAACAGAGGCCCCGAATTATGACAATTCAATGACTAACGAAGGAGTCAAGAAACCGTTCCTGGAGGCCGCGGTGTGTGGGACGGAACATGGGCGTGGCTCATACTTCCCTGAGGCGCAGGTGCTGCGGCGGCGGGAGCTGGAGCATTTCCTATTAGGGACCAGGCGCTTTCAGGATCAAGGAAGTGGGGGCTTGTGGGCGTAAATGAGAACAAAGAGTATCTCAGGTATTGGCAGAGAGGAAACCTACACCCTAAAGGATATCCTGGCCCTGACAGTGACTTAAAAGGCAGTCTGGGAATTGGTAACTATTGAGTTCCATGATCATGTATAAGATACTTAACTAACTGTGTCTGGTTGTAATTTAACATTGGGCATGAAAAAAAAATTTTTTAATTAAAGTTTATTGGGGTGACAATTGTTAGTAAAGTTACATAGATTTCAGGTGTACAATTCTGTAATACCTCATCTGTAAATCCCATTGTGTGTTCACCACCCAGAGTCAGTTCTCTTTCCATCACCATATATTTTAAAAAATATTGTTCAAATATTTTAATTAAGTAAGCCTTATATCTCAAAATGATATTATTTTCAATGAGCCAAGAAGATTTCATATCATTTGAGACTATTTTTGGGAAACAATGAACATTGCATCCTAGAAAGTATTTTTAATGCTTACACAGAAAATCCTAATTAAAGCTATTAAAAATGTCTAGAATGTGCGAACTTAACAAAGGCAACATACAAAAAAATTGTAATTTTTACATACTAGCAGCAGAATATTGCATATAAAATAACAGTAATTTTATTACCATAGCAATAAAAACATAAAATACTTAGAGATGAATTTAACAAAAATATGTGTGGTGTCTTTACAGTGAAAACTACAAAGCACTGATAAGAGAAATTAATGAAACCCTAAATATCTGGAGAGTTATATAATATGTTTACATTAGGAAGAATTGATTGTTCAAATACCAATTCTCTTTGATACAATCCTGGTCAATATCCCCAATGTGCTTTCTTTGTAGAAATAGACAATTCTGAAGTTTATATGAAAATGCAAAGGATATAGAATAGTCAAGACTATTTTGAAAAAGAAGAACAAAAGGAATATTCAAAACCTGGTTTCAATTTACACTACAGAGCTACAGGCAACATGTCAGGGCCTGTGATGTAAGCTAGAGACACTTCAGCAAAAAATTGTACTTGGTTATGGGCATGGATGAGAGTTTCTATGCAGTGAAGGAACATAGGAAACAAGTGTGAGAACCGAACCTTCAATCATTTAGAGGTTGGGAGGATGAGGGAAACTTGGTGTAGAGGAGGGAGAAGTGGCAGTCAGTCTGGTGTGATGAGAATCCCAAGAGAGTGATGCTTTAGGGTTAAATCAAGAAAATAAGTCAATTATGCAGCAGTGATTAACTATGTAAAAATATGTCTAATATGACAAGTAAGATGACGCCTTAGAAGTGACCATTAGATTTGGCAACATTAGACTAACTGATGACAATGACAAGAAAGATTTCAGTGAGAGCTGTGGACGCAGCCTGACTGCGTAGATTCAAGTAAGAACGGGGCAGAATGGAAATAACAAGCGCAGCCAACATTTTTAAGGATTTTTCTGTAAATTAGGAGCAAAATACCATTGGTACACTTGGAATTAAGGGAGAGAGAAAATACTACAGCATGTTGGTATGTGATTGCAATCACCTGCTACAGAGGAAACCATTTTTAGTACACTGGGTAAAGACAGTTGCAACATATGAAACCATAGGAAGGATTAGTATCCGGTTCATATAAATACCTCCTACAAATCAGTCAGTAAAGGAATATAAACAATTTAATTAGTAAAGGAGTATATTTATCTGAGGGCAAAAGGTGGTAAAGAGAAGAAGAAACATTCTATAGCAAGGATCCATAAACAGCACATATATACATGAAGACTTGTTCAACCTCATTATTAATCAGAGGAATACAAACCAAGACCCCGCTGGAAAAATAATAAAGAAGTCAAAGCACATCAGTTGTGGGCAGGGATATAGAACAATGTTCCTACCAATATACGCTGATAGGAATACGATTTGATACAATCTTTTGAAAAACAAGTCAGCATAACATAGTAACACTGAAAATATATAACATTAAAATAGGCATTCTACTCTTCAGTATAGGAACTGTTGCAAGTTCATAACAACTTTATTCATTATAGCTAAATCCCCACCCTGGCCTGCATCCTACTGCATCAAGGCCAGTCTCAGAGTGAATTCTTTTCTAGTTTATGGACCCTGACTTTCTGCACCAATATTGCTCCAACCTGCCCGAGCCATTCACCTTGAGGTCTGCTGAGCATGTGGGTAGTGCCACCTTCTTCCTGAGAATTTTGAGGACAAGCCGTGCCTCCAGAATTTGAATGGTGTCCAAGGAACAGGACTCTCTCAGGCAACTCACAATGCGCCTGGGGATCCTACCTCTTCTTCAGTGTCTGTCATCTTGCGTACTAGACTTCTGATGAGACCCATCCTTGTAATTCCAGATTTGGGGTCTGAACACGCTGGGTGGAGATGGGGAATGAGGGCTATTGGCAGCCTCCTTTCCACCCTTATCTCACTGCCTGGAACTGCACGTCCATCCCTGCTTCAAACTTTATTTGACACCTTCTCTGGGTGGGAGCCATCATAAAGTGGAAGCTCCACCTCTGTGCAGTTGGATTAAGTGCCTGATTGTCACAGTTTGCTCTCCCCCTTGGTCTCCAGACATACCTACAAGCTCTGCATAAGCAGGCCTGGGCCTCTAGCTGCCGACCGTGACCATCAGTGGCTTTGCTGTCTTGTCTGCAGCAAAAGAGCCCAAGCTGCAGCTGGATCCACTGTCATTTTCTCACACCTGACACCAGTTTCACAGAAGCCTGACAGGACTCTATCCAACGGCAGTAGGGGTGCCATTGAAACAACCCAGTCAGGGACACATGGGGCAGTGCCGTTCAGTGCCCAGCTCGTCAATGATGCACAGTGGGTGCCCTGGGGCGTTATGCTGTGAGGCGTGCATGGTCCAAGCAGATATGGATGGAACATGCCTCCACCTTTCGTGTGGGGTCACTGACAGGGACGCACACCAGGGTTATGAAAGTTCCTTTCCAGGGATAAAATCTCCAGGTGACGGACATACATGCCCACGTGTTAATGATGGTAACTCTGGTCTCACTTTATCACAGGAGACTCCCTCCTCACTCCTCCCTACTTTCCCCCTAGATTCCCAGGAGTGGCTACGGAGCCAGGTGAGGATCAACCCATGTACGGATGGAGGGCCCTCTTGCCCATGCCTTGCTAGGTGAGGTCTACAGGCCCTTTAAGGAAACTCCCAGCTTTGTACTGGGGAGGAGGCTGCAGCAACTCATCCCCCGTCACTGAGACTCAGGATGACTGCAGACAGGACAGCCCCGGAGGGACAGGGACGGTAAGTGCTTTCCGAGTAGCGATGGTCCGTGTTTCCTGCAATCCACATGTACCAACAACCTAAATTATCCATTCAGGTAGGAACAGAGCAATTCACAAAGAGAAGCGGTGGGATTTCTTGATTCTGAAAACAGCACTGATAGCAGCAGGAAGGATTTTATGCAAAAAATAAATTTATAAGAGGGTCTAAAGGGTAGTTATAGTGACTTAAGGACATGCAAATACTGATTCTAAAAACTGATAGTTTTTTTAGTGTTTTCATGTGATGGGGATTGGAAAAAGTCAAAAGAAAGACAAATATTAAATGTCATGTGGAAGTTAAATCCATTGATTTTTTTTGACTTAATCATAAACATGCCAGAAAAGTACCTGCCCCAAACTTTCTGCTCCTTTGATGAACCACAAAATGGTGGTGATAAGGACACTTGGCTTGGTCTTACTATAGGAAAGTGAGGGAAGAGCAATCAAAGCAAAAACGAATTATTGTAACCCCTTTACCTGTGTAAATGTAGAAGCAGACAGTTTAAGGGGCCCTTTAATAACACTGATGATCTAGACAGTGAGGCGAGTGGTCATTTGAAATCAAGGACACAGCCAAGGTCATTCAGAGAGAGAGCACAGGGGAGGTTTAGTGCCAGAGACACAGGCGTGTGTATCTTGTACTCTGCATGTCCCGTGTCCCCTCCACTACAGGGCAGTGAGGGACCTTCTCACACCACTGGCCGCAGATGTTACTAAGTTTCCTTTACTAGCACTTGCAGGGAGGACATGTTAGTTTGTTGAAATTGCTGGAGGATGGCAGGTTAGGGACTTACAGCTGGAATAAAAGTTAATTCCTTGTCCAGACAGAGTCATGTCCTCCCAGCTGACATGACCGTCACAACTCTGGGGCCCTTGTGGCGGGAGCCCCAAGTCCCTGAGTGTGTAGCTCCCTCCATATATTGATACTCTGAAAGGTGATCTGTTTCTGGAGCTGAGAACTGCTTAGTAAGTGTCTCTTTATGCTTCAGTTCATAAACAAATACTGACATAAAAAAAAATGCTTCTGTTAGGAGTACATGATGACACAGAAACTGACAAGGATTAATTTTTTTTAAAAGATTTTATTGGGGAAGGTGAACAGGACTTAATTGGGGGAACAGTGTGTACTTCCAGGACTTTTTTCCAAGTCAAGCGGTTGTCCTTTCAATCTTAATTGTGGAGGGCGCAGCTCAGCTCCAGGTCCAGTTACCGTTTTCTAGTGGAAGGGGGCACAGCCCACCATCCCTTGCAGGACTCGAGGAATTGAACTGGCAACCTTGTGTTGAGAGCCCACTGGCCCATGTGGGAATCGAACCGGCAGCCTTCGGAGTTAGGAGCACGGAGCTCCAACCGCCTGAGCCACCGGGCCGGCCCCTCAGGAATAATTTTTTAATGAGGGATCTGTCACAGCGCATGTCTGCAAGAAAAGGAACCTGTGGAATGACACCCAAAATTCCTCTAGATTTCAGTTATTTTTTTCCTCATATTTTGTAAAGAGAACTGATGAACATGAATGCCACTGATAATCAGTACAAAAGAACTGAGAGTTGGGAAGTAGTCAAACAGAGAAGCCGAGCTATATGCTCTCCACTGAGGATGCTGTAAAAAATTACTCATAAAGGATGAAGAAGGAATCAAGTGAATAAAGACAGAAAGAAAAGAGACCAATAACATAAAAGTATTCTTGTAGCTTTGTTCCAAGGGAAGGATTTTTGGCAAAGGCTAGAAATCCTAATGTGTTTACCTTCCTGATGTTGCCTATGAGATAATAAAAACACACATGCCATGGAACCAGAAATACAGCATCTTAAGGTAAGCACCCAATTATTCCATTTTTAGATGCAAAGTAAGCAAACAGATAGCCTCAATTTTGTACTTCCTTGACACTTTTTCTCTTCTTGGGCTAGTCATGTAGGCAGAAACCTTGCTGCATGCCGGGTGTAGAAGACTGTACAGGCAGGAGGGCGTGTGGAGACTCTGATTTTTCTTATCTGCTCACCTGGAGCTGGTGAGTCTGATGCAGGCAGCCTGGACACCACTTAGGCGGGTGGTGGGAGGGAGAGTCTCCAGCTAACCAGGTGGAGGCCAAATACACTTATAATCATCCAGGAAATTATCCATCCCCAAATTATCAATATCTGGATAAATGACTTCGTAAACAGCAGAAGAGCAGAAAACGTAGAGACAACGACAGGGCACTTCCTGGGATCCCCGCTCCCATGAGAACAGTATAACGCTGTTTGTTACATGAGGAGGAAGCATAACTTCAAGGGTAAGTCCAATAGTAACTGTGTCAGCTTCCATGTGACTTGTAATGTTTGTGTTTCTTTTCATTTCGTTCAATGCCCATTACACAAAAACAAACACGCATCTGGGCATTTCCATGTCCAAGGAGCTAGAGGTACAAATTTTGAATTTATGGCTCACAAAAAAAGGAGGGGCCCCTTAAGATAAAAGTGAACTTTCAGTAAGAACCCTGAAAGTCTAATAGAAAGAGTAAAGATGCACTAGAAATAGGCCATCCCTCAGAGGGACTGAAGCCAAAGTTTCAATCAACTCCATCGCGACTGGGCTCAGGCGACTGACTTGAGGATGTTGGTGGCTGGTCTTACTGCCTGACACAAGCAAAACTAAAGAACCTCTAGAGAAATGTGACATAATCTGGAGTCTCAAACAAACTATCTCTCACATTTTCCTTTTAAAATGCCCTCAATAAAAAGGCATCTAAATAGACAAAAAAGGTAACCAAAAAACAAAAACAAAACAAAACAAAAAACCCCACAGGAAAAACTAACAGGAGTTAAGAGTAGACCAGCCGGACTCTGACGTCCATGGAGACTATAGTCAGATTATCCCAACCCTCCCAGCACAACAGCTAGAAAAACAAACAAGCAAGCAAACGAAAGACCTACACAATTCACACTTTAAAGGGAAGGGAGAGCTGTGGAAGCAGCACGGACCAGATGAAACAAAATCCCAGAGCAGGGATAATTCCTCCGGGCGAGCTGACAGTCTCCGCCATTGCCCATCATCCACGGGGTGTTTGCCGAATCATCATTCAGGCTAATAAGACATCTTAGGCCCAGTGCAGGGCATCTGTCGGAGAAAGGGAAATTGAGGAAGATTTTAGCAGTGACACAGGGGTTGATGAGAAAGCAGACATTTTAGGGGACTCACGTTCATGGCCGGCTTCCCCTACGTGACATCTCCGGAGCTCTGTTGTGGCACAGGACTGTGATCCAGGCCCAGAGCTGCAAGGGCGGAAGGAGTCTCTGCTGTGGTGTCCACGCTCAGGAAGCAGAGAAGGGCCTGAGGCCCCGGGCCCAGCTCAGGCACGCAGTGGGGTGTTCCCTTTTCACATACGCCACATCTTGGAGCTACCTGGGGAAGGAGGCGGGAGACGACAGCCAGCAAATACTAAAGTTCAGAGTGGAATCTCTCACTGCCTTTTGCAGGGACAGAGATGGACCCAGGTCTTAATTCAAAGCTGTGGAAGGGGAGTTTTGGCCTCCGGTATTGGTGGAGTAACCTGTATTGAAATTCCCTCTTGTTAGTAATAAACACAGATTATGGACAACCTTTTCTTTTGAGTTAATTTTATATTTTTGTTATAGGAACACTTAACATGAGATGTACCCTCTCACCAGTATTTAAGTGTACAATCCAGTGTTGTCACCACAGGCATGATGCTGTACAGCAGGGCTCTAGAGTCTGTTACCTTGTATAACTGAAACTATGTCCGTTGCACAGCAGCTCCCCGTCCCGCCCACCGCCAGCCCCTGGCAAACACCGTCTTACGCTCTGTTTCTGCTAGTCTGACTACTTTAGGTTCCTCATGCAGGTGGAATCGTGCAATATTGGCTGACTTATTTCACTGAGCGTGTCCTGGAGGTTCACCCATGTTGTCACTTATGGCAGGATTTCCTTCTTTTCAAGGCTTAATAATATTTTATTGTGTGTGTACACTACGTGTTTTATCCTTTCATCTGATGATGGACATGGATTTCACTGAGTGTCTTAGAGTCTCATCTGCAATTCTGTGCCACCTGTGGTCTGTGACAGCAGTGCAACTAGGGCAGGTGTCTCTGGATCATTCCCTAATCAGCTCAGGTTGGTTTACCACCGGTAGGTTACATGGTACTTATCAGACGGTCCTTGGGTGGCTCTGCTTGTCCCCTTTTTGTCTTCAGTGCTACTGCTCACAGTTGTCATCATGTCACAGATCACAGTTATTTCAGATTACTGTTATACAAGTGATCAATACTGTAGGTCTCTCTCTCTCTCTCTGTCTCTCTCTCTCTCTCTCTCTCTTTCTCTCTCTCTCTCTCTCTCTCTCTCTCGGCTCCATGATGAGTAGATCTCAGTTACTCTTCCTGAGCTTTGCCACACGTCTCTTGCCTTCTCCTCTACAGTGACGGTGGCAAGACCTGACAGTGTCAGCAACCGCCTTGCCGCCCCGTGGTACCCGGCAGCTGGGCACTCATCGAGGTCTTGTTGTCAGGCTGCTCGTCTCAGGCTGGAGCCGCTTTTCTGAGCAGTTAGTACGGCCCTCCCCAGTGTCACTGACTGCTCTAAATCCTCTGTCAGGTGACAGGACTGAGCATTCATGATGTGGCAGTTTTAAATTATAGTCCCCCTGTTCTTCCAGAGGTGGTATCTATATCTATCTCGCTTAAATTTGGGATTTTTTGGAGAATAAAAAGTAGTGTAAGTATTGCTGTGCTAGTTTCTGAGACCTTGCTTAAGAAAATGAAGCTTCCACCCACTTTGGTTTCTTTTGGTATGTTCATGCGTGGAACCAGCCACCATTATTCTCTCTACTGACCATCGGTGTTCTGAGAGTGTAGGAGCAAGAAGGTTTGTGATATCTTTGGATAGATCTGCTTTTTACTATCACTTCTATCCTCTACCCCCAAAACACGTGGGAAAGGGACCAACTTACTGCCTGGAACTTAGTGAAACTCCTTTGCCAAAACAAACTCATAAATTCTCCTCAAGACTCTGAAGTTTTCTCCTCCTGTTTGACAAAAAGACTTCACGTCAGCAACTTACGACTACATTCTTGAGAACAAAAGGAGTTAAGAAGGAAGAGCGTTAACAGGTGCACAAAGGCCTAACTAAGAATTAAATTACTTAATTCTAGCTGCCACAAATACTAGGGACATGAAAATGACATTGGGCTCAGCTGCAGAAATTGATGTTACAGATTTAACAGTTATCAACACCAGCAGGGGAAAAATGGGGCGGGGTGTGGAAGGGGGGCACGAGGTGACCATGACGGTAGGAGTCAGTGCTAGAAGTATGAGGAGAACTTTTCGCACCACCTCCTACCTCAGAACTTAGAAATAACCCTGGGTGGAGGGCTGTTTTTAAATTATTAATTGCTGTGAAAGCACCGAGTTTATCTGGAAATCACTGTATTAACTCCGCTGCTATAACACATTATGCTTGACATAAAAATTGGAATCAGCAATAAAAGAAAATACAGAAATTTATTTTTCACACCTTATTTTGTGGTGTGAAAATATTCTACTCATTGCATATATTTGGTATCATCTTAATGGTATATAGTGTTGGAATTCTTCCAAGTGTCTTAGTACCCATCGTTGCGTTTTGTTTATGGCCAGTTACATTAGCACCAACTGACCACTTAAAGAAGCTCTGTTTAAATTTTTGTGCATCTCTTTCTCAAAATGCCCTTTCTCAAGGGTATACCATTTTTTAAATAAGTACTGTATCCAGAATTATGCTATGAATTATGAACGTCCATTCTGTGTAGGGACATGTTGGTATGTGAGAGAGAGGGACAGGAAAACAAGACAAATGCTCATATCACTGAGGAGACAGACCACGGGAGGACGAACAGAAGGGAAGCAGAGTCATGCATGAACATGGCCACCAGAGGGCAGCAGAGACACGCTCACTGTCTGGCCTTCCAGGGCTTTTTCTTCAACACGTGATTCACTCACAGACGTTTCCTCTTCCAAATGCTGCTGTCATGTGTGACCCACATTTATGGCTCCCTCAGCCAGTCATTGACAAAATGAGCCCTGAGCTTAGGATGTCTGAGATTTTAATTCTAGTTTTTGCTATACATTTTGACAAACTTTACTTTAGATGTCTGTTCATTTCTGGGGCTTCAATTTCCTTAGCTTTAAAATAAGGCTATGTGCACAGCTCACATTTACCTTCCTTTTTTTTTTTTTTTTAAGAGAGCTCAACTTCCCAAGCGGGATGGAACCTGCAACCTTGATCCCCTAACCAGCTGAACTAACCGGCTGACCCACAGCTCACATTTAAATATTCCTAAAAGGGTAGTGTGAGAATATAATCATGACGCAAAATCCCAATTTAGGTGAAAGTTTCCGTTATTGGAAGTAGAGAGTCATGGAGAAAAGGTAACAAATGAAAACAAGAAAACAAGAGTAATGTAGGAGGATGTCAGAAGTCTTGCTATGAGTTCAGAGACGTTCAGATGATGGCCATCAGCTCAGTTCTTGGGGACTTGCTGTCAGGTCAACTCACCAGAAAGATAATAACTATTGATTTCATGGAGTCCCCTAGCATGGGTCTTACAAATGTAGAGTTCCTTCAGGGAAAAGAAAGGGAAATTATCACCACTCATTTCCTGGTGTCATAGCAGTATGTCATTCTACAGTCCTTTTGGTTTGTTTTCTGACTGGAGGGGAGAAAACACTGACGGAGCCCTGAGACTCCTACCCAAATGGTGGGTCATGGGCCTGGGGTTCCCAAGAGATGAGAAGAGGGTTGATGCTCAAGGGTGGATGGCGGCCTTTCTTCATACGTAGGCCAGAGTTCAGTTGGCACCTGGGAAGGGCATCCCGGTCCTTCCGTTACTCTTTCTGCTCTGGAACAGCTACAGACAAAAACGTCTGACTCTCATAGTTGCTGTTCAGAAGAAGCCCGAGGCTCTGAAATATTGTTTTAAACAACATTTCTTAGATTGGTTCCTCTTGCAAATGTATGCTTCCAACACAGGGTAAAAGTTACTTGGCTTTGAGAGGGGGGAGTGATCCCCACTGTAAGGTAGTATCGCAGCCTGAAACACTTGGCGCAGGGTGCCCATTACGGTCAGTGAGGGTGGAAGTAGACCCTAGAGGGGCTGTGTGTGCAGGAGGACAGAGGCAAGTCAACAACCCGACCTCTGGGGAGGTTGCATCGCACAGAGTGCTGTGTCCCAAGGTATAAGTAGCCTGAAAATTAGCTCAAGTCCTGAAGGGACAGAAACAAGGTGTTCTGTGTCCATGACTGTACTGGAGGGCCCTCTCTGATATCGCAGGTCCATCGAGATAGAGGTGGAATAGGAATAAACTCTCAAGACACAGCTATGAGGGCTCCATGGTGTGTCAGCCTCCTCGTCCTACCCTACCTTATGGCGTCTTCACTTGGCCTCAGCAGGGGACACTGGACATAGATTTGGGCTGCCCCAACTGAGCCCTCCAGGGCTTATAGACAATGTTCCTTCAAATCAAACGGAAGCACAGCACTGCTGTCTGGCCAAAACCCAAGGAAGAAAAAGAATCAGTGACACAGTGAAATCCTGTGGATTGACTGAGGAATCATTTAAAAGAGAATGAAGAAGACGGTGATTTCTAAAGTTTATGCCACCAGAATAAGGTAACTCTGATACTGTAGTTGCCCCCCAAGGACTCTCGTCCAGACCCAGCATTTATAACAGACCTCGCCAGATTTTCCACCAGAAGTCAGTCATAGTGGTACTTGAAAGACCCTGGGATGTGGTACTGAGGTGATTCCTAGTTCTGACCAGCTATAGTCTAAGCTGAAGAGCTTGTTGTACTTAGATTCATCACTGCCTTAGAATCCCAAAAGTGTCTGACAAACCAATTCCTCTGAAATGTTTAATTTTAAAAAAAAGTACGTTAAATTTTTTATTTATACATTTACTTTTATGAAAAAGTTACAAAAGTGTAAAAACAATCACTATCCATGAGTATTATTATTTTTTAAAAAAGTGATAGATTATATAAAACTGATTTTGCTGCAGGATTTAGCCTGCAGGAGTGAAGTTCCTGGGAAGAGATATAAACATTGGTGAAACTCACACCAGTCACCAGCTGACTAGCAAACCAGCGCAGATGACTCGTGGAGAATTAGAAGAACCACGAATGCGTGTTAATACCTTTACATTGCTTCCAGGACTCCAGAGAGTGCACTCACAGAAATAGCCAGGCATGTCTCATACTGGAACTAGGAGAAGCTGCCGAATGTAGGAGAAAAAGGGTTAAGAAAAGCACACCAGCCTACCAAGCGTCCCGCATCTGCACCCGCGTACCCTACGGTACTTCCCGGTTCGTGCGCAGTACCGGGCCCTTTGGACGCCACGCCCGAGCGGACCGTTGCAGTTCCGCATGTAACCAGTAGATGGCATGTGTGTCCAAGAACGTGCATCGCGTTTCAAGGCGGCTTAGCGACTTCAGAGTGAGGAAGGAAGGACTGAGAGTTGTGTCCTAAAACGTCCCAGGTCTTAACTTCAGTCTCCTCCTTTCATAAACTGTGCGGAATGGGAGTAATAGGAATAATAGGAAAATTGCTGCCGCCGAACATACTTCAACCTCCTCCAGGACCCAGAAAAATTCGATGACTGAACCACCCTGGAAATGGGAGGAGAGAGGGAGAGAAACATGGAAAGAGAGTTTGAAGAGGAGGCGGAAGGAAAGGGGAAAGGTTTACTGAGAGAGAGGCCGCTTCATTCTCTTAAGTTCAAAGTTATCATGTTTCATTGCCAGGCCTTCTTAAGGCAGCAACGCTGAAAAACATTATAACTCAGCTCTCAAGGGCAGTTACAGTTTTAAGAGGAGAGAACAGAGGCCCCGAATTATGACAATTCAATGACTAACGAAGGAGTCAAGAAACCGTTCCTGGAGGCCGCGGTGTGTGGGACGGAACATGTGCGTGGCTCATACTTCCCTGAGGCGGCCGGAGCTGGAGCATTTCTGTTTAGGGACCAGGCGCTTTCAGGATCAAGGAAGTGCGAGCTTGTGGGCGTAAACGAGAACAGAGAGTATTTCAGGTATTGGCAGAGAGGAAACCTACACCCTAAAGGATATCCTGGCCGTTACGGTGGTTTAAAAGGCAATCTGGGAATTGGTAACTATTGAGTTCCATGATCATGTATAAGATACTTAACTAACTGTGTCTGGTTGTAATTTAACATTGGGCATGAAAAAAATTTTAATTAAACTTTATTGGGGTGACAATTGTTAGTAAAGTTACATAGATTTCAGGTGTACAATTCTGTAATACCTCATCTGTAAATCGCATTGTGTGTTCACCACCCAGAGTCAGTTCTCTTTCCATCACCATATAGTTTAAAAAATATTGTTCAAATATTTTAATTAAGTAAGCCTTATATCTCAAAATGATATTATTTTCAATGAGCCAAGAAGACTTCATATCATTTGAGACTATTTTTGGGAAACAATGAACATTGCATCCTAGAAAGTATTTTTTATGCTTACACAGAAAATCCTAATTAAAGCTATTAAAAATGTCTAGAATGTGCGAACTTAACAAAGGCAACATACAAAAAAATTGTAATTTTTACATACTAGCAGCAGAATATTGCATATAAAATAACAAAGTAATTTTATTACCATAGCAATAAAAACATAAAATACTTAGAGATGAATTTAACAAAAATATGTGTGGTGTCTTTACAGTGAAAACTACAAAACACTGATAAGAGAAATTAATGAAACCCTAAATATCTGGAGAGTTATATAATATGTTAGCATTTGGAAGAATCGATTGTTCAAATACCAATTCTCTTTGATACAATCCTGGTCAATATCCCCAATGTGCTTTCTTTGTAGAAATAGACAATTCTGAAGTTTATATGAAAATGCAAAGGATATAGAATAGTCAAGACTATTTTGAAAAAGAAGAACAAAAGGAATATTCAAAACCTGGTTTCAATTCACACTTCAGAGCTACAGGCAACATGTCAGGGCCTGTGATGCAAGCTAGAGACACTTCAGCAAAAAATTGTACTTGGTTATGTGCATGGATGAGAGTTTCTAAGCAGTGAAGGAACATAGGAAACCAGTGTGAGAACTGAGCCTTCAATCGTTTAGAGGTTGGGAGGATGAGGGAAACTTGGTGTAGAGGAGGGAGAAGTGGCAGTCAGTCTGGTGTGATGAGAATCCCAAGAGAGTGATGCTTTAGGGTTAAATCAAGAAAATAAGTCAATTATGCAGCAGTGATTAACTATGTAAAAATATGTCTAATATGACAAATAAGATGACGCCTTAGAAGTGACCATTAGATTTGGCAACATTGGACTAACTGATGACAATGACGAGAAAGATTTCAGTGAGAGGTGTGGACGCAGCCTGACTGCGTAGATTCAAGTAAGAATGGGGCAGAATGGAAATAACAAGTGCAGCCAACATTTTTAATGATTTTTCTGCACACTAGGAGTAAAATACCATTGGTACACTTGGAAGTAGGGGAAAGGAAATACTACAGCATGTTGGTATGTGATTGCAATCACCTGCTACAGAGGAAACATTTTTAGTGCACTGGGTAAAGACAGTTGCAACATATGAAACCATAGGAAGGATTAGTATCCGGTTCATATAAATACCTCCTACAAATCAGTCAGTAAAGGAATATAAACAATTTAATTAGTAAAGGAGTATATTTATCTGAGGGAAAAAGGTGGTAAAGGCAAGAAGAAACATTTTACAGCAAGGATCCATAAACAGCACATATATACATGAAGACTTGTTCAACCTCATTATTAATCAGAGGAATACAAACCAAGACCCCGCTGGAAAAATAATAAAGAAGTCAAAGCACATCAATTGTGGGCAGGGATATAGAACAATGTTCCTACCAATATATAGCTGATGGGAATACAAGTTGATACAATCTTTTGAAAAACAAGTCAGCAGAACATAGTAACATTGAAAATATATAACATTAAAATAGGCACTGTACTCTTCAGTATAGGAACTGTTGCAAGTTCGTAACAACTTTATTCATTATAGCTAAATCCCCACCCTGGCCTGCATCCTACTGCAGCAAGGCCAGTCTCAGAGCCAATTCTTTTCTAGTTTATGGACCCTGACTTTCTACACCAATATTGCTCCAACCTGCCCAAGCCATTCACCTTGAGGTCTGCTGAGCATGTGGATAGTGCCACCTTCTTCCTGAGAATTTTGAGGACAAGCCGTGCCTCCAGAATTTGAATGGTGTCCAAGGAACAGGACTCTCTCAGGCAACTCACAATGCGCCTGGGGATCCTACCTCTTCTTCAGTGTCTGTCATCTTGCGTACTAGACTTCTGATGAGACCCATCCTTGTAATTCCAGTTTTGGGGTCTGAACGCGCTGGGTGGGGACGGGGGAATGAGGGCTATTGGCAGCCTCCTTTCCACCCTTATCTCACCGCCTGGAACTGCACATCCATCCCTGCTTCAAACCTTATTTGACACCTTCTCTGGGTGGGAGTCAGCATAAAGTGGAAGCTCCACCTCTGTGCAGTTGGATTAAGTGCCTGATTGTCACTGTTGGCTCTCCCCCTTGGTCTCCAGACATACCTACAAGCACTGCATAAGCAGGCCTGGGCCTCTAGCTGCTGACCGTGACCATCAGTGGCTTTGCTGTCTTGTCTGCGACAAAAGAGCCCAAGCTGCAGCTGGATCCACTGTCATTTTCTCACACCTGACACCAGTTTCACAGAAGCCTGACAGGACTCTGTCCAACTGCAGTAGGGGTGCCATTGAAACAACCCAGTCAGGGGCACATGGGGCAGTGCCGTTCAGTGCCCAGCTCGTCAATGATGCACAGTGGGTGCCCTGGTGCATTATGCTGTGAGGCGTGCATGGTCCAAGCAGATATGGATGGAACATGCCTCCACCTTTCATGTGGGGTCACTGACAGGGACGCACACCAGGGTTATGAAAGTTCATTTCCAGGTATAGAGTCTCCAGGTGACAGACATACATGCCCACGTGTTAATGATGGTAACTCTGGTCTCACTTTATCACAGGAGACTCCCTCCTCACTCCTCCCTACTTTCCCCCTAGATTCCCAGGAGTGGCTACGGAGCCAGGTCAGGATCAACCCATGTACGGATGGAGGGCCCTCTTGCCCATGCCTTGCTAGGTGAGGTCTACAGGGCCCTTTTAGGAAACTCCCAGCTTTGTACTGGGGAGGAGGCTGCAGCAGCTCATCCCCTGGCACTGAGACTCAGGATGACTGCAGACAGGACAGCCCGGAGGGACAGGGACGGTAAGTGCTTTCCGAGTAGCGATGGTCTGTGTTTCCTGCAATCCACATGTACCAACAACCTAAATTATCCATTCAGGTAGGAGCAGAGCAATTCACAAAGAGAAGTGGTGGGATTTCTTGATTCTGAAAACAGCACTGATAGCAGCAGGAGGGATTTTATGCAAAAAATAAATTTACAAGAGGGTCTAAAGGATAGTTATAGTGACTTAAGGACATGCAAATACTGATTCTAAAAACTGATAGTTTTTTTAGTGTTTTCATGTGATGGGGATTGGAAAAAGTCAAAAGAAAGACAAATATTAAATGTCACATGGAAATTAAATCCATTGATTTTTTTTGACTTAATCATAAACATGCCAGAAGAGTACCTGCCCCAAACTTTCTGCTACTTTGATGAGCCACAAAATGGTGGTGATAAGGACACTTGGCTTGGTCTTACTATAGGAAAGTGAGGGAAGAGCAATCAAAGCAAAAACGAATTATTGTAACCCCTTTACCTGTGTAAATGTAGAAGCAGACAGTTTAAGGGGCCCTTTAATAACACTGATGATCTAGACAGTGAGGCGAGTGGTCATTTGAAATCAAGGACACAGCCAAGGTCATTCAGAGAGAGAGCACAGGGGAGGTTTAGCGCCAGAGACACAGGCGTGGGTGTCTTCAACTCTGCATGTCCTGTGTCCCCTCCACTACAGGGCAGTGAGAGACCTTCTCACACCACTGGCCTCAGCGGTTACTAAGTTTCCTTTACTAGCACTTGCAGGGAGGACATGTTAGTTTGTTGAAATTGCCGGAGGATGGCAGGTTAGGGACTTACAGCTGGAACAAAAGTTAATTCCTTGTCCGGACAGAGTCATGTCCTCCCAGCTGACATGACCGTCACAGCTCTGGGGCCCTTGTGGCTGGAGCCCCAAGTCCCTGAGTGTGTAGCTCCCTCCATATATTGATACTCTGAGAGGTGATCTGTTTTTGGAGCTGAGGACTACTTAGTAAGTGTCTCTTTATGCTCCAGTCCATAAACAAATACTGACATAAAAAAAAAAAATGCTTCTGTTAGGAGTACATGGTGACACAGAAACTGACAAGGATTAATTTTTTTTAAAAAAGATTTTATTGGGGAAGGGGAACAGGACTTAATTGGGGAACAGTGTGTACTTCCAGGACTTTTTTCCAAGTCAAGCTGTTGTCCTTTCAATCTTAGTTGTGGAGGGCGCAGCTCAGCTCCAGGTCCAGTTACCGTTTTCTAGTGGAAGGGGGCACAGCCCACCATCCCTTGCAGGACTCGAGGAACTGAACTGGCAACCTTGTGTTGAGAACCCATTGGCCCATGTGGGAATCGAACCGGCAGCCTTTGGAGTTAGGAGCACAGAGCTCTAACTGCCTGAGCCACCGGGCCGGCCCCTCAGGAATAATTTTTTAATGAGGGATCTGTCACAGCGCATGTCTGCAAGAAAAGGAACCTGTGGAGTGACACCCGAAATTCCTCTAGATTTCAGTTATTTTTTCCCCTCATATTTTGTAAAGAGAACTGATGAAGATGAATGTCACTGATAATCAGTACAAAAGAACTGAGAGTTGAGAAGTAGTCAAACAGAGACGCTGAGCTATATGCTCTCCACTGAAGATAATGTAAAAAATTACTCATAAAGGATGAAGAAGGAATCAAGTGAATAAATACAGAAAAAAAAAGAGACCAATAACATAAAAGTATTCTTGTAGCTTTGTTCCAAGGGAAGGATGTTTGGCAAAGGCTAGAAATCCTAATGTGTTTACCTTCCTGATGTTGCCTATGAGATATAAAAACACACATGCCATGAACCAGAAATACAGCATCTTAGGTAAGCACCCAATTATTCCATTTTTAGATGCAAAGTAAGCAAATAGATAGTCTCAATTTTGTACTTCATTGACACTTTTTCTCTTCTTGGGCTAGTCATGTAGGCAGAAACCTTGCTGCATGCCGGGGTGTAGAAGACTGTGCAGGCAGGAGGGCGTGTGGAGACTCTGATTTTTCTTATCTGCTCACCTGGAGCTGGTGAGTCTGATGCAGGCAGCCTGGCCACCACTTAGGCGGGTGGCGGGAGGGAGAGTCTCCAGCTAACCAGGTGGAGGCCAAATACACTTATAATCATCCAGCCCCAAATTATCAATATCTGGATAAATGAATGTGTAAACAGCAGAAGACCAGAAAATGTAGAGACAACGACAGGGCACTTCCTGGGATCCCCGCTCCCATGAGAACAGTATAACGCTGTTTGTTACATGAGGAGGAAGCATAACTTCAAGGGTAAGTCCAATAGTAACTGTGTCAGCTTCCATGTGACTTGTAACATTTGTGTTTGTTTTCATTTCGTTCAATTCCCATTACACAAAAACACACACACATCTGGGCATTTCCATGTCCAAGGAGCTAGAGGTACAAATTTTGAATTTATGGCTCACAAAAAAAGGAGGGGCCCCTTAAGATAAAAGTGAACTTTCAGTAAGAACCCTGAAAGTCTAATAGAAAGAGTAAAGATGCACTAGAAATAGGCCATCCCTCAGAGTGACTGAAGCCAAAGTTTCAATCAACTCCATCTCGACTGGGCTCAGGCGACTGACTTGAGGCTGTTGGTGGCTGGTCTTACTGTCTGACACAAGCAAAAAACTAAAGAACCTCTAGAGAAATATGATATAATCTGGAATCTCAAACTCTCACATTTTCCTTTTACAATACCCTCAATAAAAAGGCATCTAAATAGACAAAAAAGGTAACCAAAAAACAAAAACAAAACAAAAAAAACCCCACAGGAAAAACTAACAGGAGTTAAGAGTAGACCAGCCGGACTCTGACGTCCATGGAGACTATAGTCAGATTATCCCAACCCTCCCAGCACAACAGCTAGAAAAACAAACAAGCAAGCAAACGAAAGGCCCACACAGTTCACACTTTAAAGGGAAGGGAGAGCTGTGGAAGCAGCATGGACCGGATGAAACAAAATCCCAGAGCAGGGATAATTCCTCCGGGCGAGCTGACAGTCTCTGCCATTGCCCATCATCCACGGGGTGTTTGCCATGTCATCATTCAGGCTAAGGAGACGTCTTAGGCCCAGTGCAGGGCATCTGTTGGAGATAGGGAAATAGAGGAAGGTTTTGGCAGTGACACAGGGGTTGATGAGAAAGCAGATATTTTAGGGGACTCACGTTCATGGCCGGCTTCCCCTACGTGACATCTCGGGAGCTCTGTTGTGGCACAGGACTGTGATCCAGGCCCAGAGCTGCAAGGGCAGAAGGAGTCTCTGCTGTGGTGTCCACGCTCAGGAAGCAGAGAAGGGCCTGAGGCCGGGCCCAGCTCAGGCACGCAGTGGGGTGCTCCCTTTTCACATACGCCACATATTGGAGCTACCTGGGGAAGGAGGCGGGAGACGACAGCCAGCAGATACTGAAGTTCAGAGCGGAATCTCTCACTGCCTTTTGCAGGGACAGAGATGGACCCAGGTCTTAATTCAAAGCTGTGGAAGGGGAGTTCTGGCCTCCGGTATTGGTGGAGTAACCTGTATTGAAATTCCCTCTTGTTAGTAATAAACACAGATTATGGACAACCTTTTCTTTTGAGTTAATTTTATATTTTTGTTATAGGAACACTTAACATGAGATGTACCCTCTCACCAGTATTTAAGTGTAGAATCCAGTATTGTCACCACAGGCATGATGCTGCACAGCAGGGCTCTAGAGTCTGTTACCTTGTATAACTGAAACTATGTCCGTTGCACAGCAGCTCCCCATCCTGCCCACCCCCAGCCCCTGGCAACCACCGTCTTACTCTCTGTTTCTGTTGGTCTGACTACTTTAGGTTCCTCATGCAGGTGGAATCGTGCAATATTTGCTGACTTATTTCACTGAGCGTGTCCTGGAGGTTCACCCATGTTGTCACATAAGCAGGATTTCCTTCTTTTTCAAGGCTTAATAATATTCTATTGTGTATGTACACTACGTGTTTTATCCTTTCATCTGATGATGGACATGGATTTCACTGAGTGTCTTAGAGTCTCATCTGCAATTCTGTGCCACCTGTGGTCTGTGACAGCAGTGCAACTAGGACAGGGGTCTCTGGATCATTCCCTAATCAGCTCAGGTTGCTTTACCACCGGTAGGTTACGTGGTCCTTATCAGATGGTCCTTGGGTGGCTCTGCTTGTCCCCTTTTTGTCTTCAGTGCTACTGCTCACAGTTGTCATCATGTCACAGATCACAGTTGTTTCAGATTACTGTTATACAAGTGAGCAATACTGTAGGTCTCTCTGTCTCTCTGTCTCTCTGTCTCTCTGTCTCTCTCTCTCTCGGCTCCATGATGAGTAGATCTCAGTTACTCTTCCTGAGCTTTGCCACACATCTCTTGCCTTCTCCTCTACAGTGACGGTGGCAAGACCTGACAGTGTCAGCAACCGCCTTGCCGCCCCGTGGTACCCGGCAGCTGGGCACTCATCAAGGCCCTGTTGTCAGGCTGCTCGTCTCAGGCTGAAGCTGCTTTTCTGAGCAGTTAGCACGGCCCTCCCCAGTGTCACTGACTGCTCTAAATCCTTTGTCAGGTGACAAGACTGAGCATTCATGATGTGGCAGTTTTAAAATACAGTCCCCCTGTTCTTCCAGAGGTGGTATCTATATCTATCTCGCTTAAATTTGGGATTTTTTGGCGAATAAAAAATAGTGTAAGTGTTGCTGTGCTAGTTTCTGAGACCTTGCTTAAGAAAATGAAGCTCCCACCCACTTTGGTTTCTTTTGGTGTGTTCATGCGTGGAACCAGCCACCATTATTCTCTTTACTGACCATAGGTGTTCAGAGAGTATAGGAGCAAGAAGGTTTGTGATATCTTTGGATAGATCTGCTTTTTACTATCACTTCTATCCTCTACCCCCAAAACACGTGGGAAAGGGACCAACTTACTGCCTGGAACTTAGTGAAACTATTTTCTAGGGGGCCCAACCACCTGCCATAAAGTTGGGTGGTTAAGAACAATGGAATTTCTTCCTGACCCCAATTAGGAAACCTAAAGAGCAGAGTAGATGGGCTAGTTGGTGGCAGATCCTGGAAAGGGTGGCTATTTGGGAACAGTTTACACACCTACAGTTTCTGGGCACAGAGAATGTTTCAGAACGCATAAAGCATAGGCCATGGGGGTCTCTGAAGAGCCTACAAAACCTCACAGAAGAGGGAAGCTCTGCTCTGAAGGCCCAGAGAACAGAAGCATTTTATTTCCATTGATATTTCCTGCCTTTTCCTCTTCCTCCCTCCCTCTGAACATACTCCAGCTAAAATGTGAGGAGGAAGGAGAACCAAACTCACTCCTGCCTGCAAAGATCTCCAGCATTGGGTAGAAAAGTATTTATCTTAAGTCAAACAAGGACTTTCGATTATTACATAGTACTAAACAATCTAATTGCTGAATTAAGATATGTTTGTGCAAATTAAAGGCATTATAGAATGGTCTGTTAATTAAAATTGAGCAAATCATTTATATGGTATGCTACAAGTCCTGTACAATGACAGGGGAATAGCCTGTCAAGTTAAAGGGGCAATAGCAGAGACATGAATCTCAGCTCAATCAAAAATTTCATTAAGTGCTTACCCAATCTAGTAGTTACATCTGTATGGTTCTAAAACACAACAACAAAAAACAGTACCTTAAATACACACTAAAATCAAGTAGTATTTAATTAACAAATTAATGAGTAAACAAAAAATTATATAATTTGTCTCAAAATAGGCTTTTCCAGTTCTCCTTCTCCAGTTAACGCACATACTCACAGAGGGTATGCAGGCACGTCCATTTGTCTTCAGACCTAGATGAGATCCCACAGTTTAGACCTCACGCGATCGAGCGTTATATTTAAGCATGTGGTTTCTGGACTGGGTCTTCCACGGGCAGTTGACTAAAATCATTCCCTAATCTTGGGAGAGTAGCTGAAGGGAGGTTTACAGGTGAGCAGAGGCACATTTAAGAATATGAAAACAACTCTGTATGGGAAGGCCCTGTGTCCCTAGGATTTGTGATGGCTTTGGCATGACAAAGGTGACAGATGGAGTTGAAAGTAGCCCTGAAGTTGTCAGAATGTCTAAAGAACAGGAGTGGCCGAGTGAGTGAATCCAACTGTTAAATTTGCCATATGGGGGAGGCTCTCGAAGGCAACCACTTGGGCTTCTTGGGTGATTTTTCCAACTAATCTTTTTCTTCACAGTCTCTCATTTATCAACTTAAGCTTGTGCCTTTAGAACAGACAAGGAAATTGGGAATTATAGGACAACCTGATTATGGATGCCCAGGTGACAGCAATGGAACCTGGGGTTGACTGGTAGGGAAATATTCTGAGATGTGGCTTCAAAGTTTCCAAACCCTCGTGTGCACACACATGCACACACAAACATGAGTGTTGTTTGTGTTTGTGTGTGTGTGCATGAACATGTACACATACACGCACACACACACGAGGTTGGACAATTAAGTTTGTAAACTCATCCTAGAAAAAGTGCTACACACCTCATTGTTGAATATCACTATGGTCACCGTCAAAGTACTCCCCTTGGGAAGCTGTGCATCTACACCAGTGCCTAGTCCACTTTTCAAAGCAATTCTGGAACTCCTTTTCTGGAATGGCCATCAGAGCTGTCGTCATATTACCCTTGATGTCCTGAATGTCATCAAAATGTCTTCCTTTCAATATTTCGTTTATCTTCGGGTAGAGAAAAAAGTCATTGGAGCCAGATAGGTGAGTAGGGAGGGTGTCCCAATACAGTTATTTGTTTACTGGCTGAAAACTCCCTCACAGACAGTGCCGTGTGAGCTGTTGCATTGTCGTGATGCAAGAGCCATGAATTGTTTGCGAAAAGTTCACGTCGTCTAACTTTTTCACGCAGCCTTTTCAGCACTTCCACATAGTAAACTTGGTTAACTGTGTGTCCAGTTGGTACAAATTCATAATGAATAATCCCTCTGATATCAGAAAAGGTTAGCAGCATTGTTGCAACAAGTTTGTGAACTTAATTGTCAGACCTTGTGTGTGCATGTGTGTGCGTGTGCGTGCGTGTGTGTGTGTGTGTGTGTGTGTGTGTGTGTGTGTGTTTGCAAAAGCTACCCAAGCAAAGAAGGGTGATCTTAGCCCCTGGGGCCTGTGCAAAAGGAACTTAGGCCTTTAAAGTATCAGGTTTCAGGAGAAGGTGAAGAGAGGATGAATTAAACTCTCAAACTATCATCCTCCTCCCAGGCTGAAGATGAGCCCAAACACCATGGAATCCTTTATTCACACAGGACTTGTTAGGAAAATATGTTTATTGATATCAACAGTTGGCAGTTTTCACTCTGATAGAGATTTATTTCAGCAGACTAGATTCTGACCCCACTCAAGATGGTGAGGAGACATGATATAGAACAATAAAAGCAGGAAATGCCAAGATCAAAATCCCCCCAGCTCCTCTGATAGGGTGTCCTCAGTAGGAGAAATACTTCTAAGACTCTTGGTGCAAGAGAGAAAAAGACAGGGAAGGGAGGCTAAAAGAAGGGGCTGGAGGTTCTCAGAATTCAAATCACACGAACATGAAGTAATGAGGCCCCAGACTTGACCTGGGTCTGATGTGAAAGCTCCCATTTCTAAGCCCTAATCTTTAATGCAAATATTTTCTCTGGTTCAGGCTTGGTAATATGGGAGGACCAGAGTAAGCTGTGGTGGGTATCTAGATTTAGACTAGATATAGATATATTTGCATTTAATCATTTTATTCTGTGAGGCATTTAGTCATTTTTTTAAAAAAATTGTCATTCAATTCTCTGGATTAGTCTGTATTGTAGTAAACAGAAGAATATTACATTTCTCAGGCTCTCCTTGCCCCAAGTTTCTAAACATGGCCAACATTCTCTCACTGAAACAGTATTATGAGATTTGGGAGGTGGCAGGTGGGCTGAAGCCATCTCATGCAGTGGACACCACAGACAGGAGTGTTGGCAAAATCCTTGTGTTCTGGGGACCTTCCTTCCCGTGGGGCTCTAGAGGAGCTGTGATGTCAGCAGTGGCTTCCTACAGGTCTCTGACCTTTAAAGTTAGGGGTCTGCAGTAACTCGTGCTCCTCCAGGCTTCCTGACTGTGTTAAGGTATAATTGCCTGTAATAGGGAGGTTATAATAAACAATCCTGTGAGAGAGTCTGCAGGGATTTCTGTTTCCTGACTGAACTCTGACTCGTACAGTGGCTCATCACCATTTAATGTCACCAAGAAGACCGCAATCAGGTGCCCTCAAAAATTTCCTCAAACACAGACGTTATAGCTCAGGAAAGAACAGGGAACCATGAGTGGTGCCCAGAGAGGAACTTCTCTCCTGTTACAGAGAAAGGGAACTGAAAGTCTCTTCTAAAGTCTCCCAAATTTAGTAATCTCATGAGGAGAACCAATCAGTGTTTTAGGACTAAACAATATCATACGTTGCTGAGCGACACCTTGAGTTGAAGGTGCTGTTATGACATGTAAAATATTTTTTCTGTAAAATGTATCTGAGTTTACCTTATATTTATTGAGCTCCTTGTAAGAATGAGGCATTATGGCAGCAAAGGGCAGGCATAGAAAAGTTACACTTGGTTTTCTCTCTGAAAGAAGAAATGACAAGCCTAAAGCATTGGATAGAACTCTCAGCAGAGACTGATACTGAAGCACTCTCATCTGGCCCATTAAAGGCAGAGCTGTCCTGTGCGTCTACTCCAAGGGACCTAAAAGTCAGTGTCAGAGAATATTCAAAGCCCTTTGATGTGATCAGATAATCAGTCATGTGCGGGGTGCTTGCCCTCGTGATTTGTGAGGGCAGCTGCAGGACAGGATAAGACCTCGGCACGAGAGTGTGGAATATCCACCCTGAGTATATGTAGCATGACTGACATTAAACAGTGAGCTCATCATCTGATGGGCTGCCTCACTGACAGGTCTCTCTTACCTGGAAGTATTTGGGTCCCAGCCCTTTCTATGTGGTTTAATTTTCCTTTCTGTTGGACTATATTTTCAAAACATGAGGGTCAGAGCATCTTAACTTGCAGTATTCTCAATAATAAACATCAAAATTAATTTTTTGGATCAGAACTTCAATAATATGACATGCGGAGAACTTGCGTAAGCTTAGGACATGAGCAAGTAATGGCAAAGCCCTCCTGCAGGATGTGCCCAGCATTCCCAGTAAAATAAGCTCTGCCCAATTTACTCCGTCCTATTCATCCACCCGAGTTCTCAGGTGAAGTGTGTCCCCAACCGTCTACTCTGATCTCTGGTTATATTTAAGATGGTAGGGATTAGTAAAAGGTACCCCTGTTCACTGTTTTCAGTAACCATTACCCATTTCCCAGGGGTAGCTTTCCATCCCTCTTCATTTTGAGGAGTGTTGAAACTCAGAGTTTCTTCTTCAATGTCCCCTAAATATAGCACAATACCAGGGATCCTAAGCTCTTGGGCAGAGTTGGCCATCTTGGAGTCTAGGACACAGGCGGAGAAGCCTGAAGCAATAAGAAGCTTCTTAAGTGAAGTTCTGTCACCCAATACTACCAAGATTTAGGTAATCTCCACAGCCTGACAATTTACCCTCTTTTTAGGTGATTTTTTGTCCCTTAAAATAAACTCCCCAGCTGTCACAGCACAGAGACATGATCTATCATTAACTCTCACTTTAGGTTGTTTCCATTGATTATATTCTCACTAATGTGCTTCAGGTATATCCTTTTCTAGAACTTGGATTGAGATGTAAAAGTATGAGTGATTGCCTAAGATTCTCAAAAACTTGTTTTTTGTTGTTGTTTATGTTTGTTTTGTATTTGTTTGTTTGATTGAGAACTTTGTGTATTCATTTAACCGTGTCCTTCCTAGACCCTTTACAAGCTTCCTTTCCTTAGCAACAGATGTGTCATCTCAAAACACTTTTCTGATTGGCTGCAGCTCAACTGATTTGAATTTTAATCAATCAGATACTGTCGCACCCTGCATTCTCTTTCTTTTATTCTTCTCTGTTCTGCCCCACTCTTAAGCTCTATTGATACCCATCAAAGCACTGAAGAAGAAAATGGCCATAATTGGAGTCTCCATGTTAGGATTTTTCATCACTGTCATCCTGATGAGCCTTCAGGAATCATGGGCTATCAAAGGTAAGTGCTGAGAGAATCCAAACTAGGGACAGTAAGCTCTGAGAGCATTGGAGAAATGAACTGTGGACATTTGCATGACTAACTTTGATGTGAAAGAAAAGTGTGATGGGTATTATGTGGCTCTAAATCTAAAAGTATAATAAATTGTAGATGGAATAGTTCTCTTCGCACCACAATTTGAAGCAAGTCAAATTTAACTTAGAGGAGCAAAACTGACTTATATATTGATCAATACCATTGACTTTGAGGTAAGCCAAAATTGAGGGGAAAATATTTTCTGACAGGCTACTTCTCTGGGCTTTAATTTATCTAAAGAAAATTAGTAAAATAAAAAACCGGAAACAATTTTTTGGGAGCATGTAGTGAGGAAAATATGAGAAGTTCTCAGCTGGATACATGGTAGTTACTTTTTGGCATGTGCATCCTGTCAGCATGTTTTGAGCACTGACATTAAATTGAAGATTCCTAGAAAGGAAAGTCACCAAAAAGTAACAATCTACTCAAAGGAATAGGAAGGGCAGGTATGTTGATATTAATTGCATTTAATTTACTGCCTCTTGGGATAGTGACAGCCACTCTACAGAGGAGCTTACAGTTGTCTTTGGTCACTGTTACTTAATGATTTTCCCAAGACAGTAGAAAAATGGGTAACAAAGTGAACAGTCTGATATTCTCTGCCATCTCCTGACCAAACATTGAGCCGCTGTGAAAAAATATTCTTTACCCAGGTGATTCCCACAGAGGGTGGCAGATAGACTGGAAATAAAGTAATAGCCCCGATCCTAGATCCATGATGGCAACTGTAGGTTCCTATTGCCCAGAAAGAGCCATATGTGGGGATGCATACCTGGAAAGGCAGAGGCTCTTCCCTTGGGTTGGAAAGGGTCAAATAGAATATTTGTGTGTGTGTGCACGCACGCGTACGTGCACATAGCAGCAAATGCTAAGTCAATCCCTGGCTTTATCAATATGCAGTCAGACTTTAAAATCTCCCTCTCCTCTGCATACACAACATAGGCTGTATACTCTCCAATTGTAGCTTTCTTATTTCCAGTTGATTATCCCCTTGGTTATAGAGTATTCTTAGTATCAACCATAATAGAATAGGTTCCATAATGACAGGCTCTATTTAAGGAGCTTTAAGATACAAGGGCATGTTGCCGAGGTCTATACAAATATAATTCTTCTCTCAGAGGTATCCACGGTGTGGGTATAATCCAAGAAAGTGGGTTTCTACAACACTGCAAGGTCTCAATCTTAATTTCCTGGGTACCTCAGACCCCAGTTATATTTTCCATGGGTCTGGTCCTTAAATACAAAGCAGCTTCTAAAGTGCTTGTTATAGGCCTGATGATATACTAAGAAATTACTTAACCTTGTGTGATTTAATCTTAAGAACAAACCCATCGTAGGAGCAAAATCACAGAAGAAAATAATAGGTAACCTACATGTAAGTAGGTGAAATAATTGACTCACAATCACCAAGTAAGTAAGTAGTTCAATAAGAATTCAAAATTCAATGTGATTTCAGAGTTCAGAACCCAACCTTTTAGGAGCTACTGTTGGATTTCTAAAGCGGGTATCATTTCTCAGCTAGTAACATGGCGATAAACAACAGCTACACAAGGTTCTGGGATTTCAGCCCCCACCCTCTTTAACACTGCCCTTCAATTCCCACCCTCCCATCTCTGTTTGACACGAACACCCTTCATCCAGGCCTCATCTTCCCAGTCATGTCTACTCTCCACCACTGCTCCATTCCACGGGCCCTATCTCTTTCTACCACCCCTGCCCACAATTTGTGTCTCACATCCTGGGTCCTTCTCATCTCTCACTCCTACTTCCCGCCCTAACTTCATTTCCTGCCTTTTCAGAGAATCATGTGATCATCCAGGCTGAGTTCTATATGACACCTGACCCATCTGGCGAGTTTATGTTTGACTTTGATGGTGATGAGATTTTCCACGTGGATATGGAAAAGAAGGAGACGGTCTGGCGGCTTGAAGAATTTGGACGTTTTGCCAGCTTTGAGGCTCAGGGTGCTTTGGCCAACATAGCTGTGGACAAAGCCAACCTGGACATCATGATAAAGCGCTCCAACCACACCCCGAACACGAATGGTACCTCTCTCTGCTGCACTCTTTGATGTGGGAATAATAGCTTTAAAAAGGAGTCTTCAGCTCTTTGTGTTAAATTAGAATCACTGACTTTCCCTTCCAGGGGCCTAACTTTGCCGTAAGCAAGCCCCAAATTCTCAAGCCCAAGAACTTCATGGGTTTTTCATTTCTTGATGTTCTTACATCTTGTCTCTGTCATCACAGTCGTTCACAAAGGTATTACCCTGACTCTATGCTGGGGGAGGCAGGAATGAGGTCCTTGAATATCTTATATTTCAATATTGGTTCCAGTTCATGGGTGAGGGTATCAGAGACGGGTATCTGAGACTGTTGCGTAGATTCTCAGGGCACAATCTCAATTGCTTTTTCAGCCTTAGTGGGGGGAAGGGACATGGCTAAGCATGAAATGCTCACTTCTGTCACGTGTCCCCCAGTGCCTCCAGAGGTGACTGTGCTCCCGAACAAACCTGTGGAACTGGGAGAGCCCAACATCCTCATCTGTTTCATTGACAAGTTCTTGCCACCAGCGATCAATGTCACATGGCTTCAGAATGGAAAACCTGTCACCACAGGAGTGTCAGAGACGGTCTTCCTGCCCAGGGAAGACCACCTTTTCCGCAAGTTCCACTATCTCCCCTTCCTGCCGTCTACCGAGGACGTCTACGACTGCCAGGTGGAGCACTGGGGTTTGGACGAGCCCCTTCTCAAGCACTGGGGTACGGAGCAGCCTTCACTCTCCCTTATGTTATGGTTTCCTTCTGTGATGCGTGTGGCTGGTCCTTTGGGGCCCAGAGTCCCCTAACTCTTTCATAACAAGTGCTAAAATTCTTGTTCCTTGTCTTCTCCCATTATCCAGCTTTCCGCACTTTCAGACTTGTAATTCTCTTGAAGCATCATTCCGTCCTCCTCTTCTTTGTTGATTAACAACTATTCTTTTAACTGAGTGCCCTACATTTGATCTTAAGTACTGCTGCCTACCACACTGATTACTTCTGTACCGTTTTATTGTCCCCCAGAGTTTGAAGCACGAACCCCCCTCCCAGAGACAACAGAGAACGTGGTGTGTGCCCTGGGCCTGATCGTGGGTCTCGTGGGCATCATTGCTGGGACCATCTTCATCATCAAGGGTTTGCGCAAAGGCGGTGCTGCTGAACGCCGGGGGCCGCTGTGAGGGACTTCAGGTGGGTCTGATGGTCGGAAAAAGACAGATATGAGTTGTCAAGGGAAGGAAACAGAGTGGGGAGAGAACATGTGATGCCTATAAGGGAAAAAGGTAGCAAAAGTCATGGCTCTTGACTTACCTTTGCCAGGACAGAATCAGGCATTGGCATTGTTTGGTATCTCAAAGCTATAGGGTCCCTCATCCCTTTCCATACATGTGCACCTACATCTTCAGCCTTGGAAATTCTCTCTAGTACCAAAACCGTTGTTTCACATTAGAATACGGGGTCCAGTGATCTAGGCAAGTTAGCTTTGAGATTTGGGCATTTCCTGGCTTATATTTTCTGGGGCAGGCCATCAGGTCAAAAGTACTTCCAGAGCTTGGATCTTCTGGGGTTAGTGTAGATTCATTGTATGAACTGGACATTTCTTGGAAGCCAATGTCTGTGTTTGCTCCTCCAATTTAAAAAGTGGTTTCAGAAGTTCTCGGAGAAGGTAAAGCATGATCTGCTCATTCATGCTCCCTTGGAGAGTAGGGTATAGGAGCTCGTGCTGGAAAGGTTGCTAGAAGTCAGATGAATGTGAAGACTTTTGCAAAGTCAAAGGGTTAAGGGAAAAGAGGAAGGAATCTGAAGGTAAGTGCTCAAAGTATTCACCTTAAACTCTTTAGTAACTATGTGTGTCCTCCTACAGGTAATGGACTATCTTAGAGAGAAGATCAATGAAGAGATTTCTGCTTTAGTATCTTTACACACTTGGCTATCCTCCGATTGTTCACTTCTGTGAAGACTACCACTCTCCAGCACTTCCCAGCCCTGCAGTCACTCTAAGAGTGGTGGTGCATCTCCGTCTCCCCATATTCTAACAACTAGTTGGGCTTCCCTGTCTATTACCCCTTCCTGTATCTTTTCCCCCCCTCCATTTCCCTATCTTTTACTATCAGCATGTAATGCCTGTGGAATAGGTCCTATAAGATCCTTTTTTTTTTTTTTGCTATGGAAACTTTTGAACGTCCCATGGGGGCATCTCCTACATACTTATTGCTTGGGGTTTTTTTTAAACTGTGATTGTGATTTTTCTGAATACAATAAACTATTGGACCACTATTAGGTGGAGTTTTTGTTTTCTGAGCCCGTCCTTCACAGAAGTTGGGGGGATATATGCAATCCTTTCCTCTAAAATGTCTGACTGTTGAATATATCTTATAAGCTCTGTAATTAATTAAAAAATCCTGATTCGTTAGGGCTTGATCTTATTTAGAAGATTTGTAAGCAATCCCGTTGCTGTGGTCCAGTCCTCATCTGGAAAACTCATTAGAATAAGGTTTGTTAGGAGATCTCTACTGAGCAACAGGTTCAGAATCTGGTTTTGGTTCTTGAGCATTCAAGACAATGAGATGTCTGAATCTTCAGTAGAATTACTCTCAAAGCCTAGGGTTGCCTCTGATAACAGATGAAACAGATGGAAAGAAGTGGGGAGTAGAATAGAGGAGGATCCGTATATATTACAGGATGTACATATCAATGTCGCCCATTACAGACTTAATGAGGAATGAGATTAGACACTGAGGATTGGCGTTACCCATTTTATCAACATAGACTTGGATGCCTGTTTCATTACCAGGAGAATAGTTTGAATTATTCTTGGAACCACCTTGTGTTTGAAGATATGTTGCTGAGAGGAAAAACTGAGTAAATGGAAAGGGGAGGAATATGGCATTAAAATGGGACGAAAGAATGTTTGAAAGTGAGTTTTTGTTTATGTATCTGTGAAATTATGACTTGATATTTATTTGTAAAATTATCCAGGACCTACACCAAATCATAAAGGTTAATTATCCATGACAGTTTGGTAGATTGTCATATAAATTCTTTTCTTTTTTTAAAAAATTTTATTTTATTAAATTTATTGGGGTGACAATTGTTAGTAAAATTACATAGATTTCAGGTGTACAATTCTGTATTACATTATCTATAAATCCCATTGTGTGTTCATCACCCAGAGTCAGTTCTCCTTCCATCACCATATATTGATCCCCTTACCCTCATCTCCCACCCCCACCCCCACCCCCTTACCCTCTGGCAACCACTAAACTATTGTCTGTGTCTATGAGTTTCTGTTTCTCATTTGTTTGTCTTGTTCTTTTGTTGTTTTTGGTTTATATACCACATATCAGTGAAATCACATGGTTCTCTGCTTTTTCTGTCTGACTTATTTCGCTCAGCATTACTCTCTCAAGATCCATCCATGTTGTCACAAATGTTCCTATATCATCTTTTCTTACTGCCGAATAGTATTCCATTGTGTATATATACCACAACTTCTTTATCCATTCATCTATCGAAGGACATTTTGGTTGTTTCCATGTCTTGGCCACGTAAACAAAGCTGCAATGAACATTGGAGCACACGTGTCTTTATCTCTAAATGTTTTCAGATTTTTGGGTAGATACCCAGGAGAGGGATTGCTGGGTCATATGGCAATTCTATTCGTAATTCTTTGAGGAACCTCCACACTGCCTTCCATAACGGCTGCACCAGTCTGCATTCCCACCAACAGTGTATGAGGGTTCCTTTTTCTCCACAGCCTCTCCAACATTTGTTACTATTTGTCTTGTTGATGATAGCCATTCTGACTGGGGTGAGGTGATATCTCATTGTGGTTTTGATTTGCATTTCTCTGATGATTAGTGATGTTGAGCATTTTTTCATATGTCTATTTGCCATTTGTATGTCCTCTTTGGAGAAATGTCTCTTCAAGTCCTCTGCCCATTTTTCAATTGGGTTGTTTGTTTTTTGTTGTTGAGTTGCATGAGTTCCTTGTATATTCTGGATACTAGCCCCTTATCGGAGGCACTGTTTGCAAAAATCTTCTCCCATTCAGTTGGTGGCCTCTTTATTTTGTCAATGGTTTCTTTTGCTGTGCAGAAGCTTTTAAGTTTCATATAGTCCCATTCGTTTATTTTAGCTTTTACTTCCATTGCCTTTGGAGTCAAGTTCATAAAATGCTCTTTGAACCCAAGGTCCATAAGTTTAGTACCTATGTTTTCTTCTATGCAGTTTATTGTGTCAGGTCTTATGCTTAAGTCTTTGATCCATTTTGAATTAACTTTGGTACATGGTGACAAATAGCAGTCCAGTTTCATTCTTTTGCACGTGGCTATCCAATTCTCCCAGCACCATTTATTGAAGAGGCTGTCTTTGCTCCATTGTATGTTTTAGCTTCTTTGTCAAAAATTATCTGTCCATATTTATGTGGTTTTATTTCTGGGTTCTCAATTCTATTCCATTGGTCTATGTGTCTGTTTTTCTGCCAATACCATGCTGTTTTGATTATTGTAGCCCTGTAGTACAAGCCAAAGTCAGGAAGTGTGATACCTCCATTATTGTTCTTTTTCTTAAGATTGCTTTGGCTATTCGGGGTCTTTTGTGGTTCCAAACAAATCTGATGATTTTTGTTCTATTTCTTTAAAATATGCCATTGGGATTTTGATGGGGATTGCATTGAATCTGTATATTGCTTTGGGTAATATGGCCATTTTAACTATGTTGATTCTTCCAATCCATGAGCACGGAATGTCTTTCCATTTCTTTGTGTCTTCTTCAGTTTCTTTCAAAAATGTCTTATAGTTTTCAGCATATAGGTCTTTCACATCCTTGGTTAAGTTTATTCCTAGGTATTTTATTCTTTTGCTGCAATTGCAAAAGGAATTGTTTTTGTATTTCTTTTCTGAGATTTCATTGTTAGTATATAGGAAGGCAATGGACTTTTGTGCGTTGATTTTGTAGCCGGCAACTTTACTGTATTAGTTGATTGTTTCTAATAGCTTTTTGGTGGAGTCTTTAGGGTTTTCTATATATAGCATCATGTCATCTGCAAAGAGTGATAATTTAACTTCTTCATTCCCAATTTGGATGCCTTTTATTTCTTTCTCTTGCCTGATTGCTCTGGCAGGACTTCCAACACTATGTTGAAAAGCAGAGGTGATAGGAGACAGCCCTGTCGTGTTCCTGAACGTAGAGCAAAGGACTTCATTTTTTCACCATTAATTATGAGATTACCTGAGGCCTTGTCATATATGGCCTTTATTATGTTAAGGTATTTTCCTTCTATACCTATTTTATTAAGTGTTTTAATCGTAAATGGATGTTATATCTTGTCAAATGATTTTTCTGCATCAATTGATATAATCATATGATTTTTGTCCTTTATTTTGTTTATGTGACGTATCACATTGATGGATTTTTGTATGTTGAACCATCCTTGTGGCCCGGGGATGAACCCCACTTGGTCGTGATGAATAATCTTTTTAATGCATTGTTGTATTCGATTTGCTAGAATTTTATTTAGGATTTTTGCATCGGTATTCATTAGAGATATTGGTCTGTAGTTTTCTTTTTTGTGCTGTCCTTACCAGGTTTTGGTATCAGGGTAATGTTGGCCTCATAAAATGAGTTAGGGAGTACTGTCTCTTCTTCAATTTTTGACCCAAGTTTGTGCAGAATTGGTATTAGATCCTCTTTGAAGGTTTGGTAGAATTCACTAGTGAAGCCATCTGGTCCCGGACTTTTGCTTTTGGGAAGGTTTTGGATGACTGATTCAATTTCGTTACTGGTGATCGGTCTGTTTAGATTTTCCAGTTCTTCATGGTTCAGCCTTGGAAGGCTATATGTTTCTAAGAACTTGTCCATTTCTTCTAGGTTGTTGAATTTGGTGGCATATAGTCCTTCATAGTATTCTTGGATGATCCTTTGTATTTCTGTGGTGTCCGTGATAACTTCCCTTTTACGTTTCTGATTTTGTTAATCAGTGTCTTCTCTCTTTTATCTTAGTAAGTCTAGCCAAGGGTTTGTCAATTTTGTTAATCTTTTCAAAGAACCAGCTCTTTGTCACATTAATTTTTTCTATTGTCTTTTTGTTCTCTATTTCATTTAGTTCTGCTCTAATTTTTGTTATTTCCTTTCTTCTGCTGACCTTGGGTTTTACTTGTTCTTCTTTTTCTAGTTCTTTAAGGTGTAACATGAGGTTATTTATTTGGGAGTTTTCTTGTTTCTTGAGATAGGCCTGTAATGAGATAAATTTCCCTCTTAAAACTGCTTTCGCTGCATCCCAAAAATTTTGGTAGGATGTATTTTCATTGTCATTTGTTTCTATGTATCTTTTGATCTCTCCTCTAATTTCTTCTTTGACCCAGTCCTTCTTTAAAAGTATGTTGTTTAATCTCCATGTATTTGTGTTTTTCCGCTTTCTTTTTACAGTTGATATCAATTTCAAAGCCTTGTGATCAGAGAATATGCATGGTATGATTTCAATCTTCTTAAATTTGTTGAGACTGATTTTATGTCCCAATATATGGTCTATCCTTGAGAATGTTCCATGTACACTAGAAAAGAATGTATAGTCCGATGTTTTAGGATGAAGTGCTCTATAAATGTCAATTATGTCCATTTCATCTAATGTGTCATTTAGGGCTACTATTTCGTTATTTATTTTCTGTTTGGATGATCTATCCATAGCTGTCAATGATGTATTTAAGTCCCCTAGTATAATTGTGTTTTGGTCAATTTCTCCCTTTAGTTCTGTTAGTAGTTGCTTGGTGTATTTCGGTGCTCCCTGATTGGGGGCATAAATATTGATGACTGTTATGTCTTCTTGTTGTACAGTCCCTTCACCATTATGAAATGTCCATCTTTGTCTCTTGTTATCTTTTTCACCTTGAAGTCTGTTTCATCTGATATCATTATGGCTACACCTGATTTTCTCTGGGTACCATTTGCTTGGAGTGTCAATTTCCACCCTTTCACTTTGAGTCTATGCTTGTCCTTGTAGCTGAGATGTGTCTCTTGGAGACAGCATATGGTTGGGTTTAGTTTTTTGATCCAATCTGCTACTCTGTGCCTTTTTATTGGTGAGTTCAGTCCATTTACATTTAGGGTGATTATTGATATGTGAGGATTTCCTGTCATTCTATCTTTAGTTTTCTGGTAAGGCTGTGTCTCCATTGTTTCTTTGCCTTTTGTTGTTGTCTATTATTTCTGTGTGGTGGTATTCTATGATGTTTCCCTCTGTTTCTTCTTTTATTTCAGTATATATTTCAATTCTGGATTTATTTTGAGTGGTTACCCTTAAGTTTATGTAAAAGAAAGTTTGATATTTAGAGTATTCCATTTTCTTCAGCACGCTTACTTTCTCCATTCCCATATTCCGGTTCAGGCCTTTACTCTCCCCTTTTTGAGTTTTGGTTGCCACAAATTGTCCCTGTTGATGGTGGTCGAATAGCCTCCTTTAGTATTTCTTGTAGTGCAGGTCGTGTATTAGAAAATTCCCTCAGCTTCTGTATGTCTGGAAAGGTCTTTATTCCTCCTTCATATCTAAAGGATATCTTTGCTGGATATATTATTCTTGGCTCATGGTTTCTCTCTTTCAATAGTTTGAATATTTGGCTCCACTCCCTCCTGGCTTGTAGAGGTTCTGCTGAAAAATCTGATGATAATCTAATGGGCTTTCCTTTGTAAGTTACCGTCTTCTTTTCCCTGGCTGCCTTAAGGATTCTTTCTTTGTCGTTGATTTTAGACAGCTTCAATACAATGTGCCTTGGAGAAGGTCTGTTGGGATTGAGGTAACTAGGTGTTCTATTTGCTTCTTGGATTCGAGGGTCCAGTTCTGTCCACAAATTTGGGAAGTTCTCATCGACAATTTGTTTGAATATATTCTCTGTTTTCTTCTCTCTTTCTTCTCCCTCTGGTATGCACATTATTCTTATATTGCTCTTTCTGATGAAGTCTGAAAGTTCTTGTAGAGTTCTTTCATTTCTTTTAAGTCTCAAGTCTCTTTCTTCTTCTATCTGTGTCATTTCCAGGTTTCTATCTTCGATGTCACTGATTCTTTCCTCCATCTGGTCAACTCTACTACCTAAGCTGGTTATTTTGTTCTTAATTTCTTCTATTGCGTTCTTAATCTCCAGACATTCTATTTGGTTCTTTTTTAAAATTTCAATATCTTTCGTAAAATGCTCATGCTGTTCTTTAATTGAGTTTCTGAGTTCATTTAACTGCCTATCTGTGTTTGTTGTATCTCGTTGAGTTTTTTCAGAACTGCAATCTTGAATTCTCTGTCATTTAAGTCACATATTTCTATATCTTTAAGTGTCTTCTCTGGAGATTTTTCACTTTCTTTCTGAGCTATGTTGTTGCCTTGGTTATTCATGGCGATTACTGGTTTACTATTTCTCTTCCTAGACATCTACAGGAGTGACTTCTGCAACAGGTTGATAGGAAGAGGTCTTTCTTTTGTTTTTCAGTACTTGTCGGTAGAATGTTTTATTATTTCTCCAACTGCAATTTATTTTTCTTCTCCCACATGGTAGTGCTATGTTTTCTCTTCACTATTCCTGCTTCTCACACAATGGGGGGATTCCCTGGGAGACGGGCTTCTCCTCTGTTAATAGTTCGTCTAGGTCACTGGGCTCAGTGTCCCGGTGGGTATGCGGAGAGCTTTTGATGTTCCAAAGCTCTTTCATCTCCTGATTCAGAGCCCGTATGTTTCAGCAGTTCTGTTTAGTCCTGCAGGGATCCGCCCAGATAGGTGGGGTCAGGGGCGGGGTGAGTTGTGAGAGGTGGCCCAGAGCAATGGCGGCGACCACCACCACAGCTGGTCCTGCTTCCACAGCTCTCTCCCCTTTGCTGGAACTAGTTGGGCTGTGAATTTGTGTCTGCGGTCCACAGTTCTCAAAACAGCAAATTTTCTGTTGTTTTGATCTGACACTGCTACTGTTTCGCTTCTAGCACCGGGCAGGTGGGGGCGGGGCGAGCTCTGGGAGGGGAGGGAGGGGGCGGCTAGTCTCAGTGCCTAAGGCTCCGTTCTCTGCTCGGCAGTGCGGGCTTAAACCACCGTTTTCAGCCTTTTTCCCTCAGTCTTTTCTCCGAGGTCTCTGCCGTGAGCGTTGGGTTCAACCGTGTTATATGCTGTCCCCTCAGCCCTGTGGAGCCCTGGCGGAGCCCTAGCAGTCCGAGTTCTTCCCTCTCCCGCAGCTGCGGTGGTTCTGGGAAGCAGTGAGCTTGGTGCACTGAGCGAGGTCTGCGTCCTGCGCCCGCGCGGCTCCGTCTCCGCGCGCTTCTCCCTTTCCTCCTCCCTCCACTCGCGCGAATCTCCCACCTGTAGGTGATTTCAGTCGGTAGTGGGCCTCTTCGTCTTGTCTGTCTGCTGTGCAGGGAGTCCTTTGTGGAGTTTTTGTTGTTCGATTCTTTGTAAATTCCAGGGGAGCTTTACAGAGGCTCACCTCACGCCGCCATTTTTCCGGAAAAAAATAAATTCTTTTGAAATCAAGTGAACTCAGGCTTTGTCTTAGCTCCATCATTTACTATCTATGTATTCACTGGTATCTTACTTAACTCTATTTTCGCCTGATTTCTGTCATGAAAATATTAATGCTATTTTGTACCGCATTGTGTTATTATAAGAATTAAAGGAAAAATGTGAAAAAAATAATTAGGTACCATGCTTAGTGGTAACAATGTTGCAAAATTACAATTTTCATTGTTTTTCCTAAAAATTTCTGCAGCCTGGTGATAAAAATTTAAGAGAATCAAAACAAAACAAGCACAAATCCAAGCAGGATGACTTGAAGTGTAGCAGACAATGCCATTCCAAAGTATGCTTCTGGGTATAGGGATTATTTTGGGTTGATAATGTGGTTTTAAATTATAGAATTGCTTTAGATTACTTGTTTGCTGAACAACGAGGTGCCTGTGCCATAGTAAATACCTCCTGCTTTACCTGGATTAACACGTCTGGTATCACAGAAACTCAAATACAAGAAATTACAAACAAGCCACTTGGCTGAAACAGGTTGATATCTCTTCAGACAATTTTTTATTTATTTGATACCAACTGCTTTGGTTCCTGTGGGCCTGGATACAGAGCATACGAGTGTTTCAGTCTCTTGGTATTATCCTCTGACAGTCATCACTGTAGCCTCCCTGGTGAGCTGTGTTCTCTTGGGGTCTTATATACATGTTCTCAGCCATCAGCAGTACATCAGATGGTCTCACTGTGCTTGAAAAAACAGAAACAAGGTGAACAATGAGATGAACAGCAAAAACCCTCCCCAAACCTGACATTATAACCTATAAGTTCCACAGAAAAATAAGAACAACTTAATCCTAATGGTGACTGACAACAGCACTAATACCAAATTTTTAGTTAATCTCTTAAGTATGAGAGGATGACCAAAAGGGGGAGAATTGTTAAAGTAAATAAACAGGGAGACCATTAGATTGACAGGGCTCTAATGCTTTGGTAGCCTAAGAAAAACCTAAACCCAAGTCAGAGTCAATTTCTGTAAATTCACTCTATCCCAGAAAATGAAATTTAGGGACAATCAATCACAAACAGCCAACTAAGCTTTTCCAAGTATGTCAAGCACTTAAGCTGTAGCCAATCAAATAATTTCCTTGCTTTGCTTCCTTGTCTTTTCTATAAAAGCCTTTCCCCTAGTTCCTACTGGCTGAGTGCTCTTAACCACTGTTAGTGTGGTGTTGCCAGATTTAAATTGATGTTTGCTGAAATAAACTCTTGAAAATTTTAGTGTGCTTCAGTTTATCTTTAATAACCTTATAAGACTCATTAATAAAGTACTAAGTTTCTATACCTGTGGCTTAGAGAATCAAAGCGAAGTCTTCAGAAAATTAAAGATGGAATAGGCACAGTTATTTCTTTTACATGGCTGCAATATTTTATTATAAAATAAATAGATGTGCAACACATGTACACTAAAACTCAATATGGAATAAAAAATATGAATTTATATTCTTCCACATTAAATAAAACCACTTTAAAAATAGACTTTACTTTTTTAGAGCAGTTTTAAGTTTACAGAAAAATTTTGCAGAAGGTATGAGAATGCCCGTATGCCCCTTTCATCCCTACCCTGCTCCACATACAGTTTATCTTATTAACATTTTGCATTAATGTGGTACATCTGTTACAACTGATGAATCAATATTGGTACATTATTATTAACTAATTCCCATAGTTTACATTAGAGTTCATTCTTTGTATTACCCAGTTCCATGGGTTTTGACAAATGCATAATGTCATGTATCTACGATTATAGTATCGTACAGAATAATTCCACTGACCTAAAAATTTCTTGTGTACCACCTATTCATCCTTCTTTTCCTCCATTTGAAACCCTGGCAATGACTGACCTTTTTACTGTGTCTTAGCTTCATCATTTACTATCTATGTATTCACTGGTATCTTACTTAACTCTATTTTAGCCTGATTTCTTTCATGAAAATATTAATGTTATTTTTTACCCCATTGTGTTATTATAAGAATTAAAGGAAAAATGTGAAAAAAATAATTAGGTACCACGCTTAGTGGTAACAATGTTGCAAAATTACAATTTTCATTGTTTTTCCTAAAAATTTCTGCAGCCTGGTGATAAAAATTTAAGAGAATCAAAACAAAACAAGCACAAATCCAAGCAGGATGACTTGAAGGGTAGCAGACGGTGTCACTCCAAAGTGTGCTTCTGGGCACAAGGATTATTTTGGGCTGATCATGTGGTTTTAGATTATAGAATTGCTTTAGATTACTTGTTTGCTGAACAACGAGTTGTCTGCCATAGTAAATACCTCCTGTTTTACCTGGATTAACACTTCTGGTATCACAGAAACTCAAATACAAGAAATTACAAACAAGCCACTTGGCTAAAACAAGTTGATATCTCTTCAGACTTTTTTTTAATTTATTTGATACCAACTGGTTTGGTTCCTGTGGGCCTGGGTACAGAGCGTATGAGTGTTTCAGTCTCTTGGTATTATCCTCTGACAGTCATCACTGTAGCCTCCCTGGTGAGCTGTGTTCTCTTGGGGTCTTATATACATGTTCTCAGCCATCAGCAGTATATCAGATGGTATCACTGTGCTTGAAAAAACAGAAACAAAGTGAACAATGAGATGAACAGCAAAAACCCTCCCCACACCTGACATTATAACCTATAAGTTCCACAGAAAAATAAGAACAACTTAATCCTAATGGTGACTGACAACAGTACTAATACCAAATTTTTAGTTAATCTCTTAAGCATGAGAGGATGACCGAAAGGGGGAGAATTGTTAAAGTAAATAAACAGGGAGACCATTAGATTGACAGGGCTCTAAGGCCTTGGTCGCCTAAGAAAAACCTAAACCCAAGTCAGAGTCAATTTCTGTAAATTCACTCTCTCCCAGAAAATAAAATTTAGGAACAATCAATCACAAACAGCCAACTAAGCTTTTCCAAGTATGTCAAGCACTTAAGCTGTAGCCAATCAAATAATTTCCTTGCTTTGCTTCCTTGTCTTTTCTATAAAAGCCTTTCCCCTAGTTCCTGCTGGCTGAGTGCTCTTAACCACTGTTAGTGTGGTGTTGCCAGATTTAAATTGATGTTTGCTGAAATAAACTCTTGAAAATTTTAGTGTGCCTCAGTTTATCTTTATTAACCTTATAAGACTCAGTAATAAAGTACTAAGTTTCTATACCTATGGCTTAGAGAATCAAAGCAAAGTCTTCAGAAAATTGAAGATGGAATAGGCACAGTTATTTCTTTTACATGGCTCCAATATTTTATTATAAAATAGATGTGTAACACATGTACACTAAAACTCAGTATGGAATAAAAAATATGAATTTATATTCTTCCACATTAAAAAAAACCACTTTAAAAATAGACTTTACTTTTTAGAGCAGTTTTAAGTTTACAGAAAAATTTTGCAGAAGGTATGAGAATGCCCGTATGCCCCTTTCATCCCTACCCTGCTCCACATACAGTTTATCTTATTAACATTTTGCATTAATGTAGTACATTTGTTACAACTGATGAATCAATATTGATACATTACTATTAACTAATTCCCATAGTTTACATTAGAGTTCATTCTGTGTATTACACAGTTCCATGGGTTTTGACAAATGCATAATGTCATGTATCTATGATTATAGAATCATACAGAATAATTCCACTGACCTAAAAATTTCCTGTGTACCACCTATTCATCCTTCTTTTCCTCCATTTGAAACCCTAGCAACCACTGACCTTTTTACTGTGTCTATAGTTTTGTAGTTTTACAATATATACATGTATCAAATAAACATATCATACACCTTAAACTTACACAAGGTTGTATGTCAATTATATCTCAATAAAGCTAAAAAAAAGTTTTACAACTAGTTGTGGGGATGTAAGGTATAGCATAAGGAATATACTTATAGTCAATAGTATTATAATTACTACATGTGGTGTCAGATGGGTACTGGATTTATTGGGGTGATAGATGGGATGGAGGTTGGGGACAGGGTGAAAAAGGTGAAGGGATTAAGAAGTACAAATTGGTAGTTACAAGACAGTCATGTGGATGTAAAGTAAAGCATAGGGAATACAGTCAATAATATGGTCATATTAAAAGATAACAACCATGTATGTAGTGCCAGGTGTGTACAAGACTAGTCAGAAGGATCACTTCTTAAATTATATAAATGTCTAACCACTAAGCTGTACACCTGAAATTAGTATAAAATAATATTGAATATCAACTGTAATTTAAAAATTAAAAAAGGGGGGAAAGGAAAAAGAATAATTGTGGATATGTCCATTTCTCGTTTCAGTCCTACCAGTTTTTGCCTCACCTAGTTTGCAGCTTTACTGTTCAGTGCAATATATTTAGAATTGCTTTATCTTCTTGGTGGAGAACACTTTTATTTTAATGCAATGCTCCTCTCTATTTCTGGTAATTCTCTTTGCTCTGAAGTCTACTTTATCTGATATTAATACTGTCTATTCTGCTTTCTTTTGATTCATATTTTCATGGTATCTATTTTCCATCATTTTATAATGTACCTATATGGCAACAAATGAAATGAATTTCTTGTAGACCTTAAAAACTGAATCATTATTTTCCCCATCTGTCAGTCTTTTTTTCTTTTTTCATTATTAGTTTCAGTTTTTTAATTATTAGTATAAAACAACATAATGATTAGACATCTATTTTAATTAGTGTATTAAACATTTATACTTAATGTAACATTGATATGTTAAAGTTTAAGCCTGTTATTTTATGTTTTCTGTTTTGTTGTGTTCCTTATGTTTCATTTCGATGTTTTCTTTTTTCTGCCTCCTGTAAGTTACTTAAACATTTTTAAAAATTACCTTTGATGCATTTGTAGTACTTTTTTTTAAATTAAAAACTTATTGGTTGACAATGGTTAGTAAAATTACATAGGTTTCAAGTGTACAATTCTGTAATACTCTGCACTTCCTGGAATTTTATGTCTATTTCTTTTGCCAGGTTAAAAATCTTTTCAGTCATTATTTCTTCAAATAGGTTATCAATCCCTTGTTCTTTCTCTTCTTCTGATACCCCTATGATGTGAATGTTTATATGCTTCATGTTGGCCTGGAGGTCTCTTATACTATCTTCGTTTTTTAAAATTCTTTTTTTCTTTTTGCTATTCTGATTGGGTGCTTTCTGCTATCTGGTCTTTTAATTCAGATTTGATTCTCTGTTTCATATAGTCTGCTAGTGATTCCTTTTTCTGCATTCTTCATTTCAATTATTGTATTCTTCACTTCTGATTGGTTCTTTTTTATGGTTTCTATGTGCTTTTTTATGCTTGCTGTGTCTTTGTTGAAGTTCTCATTAAGTTCTTTGAGCATCCTTATAAGCAGTGTTTTGAACTCTGTATTTGGTAGGTTGCTTGCCTCCATTTAATTTTGTTCTTTTTCTGGAGTTTTCTTCTGTTTTTCTTTTTTCCCATTTGAGACGTATTTCTTTGTTTCTGCATTTTGGCTGCCTCTCTGTGTTTGTTTCTATGTATTGGTAGACCTGCTAGGTTTCCCAGTCTTGGCCGGGTGCCCTTATGTAGTAGGTGCCCTGTGGGGCCCTGGTACAGTCTCCTTGGCCGCCTGCTTGAGGTGCTCCAGGAGTGTCCCCTGTGTGAGTTGTGTGTGCCCTCCTATTATAGTTTAGTCTTGATTGCTATTGGCACATCAGTGGGTGGGATTCTCCCGTAGGCTTATTGGCTATGGTGTTTGGTGTTGTCCACAATCTATGGGCTTTGCAGGGGGCTTACCCTACTAAATGGGATTCACCCCAGTGGAATCTTGTGCCTGTTGAGACTGCCCTTTGTGTGTGCTGCTTGTGGGACTAATTGGGAGGTGCTCTGCTGTGGTCTGAAGCCAACCTCCAAGAATTTTGGTTCTGGGGCCTCTTGGGAGTGGCTCTGTTACAGGCCCATGTCAATGATGGCCTATGACTGGCTGGGGACTACCTGGTAGGAGCTACAAAGCCATTGTGGTTGTTCACTGCCAGTGCTAAAGTTGGAGGTGTGTGTAAGAGGCCATGCTGTGAACAGAGGATGCATGCCACCAGTACCAGGCCTGTGGTAGCTCCACAAAAAGCCAGGGCACCCCAACGCCTGCTGCCAACTGCTGACTACCTTAAGGTTCAGCCACTGACAAAGTCTTATTTGGTATGCAGGTTGGGTGAAGCAGGACTCAGTGAGTCACTAGAGTGTAAAGAGTTGTGGTCACCAGGTTAATGTAGATTCTAGTTTGGTGCCAGTGCTGAGACTGAAGCTACTCAACAAAAGTCTTAGAGCACACCAAGGCCAGTTGTCACCTCCCTGGGGTCTGTGGACTCCCATAGTTTTCCAAGAAATAGTGCAATGTGGGTGGCGCTGGCCCTTTGCTGAGAAAGTCCTCCTGGTGTTGAGGGATTTGGGTGGGGCAGGGTCCCAGGGAATTACCATGGTGGAGCAAGTGCATTTCACCAGGCCAATGTAGATTCAGATTTCAAATGGTTGTTAATATTTGGTTCTATGCAAAACAATGTCTACTCTTACAAAAGTCCCGGGGTTCAAAGATATCATAATGTTTATTTATACTTTTGGTTTAAAATATACATTAAAAATACTATCATGCTCTAGTGGTTCAATAAGTAAGTGTGTTGTGGCTGTATTGCCAATAATCACCTTTCAGGATGAAATACAAACAAATATTAAGGACCCTTTTACATGGACCAAATGTCTCTGTGGATATTTTCGACAGGACCAAATGTCCTGCAAGGAAGTCAGATCAGTCAGGGATAATAAAGTAGTAGAAACTGAAACTCAAAACTTTGTGTGTCTCAAGATTCAAGATGCTTTACAAGACTGAACAGCAAGAGGTTGACTGGCTGTTGAGAGTGTTTAATACCACTAGCATTAAGCTACTACTCAGCACTACTGAAATGAGGAAACTACCAGATTTCCAGAGATCCCCAAATGCATAATACTTTGAAAGATCCCCGGAGCCCAGGGCAAATTTTTCAGAGATATGAGTGACCCCAATCCCCATCCATGAGGGGCCACCCCAGGACTAAGTGAACTAGAATCAAAGCAAAAGCTACCACCAGTGGATTGCTCCAACATCATAGTTGAGACTTTTTATGACAAAGGAGAATCCAAACCCAAAGGCACCAGCTCTAAAGATATAGAAGAAGAATCCCTTCCCTTGCTACTTGGATATTTATGGCTTGGAATCAAGACCACTCTTCTATCATGTTTATTACTGCAAAGGTATAAAGCCAGTCACTGGAAGATGTTGTCACATAGCAGCCTACCCATCTTTCCGCTCGTACCTACCCATAAAGAAAGGAGAGTCTGTGAGACGGATCCTTACAGGGACTTTGCTTCACCTTTGTGCTTGCACCTTATGTCTCCCTGTTTGGTCTCAAAGGATGGCTGGTTAGCCAATGACGGGTAAGATTCCCCAGGGGGAGAATGACCTAAGTCAGGCGCAGCTACGTGGGGACCATCAGGAGAACTCACGGGGCTGATAGAGGTAGGCATAGACCCCCACATTCCCCTGACTAAGGAGAGCGTCTGCCTCTGTGGCTGTATTCCTTCCCTCAACCTGCTTGGGAAGAGATTCAATGATGTGATAACATCAGTTCTCCATCTATTCATGTCAGTAAGTTTCAGCATAAAGGTTTTGTCCCTGGGGAAGTACATCCTGAGACTTATGGTTCTACTGCTTGCAGGCAAGGGTGATTAGTTTGAATCAGTTTCCTAGTATAATGTATGAAATTCACAGACCGTGGAGAAAACAGTGTTACTTCCTTGTGTGTACATCAATAAAATCCACAAGGTGGCCTGATTCGGGACTCTCAGTCCTTTGAGGCTGTGAGACACTTGCCCCTATTTCATAAATCTCTTGACTTCTGTTTCTTTCTTAACCCTTTGCCGCCCCTTCTCGTTCTCTCACTGCCCGTGTTGCGCTGGATGTGACAGGAAGACATTAGATGAAGCCCAACTCCTTCTCCATATGGTTGATGTAATTCAATGGGTCTCTCACTTCTTTGAACATAAGTACCTGGATGAACTGGATTTCATCTCCAATCCTGAACAGGCCCCAATCAACCCCAAATCCAAAGCATTTTTTTACAGGGAGCCCCCCCAAATTACAGGACTTCCCTCTTCCCCTTTGTGAAGACTTACCATACTATTGAGGAGGCCCACCAGAAAGAAATGCTCACCAACTCCCAGAATTTACAGCACCAAGGCAGCCCACAACCTCAAGGGAAGCCCTGGGGTGCCAGGTCCTGCAACCCACTTTGTAGAGCACTCTTCCCACCACTTGGTCCCAGAACTCCCATGCTAATCCTATTGGGAAACAGTACCTGGGACAATTAAAATCAGCAGAGGGCCTTCTACTCGCAGTTCCACCAGTTGGGGGTCCTGAATGATCTAATATCTGGACAGCTCTGACATAAACTCCTCCCTTTAAATCAAGCGATTACCTTGCTACAAAGCCCAATCTCAATGGCCCAGAAGCATTCAGATGGTCTCAAGGCTCCTACTTTCTAACCAGTAGACTTGGCAACCCTTCAGAGCATTACGCTAGGGACTCTGTAGCTCTAACCTCCTGAGCCACCGGGCTGGCCCCTGTGTATTTAAGTTTTGATAGGCAATTGTTAATCTTCATTGATTGGTGGCTGGCTTTATTAAAGGGTAAGATGGTGGACCTAATAACCCCAGTGTCAAGCATATCTTTAATGACGGACTCTCTGTACCTTGCTTCACCTGATATTTTGGTGTATTTACTGTTTTGACTGGAGCAGGCAACTGGACAGGTTCGCATTTGACAACTCCTGTGAGAAAACCTGGAGGTGGTTTATTCCACCAAGTGTGTTGCTCAGTGCGGGCATTAATATCTATCGAAGGAAAAGAGAGATTTTGGAGAGGGCACCACAACTGACAACTGTTTTAGAAATATTGTGCCAGTAGACACATCTAGCTTAATTTGTACTATCTTTACAGTTTTACCTGCTATGCCTTGTAGTCTGTAGGAGATTTCCTTGGGGGGATTTAGAAGGGTTACCTGGAATTAATATGAATTTGGCTCCTTTGTCTAATACAGCCAGGAATGTCTGGTTATTGCCTTTGTTCCTGTGGACTACCAGAGTTATAACTGGCAACTGATTTCTCAACAGAAACTTTGTAAGCAAGAAGGGCGTGGCAGGAAATATTCCAAGTGATGAAAAGCAATGACATACAACCAAGATTACTCTACCCAGCAAGGCTGTCATTTAGAATTGAAGGACAGATAAGGAGATTCCCAGACAAGAAAAAGTTGAAGGAGTTCATCACCACCAAACCAGCATTACAAGGAATCTTAGAGGGACTTCTTTAAGATGGGAGGGGGGTTAAGGATGGGTGAAAGGGGAAGGAATTAAGAAGCACAAATTGGTTGTTACACAGTAGTCATGGGGATGTGGGGTACAGCATAAGGAATATAGTCAATAATATTGTAATAACTATGTATGGTGCCAGATAGGTACTAGATCTATCAGAGTGATAGATGGGAGTGGGGTTAGGGGCAGGGTGAAAAAGGTGAAGGTATTAAGAAATACAAATTGGTAGTTAATACAGTATGGAGAATATAATCAACAATGTTGTAAAGATCAGGTAAGCTGCCAGATGGGCACTGGACTTATCAGGGTGATCACGTCATAGATGTGTAGATGCCTGACCAATGCGTTATACACCTGAAGCTGAAGTAGAATACTATTGAATGTCAACTATAACTAAATATATAGGTATATGTAGTCACGGGATGACACAGTAGGTAAATGCTGTGCTTACCTTTTCTCATGACCACATCAAAATTACAACTAATCTGCAAAACAACTATTATTGAGAATTGCCTAAAATCAAGCTGAACTGAAGTCTTTTAACTAAGGACGTGCAGAAAAAGCCACCTCCAGACTGGTAGGAAGGGCAGAGATGAGGAATGGGCTGGTCCCACACCCGCGTGTGACCATTAAAGATCGGTTGGGCTATTTCAGCTGTGGGGGGTCCCCCCACCCCTGCATCCCCGAGAGGAGCAAGAGATCCCAGTCCCACACCAGGCCAGGGTTCCAGTGCCAGGGAGAAAAGTCCCCATAATTTCTGGTTGTGAAAACCAGCAGAGATTGTGACTGAGTGAGAGTGACAGCAACTACCCTCCCAGGCACTCCTCTTAAAGGGAACATGCACAGACTTACCTACCAATGAAATCACTTGCTCTGAGCTCCAGTGCTAGGGCAGCTGCTGGAGAGGTGACAGGGACATATGGTGGGGAACTGAGTTGTCTGGCTTGTATCAGGAGCTGGAGAGGCGGCTTTCTCCCGGATGGGGGAGCTGCTGGAGACCATTGTTTCTTTGTTGAGCCCTCCCACTTCCCAGCTTGCGAGCACAGGTAGCCACCGTATCTGAGTCTCCGCTGTTCATTCGCCAGGCCATAGTGATTCAAGACCCCACCCTGTCCAACTTTTAGGCCCACCCAGGCTGCTTCCAGTGACTTTTTCATGGAGACTGCCTTCCTTGGCTCAAGCTGCAGACTTTCCTAGGATTTCTCAAAGGTTCACAGGACCCAGACAAGCAGCATCTGGCTTGACCATGTCCTGTACCTCTGGCTGAGCAGCCCTAAACCGGCACTAGAAGCAGTCAGCCTTGGTTCAAGGCTTGGCCTCTCAAGGCGCTTCCAAGCACAGCACGGGTGGTGGCCATCTGCGGATTTCTTTGTGGTTCCTGCCAGGTGTCCCCTGGTGGAGCATGGGTTGTGGCTGAACTTGACCTACAGTGGATCTCCCTCCAACGTGTTCCTGGGGCTGATGCCCAATTGGCCTTCTTCAAAACAAGCTGGAGCATTACTAAGCCACCTCCAAGTATGACAGACCCAAGGGGTGGATCCGGCAGACACCAGAGTTCAGCTGAGGCAGATTCTGCTCTGTAGGATCTGTACAGCAACTCTTCCACTGCAGTCAAGGGCAGTTCTCACAACCAGTGAGCCCAAGGGTAAGTCCTTCCCATTGATGTGCAATTATCAACCTAGGCTCAACTACAAGAGGAGGGCATACACAGCCCGCACCAGGGACACACATGGAGTGCGTGGCTCAAGTGACCAGAAAGACTGCACCACTGAACCCCACAGCACACTACATAAGGTCACTCTACTAAGACCAGAAGACACAGCAACCCTACCTAATACATAGAAACAAACACATGGACGTAGCAAAAATGGGGAGACAAAGAAACATGTCCCAGATAAAAGAACAGAACAAAGCTCCAGAAAAAGAACTAAGTGAAATGGAGATAAACAATTTATCAGATACAGAGTTCCAAACACTGGTTATAAGATTGCTCAATGATCTTCGGGAGAACTTCAACAGAGATAAGAAACATAAAAATGGAGATCAAAACCATGAAAAAGAACGAGTCAGAATTAAAAGATACAATAACAGAAATGAAGAATATATTATAGGGAATCAATCGTAGATTAGATGACATGGAGGATCAAACCAGTGATGTAGAAGATAAGGTAGCAGAAAACACCCAACCAGAGCAGCAAAAAGAAAAAAGAATCCAAAAAATTGAGGAGAGTTTAAGGGGTCTCTGGGACAACATCAAGTGTATCAGCATTCACATTATAGGTGTACCAGAAGAAGAAGAGATAGAGCAAGGAATTGAAAACCTATTTGGAGAAATAATGACAGAAAACTTCCCTAACCTGGTGAAGGAAATAGACATACAAGCCCAGAAAGCACAGAGTCCCAAACAAGATAAACCCAAAGAGGCCAACACCAAGACACATCATAATTAAAATGCCAAAGGTTAAAGACAAAGAGAGAATCTTAAAAGCAGCAAGAGAAAAGCAGTTAGTTACCTACAAGGGAGCCCCCATAAGACTGGCAGCTGATTTCTCAACAGAAACTTTGCAGGCAAGAAGGGAGTGGCAGGAAATATTCCAAGTGATGAAAAGCAATGACATACAACCAAGATTGCTCTACCCAGCAAAGCTATCATTTAGAATTGAAGGACAGATAAGGAGCTTCCCAGACAAGAAAAAGCTGAAGGAGTTCATCACCACCAAACCAGTATTACAAGGAATCTTAGAGGAACTGCTTTAAGATGGGATGGGGCCTAAGGATGGGTGAAAGGGGAAGGGATTAAGAAGTACAAATATATACACAATGGAATACTATTCGGCGGTAAGAAAAGATGATATAGGAACATTTGTGACAACATGGATGGATCTTGAGAGTGTAATGCTGAGCGAAATAAGTCAGACAGAAAAAGCAGAGAACCATGTGATTTCACTGATATGTGGTATATAAACCAAAAGCAACAAAAGAACAAGACAAACAAATGAGAAACAGAAACTCATAGACATAGACAATGGTTTGGTGGTTGCCAGAGGGTAACGGGGGCGGGGGGGTGGGGGGTGGGAGATGAGGGTAAGGGGGATCGAATATATGGTGATGGAAGGAGAACTGACTCTGGGTGATGAACACACAATGGGATTTATAGATGATGTAATACAGAATTGTACACCTGAAATCTATGTAATTTTACTAACAATTGTCACCTCAATAAATTTAATAAAAAAAAAAAAAAAAAAGAAGTACAAATTGGTTGTTCCACAGTAGTCATGGGGATGTAGGGTTGTAGGGTATAGCATAAAGAATATAGTCAACAATATTGTAATAACTAGGTATGGTGCCAGATGGGTACTAGACCTATCAGGGTGATAGATGGGAATGGGGTTGGGGGCAGGGTGAAAAAGGTGAAGGTGTTAAGAAATACAAATTGGTAATTAATACAGTATGGAGAATATAATCAACAATGTTATAAAGATCATGTAAGGTGCCAGATGGGCACTGGATTTATCAGGGGGATCACTTTATAGACTGTGTCCAATGCATGATACACCTGAAGCTGAAGTAGAATAATATTGAATGTCAACTATAAATAAATATATAGGTATATATAGTCACGGGATGTGGAGCACAACATAGGGAAGATAGTCAATGGTATTGTAACAGCTATATGAGATGTCAGAGGGGTAGTATCTTAGGGGGTGGCTTATCACTTTATGAGAGGCTTAAATGTCTAACTGTTATGTTGGTTTGTACACCTGAAACTAATAAAAAAATTTACTTAAAAATAAATAAATAAATAGCCCCGCCATTATATATAACCTACGCAGCCAACAGCTAAATTCACTCACACTAACGCCCTTCCACCTTTGGCATTATATAAGTGCCATTGTACTACAGGACCCTCTGAATATCATACCTGGGAAGACTCGCACCTGTAACACATTTATAGCAGAGAGGATGGGCCCTTGCCCAATAAAAGATCCAAGGTCTGGCCACTTCTGTTAAGTTTCTCAGCATAGCGTGGTCACCTGAGAGCCAAGCAAGTACTCTCACTGTAAAACACCAGCTCCTCACAATCGATCTTCCCAGTACACTACGTCCGGCACAGTATGTACATATTAGGCCTCTTTACCTTTTGGAGGCAACATATTCCACACTTATCCATTTTACTTAGGCCTATTTATCCTGTTACATGCACACTGGCTTCTTTCCAATGGGAAGGACCTTTACAAACTGCCTTACAACTGGCTCAGAAGACCACACAACAGGCCTTGTCCTTTGTGCCTCTGGGCTCTGCCTTCTGAATTGAATCACTGGAGATGCCTGATTACAACTCATGGAGTCTCTGAACTAAGCAAAGCTGTACCTGGCTGCCATTGAGTTCTGGACCAAATGTCTGCTCCAGATGTCAAGCTGGTACATGCCACTCAAGCACCAAATCTTGGCAGCCTGCTGGGCCCCTTTACAGACAGAGACCATAACAAACTTACAGCTCATACTACTTCACACACAAGTCCCCGCTGTGCCTTGAGTCAGGGATTCAGCATATCAGGAGCTGTGCACAGACACTGAGAATTCCCTGTTAACATGAAATGTTAAAATGGAAATGGTGTCTTCAGGAAGGGCTAAACCTGACGTCAAAGGCCTTTCCAAATCACAGGAGGATTAGGCTTCCCCCATGCTCAAACCCTTGCCCACTGACACTGAGGTACTACTGGGGTGACCCCATGCTGGCCTCTCTAGAGGTTCGGAGAGCCCCTAGGGACCAACCATCTGACATGGAAAGGGAGCTGTTGTACTTTCCATCACTGCACACAATGTAGCCCACAGGAAGGCTGCAGAATATCATCCTGCAGTGACACAGTCCTAGTCCAGATGGTTCTTCAAGTTCATCCCAACTGGCAGAGCTGGCTTTACAACAGGCCATAAAAATGACACTCTTAAGGGCACATTTTTACTGACATCTGACATTTTACTCATAGAGCTTAGAGTCTGGTCTGGACAATGGCAAAAGAATAATTTCACAATGAAGTAAAAGCATGTCTAGAATGCCTCCATTTGGAAAGAAATAGGCAACTCACATTTGCCAATTGTGGTCACTCATCTCAGTATACACACTCCAAAAGAAGCACATTGTAGTAACATTGTAGACGCCTTATCCAATTTACATGCCTGCTCCAAGGCCCTGAACAAGCCACTCCCAGAGTACCAGACGCAGCCCCCAGACACAACTATTCCACCAGACATGCTATGCCTATTAGCACAGTGAGCACATACTACATCAGGAAATAGAGGAGTGACAGTACTCACTGACTGAGTATATCGTTGTGGCAACCCCCTCAACCAGCTCTGGCCAAAGTGCTGGTAGATAATTGCCCTTTTCACTCCCAAACAAAACTCTGGAAGGCTCCCAGATGGAGACTTCTGCCCTGGGAAAACTTACCCTACTAGGTATGACAAAACGATTTTATTGGGCCCCTGCTGCCTTCTGCAGGAGCTAGTAGGTATGCAACCACCATCATCAATACCTTCACTGGACTTCTGCTGGCTTCTTCTTCCAGAAATGTTGCTTCCCATTATGTAATCTCCCTTTTAGCCAGGTAAATATTAATCTCCTTGGTCCACCAGACGTCATAGATTCAGATCAAGGTATCCATGTTACATTCTAAGTTGTTCAGAAAATGGAATCTTGTGGAATTTCCAACCAGCTTACAGGATCCAAGCAGCTGGACTGATAGAGAGACACTATATCCTATTCAAAGATGAGCTCCTCAGACTTCTGGTCAACCACCAAAATGTTCTCTGTATCTATGAGTTTGTTTATGTTTTATTATTTGTTTATTTGTTCTTTAGATTCCACATATAAGTGAAATCACATGGCATTTGTCTTTCTCTGTATGACTTACTATACCCAACACAATACCCTCTAGGTCCATCCAAGGTGTTGCAGATGACAAGATTTCATTCTTGTTAATGGATGAGTAATATTCTATTGTATATATGTACCACCTTTTCTTTATCCATTTATTAATTCAGGGACATCCATGTTGCCTTCATATCTTGACTATTGTAAATAATGCTGCAATGCACATATGGATGCACATGACCTCTCGAGGTACCATTTTGGATTTATTCAGATAAATACCCGGAGGTGGGATTACTAGGCCCTTACTGTCCTTGTTATAGCCTTTGTTTTAAAGTCTATTTTATCTTGAATAAGTATTGCTACTCCAGTTTTTGTTTGTTTGTTTCATTTTCATGAGATATCTTTTTCCATTTCTTTACTTTTAGTCTGCGTGTATCTTTCTATGTGAAGTGAGTCTCTTGAAGACAGTATATGTAAGGGTATTGTTTTCTTATCCATTCAGCCACTCTATCTTTTGCCATTTTAGTTTGTTTTATCTTAAAGAAATCCCTATAACATTCATTGTAATACTGGTTTGGTGGTAATGTAGTTTTTCTTGTCTGTGAAGCTGTGTATCTGTTTTTTTATTCCGAATGATAGCTTTGGTGGGTAGAGTAATCTTGGTTGTAGGTCTTTATTTTTCATCACTTTCAATATTTTATGCTAATCTCTTCTGGCCTGCAAAGTTTCCATAAATCCAAAGGAACAGTGGATTAAGAGGTTCAAATTTCTAGTTGGAAAACAAATAAGTCTTGGCAATGTAATTAACATACGACACAGGAAATATAGTCAATAATATTGTGATAGCATGGAATGATCTCTGTTGGTTGTTGGATTTACCACGGCGATCATTTTTCTAGGTATATAAATGTTGAATAAGTATGGTGTACACCTGAAATTAATATATTATTGTATACTAGCTAACAGTTTAGTGGTTACCAGAAGTTAAGGGGGTGGGGGGCTGATAGAAGAGGGAAAAGGGGGTCAAATGTACAGTGATGGAAGGAGAACAGACTCTGGGTGGTGAACACAATGCAATGCATGGATGATGCATTATAGAAATGTATACTCGAAACCTATATAATTTTACTAGCCAATGTCACCTCAATAAATTTAATAAATTAAAAAAAAAACCTTTAAAAAAGCACAACATGGTACTGGCATAAAAACAGACACATAGATCAATGGAACAGAATAGAGAGCCCAGAACTAAACTCACGATTATGCGGTCAGTTGATCTGACAGAGGAGGCAAGGATAGGCAATGAGGTCGACAGTCTATTCAATAAATGCTGTTGGGAAAACAAACAGATATAGACAAAAAAATTAAACCGGACCACTGTTTTACACCATATACAAGAAAAAAATCACAATAGGTTAAAGAGTTAAACATAAGACATGAAACCATAAAACTCTTAGAAGAACGCATAGGCAATAAACTCATTGACATTTCTCATAGTAGTATATTTCTGGATATGTCTCCTTGGGCAAGGGAAACAAAAGAAAAAATAAACAAGTGGCACTATATCAATCTACAAAGTTTTGCATAACAAAGGAAACCATCAACAAAACAAAAAGACATCCTACTGAATGGAGAAGATATTTGCCAAGGATACATCTAGTAATGGGTTAGTATCCAAAATACATAAAGAACTCATACAACTCAACACCAAAAAAACAAACAATTCAATTAAAAAAATGGGCAGAAGGCCTGAACAGACATTTCTCCAAAGAGGACGTACACATGGCCAACAGACATATGGGAAGATGCTCAATGTCACTTATCAGAGAAATACGATTTAAAACCACAATGAAAAACCACATCACTCCTGTCAGAATGGCTATCTTCTCTAAATCAACAAACAATTGCTAATGAAGATGAGGAGAAAAGGGAACCCTCATGCACTGTTGATAGAACTGCAAATTGGTGCACACACTGTTGAAAACAGTTTGGAGGTTCCTCAAAATATTAAAATTGAGTACCATATGACTCAGCAATCCCACTTCTGGGTATTTATCTAAAGAAATCCAAAACACTAATTCAGAAAGATATATGCATCCCTGTGTTTGTTGTAGCATTATGTACATTAGCCAAGCTATGAAAGCAAACTAAGTGTCCATCAATAGATAATTGGATAAAGAAGAAGGGGTACATATATACAACAGACTATTACGTGGCCATAAGAAAATGGTATCTTATAATTTACAACACTATGAAGGGACCTAGAGTGTATTATGTCAAGTGAAGTAAGTCACACAGTGAAAGACAAATACCGTATGATTTCACTTATATGTGGAATCTAAAAAACAAAATAAATGAACAAACAAAACAGAAACAAATTCATAGAAACAAAGAACAAAACGAAGGTTGCCAGATGGAAAGGTGATTGTTGGGCTGGATGAAAACAGGTGAAGGGATTAAGAAGTAAAATTTGAGTTACAAAATAGTCATGGGGATATAAAGTACAGCATAAGGAATAGAGTCAATAATATTATAATAACTATGTACAATTTCAGATGGGCACTAGATTTATCAGGGGGATCACTTCTCAAATTACATAAACATCTAACCACTATGCTGTGCACCTGAAACTAATATAAAACTGAATGATCACTGTAATTAAAAATAATTTTTAATTATAAAAAGGAAATGATAGTATTCACAGTAGCAGTAAAAATGTTAAGTATCTGGGAATAATTCTAACAAAAGATGAACAAAATTTCTATACTGTAAGCTAGAAAACATCATTGGGAAAAATTAATGGACCTACATCAATGATGAGAATACAGTTTAGAGATCTTGAGTAAATATTTTCAAGATGTCAGTTCTTTCCAAATTAATCTGTATTCAGTAAAAATCTCATTAAGATCAATAGTTTAGTGGTTACCAGAGGGTAAGGGGGGAGGGAGGGGTGGGAGATGAGGGTAAGGGGGATCAAATATATGGTGATGGAAAGAGAACTGACTCTGGGTGGTGAATACACAATGGGATTTATAGATGATGTAATACAGAATTGTACACCTGAAATCTATGTAATTTTACTAACAATTGTCACCCAATAAATTAAAAAAAAAAGATCATGGCAAAAATTTTTGTTTGCTTGTTCGCTTGCTTTGTTTTTTTCTTGTTTCTTGTTTCTTTTTTTAGTATGCGAGCATTGTCAAACTGAATTTAAAATTCATGTAAATACTGTAGTCTGAGATTAGCCAAGGAGCGTTTGAAAAATAAGAACAAACTGGAAAGATTTAGTACAAGATAACAAAAGGCATAGGAGTTAACATTGTGTGGTATTAGCTATATTTGTTAACATAATGTGGTATATTAATTAACACAGTGTGGTGTTGCCTCAAGTGTAAACAAACTGCACAACAGAGCAAAATAGAAACTCTACAAACATATCCCCTTCCAAATAAAATGCTCTGGTCTATGGTGGCAATGCAGAGCAATGGGGAAAAGATGGTCTTTTCAATAAATGCTGCGAGGTCATTTGAATGTCCCTTTCAGAAAATTAACTGTGATACCTACTCAAATTATCAATAAAAATCAATTCCAGATGGATTGAAAATATTTAGATAAAATTCAACATTGAAGCAAACTGGGCCTTGAATTTCTGTGGAGGAATGGTTTTATTAATAGTTGCAATTTTTTAATCAGATGTAAAACTATACAGATTGTGTGAGTGGGTGTCAGTCTTGGTAAATTATGGGGTTCAGATTAAGGAAGGGTACAAATTGTTTGCCATTCATTTCATGGGGCGGTAGGTTGTATTTCCCCTTCCCTGGAATCTGGACAAGCCCTGACTCACTTTGCTTGTTAGTATGTGGTGGAAATGATACCTCACAAGTTCTAAGGTGAGGTCTAAAGAAGTCTTGCAGCTTTCACTTTTCTCTTTGGGGTCCCAAGATGTCAAGTAAGAAGTTTGTCTCACTGCTGGTGGGGCCACAGGCCACGTTAGAGCCACTGGAACTTCATGCAGAGAGAGAAAGTGCCTCAGTGCCCCAGGTGAACCTCCGGAGGATCTCAGACTCAGCTACCATTTGACTACAACTCCATGAAAGATCTGAAGTGAGAACCACCCACTAAGCTCAATCAGTACCCAGAACTGAGAAAAATCATTAAATGGCTAGAATTTTAAGCCATTAAGTTTTGGAGAAATTTGATACCCAGAAATAGATAATAAAATATTGTGTTTTTAAAGGAATTTCATCTAAAATATCAAAAGCACTAATACAAAATTCTTTAATGTATCTTCTTAGTATCTTTTTAATGCCTGTAAGATTTGTAGAAATGTCATCTTTTTCATTGCAGATGTTAATAATTTGTAGTTTTGCTTTTTCTTCTTTATCAGTCTTATATGTGGTTTATCAAAAGAAAAGAAAAGAAGGAAGGGAAGAAAAGGGGGGGAGAGAGAGAGAGAGAGAGAGAGAGAGAGAGAGAGAGAGAGAGAGAGAGAGAAAGAAAGAGAAAGAGGAAAGCTCTGGCTCAACTGATTTTCTTTATTGTACATCTATTTTCTTTTCTTTCGTTTTTCACCACCATAATCAGATTTATTATACCAATGGCACTAATACAGCTGGAGGTGCTCATAACATTGCATAATATTTCCTGCCTTTCTAGCTTCTGTCCAAAGAAAAATGTCTACTACTCCTTCCTTCCCCTTTTCTTGGGTAAAATCCACGAGTGGTCATTTACCCAAATAAAGCTCTTCATGCATTTATTTAAAATATTTTTGGACAAGAGTTTCCCTCTGAAATGGGGGGGGGGGAAGAAAGAAAAGAAAACAGTGTTGGGTGCCCCATCCCGCCTCCCCACCAGCCAAATAAATCCCCATGGCTAGGGCATTTCTGTTCCTTCTGAAATCTTGAAATAAATATCGAAAGAAACGGCATCAAGTGTTCATGTTGAGCGATGGCACAGAGTGGCCCCAGAGCCTGCCAGGTGCATGTCATTGGTCTGGACAGTCCCGAGGTGTCCTGAGAATGTGACGGCTTGCTTTTGTGGTTGATTGTGGGCCAGCGAGGGGCTGCACCCGCGTGGCAGGCTGCAGGAAGGGCAGTCCAGGAAGTTGGCCAGGGCCAGGATGCCTTCCTTCAGGCCTTTGTGCTTGCGCACCTTGGCCACCACTTGGCTGGGACTGCTGGTGTGTCGAAGGCGCCTCCTGGAAGGATCTGCCAGGGGTCAAACACGCACTGAGGGGAGGCCTGGCCACCCGTGTTGGACCTCAGGTTGGCGGTGAAGCCAAAGGACCCATTGACAGGCGGGTTGGCCTTCACGACAAACATCGGGGTGCCAGCCACCTGGGACTCCTCAAAGACGTGATCCCACTTCCTGTTCAAGACAACACAGATGCCACCGACCACTTGTTCTGAACACTAGCTCGCCACAAGGTAGATGGACTCCACAAGCCCGGGCTGGGTGGTCGGCACGCTGGCATAGAGGCAGCCTGGGCCAGTGGATGGCCACCCCCGCAGTGGGTGGCATTAGCACACAGCCTTAAGTCATGACATGGAAGCGCACAGCCCGCGTGTTCCCCTCGCACAGTGTGCCCTCTTTAGTGGCCGCTGGAAGCCGGCCACCACGCTGTCCTTGATCTTACTGAGGCGCCCCACACGCTTCGTGACGTCGGTGAGGGCCCAGTGCCATTGGGCTGAAAGCACCAGATCTTGCGGCTCTCGGCCACGTCCCACTGGTACTTCTCCGCCGGTAGTGGGCCCGCTGCCTGAGCTCCTGGCGGAGGACACCTCGCCCTTGTCGATGTCCTCGGCATATACATCTATTTTCAATTGTATATTCTTTCACCTTTATTATTTCCTTTATTCTACTTTTTTGAGTTAAATTTACTTTTCTTTGATTCTTGAAAGTTTAGATCTCTGTTTTTTATATGTAGCTCTTTTTATTATATAAACATTTTAATCTATAAACTTTCTCCTTGGATGTTGTGGAGGAAAAGGAACCCTCTGACAATTAAGATCACGAACTCATCCTAGAAAAAGTGCTACATACCTCATTGCTGAATATCACTACGGTCACCTTCGAAGTACTCCCCTTGGGAAGCTATGCACCGATTCCAGCACCTAGTCCTCCTTTCAAAGCAATTTTGGACTCTTTTTTTGGAATGGCCATCAGAGCTGTTGTATAATCTTGATGTCCTGAATGTCATCAAAATGTCTTCCTTTCAATATTTCCTTTATATTTGGGTAAATAAAGAAGTCATTGGGGGCCAGATTAAGTGAGTAGGGAGGGTGTTCCAATACAGTTATTTGTTTGTTGGCTAAAAACTCCCTCACAGACAGTGCTGTGTGAGCTCGTGCATTGTCGTGATGCAAGAGCCATGAATTGTTGGCAAAAAGTTCAGGTCGTCTTCATGCAGTCTTTTCAGCACTTCCAAATAGTAAACTTGGTTAACTGTTTGTCCATTTGGTACGAATTCATAATGAATAATCCCTCTGATATTGAAAAAAAGTTAGCAACATTGTTGCAACAAGTTCATGAACTTAATTGTCAGACTTTGTGCACTGTTGGTGGGAATGTAAATTGGTACAGATGCTATGGAAAACAGTATGGAGGTTCCTTAAAAAATTAAGAATAGAATTACTGTATGACCCAGCAATCCCTATCCTGTGTATCTACCCCCAAAAAATCTGGAAACATTTATCTGTAAAGCTATATGTACCCCAATGCTTATTGCAACATTATTTACAGTGGCCAAGACATGGAAACAATTAGATGATTGGATAAAGAAGATGTGGTATATATACACCACGGAATTCTACTCTGCCATAAGAAAAGATGAAATACTGCCGTTTGTGACAACATGAATGGATCTTGAGATTATCATGCTAAGCACAATAGACAGAAAAAGTCAGGAACCATATGATTTCACACATTTGTGGGATATAAAACTGAAAGCAACAAAGGAACAAGACAAAGAAGCAAAAACTCATAGACACAGGCAACAGTTTAGTGGTTACTAGAGGGTAAGGGGGGAGGGAGTGATAGAGGAGAGTAAAGGGAGTCAAATATATAGGGTGCCAACAAAATGATGTATACACATTTTAAGATAACATCTCTTAAAATACGTATACATTTTTATGGCACCCCCAATATATGGTGATGAAAGGAGAACTGACTTTGGGTGTTGAACAGATAATGCATTATATAGATGGTGTATTATAGAAATGTACACTTGAAACCTATATAATTTTACTAACCAATGTCACCCCAATAAATTTAGTTAAAAAATATTTTTCCTCTAGGAACTGCCTTGGTTGCATATCCTAAATTTTGAAAATCTGTTTTCAAATTCTCTTATTTCAAAAAATTTTCTAATTTCTCATCCTATTTATTCTTTGATAAGTTATGGATTATTGAGAAATGCATTACCCTGCTTCCAAAAATTTGGCTATTGTCTCAGTATTATTGATTTGTAATTTAATAAGATAGTAGCCAAAATACATACATACATACATACGTACATATAAATATATATATGTATATACATATATATATATTTATGTGATTTTAATCCTGTGAAATTTACTGATACTTGTTTTATGAGCTTTTTCATGGATTGGTATGCTTCATGGATTAGAGATTTGTTTATGACATTTAAGGAAATATTTATGCTGTAGTTATTGGATGTAGTCAATACACATGTCAATTATAAATGTCAGTTAGGTAAAGATCATGAAATGTATTGTTGATATCTTTGATTTCCTTACTGATGCTTATTTGTATGAAATTATAGAAAAGTTTTTCTCCCTTCTATTTACTTCCCAATCTCCCATACCACCACCAGGAACTCAGCAAAGTTCTGGAAGGAGAATCATTTGACAAGGAACCTCTACAGATCCATCCAATCCATCACACAATCCCACATGGCTATATAAAACTTTGCTGGTTTCTCCTTCCCCCATCACAACCTCCCTTTCTGTGCCAAGCCCAGTCTCCCACCCATGTTGATGTTCAGCAGAGGACCCGAGGGATGTCCCTGCTCACCTAAGCAGAAGATGTCCATCTCCAGCATTTGGCATTGTTAGAATTCTTAGTATCTATAGCTCTTCAAATTCTTTAAAAGTAATGTTTTTCTAGTACCCACCTGACACTGTACCTAAAACTAATATAAAATAATATTGAATGTCAACTTTAATTTTAAGATGCATAGCGTCACAGGGATATACAATACAGTACAGGTAATATAGTCAATAATATTCTAATAACTATGTAAAGTATCAGATGGGTAATAGACTTATTGGTGTATCACTTTCTGAGGTATATGAATATCTAACCACTGTTGTTCTTTACACCTGAAACTAATAAAAAAAATAAAAATAAATGATTTTCCCAGTTTACCTAGTTAGTTTAGTTTACACATATTTTGGTTCTTATAGTGGCAGGTAATGATGGCCCTGATAACTTTTATTGTCCTATCTGGTACTATGATTTATGATTATTTTTCTTAGCTATGTTCATAGTGTTAGTTCATTCACTTAAAACTTTGTATATTATTCCCTAATATGACTATTCATTAATTTACCTGTTCTCTATCGGACATTTTTCCTGTTCTGTTACATTTTTTATATGTAGTCTTGCGCATGTATGTGAGAATTTATCTGGAGGGTAAAGACCTAGGATGGAAGTATTACATTATCCAAAATACCCAAAGGGGTGTACCAATTTATGCTCATACCACCATGTACCATCTTGCAGCATGCTGTATTTTACATATTTTACAAGTTTTTGACGTACAGCTTTTTTACAACTGAGACAAATTTGTCAGTTTTTCTTTTAGAATTTGGATATGCTTTTATTATTCCAAACTCTGGTACAATAAACATTTAATTTTATATCTCCTTCAGCTTATATTGTATGTTTTTTAAGATAAAACTCTAGAAATGAATTTTTGTTGTTGTTGATCTTGTAGCATTTACATTTTGAAATTCAATGGCTACTGTTGCCACCCACTCACAATCCCAATGACAGTATAGAAGAAAGTCCATTTCCATAGAATCTCCTAAAGTACTGAGTTTTTTTTTAAAAACTATCATATTTGTCAATTTGGAAGAAGAAATATTTCATTGCACTTTTAGTTGAATTTGCATTTTTCTGATTATTAGTTTGAATAAGTATTTTATGTTTATTGACTATTGCTAAATTCTCTATAAATAGTCTACACTTTGCCCAATTGTCTGTTGGGTTTTTGTTCATCTTTTTATTGACTTGTTGGAAATTTTACATAACAAGAAGACCCAATGTCTATCGTGTGTTGCTAATTTTTTTCCTGAGCTTTATATATTTCTTTTAATTTTATTTTCTCCATGCAAAGAAATTTTTAATTTTTATCAAACATGCTTTTCCTTTATGTATTTTGCACTTTGTCTTGCTTAGGAAGATCTCTTTTTCAAACAGATTGTTTTTAAGAGGTTTATTGAGATATAATTTACATACCATAAAATTCAATCGTTATACATATAAAATTCTTTTTTTTAATTAAAGTTTATTGGGGTGACAATTGTTAGTAAAGTTACATAGATTTCAGGTGTACAATTATGTATTAAATCATCTATAAATCACATTGTGTGTTCACCACCCAGAGTCAGTCTCCTTCCATCACCATATATTTGATCCCCCTTACCCTCATCTCCATCCCCCACCCCCCTTACCCTCTGGTAACCACTAAACTATTGTCTGCGTCTATGAGTTTTTGTTTCTCATTTGTTTGTCTTGTTCTTCTGTTGTTTTTGGTCCATATACCACATATCAGTGAAATCAGTGAAATGGTTCTCTGCTTTTTCTTTCTGACTTATTTCGCGTAGCATTATAATCTCAAGATCCATCCATGTTGTCACAAATGGTCCTATTTCATCTTTTCTTACCGCCAAATGGTATTCCATTGTGTATATATACCACAACTTCTTTATCCATTCATCTATCGCAGGACATTTTGGTTGTTTCCATGTCTTGGCCACCGTAAACAAAGCTGCAATGAACATTGGAGCACACGTGTCTTTATGTATAAATATTTTCAGATTTTTTTGGTAGATACCCAGGAGAGGGATTCCTGGGATATATGGTAAATCTATTCACAATTTTTTTTAAATTAAATTTATTGGGGTGACAATTGTTAGTAAAATTACATAGATTTCAGGTGTACAATTCTGTATTACATCATCTATAAATCCCATTGTGTGTTCATCACCCAGAGTCAGTTCTCCTTCCATCACCATATATTTGATCCCCTTTACCTTCATCTCCCATCCCCCACCCCCCACCCCCCTTACCCTTGGTAACCACTAAACTATTGTCTGTGTCTATGAGTTTCTGTTTCTCATTTGTTTGTTTTGTTCTTTTGTTGTTTTTGGTTCATATACCACATATCAGTGAAATCACATGGTTCTCTGCTTTTTCTGTCTGACTTATTTCGCTCAACATTACACTCTCAAGATCCATCCATGTTGTCACAAATGTTCCTATATCATCTTTTCTTACCGTCGAATAGTATTCCATTGTGTATATATACCACAACTTCTTTACCCATTCATCTATCGAAGGACATTTTGTTTGTTTCCATGTCTTGGCCACCGTAAATAAAGCTGCAATGAACATTGGAGCACACGTGTCTTTATCTATAAATGTTTTCAGATTTTTTTGGTAGATACCCAGGAGAGGGATTGCTGGGTCATATGGCAATTCTATTTGTAATTTTTTGAGGAACCTCCACACTGCCTTCCATAACAGCTGTGCCAGTCTGCATTCCCACCAACAGTGTATGAGGGTTCCTTTTTCTCCACAGCCTCTCCAACATTTGTTATTATTTGTCTTGTTGATGATAGCCATTCTGACTGGGGTGAGGTGATATCTCATTGTGGTTTTGATTTGCATTTTTCTGATGATTAGTGATGTTGAGCATTTTTTCATATGTCTATTTGCCATTTGTATGTACTCTTTGGAGAAATGTCTCTTCAGGTCCTCTGCCCATTTTTTAATTGGGTTGTTTTTCTATTGTTGAGTTGCATGAATTCCTTGTATATTTTGGATATTAACCCCTTATCAGAGACACTGTTTACAAAAATCTTCTCCCATTCAGTTGGTTGTAGGGAGCTGGAGCATTAAGGGTTAAGAAAATGTAACTTCAAGCAGAGTTTGGGGGATCGCTAAGGGGAACTCCGATAAGCATAAAGAACAAACAGACACCAGCTGCCCCGGGAATGGGACAATATCAAAAGGTCTAAAGACAATCAGGGCCAAACTTTGAGAAAACATAACTAATCTGTACTTGCTGCCTCAGCCGCTTTATGTAACCTTCTTGTTTCTGTGTGTATAAAAGAAAGCAGAAAAATAAAGTAGGCGCTGCAGTCTAATTAGAACTGCTAGCCCTCCCGATCCCATCTTTGTCTCTTGTCTATTTTTTTCTCAATCCTCACTCCCCACTTCAGGAACCGTTCGTCTCGTTGGCAGGCTCCGACAGTTGGTGGACTCTTTATTTTGTTGATGGTTTCTTTTGCTGTGCAGAAGCTTTTAAGTTTCATATAGTCCCATTCATTTATTTTAGCTTTTACTTCCATTGCCTTTGGAGTCAAATTCATAAAATGCTCTTTGAACCCAAGGTCCATAAGTTTAGTACCTATGTTTTCTTCTATGCAGTTTATTGTTTCAGTTCTTATGCTTAAGTCTTTGATCCATTTTGAATTAATTTTGGTTCATGTTGACAGATAGCAGTCCAGTTTCATTCTTTTGCACGTGACTTTCCAATTCTGCCAGCACCATTTATTCAAGAGGCTGTCTTTTCAACATTGTATGTTTTTTGCTTCTTTGTCAAAAATTGTCTGTACATATTTATGTGGTTTTATTTCTGGGTTCTATATTCTATTCCATTGGTCTATGTGTCTGTTTTTCTGCCAATACCATGCTGTTTTGGTTATTGTTGCCCTGTAGTACAAGCTAAATCAGGAAGTGTGATACCTCCATTATTGTTCTTTTTTCTTAAGATTGCTTTGGCTATTCGGAGTCTTTTGTGTTTCCAAACAAATCTGATGATATGTGTTCTATTTCTTTAAAAAATGCCATTGGGATTTTGATGGGGATTGCATTAAATCTGTATATTGCTTTGGGTAATATGGCCATTTTAACTATGTTGATCCTTCCAATCCATGAGCACGGAATGTTTTTCCATTTCTTTGTATCTTCTTCAATTTCTTTTAAAAATGAATTATAGTTTTCAGCATATAGGTCTTTCACATCCTTGGTTAAGTTTATTCGTAGGTATTTTAGTCTTTTTGTTGCAATTGCAAAAGGAATTTTTTTTTTTTATTATTTCTTTTTCTGAGATTTCATTGTTAGTATGTAGGAATGTAATGGACTTTTGTACGTTGATTTTGTAGCCGGCAACTTTACTGTATTCGTTGATTGTTTCTAATAGCTTTTTGGTGGAGTCTTTAGGGTTTTCTATATATAGCACCATGTCATCTGCAAAGAGTGACAATTTAACTTCTTCATTCCCAATTTGGATGCCTTTTATTTCTTTCTCTAGCTTGATTGCTCTGGCGAGGACTTCCAACACTATGTTGAAAACCAGAGGTGATAGGGGACAGCCCTGTCATGTTCCTGAACATAGAGCAAAGGGCTTCAATTTTTCACCATTAATTATGAGATTAGTTGAGGGTTTGTCATATGTGGCCTTTATTATGTCAAGGTATTTTCCTTCTATACCCATTTTATTAAGTGTTTTAATCATAAATGGATGTTATATCTTGTCAAATGTTTTTTTCTGCATCTATTGATATAGTCATATGATTTTTGTCCTTTATTTTGTTTATGTGATGTATCACATTGATGGATTTTCATCCCAGGGGCACAAGGATGTTCCTTGTGCCCCTGGGATGAACCCCACTTGGTTGTGATGAATAATCTTTTTAATGCATTGTTGCATTGGATTTGCTAGAATTTTGTTTAGGATTTTTGCATGTGTATTCCTCAGAGATATTGGTCTGTAGTTTTCGTTTTTTGTGTTATCTTTACCAGGTTTGGTATCAGGGTAATGATGGCCTCATAAAATGAGTTAGGGAGTACTGTCTCTTCTTCAATTTTTTGGAAAAGTTTGAGCAGGATTGGTATTAGATCCTCTTTGAAAGTTTGGTAGAATTCACTAGTGAAGCCATCTGGTCCTGAACTTTTGCTTTTGGGAAGGTTTTGGATGACTGATTCAATTTCATTACTGGTGATCGGTCTGTTTAGATTTTCCAGTTCTTCATGGTTCAGCCTAGGAAGGCTGTATGTTTCTAAGAACTTGTCCATTTCTTCTAGGTTATTGAATTTGGGTTGCCATGTATGCTGCCATGAGAGGCTGGTGGCCACGCTGGCTGGCAGCCATTGTGAGCGGCCGGCAGCCAGTGAGAGCTGCTGTGAGCAGCTGACTGATGACCAGAGACCAACTACCTCAGCATGGGGAGGGGGTAGGGAGCACAAGGCTCATAACACCAGCATGGGTCAGGGAGCTGCACCCTTCACTAGACTGAGAAACAATGGCTTGAACCAGAGTGGGTGGAGAGCAGGGAGGCAGAAGAGGGGGGAGAAAAAAAGACAATAAGTTAAATACAAAAAAAGCAAATTTGGTTGGCTTTTCTGCTACTAGTAGCAGGAAGCATTTTCATTGAAATATTCATGCCATGCACCTTAATTCTACCTGATAATTTCACATCACAGTTCTCAAATGAAACGAGACATCTCATTTCTTCATCTCAAAGAACCGAGCAAGAGTGACGTTGCCACCCTGGGATCAAACAGAACTTTCCCCAGCTGTATGCACACTGCAGACATTACCACTGGCTTACCAAATTCTCCAGGATGATAATGTTTTGCACAAATAATATAAAATATAATTAAAATATGCATAAAATGAGCTTTGAATTTGCTTGAAAATAAAATACTTGTCTCTGATGGTGGAGAAATTATAAATGAATATTATTTTGAAATTAATTTCTGAATCAATGATCTGCTCTTTAGATTTGATTTACATTTGAAGTTGACTTCAGATGGAACGTAATAGCAGAACCCATCATGTTCTTAACTAATTTAATTGCCTTTCTCTGAAACTTATCCAACTCCTTTGTATTATTGAAGTTCATAGAATTGAGAACTATATACTGATTAACAATTATAGCTCCAGAATGTTTTATGCAAGGGTCAAAAAATGTTTTGATTTACATTTCTAGCTTTTTTCCCCATCATGTACCTTTTGTCAAGTTTGTTTCAATTGTTATTATTTTCAGTTTGTATATATTGTCCTTTTAAACTTTTGACTTAATTTTTCTATTATGTAAAATATTTGAATGTTTCTCAAGATAAAACTATTAAATAAGATATATTCAGGAAAGTTCAGCTTTCATCTCCATCTCCCTCAATCTTTAATTTGCACTATAGGCAATGATTTTTTATAATTTTTTCCATTGTTTCTATTTACACATATGAGTAGCTAGCTAGGTAGCTAAAGTAAATGGACATAGCCATGTTTTTCTCTTCTCCTCCTGTATCTTGTTAAAGGAAAGGTTGCATATATACAAACTCCTGCACCTTCCTCCAAACATATTTTGGAAATTATTCTTTGGCAGAGTAGTTTCTAATTTTCTTCCAGCTGCAGAGTATTTCATTGTTTGGATATACATCTGTGTATTCATACCTTCCCCCTTGCTTCCCAGCATTGTCTCTGGTTTCTGCTAAGATCCATACAGGATTCTCCTGTGACACATAGGTTGTCACACAATTCAGAGGCCCTCAGAAATTATTTTCAACTAGAGTTGCGATTTTGTCCTGATGGCCTGAAATCTATTTGTGGGGAAGGGTGCATCTGAAGCCAAAGTGTAAGCATGCGACTGATTTTTATCTGGACCGAAAAGAGATTGAGGGGTTAAAGCCCGCCCTTAATCTAATAAAAGGTGTTCAAGAAGTACTCAGGTTTAGATACACTCGTTAAAAAATCAGCAACAGAGACAAAAGAATGTGATTATAAAAATTTGAAGGCATCATGAACTTACAAGTTATCTGCATTTCTTATATTTGTTGTCCCCTTTCTTATCCCATGGGATGAATGGACCTGTGTGTTTGGCTTCGAGAATGCAAAGACAGAGGCCACCATGATATGGGGTCATTAGGGGCTTTCTCCTAGCTCAGCTCAATATGGCTAATTACAGGAGGCAAAAACCCAAGAAAAAACAGGGAAGAAAGCAGAGAAACCTTCCATAGCACATGTGACCAAAATTCAGGATTATAAATGAAAACCAATAAGTTGTGATGAAATCCTCCCTTTTTCTTTTCTTTCTACTTCTTGTCCTTAAAGCTGTATGAAGCAGGTGATTTTCACTCCATATTTATTTCAGAAAAATGTTTAAAGTAATGTGCGCGGAAGGTGAGATCAGATGCACAGGGGACAGTGAGGGCTGAATACAAAGGGGACCAGGAATGAATGAGGAGAAGGTACTGCACTCAGTACTGGGGACGTCCAGGTCAAGGGTGGGGACTGAGGGAGACGTGAGGGGGCACGTGTTCTGCAGAGTCACTGAACCAGGAGCAAACCAGACTGTGAGGAAGCCCTCTCTTCGTGGAATCAGAGTCAAGCAGGAAACCTTTTCATGCTGCGAAGAAGCTGGGCCAGAAGGCTCTTCTCTGCGTGTCCCCTCCTTCACTTCAGCTCAGGAGTCCTGCAGACAGAGGTCAGTGTTGTTTTCAGACTTAACACTACGAGCAGCTCCCTTTCCCCTCTCAGGGCCTCGTGTTGTAACACTGTAGTAAGGAGGGGAGATTCCTAGGTCTCCCTGAGCCTTTTATTAAGTGGAGAAGAAGTTTTAGTGTAAACGGCCTGACCAGAAGTCAGGTTCAAATGCCTCCCATTATTTCTGTCTCCTGTCTGCCACCTCCAACTTCTATTCTTGGGAAACTGATTATGTCTCTAAAAGAGGATTAAACAGAGTTACCTGTTGGCTGAAGTCCAGAGTGTCCTGAGAAAGAGAAGGCAGAATATATACTTAAAAGATATGAAGGTAAATCTGTCCCCAAACACAATGTTCCCAGCCCCCGAAACCCCTCCTAAAATTTGTCCAACATCACAACCCACGTTGCCTGATACCAGAATAAAGAGGAGAGCAGAAACGAGAGCCTGAGCCCATGGAGTTTCTGTCCCAAGCCCAGATCCCATGTAATTCATCAGCCTAACGGCTCTTCCTTCATTTGCCCCCGTATCCTCAGCCAAGCGCTCCATGCATGTTAACCATTTTCTCATTTCTACAGGCCATCACTTCTTATGCTTCCATATACCAACCATGGGCTGTTGATTTCTGAATTGCCAGGGAATCTGAGGTCAATTGGGGGAAGAAAGTCCTCATACAAGGCCTCTGATACACAGAGAACTAACTTGAGCAAAGTCCCATTTCCTCCCCCATAAAGCCGATGGGGAGTGTCAGCTGCCCACAGGTTCCTTACCTTTCTGATTCCTGAAGTAGGTGAACAGCCCCGCCCCGAGGAAGAGCAGCCCCAGCACGAAGCCCCCGATGCCACTCAGCATCTTGCTCTGTGCAGAGTCAGGCTGTGCCCCTGAGACAAGAAGCTCCTTTTAGTGATTTTTATCCCAAATGCAACTTCTCTCATTGAGACTTAGGGATCGGGAGCTTTGAGAATGGGGAAGAACTAGAATAATTGGCCATTTCTGGAAAAGAGATTTAAAAATCACTGAGCAGATACAAGGACCAGGCACTGAATTCACTGAAACATCACAGCCCCAACATGTGTCACTACTGCAGCATCTGAGGGACGAGGAGCCTGGGACTCAGGGAGGTTGAGTCGCTTGTCTAGAGCGACAGAGCTCATAGAAGGCAGAGCGGAGACTGGACTGTCCTCGTGTCAGGAAGGTCCCCACGTTGTAGAGGATGCACCTCTTCTCAGGTCACAGTGAACAACTCAGAGCAACAGAGCAGAAGTGCCAGCCCAGCCCGAGGCAGGGACGGGTGCCCAGGGCCTAGGGAGAACCATGAGCTGCGACATCATGAGAGGACTCAGTAGGGGCCATGTCCTCTCTGCCTGCCAGGCATCGGGCCTGCCCAGGAGCTACAGGATTTATAGAAACTATCACTGTCCCCCCATGACCTGTACTGAAGGACAGGAGAACATGAGCCAATGAAAACATGGTGGAGGAGAAGAGAACCCTGACGCCCAGGGATAAGAAAGTCCCCTCATGGTGGGTGAGGCACTTGTGAGGTCAGAAAGCTTCTCACTCCATTCCACTGTGATGGGGCTCGTCCGGCTTGGGTGCTGCACTTGGCAGGTGTAGACCTCTCCACGCTGAGGAACTGTTTCCAGCATCACCAGGGTCTGGAAGGTCCAGTCTCCATTACGGATCAGGCCTGTGGAGACGACCCCAGCCTCCTCTTCCTGGCCATTTCGCCACCAGCTGACTTCAATGTGGCCTGGATAGAAACCATTCACGGAGCAGACCAGAAGGTTGTGGTGCTGCAGGCGCTGGGTCTTTGCAGGATACACGGTCACTGTAGGCTCCGCTGGGAGAGAAAAGGGGGGAGGTAGGTACGTGAGGAAGACAGAGGACATCTGCTTGGTTGGCTGCCGTCCGGTCTCCAGGCTCCAGTCCCAGATGAGGTCTCGGGCAGGCCTCCCTCACAGCTGGCCATGTGGCCCCCAGGAGTCAGCATGAGCCTTGGGTCTAGTCCTTACAGCATAGGGCCATTAGATTTGAGAGATGTTGAGGACTTGTGGGTATGTTGTTCCTAGTGTGAAGTAGTTATTCATTGTTGAATTGAAGTGTTTACAAATCTTTGCAAGGCACCTAATGCATTAATTCAAAGTGTGATTTTTGGAGCAGGGCTGCCTGGGTCCAAATCCAGGCTCTGCCTCTTACTGGTTGATCTTGGGAGAATTTTTACATTCCCTTCTCCCTCAGCTTTCTCACCTATAAAGGGGATACTAACTTACCTCTTAGGGTTATGTGAGGATCAATGCACCCCAAATATGTAAAGCAATAACTGAAATTTAGCCTTCAATATATGTTAGCTATTTATTATCCTTGTTTATTTGGAGAGAAAATATCAGTCAAAGCAATGTGGATGAACAGGGGACAACTGCAGGTAGATGGTGAGATAGAATATGACATCCTGGGAATGCTACACTCACACTTTAGAACTCCTAGAAATGGTTCTACCCTGGGAAGCAGGAAGGACACAGGTGATTCTCTGTGAGCTCAGTGCCCAAAAAGCCTGAGTCCTGGAGGAGAGGGAAAGGAGCAAGGGAAGTCATTCATTTAAAAAGTTCTTATATTTACACTCAGCTGATCCATCTCTCTTCTTTGCAAACAAGCAGATTTATTATTGGAATTGTTATTTTATAATTGTCTCTCTTTCTCAGCTGACATTTGGTTCAGGACAGGGTCTGGAACTCAATACTGTGTGTGTTTAGTGCCCTAGGCAATCCCTGGCACTACCAGCCTCAATAAATACAATTTGTTTTTATAAAAAATATGGATATATACAATGGAGTATTATGCAGCCATAAAGAAGAATGAAATCTTACCATTTGCAACAATATGGATGGACCTAGAGAACATTATGTTAAGTGAAATAAGTCAGACAGAGAAAGACAAATACCATAGGATCTCACTTATATGTGGAATCTAAAGAAAAGAATAAATGAATGAACTAATCAGAAACAATCTCAGAGACATAGATGAAAAACTGAGCGTGTCTAGATGGGAGGAGGGGTGGGGATGAGGGGGAAGGTGAGAGGATTAGAAAGAACAGTGGGTAACCACGAGATTGCCGCAGGGATACGAAAGTCAATTTTGGGAATGTAATCAATAATGTTGTAAAGATTTTGTAGGGTATCCGATGGACACTTGTCTTATTAGGGAGACCACCTCAGGGATGATGTAGATGCCTGATCACTGCACTGTACACCTGAAGCTGAAGATGAATAATAACGAATGTCAACTACAATTTTATATACATGTATGTATATGTATATGTATATATATGTATATATATATATATATATATATATATATATATATATACTTATAAAAAGTGGAGTACAGCATTAGGAATAGAGACAGTGGAAATATAATGGCTGTATGAGATGTCAGAGGGATAGTGGATGGGGGAAGGGGGTTATCACTGTGTGAGGGATATAAATGATAATTGTCTATTACATTTTTTTGTACACCTGAAACTAATTAAAAAATAAATAACAAAGATGGATAAACCAGGGGAAAAACATTTTTACAGTACCACAAAATGATATATTTAGATTGATAGTCAATCATTGCTCACAACTTTGCAGTATATTTCATTAAGTAAAAATGTTTAAATTCATAACATGGAAAATAATGAACCAAATCAAAATATAAACCACAGACTGGAAAAAATGCTGAATCAAGTATCAGCAAAGTGTTAATCATTGCTGGATAGGAAACCCATAAAATTGCCAAAAAAAACAGGAGGACGTCAGAGATAAAAGACAATAGATAATTCATAAAGCAATAACAACAATTAGCCAAAAATATGTGCAAAATGTTTAGGAAGTTTAGATATCAAAGAAACATAAATTAAAACTAAAAAGTCTGTTAATTTTCAGCTGAGTGGCAACATTGAAACAAGATCTAACTAAAGGCAATGTGAGGTAAATTGTTACAACTATATAAAGAAATAATATGTAACTACTTAAAAACTACTAGCATTATATAAATAGTAACATCAGTATGTTAAATAACAAAATTATAATTCAAAAAGCTGGTTTCACAATTATTTCAACTATGTAAAAATAAATACACTAAGAAAAAACCCCAGGAAATTTAGAACTAAAAGGAGCCTCAGAAAGATCAGAGGTGTCTCAGAGGTTCCCCCACCCCTCAAAATTAGTCTAATACTTTTCCTCAAAGAAAGGTTTATGCACAAACACATCACCCTTATTCCAAAGGTTTCAGAATTAAGAAGCCGTGTAGCCAAGACAGACAGTGACTCGCTGCCTCACATTCCCCCCAACCTTTCACATTCCTCATCTCTGCTCCCCTAAACCTCCACCCAACCACAGACACCACCATAAATTTCCCTTCCCTCACCTCTGAGCCCCCATCCATGCTTCCTCCACCTCCTGTCCCTGCACTGCCGCTCTCCCCCATGTCACCTGTCCACAGCGGCCACCGTGGTCCCCTGAAGGCTCCCTCCAGCACAGTCCCCACTCCGGGTCCTCACACCCCCACCCTCCCTCGGGGTCCTCACACCCCAGGCCACCCCCCCACCACACACACTCTCTGTCCCACCTCAGCGCACACGCACCCCTCACACACTCGCCTCACAATCACACACACACGGACAAAAATCACACACTGTGTCCTGGACATCACGCCCTCACACGTCCCCTCAGAACTTGCGCACGTTCACACACAATCCTACACACTCACCCCACTGACCACACACACACACACACACACACACACACACACACACACACACGCCCCCGCCGCGCTTACTTTGCCGATGCACCAAGAAGTTATCTGACACCCCGTAGTTGTGTCTGCACACGGTGTCCGTCTCCGCCCGCTTCCGCTCCAGGATGTCCTTCTGGCTGTTGTAGTACTCGGCGGAGCGCCGCCCCAGCTCGGTCACCGCCACGAACTCCCCCACGTCGCTGTCGAAGCGCGCGTACTCCTCCCGGTTGTAGATGATTCTGCTCACAAGCCGCACCCGCTCCGTCCCGTTGGTGAAATGACACTCGGCCTTAAGTTGCTCCAAGAAATGTGCTGTGGGGACAGGAAGGGTCCGGTCACACTGGTTACACACTGACCACGACGTCCCCCAAAGCGGGGCGCCCAGGTGGGGTGGGGACACGAGGACGCCCCCGTTTTTGGCCCCGCGGCGCCCCCACACCAGCACCCGCCGCTTCATCTTTAATCCGCCCGCGGTGCGCGGTGCGGGAGGGGGGCCGGCGGGGCTGAGAAAACCCCTCGGACCCGGAGCCTTTGGGATCCACTGGCTCCGTGCTGCGCTGCTGACGCCCATGGGGGAGCGGGGCAGGGATGTGTCCCATCACCGCCTCCTGCGCCACCTCCTTCTAGAAGCCTCCACACTAAACACACCGCCCCCTCCTCTCATCCCACAGCGGGTCCATGTACATGTACTGCCTCCTTCATTCTGTAAATATATCATTGTCACCGACCTGGTGACAGGCCCGTGCTGCGCCTGGGAACCCGAGTTAGGAAACCCAACGTCTCTACTCCTGCAGCTTAACATTCAGTGCAAGTGAGGAACAAAACCCACCACACAGAATTCACACAGGAGTGAGAAATGTCAGAGGAAAAGTTCTAGAACAGAGAATAGTAGGACGATCTAAATTACATTAGGGTGCAGGGAAGGGGTCCCTGAGTGACATTTAAGATGTGACATGAAAGGTTAAGTTGGTGTGAGCTGGAGAATCGTGTGTGTGTGTGTGTGTGTGTGTGTGTGTGTGTGTGGAAAAGGGAGGCACATTTCTGATAAAGGTAATACCATGTGCAAAAGCCTGAAAGAACTGATCAACTTCCTCCAGGAACCGGAAGCAAACAGTTCTCTGAAGCACAGGCAGTGGGAGGAAGGAGGGGAAAGCTTAGACTGGAGAAGCAGGTGGAATGGGCGCTGAAAAGCCTGTGGATGGCATTAGGTGTAACTTTATACAGAATGTAACAGGAAGCTACTGATGAGTTTAAGGAGACTAGAACTGTGATGCAATACAGGCCCACAATCCCCTATTTGAATTTCTAAATCCAGAAATCTTAGACAATCAAATCTGTGGTGCCAACCTCATTTGGTAAATCTGACTTAGAGTCAGTCAGACATGTCTCAGAGCTCTTATTGGTCAATTGGCCACATGTGCTTCCGCAATTTATGTTCAATTGAACTAAGAAGATTTCAGAAAGTGATAAAAAAAATTCTGTGGTTAAAAGTGGGCTGTGACTGGAAAAAGCCCAAATCCAGGACACCTGAAAGGGGTAAGCATTTTAGGTGTGCATTATGTTCAAAGAAGGAAACATGAAAAATCAGACAGATATTTTCTAGCTGGCTCAGTAACCGCCTTGTGTCAGTGGCTTATGTTCAGTGCAGGCGAGCTGGGCTGTGAGAAACCTGTAAAACGTGACTGTCCCTGTACAATTGCTCCACATACAGCTCTCGTGAGCTTCTTGTAACAAGTAAAGTTCTGGGTTTTCATTTCCCCCGGTATGAGAGCTGTGTTGCAATTTTAGAACCAAGGAAACTCTTATCCCCTGAAGAGCAGTTATAAACATCTTTTAAATTCTGTTCTCACTGAGGTTTACAGATATCTACAAATCCACAGCTTTCTGAAGGAGGTCAGCTGCTAGTGTTTATTATGAAGCTAATAATTAATAAATCAACTTGAACAAATGTTTGGCACAGACTTAGGCTATATCCATCTTTTCAAATGGCCTAGCAGATGAAGACTTTGGAAACTATCATGTCATTATGAGAAGAAAATCATATCAAACTCCATATATGTAAAAGCTTATCAGTTAAAAATTTAAACAAGGCAGAGGCTGACATAAAATATATGTATACTGAGCACTGACAGTGATGCTTCTGTGGGGGATTCCGAGTTGTGGAAACAGGGGAGTGAAGACCGGGCTTGCTCCCCTTCAGCCGCCTCAGCCTTCCTGTCCCTTAGACACAGCACACATCTTCCACACTTTGCCCTTTCCCCCAGTCCCTCTCTCTGGAACACTTGTCCCTTAGGTCTTCACATGGCTGGCTTCTCATCATTCATGAGTCAAATGTCTCTAAATGTCACTTTCTCAGGCAGAGCTCCCCAGACACTTGAACTGAAGCAAGTAAATCCAATTCTCTCTGTCCCATAATCCTGATTTTTTTTTTCAGAGTGCATATTGCTCCTGAAATTTTTTTCTTTGTTAAATGTTTATTGTACTTTGTCCCCTAACATTAGGTAAGTTCCATAATAGGAGACTTTTCTATCTTATTCAGAAATAATTATCTGAGCCTACAACAGCCCAGTACAGAATTGTTGCTCAGATGGGTACCTGTGGTCCACGTGAGTAAACCTGGGGTGCTGGGACTTGGTCATTGTGGGGATCCTGGAAGCAAGAAGGGGCTCAAGCCCCAAGAGTCTTTATTCTGATGACACATTATATCCCTTCCTCTTCATGTGAGAAATTTACACAAACTTCCTCTTTCTCCTCCTACTAGTTGGAAGAAATAGCACAGGTGAGGAAATGGTGTTTTAAGAAACAGTAAATTTCATCTCATCTGATACATCTGTTATAGCGCTGAGGGCTGCGCAAACTTCGGAGATTCTTGGGAAAAGTAATGACATAGCTGGGGAAAGAATAGGGAGGAACTGGAAGTAAAGGTAACCAAGCATGGCTAATTAAGGAAAAGAGAAAATATGACAAGTGAACCTATGGAATTTGGGGCCAAGACCCCAGGAGGCCAATGAGTTCCATTGACTTGCTTACTGGCTTTCAGCCTGTGGGACATAAGAAAACTTCACATTCCCTCAGTACTCAGGGTATGGAGTTTGAACCATAAGAAATTGCTGATACTTGACTATTTTTTTTATTACACAAACAGAATTTCATATAATTTATGCTCTACTAGTTGAATCTTTTTCTGTGCTCAGGCCAGAAAAATGGGAGACGTAGGAGAAACTAATAGTATACAAAGGTTCAAAATAGATTCATAATGAACCTGAACCTGCCAGGCTTTCAGAAGGTGCCTGAAGTCCTTTAAGGCTTCAGAGAACAGCCCCCAGATGCTCCTCACCTACAGGCTCAGCCCACGTCGCAAGGGTCTCTGCTTCCGCTGCAGGGTGCTTTCCATGGAGGAACAGAGGGCACTAACCCCACCTACTGTCCGAGAGCCTCCCTTAGAAGGGACACAGGCCTTGTAAACATTGGGGTTCAGGGAGAAAGGAAAGATATTGGGGAGGCCTCTTGATCCATCCCCCGTATTAGGGAGAGGCACCAACGTCACAGTCCTGCTGAGGCCACAACACAGGATCTTCGAGAGGCCCTTCTGATTCCTTTTGATTTCCCATAAAATTTTCAGAGAAACTTTTTTTTCTGGCATAACTCAACATAATAAAGGGAATCAGTGAATGGGGAATTATCTTGACATCATTATTTTTAAATCTTCTTAGTGTCTCAGAGGTTTATCAGAAGAGAGTTGAGAAGAAATCACACACACACAGGCCCTTACACAGCTCTCTAGAGGGCAAGCAGCCAGACTCCTTTTGTTTTGGAAAGAATTGGGGATCCATATGATAAATATATGTCATCACCAAAGAAAGTGTCACAATTTTCTAAGGGATGTGGCCTGGACACAGTGACAAAGCTAATTTCCTCCCTTCCCCCACCACACAATAGCTCACCCCCCAAGGTGTGCACTTACCTGGGGGACCCCTGGCCCAGGCCAGGGGAGGGCTCACTCCCATCAGTATCACGGTCAGAACTGCTGTCCAGGAGCCTCCGGGGAACCACAGACACACCATGCTGGAGAATGCAGAGGACAGGGCACAGGGAGCAGGCGAGTCTCAGTCAGAGGGGACTGTGGCCTTACTCCAGTCTCAGCCCAAATAATAGAAACCAAGGCACTCATTTTTCTGTTCCTGAATTGAGTAACCTCAGTGTTGGAGAACCAATCAGCACCAGATATGAATAGCATCATCAGTTGCTGGGCAGAGATTCAATGTGAAGGTCCCCTTCTGAAAATTAGAATTTCCTACATTAAAAAGATTGTTTTAACTCAGTGCTTTAAAGGCTTGATCCAGTTGTATCCAGTTGTAGATTTGGGGAAATTACTTAACCTCTCATAGATTAAATGAAGGCACTGCGGTCTCTCAGGTATTTCAATACTGGAACATTCTGTGATTCTGTGGACACCTGGCGGAGCAGCCTCCCCTAGTAACTGATGATGTGACAGACTTACAGCTGTGGATTGGAGAGTGTAGTCTGCACCTCCTCACGGGAAGGGAGGTCTCTGATCAAATGAAGTATATTGAAAGTTGATCAATAAATTAACCTGAGAAAGGGTTTTCCAGGTTTGTCTCCTGATGCTGTCACTGAGTTAGTGGCACCTCCAGAATATACATAAAGAAAGGGGATTAGGGAAGGCCATCTAAGATTGTGGAAAGGAGTCTTGACAGTATCTTTGTATAACACTTAACAATGTGATAAAGCCAATTGTCCAAATCAAAGTATCTGGAGGGCTGAGAAATTGATAGTTTCAAAGTCAGCCTTTGGCACAGCAGCTCTGCTTTAGAATAATTAACATTTCATGTGGAAAACATTCAATTCCTTACTTCTGGTCCACATTACGATTTTGTCATTTTATTGGGAGATATAGCCCCTTATTATTCACCTTCCCTTGCTTTTTCTTAAGGAAACATATAAGAAGACTTTGCAAATTAATGCATTATAGAGTGTTCAGGGAATACAATACTATGGAAAAACTATGAGTTATATCCTTTGATGTAATCACACAATTCTACGTTTAAATAATTATTAATAATTATATCAATATAACTGTATATCTCAGATTTAGAATGGACTTTAAATAACAACTATATATCTAAAAGTCTGCATTAACTTACACTCCATCAGTTCTGATATGAAGTTCTCCTTTATGTGCCTTGATATTTCTAGTGACAGAGTTCTCACCAGGCTGCAATGAAAATGATTAATATTTATTGAGCAATTTTTGAGCATTTTAGTTTGTGCCTAGAATTATACAAGGGATTTTAATACATCATATTTTATTTAATCCTCACATCATCTCAGTGAGATAAGTGAGATGATGTGAGGATTAAATAAAATATGATGTGTAAAAATCCCTTGTATAATTCTGGGCACAAACTGAAATGCTCACCCTTTTCATCCCTACTGATGGAGAGAATAAAATGATGGAGGTTAAACAACCTTTGCAAGGATACACAGCTACAGTAGTAAATAGGACACTCCAGATTGAGCCAAGTGATTGTGTTTCCAAACCCCACAAGCTTAGTCATTGCATCTTACCACCTCGTATTCAATTTCTGAAGAGAATAGTATCTTATATTAAAACTATTCTTATCAGATGATGTCATAGAAATGGCAGCGTAAGCCTCCTGAACTATCCCCTGGAATTTACAATAAATTGAACAACTATAACTCCACAAAGGACTCCCTGCACAGCAGACAGGCAAGACAAAGAGATGTGCAACTGAAATCATCTAAATGTGGGCAAATTGGGTGAGCAGGGAAGGAGGGAAGCGGGTAGTGCTGAGATGCGAGAAGCGTGGGCACAGGACAGCCCCAGTAGAGCTCTGAGCTCCCTGCATTCCGGAACTACTGCAGCTGTGGGAGAGGGAAAAACTCAAACTGCTAGGACTCCATTTATGGCCCACAGGGCTGAGGGGACAGCATATAACACGGCTGAACCCAACGCTCACGGCAGAGACCTCGGAGCAAAGACTGAGGGAAAAAGGCTGAAAACGGTGGTTTAAGCCCTCACTGCAGAGCAGAGAACTGAAGCCTTAGGCACTGAGACTAGCCGCCCCCTCCCTCCCCTCCCAGAGCTCGCCCCGCCCCCACCTGCCCGGTGCTAGAAGTGGAACAGCAGCCGTGTCAGATCAAAGAACAGAATATTTGCTGTTCTGAGAACTGTGGCCCACAGACACCAATTCACAGCCCAACTAGTTCCGGCAAAGGGGAGGGAGCCCTGGGTGCAGGATGGGCAGTACGGGTGGTGGCCGCCATCTTCACACCCACTTTGCACAACCCACCCTGTCTCTGCCACCACCTATCTGGACAGATCTCTGCAATGGTAAACAGAGCTGCTGAAACATACAGGCCCTGAATCTAGTGCAGGAAGAGCTTCATAACTGCAGAAACTTTCCACATTCCCCAGTGGAGGCAGTGCCCTGAGACCCAGACAACCTGCTCACAGAGGAGAACCCCACCTTCCAGAGAATAGCTGCATTGTGTGAGAAGCCAGAACAGTGCAGATAAAATATAACACTACAGCATGAGAGAGAATAAAAGGCTGCAGTCAGAAAGCAAATAAAGTGTTCTACCAAACCTACTGGAAAGCAAAAGAAAGCCCTCCTCTCACCAACCTGTTGCAGAACCCACTCCTGTAGATGCCTAGGAAGAGCAATAATAATTCACTAATTGCCATGAATAAACAAGGTAGCAAGGCAGGTCAGAAAGAAAATGTAAAGTCTCCAGAAAATGAATTTAAAGACATGGAAATATGTGACATAAATGACAGAGAATTCAAGATTGCAGTTCTGAAAAAACTCAACGAGATGCAAGAAAACACAGACAGGCAGTTTAATGAACTCAGAAACACAATCAAAGAACAAAATGAATGTTTTACGAAAGAGATTGAAATTTAAAAAAAGAACCAAATAGAATTTCTGTAGATTAAGAACTCAATAAAAGAAATGAAGAATGAAATAACCAGCTTAGGTAGTAGAGTTGACCAGATGGAAGAAATAATCAGTGACATCAAAGATAGAAATCTGGAAACGACCCAAATGGGGGAAGAGACAGACTTGAGAGTTAAAAGAAATGAAAGAACTCTACAAGTACTTTCTGACTCCATCAGAAAGATCAATATAAGAATAATGGGCATATCGGAAGGAGAAGAAAGAGAGAAGGGAACAGAGTGTATATTCAAACAGTCAATGAGAACTTCCCAAACTGTGGAAAGAACTGGATCCTTGAATCCAAGAAGCAAATAGAACACCTAATTACCTCAACCCCAACAGGCCTTCTCAAAGGTACATTATATTGAAGCTGTCAAAATTAATGATAAAGAAAGAATCCTTAAGTCAGCCAGGAAAAAGAAGATGGTAACCTATAACTTATTATTAGATTTTTGAGCAGAAGCTCTACAATCCAGGAGGGAGTGGAGTCAAATAGTCAGAGTACTGAAAGAGAGAAATTATGAGCCAAGAATAATATATCTAGCAAAGATATCCTTTAGATATGAAGGAGGAATAAAGACCTTTCCAGACATAGAGAAGCTGAGGGAATTTTCTGATACACGACCTGCACTACAAGAAATACTGAAAGAGGCTATTTGACCTGAAACGAAAAAGTAAAAGAATACAAAACAATGAGAGTATTATGAACAGACAGACAGAAGCAGGAAATGGCAACCCATACACCGAATAAGACACTGTACACTTAAACATAACATACAGGGTAAAGAATGGGGGAGGGGAAGCACTTAAAGAAAAAGAAGAAAAAGACAGCTTGCTACTACAGTGCTGATATAAACTCACAGCATCAATAGGGATAATTTGTGAAAACAAAAACATAAAAAGGGGGAGAGTAAAGGCCTGAACCAAAATATGGGAATGGAGAAAGTAAGCGTGCTGAAGAAAATGGAATACTCTAATACGATACTTTCTTTTACATAAACTTAATGGTAACCACTCCGAAAAAAATCCAGAACTGAAATATATAACAAAATAAAAGAAGAAACAGAGGGAAAAATCATAGAATACCACCACACAGAAATAATAGACAGCAACAAAAAGGCAAAGAAACAATGGAGACACAGTCTTGCCAGAAAACCAAAGATGGAATGACAAGAAATCCTCATATACCAATAATCGCCCTAAATGTAAATGGACTGAACTCACCAATAAAAAGGCACAGGGTAGCAGATTGGATCAAAAAACTAAACCTAACCGTATGCTGCCTCCAAGAGACACATCTCAGCTACAAGGACAAGCATAGACTCAAAGGGAAAGGGTAGAAATTGACATTCCAAGCAAATGGTATTCAGAGAAAATCAGGTGTAGCCATAATGATGTCAGATGAAACAGACTTCAGGGTAAAAAAGGTAACAAGAGACAAAGATGGACATTTCATAACAATAAAGAGGATTATACAACAAGAAGACATAACACTCATCAATATTTATGCCCCCAGATGGGGAGCACTGAAATATACCAAGCAACCGCTAAACAACTAAAGGGAGAAACTAACCAAAACATAATTACAGTAAGGGACCTCAATACATAATTGACAACTATGGATAGATCATCCAGACATAAAATAAATGAAGAAGTATCAGCCTTAAATGACACACTAGATGAAATGGACATAATTGACATTTATAGAGCACTTCATCCTAAAACATCAGACTATACATTGTTTTCTAGTGTACATGGAACATTCTCAAGGATAGACCATATATTGGGACATAAAATCAGTCTCAGCAAATTTAAGAAGATTGAAATCATACCAAGTATATTCTCTGATCACAAGGTTATGAAATTGGATATCAGCTGCAAAAAGAAAGCAAGAAAAACCACAAATATGTGAAGATTAAACAACATACTTTAAAAAACAACTGGGTCAAAGAAGAAATAAAAGGAGAGATTAAAAGATGCATAGAAACCAATGAGAATAAAAATACACCCTACCGAAATTTGGGGGATGCAGTGAATGCAGTTTTAGGAGGGAAATTTATATCATTACAGGCCTAGCTCAAGAAAGAAGAAAAATCCCAATAAATAACCTCATGTTGTGCCTTAAAGAACTAGAAAAAGAAGAACAAATGAAACCCCAAGTCAGCAAAGGAAGGAAATAATAAAAACCACAGCAAAACTAAATGAAATAGAGAACAAAAAGGCAATAGAAAAAATTAATGTGACAAAGAGCTTTTCTTTTTCTTTGAAAAGATTAATAAAATTGACAAACCACTGCCTAGACTCACTAAGATAAAAAGAGAGATGACACTAATAAACAAAATCAGAAATGAAAAAGGGGACGTTATCACGGATGCCACAGAAATACAAAGGATCATCCAAGAATACTATGAAGGACTATATGCCACCAAATTCAATAACCTAGAAGAAATGGACAAGTTCTTAGAAACATATAGCCTTCCTAGGCTGAACCATGAAGAACTGGAAAATCTAAACAGACTGATCACCAGTAATGAAATTGAATCAGTCATCCAAAACCTTCCCAAAAGCAAAAGTCCAGGACCAGATGGCTTCACTAGTGAATTCTCCCAAACCTTCAAAGAGGATCTAATACCAATTCTGGTCAAACTCTTCCAAAAAATTGAAGAAGAGACAGTACTCCCTAACTCAGTTTATGAGGCCATCATTACCCTGATACCAAAACCTGGTGAAGATAACACAAAAAAAGAAAACTACAGACCAATATCTCTGATGAATACAGATGCAAAAATCCTAAACAAAATTCTAGCAAATCGAATGCAACAATGCATTAAAAGGATTATTCATCACGACCAAGTGGGGTTCATTCCCGGGGCACAAGGATGGTTCAACATCCGCAAATCCATCAATGTGATACATCACATAAACAAAATAAAGGACAAAAATCATATGATTATATCAATTGATGCAGAAAAAACATTTGACAAGATACAACATCCATTTATGATTAAAACACTTAATAAAATAGGTATAGAAGGAAAATACCTTAACATAATAAAGGCCATATATGACAAACCCTCAGCTAATCTCATAATTAACAGTGAAAAACTGAAGCCCTTTGCTCTACGTTCAGGAACACGACAGGGCTGTCCCCTATCACCTCTGCTTTTCAACATAGTGTTGGAAGTCCTTGCCAGAGCAATCAGGCAAGAGAAAGAAATAAAAGGCATCCAAATTGGGAATGAAGAAGTTAAATTGTCACTCTTTGCAGATGATATGATGCTATATATAGAAAACCCTAAAGACTCCACCAAAAAGCCATTTAGAAACAATAAACGAATACACTAAAGTTGCCGGCGACAAAATCAACATACGAAAGTACACGGCATTCCTATATACTAACAATAAAATCTCAGAAAAAGAAATAAAAATAATTCATTTTGCAATTGCAACAAAAAAATAAATAAAATACGTAGGAATAAACTTAACCAAGGATGTGAAAGACCTCTATGCTGAAAAATATAAAACACTTATAAGAGAAATTGAAGAAGACACAAAAAAATGGAAAGACATTCCATGTTCACGGATTGGAAGAATCAACATAGTTAAAATGGCCATATTACCCAAAGCAATATACAGATTTAATGCAATCCCCATCAAAATCCCAATGGCAGTTTTTAAAGAAATAGAACAAAAAAATCATCAGATTTGTATGGAATCACAAAAGATCCCTGATAGTCAAAACAATCTTAAGAAAAAAGAACAATAATGGAGGTATCACACTCCCTGACTTTAGCTTGTACTACAGGGCAACAATAAATGAAAACAGCATGGTATTGGCAGAAAAACAGACACATAGCCAACGGAATAGAATAGAGAACGCAGAAATAAACCCACATAAATACAGACAGGTAATTTTTGACAAAGAAGCTAAAAACATACAATGGAGCAAAGACAGCCTCTTCAATAAATGGTGCTGGCAAAACTGGAAAGTCACATGCAAAACAGTGAAACTAGACTGCTATTTGTCACCATGTACCAAAATTAATTCAAAATGGATCAAAGACCTAAGCCTAAGACCTGACACAAAAAACTGCATAGAAAGAAACATAGGTACTAAACTTATGGACCTTGGTTACAAAGAGCATTTTATGAATTTGACTCCAAAGGCAAGGGAAGTAAAAACTAAAATAAATGAATGGGACTATATCTAACTAAAAAGCTTTTGCACAGCAAAAGAAGCCATCGACAAAATAAAGAGGCAACCAACCAAATGGGAGAAGATATTTCCAAACAGTGCCTCCGATAAGGGGCTAATATCCAAAATACATAAGAAACTCACACAACTCAACAACAAAAAACAAACAATCCAATTGAAAAATGGGCAGAGGACCTGAAGAGACATTTCTCCAAAGAGGACATTCAAATGGCAAATAGACATATGAAAAAATGCTCAACATCACTAATCATCAGAGAAATGCAAATCAAAACCACAATGAGATATCACCTCACCCCAGTCAGAATGGCTATCATCAACAAGACAAATAGTAACAAGTGTTGGAGAGGCTGTGGAGAAAAAGGAACCCTCATACACTGTTGGTGGGAATGCAGACTGGCACAGCTGTTATGGAAGGCAGTGTGGAGGTTCCTCAAAAAATTATGACTAGAACTTCCATATGACCCAGCATCTACCCAAAAAATCTGAAAACATTTATAGATAAAGACACGTGTGCTCCAATGTTCATTGCAGCTTTATTTACGGTGGCCAACACATGGAAACAACCAAAGTGTTCTTCGATGGATGAATGGATAAAGAAGTTGTGGTATGTATACACAATGGAATACTATTCTGCCATAAGAAAAGATGAAACAGTACCATTTGTGACAACAAGGATGGATCTTGAGATTATAATGCTAAGTGAAATAAGTAAGACAAAAAAAGTAAAGAACCATATGATTTCACTGATATACTGTATATAAAACTGAAAACAAGAAAAGAGCAAGACAAAAAAATGAAGAAACAAAAACTCATAGACATGAACAGTAGTTTAGTGGTTATCAGAGGGTGAAGGGTGAGGGGGGTGGTAGATGAGGGTAAAGGGGATCAAATATATGGTGATGGAAGGTGAACACATAATGTGATAAATAGATGAGGTATTACAGCATTGTACACCTGAAATTTATGTAACTTTACTAACAATTGTCACCCCAATAAACTTTAATTAAAAAAAAAACAGTTATCACTTTAATTCATGGATATACATAACAATAAGACTACTCCTTTTAATGAATGACAACATTTTATATAATTTAAGACGGCTACTGTATAGCAATTCTAGTTCTTCCAAAGGATTCCCACATCACTGGTTACCCTTCCCTGGAAATGACAAATTTTGCATTTATCTTATTAATGACACTCATAGCTCCTGCACAAGTCCCCTTCTCATTAAAGATAACTGTGGCCTCCAAATTTCTAAATCCAATCTATAGTTCTCAATCATTGTTTTAGGTTTTTCAGCATGTAAGTGCAAACTTGAAATCTCACAATAGAATAGTAATTTTATCTCACTTAGTTTGGAAAAATATATTTCTATTAATATGGAAAGGTCAAATTTTCTTAAACAGGTTGGGAAGAAATCATTATTGCCCCCAGATCTGAAAGAAACTATGTCCTTAAATCTCAATGACAATTCAGTACTACTAGAAGTTGTACAACTGTTACCAGGGGATTTTAATTTGACAAACAGAAAAATATAATTTACTCAGAAAGTAACTAACTAATTGTGACATGTGATAATCTGACAAAGCCAAGTAAATTCCATCTTCGTGTTATATAATGAAAGGAATGGAAAAGAAAAATAATTCTAAATCAAGGACATAGTGCAATATGGTTAAGAGAACACTATCAAAACTTGTGTTTATAAATTTGACATACAATTTACAAATCATACAAATCTATTTTAAAAACAATAGGCCAACAACTATGACAGGTGATGATGTTATTCTGTATGCTGCATACATTTATAAGTGACAAAAATATGCTGCTTTAAATATTACATATCTCACTCTTTTCTTCAATAGTAATACAATATAGGATAGCTCAGGTAGTAGCGACTGTCATCAAACCATCAATCCTGCAGGTGATCTCTAGGCTGAAACTCTTTACTGAAAGCAAGAGGAGAAGAAATCCTGTGTGTATGAGAAGTATCGAATAAGAGCTTATTTCCTGAGGAAAAAAGTAGTTAAATTGGTTTCTGAAAGAAAGTGCTTATCAGTACAGAAGTTCTACAGTCTCTGCTCTTCTTGCATGAAAACATAGGTTTGCTTTTATATGAAATAAATCACAACACTCTTGAGAACAACAAATAAGTGACATCAGAAGCACAGACTCTTTTTGAACGATCAGGTTGAGATTTGTACCATTACAGAATGTCCTGAGTACTACCAACTATCATAGAATGGGACCTACTGGTAGTAAGCCCAAATGTTTGCCATACGAGGTCTGACAATTAAGTCTGTGAACTTGTTGCAACAGTGTTGCTAACCATTTTTGATATCAGAAGGATTATTCATTATGAATTTGTACCAACTAGACAAACAGTTAACCAAGTTTACTATTTGTAAGTGCTGAAAAGACTGCGTGAAAAAGTTAGACAAAAATGACCTGAACTTTTCACCAACAATTCATGGCTCTTGCATCACGACAATGCACCAGCTCACACAGCACTGTCTGTGAGGGAATTTTTAGCCAGAAAACAAATAACTATATTGGAACACCCTCCCTACTCACCTGATCTGGCCCCCAATGACTTCTTTCTTTACCCAAAGATAAAGGAAATATTGAAAGGAAGTCATTTTGATGACATTCAAGACATCAAGTATAATATGACAACAGCTCTGATGGCCATTCCAGAAAGAGTTCCAAAATTGCTTTGAAGAGTGGACTAGGCACTGGTGTCAATGCATAATTTCCCAAGGGGTGTGCTTCGAAGGTGACCATAGTGATATTCAACAATGAGGTGTGTAGCACTTTTTCTAGGATGAATTTGCAAACTTAATTGTCCAACCACATACATCTGGGTGAAAATGGGCTCTTTTTGTTATCAGCAAGCCACAGTTAGTGTAGAATGTCTGTCTTTTACCACAGACTATTCTCTGTGGTTTTCAGAAAGTTACCACTACTAATTTGGAACTCAAAATGAGAAATAGGTCTCTGGTCCCTATAGATAAGGGAAAAAAATATTAATAACAAACAATGGATAAAAAGATCCAATTGGGCTGGCCCGGTGGCTCAGGCGGTTAGAGCTCCATGCTCCTAACTCCGAAGGCTGCCGGTTCGATTCCCACATAGGCCAGTGGGCTCTCAACCACAAGGTTGCCAGTTCAATTCCTCGAGTCCCGCAAGGGATGGTGGGCTCTGCCCCCTGCAACTAAGATTGAACACGGCACCTTGAGCTGAGCTGCCTCCCGGATGGCTCAGTTGTTGGTTGGAGCGTGGGCTCTCAACCACAAGGTTGTCAGTTCAATGCCTCGACTCCCGCAAGGGATGGTGGGCAGCGCCCCCTGCAACGAAAATTGAACACGGCACCTTGAGCTGAGCTGCCGCTGAGCTCCCGGATGGCTTAGTTCGTTGGAGCGTGTCCTCTCAACCACAAGGTTGCCGGTTCGACTCCCGCAAGGGATGGTGGGCTGTGCCCCCTGCAACTAGCAATGGCAACTGGACCTGGAGCTGAGCTGCGCCCTCCACAACTAAGACTGAAAAGAACCAACTTGAAGCTGAACAGAACCCTCCACAACTAAGATTGAAAGGACAACAACTTGACTTGGAGAAAAGTCCTGGAAGTGCACACTGTTCCCCAATAAAGTCCTGTTCCCCTTCCCCAATAAAATCTTTAAAAAAAAAAAAAAAAAAGATCCAATTTCTTCGTACTATGGAAGACATGCATCTCAACAGAAGACTGCCATTTAAAAGCCATATTAGCCCTCAGCAGGCTTGATGACACCCTTCCCAGTGAGATCTCGACCATGTCCTCCATTGGGGAACTTTGGATGGGGCCTATCTTTACACCATTGCAATGTCAGTTGACAGGGCTTCTTTAATTTCCAAATGTCATTCTTTGACTCAACTTATCTTTGTTTCATAATACTTTAGCACGGCACTTGTTTTAAAACCAATATTTGCCATTTAGTAGGCACAGAGAAAATCTAGAATTCTCATGGGCCTATCCATTAGTATTGTATGTAGGAAGCATTTTAGTCTTCTTTGGCTTTGTTTTAGACCTTGTGTTCATTGTGCTGAGGCAAAGAATCTACCCCTTTATCCAGCACAAATACTAGGCAGACTTATTTTTCAAAATTTAGTATTTCACTAGCAAATGCCCAGTGATCCAGTTGTGTGCCTGGAATGTTTTATTCAAAATAAATAATAAAATCATTTGGTAGTTATTTTGCTAATAGTCCAGCCTTATAAACAAGTACTACTCAGAAAAAATAAACTTACTAGTAACTATTCTCCCCAAGAAAGAACAAGCTACTACCTTTGTCTTGACATCTCTTCCTACATGGTGGGTACCTGCCAAACAAACCAACTCTTTCAATATTGTAGAGCAATTTTGATAACATTGGAGCATATGACCCTTACTAATTATTGCGGGACTTCCTGTTTTGGTCACGAGCATGATAAAGAAGCAAAACTTGGTGATGTTACACACCCGTATAGAGATTCTATAGATGTTTGGGTGCAAAAAATACCCTTTTAGTCTCTATAGTTCAGAATTTGGGATCTGACCTTAAAGAAAAAGCTTTCAGGGGGTCTGGTCAGTTGTTAAAATAAGATCAAAGGAGCCAGTAAATAAAAAGTTATCTAAAAATTGTGAACCAGAAGAAAAATGCTTTCTAATAACCGCAACAGAAGATAACGTAGGGACTCTTAGAAATTTTAAACTTCTCCAGAAGTGAGAAATTTTTATTGCTTTTACAATTTCTAAGCTATGAAAAATACAAAAGCATAACAAGAATCAGTCCCATAGGTGATTGGTTCTGCCATTTAGGCAAAATACATAGCAGTTGGTTTATTTTCCTTTTAGTAACATTGCTGATAGTAACTGTAATATCATTAATCTTGACCATTGTCTCTCTGCCTATAGTTTTATAGCCATGTGACTTAAGACTGTTAGAAAGAAACTCTGTTGTGTTCTCATGTGGACAATTCACGGGAGTGTTTACCTAGATAGGCTTCTAAGTGAGCCTCTACTTACCCTCTCTATTAGTTAAAGACAGTCACTACCACGATAAAGATTTAAACTATTAAGTGAGTTGTAAAATTCTAGATAGGTTCAAGAAAGCTCAAGTAGGCCATGAAATGATGGGAAAAATTTGTGGCATGCAGGAGTCATTGGCTTACCTCTGGCAGATCACTTAAAATATCACCTGTGAAGTCTAAATATAAAACTTTCTGGGAAAGTGAGGAAATATGCTCAAACTCTTCATAGATTTCTTAACCAAAAAGTGTTGGAAATTGTGACTGCAATATCTGTTGCAATTTCATTCAACTAACAATGAAATCAGGAAACTCAGTACAATTCAGGCTGATCTCATGGGGAGCAGACTGGTAGTCCTTTCTGGGTTGGACCTCTAGATTTGAAGTTTACAATCCAGCTAGAAACTCAGAAGCCTTCTAGAATGCAGTCTGATACCATCTCCAAAGATTTCAGCGAGGACGTCCTTAAAACACCAAATTTCAAATACCTTGAAGACCCTATAACCTCTGCGTAGAGATGCATGAGTTCCCCTAGAAAGCAGGTTACTGTCCTTGAGTCCACAGGTGCCTTCTAGTCGTCTCTACGTGGGTTCAACAGAGAGAATGTCAGTGTGCCACATATGCTGATCAGAAACATGGACAATATCCTTGGTAGGTGTAACATTACCCCTTACGGTGTCTGAATATTATCTCCAAATCCACAAAACCAATGATCTCTAAGACTGACAGTAGGGCAGTAATGAAAGGGTCTCTAGGTTAAGACATCTTATGTAAAAAAAAGCCTTTTGTATAAGTACCTCCAGAAGCATCTCTGGATCCCAGCTCTTATGGAAAGTCAGAAGTTAAGAGCTGTCTTTTAGCATCATCTTCAATTCATTTTCCCTTCTCAAACATGGAATCCTGGAGATAAAACATTTGGTAATGTTTATGTTATAAAACTGCCCAAAGGTATCAGGGTTGCAATGTTCTGACCTTCACAGCAGCACATTTGACGAACATGACAAGAAATAGCCATTAACCTGAAAGGCAATTTTGTTGCCATTAGTCATTATAGCACCATCCCCCAAACAGGAGCCAGGAGCCCTCCCAGTGGCCTGAAAAACCTGCTGTACAGAAAGATATCCTACAATTATATACAATCACCATTCACTAGAAGGTGCTTAGTTGCACTGTGGTAACCATAGTCACCATCAGCTGGTGAAAAATCAATTGTCCCTCTAGTAAAAACTGAACCTATGCCACTGCCAGCCAGCCAGATGCTAATACCAGATACTGAAGATGTTGGAGAATGCTTCCTGAGCATTGGTGATGATGCCATCTCTTGTGAAAAGTTTTAGGTTGGTGCAAAAATAATTGTGGTTGTTGCAATGAAAAATAATTGCAAAAACTGCAATTACTTTTGCATCAACCTAATATCTTCTGGAACTGATGAAACACCAATTCACATAATTAATAAGGCTCAAAATAACGCAAGTAGTATAAATAAAAAGGAAAACACAGTACACATACCCTGGTGAAATAACATGCAAGAGACTATCTAAAAAGCAGCCAGAGTGTTAAACAGATTTATCTTCAAAGAGTAAAAATTAGACTACCTGCTGACTTTCAGCGGTAATAACGGAAACCAGCTACAGTGCAGAGATGGAGATGTTTTCCTTGTGCCCAATGAAAATAACTGCTCACCTGGAATTCTATACCCAGTGACTGTGCCTTTTAAGAACAAGGAAACCATTTTTAGATGAACAAAGATCAAGATCCTTTGCCACTAGTAAATTTTAATGAAGAAAATTATGAAGGATATGTTTCAGGCCAAAGGAAAGTAGCCCTAGATAGAAAGTCTGGGATGAAATGAGAAATGAAGAACAAATAGGGGTAAATAGGTGGGCCATTCTAAAATGTATCAGTCAATAAAACAATATTAAAATTATCCTGTGGAGTTTAAAAGTAACATATAGTTAAATACCCCAAAACTATAATATAAATTTGAGAGTGTGAGGTCTTAAATCATTCTAAGATCCATCTGTTATCCAAGAGTTGGGTAAAGATACAAATTCAATTTGGACTTAAGTATGTATGCTGTCATTTCTAGAGTGATCACCAAATAATAGAAACAGTGTCGAACTCCCAAACTTGCAGAAGTAAAATAAAGAACAAACAAACAAACAAACAAACAAACAGGAAGATAAATATTTATATTACTTAGTTATAGTATTTCCTGTCCACATTCTACATCTCTGTGGACCACTTAATGCTAGACATTGCCAGTGAAAAACATCACATAACTTTAGCCAATCTGAATACCAATTGTGAGAAGCTTACATAGATCACATTTTCTTTATTGTTTCAGTCTTTTACCTTTGTTCAATGGTCTGTACTCTCAAAAAAATGAGGAATAAGTATGTATCTCACAAGTTTAATACCCTATTATAATTCACAATTTTTTCTTTTTGGAGAATAAATGATAGAATGTTAAGTTAGAAAAATATAAAAGATTATCAAAATACTTACAATTGTGACTGACAATTTCAATACAAAAAAATGAAATTGGAAACTCGTTTCCCTTTTTAAACTCTTTTGGAGAAATAAGGTAACTTTTCTTTCTTTAAAAAATGAAATTTATTGGGGTGACATTGGTTAGTAAAATTATATATGTTTCAAGTATACATTTCTATAATGCACCATTTAGAAAGGTAATGGGGCCGGCCCCGTGGCTCAGGAGGTTGGAGCGCATCCTCTCAACCACAAGGTAACATTTTTTTCATGGTTCAATCTACTTCCTCAAAAAATAGGACTTACCAAACTATTTAGAAATTAGTTCAAGAATAGATTTTTTTTCTCTTTGTTTGCAAGTGATATTTAAGGATTTCAACTAACAAACAACTTGGTTAGATTAATTCCTTTCCTTTGTGTAAATAAGAAAATGGATCTGTATTTCAGAATCCAGGGTACAGTATTTAATGTAACAAGTGACATTGTAGAAACCTGAAGTTGCTTGTCTAATTGTATGGACTGTGCATTTCACAGCTCACAGGCAAGGCCTGATCTCTGTGACCGCCTGTCCTAGAGCCACAGCTGTACCGCTTTCCCTTCCAGGGGAGTCACCATGGTGCCTGGGAAATCTGACTGTCTTTGGAAGAGAACACATCCTTCTGTGTGCCTTTCCCTTTGCCCTGGCTTCTGAGGAGTGTTACTAAATCACATTTCTGGGTTTGGCAATAGGAAATAAGAGAAACTAGCAGAGAGATACTGTGAATGAAACTCCAGAGGCTGCTGGGAGCATTTAGCCAACTAAGGTAATGAAGGAATTATGGAGACAGGGGAGAGGATGAGATTTTAAAAGTCCTGTGAAAGGATATTGGAAAGTAAATATTACATACACTACCGAATGTAAGAAAGTGAGGTTAAATGAGAAAGTAGCATAAATATCATGAATTAAATATGTTTTGTTCTTATTTTCAGAGAGGCAAGCTAAAGATTTAAATTATTTTTAAAACTAATTATGGGGCTGGCTCGGTGGCTCAGGCTGTTAGAGCTCCATGCTCCTAACGCCGAAGGCTGCTGGTTCGATTCCCAAATGGGCCAGTGGGCTCTCAACCACAAGGTTGCCAGTTCGATTCCTCAACTCCCACAAGGGATGGTGGGCTGTGCCCTCTGCAACTAAGATTGAACATGGCACCTTGAGCTGAGCTGCCACTGAGCTCCCGGATGGCTCAGTTGGTTGGAGCGCAACCCCTCAACCTCCAAGGTATGGTGGCCTGTGCCCCCTGCAACTAACAATGGCAACTGGACCTGGAGCTGAACGGCACCCTCCACAACTAAGATTGAAAGGACAACAACTTGACTTGGAAAAAGTCCTGGAAGTACACACTGTTCCCCAATAAAGTCCTGTTCCCCTTCCCCAATAAAATCTTAAAAATAAACAAACAAACAAACAAAAAACTAATCCTGGCTGCAGGAGGAGCTCATAAGAGTGTTGTATGTAATATCTAAAAGGACATTCTCTCCAGCTATTACCCATCTTTACCTCTGAAAAAGCAGATTAGAAGCTGCAGGATGAGGCATTTATGTCTTAAATCATACATTACTGAGATGCTTAATTATTGTAATGAACGTGTATTATTTTTATGATTGAACTGTCATTAAGAAAGGTACATAGAAAGAAGTAGAGAAGACTTATTAATAAATACAATAAAACCAAAGATAATAGAATTACTGATTGTACCTTACCTTTAGATCTGAATTTCTGGGACCCAGTGAAATAGGAAAATATGACAGATCATGACCTTTTTCTCATCGTATCAGGGAAAGCATATTAGAGCTTGAAGAGATACTTTCTATGCTTCCAGTTAAAATTTTCATGGTTCTATGTTACAGTCACAGTGAATGATACACAAATGTTGAAGAGCTACATACCTGTTTTCTAGAAGTAACAGACTTAAAAATGGCCGTGTCCTTTATTAACCCTTGACAAAAGATCAGCATGTGAAATGAAAATATAATTCGGTCAAGACATTTGACAGAATGTTCTATTGATCGAATCCTGAGATAGAGATACTTTTCTTCTATAATAATGAAACTTATTAAATAGATTAAATTAATGTAAACCACATGATGCTTAAGTACTGTTACAAAATGTATGTGATACAAAGCAAAACCATTCAATAAAATATATAATTTTAAAACATAACTATTATTGGGTTTCATGTCTGAGATTATTAACAAGTGAATTAAATTCCTGGTTGATACAGTATGTGAACCTTAATTACATTTTTTAATATATCTAAAATATTCTTATTCACGATCATGTCCAGGAATCACACACTGGACTTTTTGTTTTTCCTAAGATTTAATTTTAATACCAAGAATCCATTTAAAAGGCAATTTAATAAAGTCATATAAAGAAAGAATATTATCTGCTCTGTGTTTGGGGGAGGGTGACTGCAGAGCTCATTGATAAAAATTTTTAAAGTTATTAATAAGCAAGGGGTTGAAGAGAACTTTCAGATGCATGCAAGGAAGAAGATACTGATAATACTTCCAGTTACTTGTAGAGGCACAGCCGAGATGAGACATGTGCCAAAGGCAGAAATGGAGGCTGGGGACTGAAAATTGAGTGTTTGTTGAACATGTGTCTGTTCACCAGCTGTTCACCACTCTTCTCACTGCTCCCACATAAATGCAGAGCTTTACCAAATAGAATGATGAGGACTGAAGAGTGGCACTAACCTGTCATTTATTCCCAAATATTTGTAAATAAATAAACATATAAATGTATATATTCATAAGTATATACATGCATAACAAATAAAATAGAAAATTTTAACGAAAGGCTTCAGGAAAACTGGGGATTTTTTGTTGATATTGGGGCAGATAAAAGAGGGCAAGTATGGAAAGGGGCGATGGATAGCAAATGGGTGCACAAGTTGAGGAAAAGAAGTGGGACCTGGGAAAAAGCTGGTCATTGTGTTTTGTGGCAAAGAACATGATTCATGTGAAGTAGCAGATGTGAATTACAGAAAGACAATAAGATACGGAGAATGAACCAAGATGGCACCCTGGGCCAGGGTTACCAAAGTCTAGTTAAAAAATGAAGTAGTACCTCAGCAGTAGCGTTGAATAGGGATCGTGAATAATGGGAAAATAATGAGAAATATTGGGGCAAGGTTACTGATTCCCATAGGATATTGTAAAAAAGCTTTTAACCAGGGCCCCAAAATAAGCACATGGCTAATGCTAGCCTGTTTTTACTGGATGGACTCCAGCCCTTGGCATTGGGGAATGAGGAAATGAGAGAGATGAATCTTTACTTAGAAAGAAATAATTCTGTGAAATATCAGGATCCAGTTTTGACAAGACTGGCTATATTGAGGAGTGGGAGAAAGTAGAAATAAAGGACAGCCAAAAGATCCAAACATCCAACATCCAAAAAATCATCTGTGATTGATAATTGAATTGTAACTTGAGGAGCATCAGGTGTCATCCAGGACATGATCCTGGGACAGGTTAATTCTTGTTCACTAGTCAGTTTATCCTCCCATTTTATAGGAGGAAAAGTCATCTGTTTCTACACAGGATAAATTGTTGGAGCCACACAGGGTGGCAGCAGTAAGCAGTAATTTGATGAAAAGATAATTTTGTGAAAGGGATTGTCCCTCTTCACATATTTACAAATCTAATATCCTCACAGTCATAAAAATGTTCTCAAATATCTATCCCTCATATCTTTTTGCTTCAGTTATGCTATTCATTCAACATTTGGTAAATTTTAGCTGAGAACCTACCACACGTATATGTACCTACATATATAATGTAGTTGGGTGTATTCAATTCACAAAAACTTTACTGTGTACTTCCTATGTGTGCAGAATTGTTCTAATGCTGGGGATACTAAGATATGATTTAGATCCTACTTTTAAAGAAGCTAAAATACAAAGTAAAGATAGACATTTAAAATAAATATAAAGCAACATGAGAAGATCTACAATAGATGCATCTATAAAAAAGTCAAAACACAAATTGGTGACATTAATTTTCAAGGTGAATTAAAATGATTAAAATTAAGTACAAACTTATAATTTACAATAAAAAGGAAGTATTTAGATGTGAGTTTTGGAGGAAGTGAGACTTAGAACATAGAGGAAGGGGTTATGTTTCAGGTTGATTAGGGACTAGCTGGGGACAGGAACAGCAGTGAAAAGCATAGGTCGGGGGTGGTCAGGAGGTGGTAGATAGAGAGGGGTCTTGTTTGATAGCAATTGAAATTCCTCCTTAAATAATGCTGTAAGACCAGAGTGGATGTGCAGAGTTAAACTATGCTGAGGATGGCATTAAAAAGTTAGTAAAGAAATGACATCTTTTAGAAAGGTGCAAATGGGAGCAGACAAAGTGTTAACTAGGAAAACTTTTAGCAATCCAAGGTTAGATGTGAAGGATTGAGCACAGAGATTAGTGTGATGACAATATGAATAGACCTACAGAGATGGATGATAAGAAGACCGTGCATCTTTTGGATTCCAGATATGCATTAAAACCCGCTGTTGGATGAATAAGGGTAACACCAAAGGATCAATCCTATATCAGTGTAGGCGTTGGTTCTTTCTTTCTGGATGAGACACTTTGGAGAAAAAGGAAAAAGAGAGAGGGAGAGAGATATGCTGGAAATCCCATCCATTCTCAGACAACTGTTTTTTCTATAACCAATGGGGATACACAGTGAGACAGCACCTCTTGTCTCCAGCAGATGCATCTGAGCAGAAGTTCTCATTTAAAGTCTTGGTTAGAAGTCAGAGAGGACAGGATGACTAAGGTAGACGATAAGAAAGCTGAAAATTTCCTTTAATGGAAATTAGGGCATCGTTAGGTGGACAGCCAGGAAGGAGTATTTGCTGATGAAAACAAAGCATGGAGTGAGGATTGGAGGAGCTGGGCATTTAGAATGATAGTGGCATGATGCCTGATTTTTCATACCTACGAGGGAAGTCCTTGGCTATGATTAAAAAGCATAAATAAACAAGCTATGATGCCGGTATTTCCCTGCTATTCCTGTCATAGAAGAGATGGGCACCCTGAGAGAGCTCTATGGGTTCATGCACAGACAAAGGGACACTACCAGGAACACTGAGTTATGTACTTCCAGATTCTTTATTCATTTAATTCTCATCATAGCCTTGCAAGGGGTACTTTGTATCCCCCTATATTTCCAGTTAACTGCTGCATCCACTGTATTTTCTCTTAACAGCACATTGAAAAATGCTGATCACTTAATAGTACTCAGTAAAGATTGATTACTAGGATCTGGTCAGGAAATTAAATATTTTACATTTTTAACATTTTATAATGAAATAGAACACACATATAAAAACACATGAAACATAAGTGTACAACTTGTTTGATTATTTTAATGCCAACATGCATGGGACCATTACCCAGATCAAGAAACAAAACACTGGGCAACACCCCATAAGCCCGTAATGTGCCTCTTCCCATCCACACTCCTCTCCCTCGTCACCAGGATTATTCACAATCCAGACTCCTATAGCAATGATTTCCCTGCTCTCAGTGTATCTTCCCAACCTGATATTCATCTCTGAACAAACTTAGTAGCATTATATAAATTTAATCATACAGTATGTTCTATGTTCTTTTCTTTCTTTTTTTTTTCAGGGGAACAGGACTTTATTGGGGAACAGTATGTACTTCCAGGACTTTTTTTCCAAGTCAAGTTGTTGCCCTTTCAGTCTTAGTTGTGGAGGGTGCCATTCAGCTTCAAGTTGTTGTCCTTTCAGTCTTAGTTGTGGAGGGCGCAGCTCAGCTCCAGGTCCAGTTGCCATTGCTAGTTGCAGGGGGCGCTGCCCACCATCTCTTGCGGGAGTTGAGGAATCAAACTGGCAACCTTGTTGTTGAGAGCCCATGCTCCAATCAACTGAGCCATCTGGGAGGCAGCTCAGCTCAAGGTGCCGTGTTCAATCATAGTTGCAGGGGGCGCTGCCCACCATCCCTTGTGGGACTCAAGGAGTTGAACCAGCAACCTTGTGGTTGAGAGCCCACTGGCCCATGTGGGAATCGAACTGCAGCTGCAGTCTTCGGAGTTAGGAGAATGGAGCTCCAACCGCCTGAGCCGCCTGAGCCACTGGGCCGGCCCCATTATGTTCTTTTGTGCTTCTTTTGTACCTTAACTGTTTTCAGTTGAAAAGCTGGGAAAGAACTGTCTTGTTGATAAAGGCTGTTGGATCAGTTGGGATCCTTATTGGGGAAAAAAAGTGAAATCTGACACCTATGTCACACCAAGCACAAAATTAATTCCAGCTGAATTGTATTTCTATATGCAAAAAGCAATGCAAGAAAACCTTCAGAAGACAATACTAAAGAATATCTTTATAACATTTAAGTAGAAAAATATTTTTAAAATAGGATCCAAAGATTACTAGTCATAAAGAAAAAGATATGAAGTTTTACCATTTACAACAACGTGGATGAAGCTAGATAATATTAAGCTAAGTGAAATAAGTCAGGCTGAGAAAGACAAACACCAGATGATCTCACTTATATATGGAACCTAAAGAACAGAATAAATGAGCAAACAAAACAGAAATAGTCTCAGAGATAGAGAAAACAACTGATGGTTGCTAGATGGAAGGGGGGTTAGGGGATGAGGGGAAGGTGAAGGGATTAGAAAGAAAAAAAAGAAAAAGATAAACTGGTGGTCACAAGTATAACATTTAAATAGATACAGTAAGAAATTATTGGGCACGACTAGTGAGTGTCCTGAGCTGCACAGAAAAACTCCCAAGGATCTTCAAGGAGCATATCATGCGGATGCCAGAAGCCTCTCCCGAGCTGGGCTCCGGTATCTGTGTTTGGGAAGAAAAGAAGTAAGAATGATAGAGGAGCACACCCTCAGCTACTCTGGAAATCACTGAAGGGAAAAGGGCGGTTAAACGTGGGGAACAAGGTGAACTTTAGGAAGGTGGTGAACTGAAATGTACAAATGCAAAGGGGATGGGAGAGGAAGTGGCACGAGAGCGACAACCCCCTAAGCACTTCTAAAGTCAGAAAAGGAAACTTTAATGTCCATCTTGAGTTCTTCCTGATGCAATGATACCAATTAAACAGTAAATTCACCTGATCACCTATGAATGTCAAGAGTTATGCTAAGTGCTTCGTGAACTATAGAAGCATGGAATATAACTGGGGAAATTCAAACAGCAAACACTTATTGAACACCTCCTGTGCTCAGAAGAGTGTGCCAGGGGCTGGAAATACCCAGATGAAGATCTCGGGAGGATCACTACCTACTGGGGAAGAGAGAAACGCACAGACAGCGTCCACTGCATGAGTCAGAGACTATGTTCTTTGTGCACCATCCTCTCTCAGTTCCTAGAGAAACTCCTGGCTCAGAGCCTGTAATCATTAATAGTTGTTGAATCAATAAATAATACTTTAAGGATGAATACAGGCATTATGAATTACAATGAGTAAACAAATGGGTATAATTGGAAAGTAAAAGATTTAAAAATAGTAGAAAAGGGCATATTCATATAGGTTGGAGTATTTAGAGGAAACTTGAAAACGCAGTTCATTTACAGAAGTGAGACTTGAAGCAGAGAAGGAGCAGGATGTTACTCAGAGGAAAAGGAACAATCATGAGTCCCATGAGCAAGAGCAGTAGCAGGTGGGGGTGAAATAATGTAAGGGGTGAACGTCCAGATTAAAGGACAGTTGGGATCAGGGCAGATATGCAGAGAGGACCTGTTGTCGGAAAGGCCCCGGAGGCTGGGTGGAGGAGTCACCTTTTCAGGAAGGTGATGAACTGAAATGTACAAATGCAAAGCAGCAAAACAAACTGTTATTAACCCAGATGCCATATAAGTACATGAAGAGCATCGAGACTAGGGAGGTAACAGTGAGACTAGAGAGCTATATTGTTGCATGTCCTGTGTCTTCACCAAATTGCACTATTGCATGAATAGGGAAAGCAAATGGAGAGCTTTTTAGAACTGTCTCTTTTCTTCTTTCAGGAGTAATAGCCAAAGATTCAGTTCTTGAATCCCAGATTGCTTCTCTAGACTCTTTCCTGTAGGATAAAGCAGGTCGATTTGCTGGACATTATGGAAATTCCCCGTACTTATCAATTGCTTTCCTATACAACCAGTCGGTGAAGTAAGATCACTTGCCTCCACAAAATAATGCTACTAAAAGAGTCGTAGCATTAGTCTGGTTTCAAGATCCTATGAGAAAGTGTAGTAGGGGCAGGTTATGAGTTACGTGGTAAGAGGAAGGTCTGGAGTTTATGGGAAGAAAAAGGATATGGCTATGAGGATTGCCAAGAACCTCCCCCACTCCTTGCCTGCTTTGGGTTTTCAACCATGATTTAGATGGGTGTAGAGTACTGTAATCAGGATACTTGTTCATTTTCAGGCATTGTTGGGAAGCCCCAGGCCAGGATTAAGTGGAAAGGAGAGTGCTATCTCATTGCTGGTAGAAAATTAATCTCTGTGGTGGAGAGAAGATTGAGAGGAGAGAAAAGACAGAGGAAAGGAGAGAGAGAGAGAGAGAGAGAGGGAGATAGAAAGATATTAAGAGCCATCTCTCCACCTTCTGGTTATCACGACAAAGTGAAGGGAAAATGACAGAAAATGAAATCAATAGTTCTAGGCCCCGATTTTTCAACTATCCCATTTAATCTTTATAACAACTGTGAAAGTAATATTTCATACCATTTTGAAAATGATAGTAGGAATACATGAACTATATCCTGACTTTAAAAAAGATATCCTTTTTTGGGAATATAAATTTAGTAAAAATGTGTTAGTGCGACAATTGTGTAAGGCATTCTTCAGAGTGCTGGCATTACACGGATGAATGGGATCTGTAGATCTTGTTTCTTATGAATTCAAAGCTCACGTAATTTTGCTATAATACACTATATAAGAGCTTCTATATATTTGTTTATAACATACAATGAGAGTTAAATGGGTGGAACCATTAGTTTTCAAAATTATTAAAATGTTTTACAAATCTATAAGAACCATACAAATTAAAGATTGGAGTTCTACATGTAGGTGAAATAGTAAGACTCATAAAAAAGGGGAAAGGGAGTATAACTGAAGTTGATTAAGGGAAAGAAAGGGCAAAGAAAATATAATAAAATGATATGCAGGGACAACAAAGAATGAAAGATGCAGGCAGGGAGAAGAGTCCCAGCCGACAGAAAAGTCTTAGGAATTGGAGACATATAGGATGGAACACACCAACAAAGCAAAAGAATTATATATCTGCATGTAGAAGGGAAAATGAACCAAGAAGTCATTTTGTTAATCCCAGTGTTGTTATAAGGCAAGGTAGTGACAGAATGGAGGTTTTAGATTTACTGAACACTAATAGTCTCATAATCGTGAGAGGAAAAATCATTTGATGAAGAGGGAAGGATGAATCCTTTAGAAGAAACGCATCTTCTCTCCTTTAAGAGACAGCACTTACAGACTCAGCCCTCAAACCCAAAATCTGCCACATCAGTTAATTCAGGTTCAGGTTAATTCCTTTTTGGGAAGGCATTCCAGTTTTTTGCACTAAGGCATTTTAAGAAACAAAAGCATTTCTGGAAAACCCCCTCCCTTTATTGACCTTTCTTTTCAACCAATAGGAATAGAGAGTGAAACAGTGTCACTTGTCTCCAGCTGATGTATCTACTAAGAAGGTCTGATCTGATCCCAGGTCTTGAGAAGGTGGAAGAGAGGCGGGGTGACCAATATGTGGTGAGTGGAGCAACTGACAACCTCATTTCATGGAAAGAAATAATAATATGCCATTTAAAGAGCCAAAAATCCACACTTGATAGTTGTGAAGTAGAGAATGAGGATCTAAGTATTTAGTGTTGAGTTGGGGAGGAGAGGGTACCTGGCATTTTTCAAGCATCTGTGGGAAGTCCCTGCTTAGTTTTATAAGAGAAGAAAGTGGCTGTGATGCAGAACTCTCCCTGCTAGTGTTGCTTAAGTACCTGTGGTGAATAGATGGAAATTGTGAAAAAGTCCATGATCCCACCTGCTAACTGTCACAGGACAATTTGAGGGAGTCCTATTATCACATACTGATTATTTTGCTCTAGCAAAGCAACACTTCTAGATGTGTTACCTCTCAGTCATCTCAGCAGACCTGTATTTTTGTTAAATGCTGAATGTTCAGCATCCAGAATAGTTCGTAGAATTCAATAAATATATGGTCAATTAATTAATGAGTAGGTTACTAAGAATTAGTGAGTTTAAGGGATATAAGATTATAATTATTAGGATTCAACCTAAAATCCAGGAATTAAAAATATTAGTTTATGTGAAATCAGAAGAGTATCTGGAATAAAAGCTGAATGAAACTTCACTCTATGGATTCCACATACCTCAACTTAATATTTCCCTCCAATACAAAGCAATATTTCACTTAATCAGAGTTACTCTGGAGCTCAGTTAGTGAATATTTATCATACAGTGTAAAAAAGCATTGTGTTTACTGTCATGAGATCAGAATTCTTGCACCTGATCTATATTTTCATCCAATGATTTATTCTTTCAAGTTTATATTTCTTTTTCTTTCTTTTTAACAGAAAGGAATGTAAATATTATTTTCCATATCAAGGCAGAAATAATACAACAGTAACAATAGTATAATAATAATACTTTTAGTAGCTCTGTATTAGTTTCTTATTGCTACCATAACAAGTTACCATAAACTTGATGGCTTAAAACAACAAAAATTGGTTCTCATAGAATTCTAGAGGCTGGAAGTCTAAGATTAAGGTGTCCGTAGAGTGACCTTCCTCCTGGAGGTTCGGCAGAGAACCATTCCTTGTCTTTTTCATCTTCCGGAGGCAGCCTGCATCCTTGACGCACGGCTTCTTCCTTGCATCAGCCCAACCTGTCAGCTTGTATTTCTTCATCACTAACATTAAAGGGTTGAATGACATGATTTCCCACATTAACACCTAATTGGTCTTTGGAATGTGATAATTTTAATAAACAATTAATATTTATTCCATTGTAATTAATCATTTCGGTAACTGAAAATAATTATGGAAAGGAGAAGGGAATGGCTAGAAAACTTACTTCAAAAATAAGGATCAAAATTTTGATTATCCAGACAAAAATAATTCCTCAATATGGCCAAACAACATTAACTGATAAAAATATTACTCCTTTTTGGATTCTTCTGCAAGCATTTCTTACAGGTAAGACAGCGACATTATTTGTTGAGATTATTTTTGGGGTAACTGTGCTCACTGTAACTCGGGAGTTGTCCTGTACACTGCGAGTACTCTTTGCCACCTAACATAGAATTGTAGGAAGGGACCTTCACTCTTTGGGTGGAAAATAACACATCGTTCTAATTAGACAAATATATTTATAGCTTTACAAGAAATACTAGAGGAAGTTCCTCAGGTGAAAGCAAGAATTGGAGATGGTAATTTGAATCCATATAACAAAGGGCACTGCTAAAATTAATTATGTCATTATAAAAGCTTTTTCTTTCAATTCTTCTCTTAACTGATTTGAAAATCAATTGTATAAAATAATATCCATATTATGTCCTATGGGGTTTATAATATATAGAAATATATGTGCAATGGGAGCAAAGCTATAATGAGCTAAGGAAATGATGACAGATGATAAGATAATAATTATAAAAATGTATTATTGGGTTGCAACATTAATAGATGTAATACATATAACTGCAATACCACATAATGGAGGGAAAGGGAATGGAGGACGAACATTTCTACATATTGCTAGAATTAAGCTAGCATAATACTGAAACTGATTATTGCAAGTTAGCATGTATATGGTAAACCCTAGATCAATCATATATATAATTATATTAAAATGCTACATTAGAAAATATTTGCTCAATGTAAAAGTGTAGTAAAGGTACAAAAGAGGAATGAAAAGATATGACACACAGAAAACAAAAAATAAAATGGCACATATAAGTCCAGCTATATAAAAAAAATTACATAAAATGTGAATGGGTTAAACAATCAAACAGCAGAGATGATCAGACTGCACAAAAATGATCCAACTATGTTTTCTACAGGAGACACACTTTATATTCAAAGGCACAAATAGGTTGAAAGTAAACAGATGGGAATGAAAGTTATATCATTCAAGCAGCAAACACAAAAAAGATGGAATGGCTATATTAATAAACAAAATAGACTTTAAAACAAAAAAAAATCTTACTAGAGTCAAAGAGGAACATTTTTTTTCCACTTTGTCTTGACATTCAATATTATTATGTAAATTTCAGGTGTACAGCGTAATGGTTAGACATTTATATAATTTAAGAAGTGATCCCCCTGACTAGTCTAGTACCCACCTGGCACTATATATAGTTGTTATCATATTATTGACTATATTCCCTATGCTTTGTTTTACAACCCCGTGACTATTTTGTAACTATGTAACAATTTGTACTTCTTAGTCCCTTCCCCTTTTTTCACCCTGCCCCACAAGCCCCTACCCATCTATCACCCTGATAAATCTAGTACCCATCTGACACCATACATAGTTACAATATTGTTGACTATATTCCTTATGCTATACTCTACATCCCAATGACTACTGTGTAACAACCAATTTGGACTTCTTAATCCTTTCCCCCTTTTCACCCACCCCCAACACACCTACCATCAAAAGACCATCAAAATCTTCTCTGTATCTATGAGTTTGTTTCTGTTTTGTTTGTTTGTTTATTTTGTTCTTTAGAGTCCAATATAAGTGAAATCACATTGCATCTGTCTTTCTCTGTTTGATATAGTCCACTCAGCGCAGTATCCTCCAGGTGCATTCATGCCGACACAGGTGTCAAGAACCCATTCCCTTCCGTGGCCCGAGCAATATTACATTGTACGTGTCTACCACGTACTCATTATTCATTTATCCAGGGATGGACACCCAGGCTGCCTCCACATCTTGGCCATTGTAAGCAATGCTGCAATGAACATAAGGATGCACACATCCCCTTAAAGTAGTGTTTTGGGTTTCTTTGAATAAATACCCAGAAGTGGGATTACTTTGTCCTTTGTTATAGCCTTTGTTTTAAAGTCTATTTTGTCTGTTATAAGTATTGCTACCACAGCTTACTTCATTTTGTTTCCATTTTCATGAAATATGAGATCTGACAATTAAGTTCGCAAACTCATCCTAGAAAAAGTGGTACATACCCCATTGCTGAATATCACCTTCTCCTTGGGAAGCTATGCACCAATGCCAGCACCTAGCCACCTTTCAAAGCAATTCTGGAACTCTTTTTTCTGGAATGGTCATCGTATTACCCCTGATATCCTGAATGTCATCAAAATGTCTTCCTTTCAATATTTCCTTTATCTTCAGGTAAAGAAAGAAGTCATGGGGGGCCAGATCAGGTGAGTAGGGAGGGTGTTCCAATACAATTATTTGTTTACTGGCTAAAAACTTCCTCACAGAGAGTGCTGTGTGAGCTGGTACATTGTAGTGATGCAAGAGCCATGAATTGTTAACAAAAAGTTCAGGTTGTCTAACTTTTTCATGCAGCCTTTTCAGCACTTCCAAATAGTAGGTTGGTGCAAAAGTAATTGCGGTTTAAAACATTAATAATAATTGCAAAAATCGCAATTACTTTGCACCAACCTAATAGTAAACTTGGTTAATCCCTCTGATATCAAAAAAGGTTAGCAATATCATTGCAATAAGTTCACGTACTTAATTGTCTGAATGTATACATGTATATATATTTATCACATTGTACACTTTAAATATATACAATTATATTTGTCAATTATTACTTTTAAAAGTCTTTAAAAAGATACTGAAAAAGAATAGCAAATTAAGTTTAAAGAAAGTGGAAGGAAGAAAATAAAGATAAGAGTGAAAAATTAATAAACTAGAAAAGAGAAAAACAATACAGAAAATCAATGAAACCAAAAATGGTTCTTTTAAAAAAAAACACAAAATTGACCCAACTTTAATAAGTTTGACCAAGAATAAAAGAGAGAAAAGTGAAATTACTAGAATCATAAACGATAGATGGGATATTGATATCAACCTCACAGAAATAAAAAAGATTATAAAAAATATTATGAAAAATTGGAAATAAATAAGTTAGATAACAGACAAAATGGACAAATTTCCAGAAAGACACAAACTATCAAAGCTGAATCTAGAAGAAAGCAATATGAATATATCTATAACAGGTGAAGAGATTGAATCAGTAATCAAAACAATACTCACAAAAAATAGCTGAGGCCCAAATGGCTTCACTACTGAATTCTACCAAACATTCGAAGAATTAGCACCAATTTTTCAGAGACTCTTCCAAAAAATAGAAGAGAATGACGGAACACTTCTCAACTGATTTTATAAAGCTGGTATACCCAATACCAAAACGGGACAAAGACATCACAAGAAAATTATAGACCAATGTCTTTTATAAAATCCTCAACAAAATACTAGAAAACTGAATCCAAGAACATAAAAAAGAATTATATATGACCAAAAGAGATTTATCCCAGGGATGCAAGATTGGTTTAACATGCAAAAATCAATTAATGAAATATATCATATCAATAGAATAAAATTTAAAAAATCACACATTCACCACATTAGATACAGAAAAAGCATTTGGCAAAACACAATACCCTTTCATGGTTAAAAAAATAAAAACCAAACAACTCAACAAACAAACAAAAAAAGAATAAAATTTCTCCTATCTGATAAAGTGTATCTACAAAAAAACCATAGCTAATATTAGACATAATGGTGAAAGACTGGATGCTTTCTCCCTAAAATCAAGAAAAAGGGAGGGATATTCATCTTAACACTTCTATTTAAAGTTGTATTGGCGGCTCTAGCCAGGGCAATTAGACAAGAAAAAATAATAAATCATCCAGATTGGAAAGAAGTAAAACTAACTCTATTCATAGGTAGCATGGTATTGTATATATAGAAAAATCTAATAAATCCACTAAAAGTGCAAGGTAAAGCAGCAAGTGCTGATGTAAAAGTTGCAACAAGTTATCCAGAAGAACTAGCTGAGATAACTAGTGAAGGAGGCTATACTAAACAACAGACTTTTATTTTTTAATTAAAGTTTATTGGGGTGACAATTGTTAGTAAAATTACATAGATTTCAGGTGTACAATTCTGTATTACATCATCTATAAATCCCATTGTGTGTTCATCACCCAGAGTCAGTTCTCCTTCCATCAACATATATTCGATTCCCCTTACCCTCATCTCCCACCCCCCACCCCCCACCCCCCTTACCCTCTGGTAACCACTAAACTATTGTCTGTGTCTATGAGTTTTTGTTTCTCATTTGTTTGTTTTGTTCTTTTGTTGTTTTCGTTTATATACCACACATCAGTGAAATCATATCTTTTTCTGTCTGACTTATTTTGCTTAGCATTATAATCTCAAGATCCATCCATGTTGTCACAAATGGTCCTATTTTATCTTTTCTTACTGCTGAATAGTATTCCATTGTGTATATATACCACAACTTCTTTATCCATTCATCTATCGAGGGACATTTTGGTTGTTTCCATGTCTTGGCCACCGTAAACAAAGCTGCAATGAACATTGGAACACACGTGTCTTTATGTATAAATGTTTTCAGATTCTTTGGTAGATACCTGGGAGAGGGATTGCTGGGTCAAATGGTAATTCTATTCATAATTTTTTGAGGAACCTCCACACTGCCTTCCATAGCGGCTGCACCAGTCTGCATTCCCACCAACAGTGTATGAGGGTTCCTTTTTCTCCACAGCCTCTCCAACACTTGTTACTATTTGTCTTGATGATAGCCATTCTGACTGGGGTGAGGTGATATTTCATTGTGTTTTTATTTGCATTTCTCTGATGATTAGTGATGTTGAGCATTTTTTCATGTCTATTTGCCATTTGTATGTCCTCTTTGGAGAAATGTCTGTTCAGGTCGTCTGCCCACTTTTCAATTGGGTTGTTTTTTTTGTTGTTGTTCAGTTGCATGAGTTCCTTGTATATTTTGGATATTAGCCCCTTATGGGAGGCACTGTTTGCAAAAATCTTCTCCCATTCAGTTGGTTGTCTGTTTATTTTGTCGATGGTTTCTTTTGCTGTGCAGAAGCTTTGAAATTTGATATAGTCCCATTCATTTATTTTAAGTTTTACTTCCCTGGCCTTTGGAGTGAAATTCATAAAATGCTCTTTGAACCCAAGGTCCATAAGTTTAGTAACTATGTTTTCTTCGATGCAGTTTATTGTGTCAGATCTTATGCTTAAATCTTTGATCCATTTTGAATTAATTTTGGTACATGGTGACAGATAGAAGTCCAGTTTCATTCTTTTGCACGTGGCTTTCCTGTTCTGCCAGCACCATTTATTGAAGAGGCTGTCTTTTCTCCATTGTATGTTTTCTACTTTTTGTCAAAAATTATCTGTGCATATTTATGTGGTTTTATTTCTGAGTTCTCAATTAAACAACAAACTTTCAATGTAGATGAAACAGCCTCATATTGGAAGATGCCATCTAGGACTTTCATAGATAGCCTAGAGAAATCAATGCCTGGCTCCAAAGCTTCAAAGAACGGGCTGACTCTCCTGTTAGGGGTTATGCAGCTGGTGGTTTTTAAGTTGAAGTCATTCCTCCTTCACTGTTCATAAAATTCAAGGGCCTTTAAGAATTATGCTAAATCTACTCTGCCTGTGCTCTATATACGGAAAACAAAATAAAGCCTGGATGACAACACATCTGTTTACAACATGTTTTACTGAATATTTTAAGCCCAGTTGAGGCCTACAGCTCAGAAAAAGATTCCTTTCAAAATATTACTGTTCATTGACAATGCACCTGGTCACCCAAGAGCTCTGATGGAGATGTAAGAGATTAATGTTATTTTCATGCTGCTAACACAATATCCCTTATGCAGCCCATGGATCAAGGAGTAATTTTGACTTTCAAGTCTTATTTGAGGTAAAACATTTTATCAGGCTATAGCTGTCATAGAGTGTGAGTCCTCTGATGAATCTGGACAAAGTAAATTGGGAACCTGGAAAGGAGTTACCATTCTAGATGCCATTAAGAACAGTGATTCATGGGAAGAAGTCAAAATACAGGAGAGGTCAATAATAGGCGTTTGGAAAAAGCTGACTCCAACCCTCATGGATGACTTTCAGGGGCTTAAGACTTTGGTGAAGGAAGTAACTGCAGGTGTGGTGGAAATAGCCAGTGACCTAGAATTAGAAGTGGAGCCTGGAGATGTGACTGCAGTCTCACGATAGGACTTTAACAGATGAGGAGTCGCTTCTTCTGGATGAGCAAAGAAAGTGGTGTTTTAGATGCAATCTACTTCTGGTGAACATTTGTGAAAATTGTTGAAATGACAACCAAGGATTTCAAATATTACATTAACTTAGCTGATAAAACAGTGGCAGGATTTGAGAGGATTGACTCCCAATTTTGAAAAAAGTTCTACTGAGGGTAAAAATGCTATCAAATAACATTACATGCTACAGAGCAACCATTCATGAACGGAAGAGTCGGTAGATGTGGCAAACTTCATTATTGTCTTATTTTAAGAAATTGCCACAGCCACCCCACCTTCGCAACCACGGAGCATGATCAGTCAGCAGCCATCGACACTGAGGCGTGACCCTCCACCAGCGAAAAGATTACGACTCACTGAAGGCTCAGATGATGATTAGCATACTTTAGCAATAAAATAAATACTTTTAATTAAAGTATGTACATTGTTTTTCTTAGACATAATGCTATTGCACCCTTAATAGAGTACAGTATAGTATTAATATAACTTTTATGTGCGCTGGGAAACTGAAAATTTGTGACTCACTTTATTGTAATGTTTGCTTTATCCCGGTGGTCTGGAATGGAACCCATACATCTCTGAGACGTGCCTGTATTCCTTGCACCCAAACAGGCATAGCCTCCTCCATTATCAACATCCCCCATCACAGTGGTGTATTTGTTACATTGATAAACCTACACCAACACATAATAACCACTCAAAGTTCATAGTTTACATTGTAGTTTATTCTTACATTGTATGGGTTTGGACAAATGTATAATGACATGTATCCATCATTGCGGTATTATACAGCATATTTTCAAAAATTCTCTATACTCTGCCTATTTATCTCTCCCCCTCAAACTCTGGTAAACACTGATCTTATTGTCTCCATAGTTTTGCCTTTTCCAGGATATCATGTAGTTGGAATCATACAGTGTGTAGTCTTTTCAGATTGGCTTCTTCCACTTTGTGATATGCATTTAGATTTCCTCCATGTCTTTTCATGGCTTGACAAATAGCTTGTTTCTTTTTAATGCTGAATAATATTCCACTGTCTGTATGTACCACAATTTATTTATCCATTCACCTACTGAAAGACATCTTGGTTGCTTCCAAGTTTAGGCAATTATAAATAAAGCTACTATAAACATCCATGTGCAGGTTTTCATATGGACATACGTTTTCAACTCCTTTGGATAAATACTAAGGATCACAATTGCTGGATCATATGGTAAGAGTAGGTTTAGTTTTGTAAGAAACCACTAGACTGTCTTATAAAGTGGTTATAGAATTTTGCATTCCCACCAGCAATGAATGAGAGTTTCTGTTGTTTTATAATCTTTCCAGAGTTTGGTGTTGTCATTGTTACAGATTTTGGTCATTTTAGTGTGTGTGTAGTGGTATCTCATTGTTGTCTTAGTTTGCATTTCTGTGATGACAAACGATATGGAGCATATTTTTATATGCTTATTTGCCATCTGTATATTTTCATTGGTAAAATGTCTGTTAAGGCTTTTGGCCCATTTGTTTGTATTTTTATTGTTGAATTTTAAGAGTTCTTTGTATATTTTGGATATGGTCCTTTACCCAATGTGTCTTTTGCAAACAGTTTCTCCCAATCTGTGGCTTATCTTATTATCTTGATTTTTGCAGAGCAAATTTTTTTCATTTTAATGAAATATAGCTTATCAATTTTTTTCCACAGGTCTTGTATACAAATATATGAGAAGATCTCAACTTCACTAATTATCAGGGAAATGCAAACCAAACCAAAACAGAATATCACCTCACCCTATTAGGATAGCTATTATAATAAAAACAAAACGTAAGTGTTGGTGAGAATATGGAGAAAAGGGAACCCTTAAACACTGCTGGTAGGAATGTCAATTGGTACAGCCATTTTGGAAAACAATATGGAGATTCCTCAGAAAATTAAAAATAGAACTACCATATGATCTAGCAATCTCACGAATGGGTATCTATCCAAATGAAATGAAATCAGTACATCAAAAAGATATGCACTCCCAAATTTATTGCAGCACTATTCACAATAGCTGAGGTATTGAAACAACCCAATTGTCTCTTGACTGAAGAATAAATAAAGGAAATGTGATACACACACACACACACACACACACACACACACACACACACACACACACACAAAGAAAATGAATAAATGTTTTTGAAGCCAACATTTTAGATTCCACATAAAAATGATTTCATGCAGTTTTTGTCTTCCTGTGTCTGGCTCATTTTACTTAGCATGATGCCCTTCAGCTTTATCCATGTTGTTTCAATGGCATGATTTCCTTCTTTCTTCAAAAAATATGTGGAGTCTAAAAAGAATTGAACCCATAGAAGCAGAGAGTACTATGGTGGTTGCCAGAGACTTGCAAGTGGGAAAAATAGGGAAATGTTGTTCAAAGGGGACGAAGTTTCAGCTATACAGGCTGAATAAGTTCTGGGGACCTATGTACAGCCTGTACAGCATGTAGCTAATAATACAGTATTGCTAAGAGAATAAGTGTTCTTAAGTGTTCTCACCACAAAAAAGGTTACTATGTGAGGTGATGGATATATTATTAAAGTTGATTGTGGTAATCATTTCGTAATGTATACATATATCTAAACATCACACTGTACACTTTAAACGTATACAATTTTCATTTGTCTATCATATCTCAATAAAGGTGGAAAAAATAAGACTAACCAAGTTATACATACAAAGAAACTGTTTGGTAAGATTTTTCCCAGCTAGTTATTAGCTCATTATCAAACTTGGGCATAATAAGAGAGTTGTATTGGTTCAGGGATAGACATACAGACAAAAGAACAAAAACAAAGGGTCCAGAACCAGCCCACTTATACCTGGAAATGCTATATATTTTGGAGTTGGCCTTAGAATTGACTAAGAAAATGGTGTAATGGGATAATAAATTATCCCAAGAGAATTGATTATTCAGAGGGAAAACTTAACATTGGATCCATACCACTTAACATCCACAAAAATTAAATCCATGCAGAATAAATACTTAAATGTGAACAGGAAAAAATCAAAGCTTCTCGTAGAACATTTAGAAGATTACATTTATGAATTTAGGTAAGATAACATTTCTTAACCAGGATACAATAGCAAAAACCATTTTAAAATATTGATAAATTTCCTTTGTTATACATTTCTTAAAAATTATACCAATTCTAAGGTACTTTAATGAATGCTGTGTCTTTATTACATGGAAGGGTAATGGTAATGGTTACAATGCCAATGCACTGACATCGATGAAATATGTACAATGGAATCTCAAAAATGTCAGAAATTGAGAGAAATCATTTTTAATACAAATAACTGACACAGAAAATTGAGATTGTAAAAACTAAAATCTAAATCCTATAAACTTATTTCTCATTATACATATGTCTATTTTTATATTTATGAAAATAATAAGGAACTCAATGTGACTAGAGGGGCTAGAGCTAAATGATAGAAAAAACAAAACCCCCAAACAGCATACCAATACTTGTGAGAAAGATTCCCAACCTTATTAGTAATCAGGAAAAATGCATTTTAAAACCACCAGAAGGTACCATTTAATATTCAACAGATGGACAAAATGGAAAAGTCTGACAATACCAGGTATTGGCAAGAAAGTTCATTAATGGGAATAATTTACATGTTATAATGAGGATGTAAATTCATACAGTTAGTTATATCTAGTTAACTGTAAATACACATACAATGCACAGGAGTTCTAGCCTTAAGCATATGCTCTACAGGCACATTACACATGTGGACCAGAAGACGGGCACAAAGGTGTTGAGAGAAGCATAGGTTATAACAGCAAACAAATAAACAGCAGCAACAAAAAAGTAGAAATAACCAAAATTTTATCATGGAAAATGTTTTCTAAAACATTCTCAGAATCTCTTCACTGTTCACCAGGGATGCACAGAGTCGTGAAGTGAAGGAGACATTCAGTTCCAAAAGCTCAGTGGAGGAAAACATCAGTGCCTTTCACTGAGTTACACGACGTAGTGCAGCTGATCTGCCCATGACCAACCCCACAAAGCCAGTCACAATCTTTATTTTTCCAAGGGACATAGTAAGAACTGCCATATTACGGAGCCATCAGTAACTAAAATAACTATTAATAGCAGAGAAATTTATCCATTGCCAGGGGGGTCTTGTGACCTCCAGACTCTCCAGTTGAGAGGAAGGTCAGTAAATAAAGAAGGATACAAAGACTGGTAAATAAAAAAGGCAATAGAGAGACCCTTCCTTTCAGTGTTCAAGTGTCAGAAAGGATTCCTAGTATTAAATTAAAATTTAGATAGAGGAAATGTACTGGAAGAAAAAAATTAAAAAATTTATACCTTACTGGATGATGCCTCAGCAAGAGTGAGAAAGACACAATAAACTATAAGAACTAGAATCCAAGAGATGTAAATTTGAACATTCTATGGTACCAATCTTGTTATAAATTCGTAATATTGTGTATATCTTGATTCAGCCCTCGAAAAGAACAGGCATGTGAACAGACAGTGAGACACATTATCTGGTAAATTTACATAGCAAAAGCCTTCTTGTACCCAAGTTACCACTACACATTGCTCTGGACTCAGTAGCAGTATAAACCAACTTCACTCAAATGATCAGCCATCACATTTAACCAATTCTATCATACGAAGCAAATTAGGGCTGATTTATCAGGTGGGGTGAAGGGAGAGGAAGGTGCTGGCTAATTTAGCCCAGGCCCTGCAGGGTCCACAGTTCCAGAAAGCATACCTGTGTCCTCATTGCCAGCCCAGCATATACACAGGGCTTGAGGACTGGCCTCCAGCAGGGGGCTCTTCTACTGCATAGACACCTTGCTGGCAGTCAGCATGGCTCCAATCTCTGTTCAAATGTGAACTCTCCATACCCAGCCCCTTGGTAAATGCAGCCCTCACCATTTAAACTCAGTCTCTTTCAGATATTGAGATAGTGGCCCTTATTCTGTCTCACTGGCCCAGAGCTGGGCACAATCCTCACTACTGTATCAAACAATTTCAGATCCTTCTTACTATAATGGGTTTTCCAAATGCTAGTTTTCTTTTGGGAAAACATCTACAAATTAGTTACCACTAATATGTTAGATTCAGAGGCCCAGAAAGCACCTTGTAAGATAGAACATCTTGCTGAAAATTGCTTTCATAGTTGGCAGTATTAACCTACATTCCTTTGATATCCCTACCTATAAATAGTTTGTTCTTCTTATCTTGTGTGATGCTTGTTAGAGGATTGACCAAAGACCATAGTGTTATTTAAAATTTATATTGAAAATGTCAGAGAACACGTTTGATGCTTGTAGGAAGGGAGGAGCTGTCTGGGAATAGAAAGTGGCTATCAGACTAGGGATGTGGTTGAGAAGAGGAAGGATGATGACATAAATCTTTGCATAAATCACATTTACATGAAACCATGGTGTATTATGAAATCCTTTTCTTTCCAGCTAATAAGGCAAAGGAGGGGAGGCAGCATCACTTGTCTCTGGCAGACTAAACCATCAGGAAGGCATACCCAAAGTTGTGGTAGCAGGCAGGGCTGTGGGCAGAGAAATTCCATTAACATCTCAGTTCAGTGAAATTTGTATATAGTGCATTTATATATGGAGAACTGTGTAGAATTTCTGAAGTTATCTGCCCATGCTGTCCCCACTGTGTCTATTCTAGGCCTTCCTTCCTCCCCACAGGCCCTAATTGTTCCCCCAGGGTGATGGTCACAGAAAAGTTTCCAATGTTAGTCGAGCTCTCAAGCCCACTTTTCAATCCTTTCACATAGCTTTAGTCATTTCTACTTCTCATTTCCTTCCAAAATGTTCTTTTTTAACCATTCATTTCATAGAACTAAAATAATGATTACATTGTATCTCACAGATAAAGAGAAGAGGAAAGACATGAACGCTCCCCAGATCGGATGAGCCTTCAATTCTGAGCCCATGTGCTCTGTGGTACTCACGTGAGCAGACATAGAAAAGCACTATTGAGGTTCACACTCTCTTCCCTGCAAAAGCAAACTTTCAAAAGAAATGTCCAATCTGTAGTTAAAGCACAGCAACTATTGTGTTGAGATTTTGGGTTGCGTACAAGTTCTGACTCTTTGGCTCACTGAGGAATGGTCTCAACTCAGGAACATTTCTTGGGTTTTTGATGAAGCTGGAAAGTTTTGTTAACCTCAAAGTATTTGAACCTGTAAGATTTCTGAGTAAGTCTTATGAATAAAACTTCAGTCTTCAGCTGATTATGAAGACTTCAAAGTGTGTTATCTCTTTAAAGATCCAGATAAATTATACTGAACCTGACCAAGAGTGTTCATCTGTGTATGTCTGGATGCATGAAGCAATACTGCATCAGGTATGAGAAATAGAGATGAGAAAGTGCTCTTTTCTACAGAGGAAGGTTTACTTATTTGCAAAAATGCAACTTTCCACCTAAGGACTGGCCCTCAAGAAACATTGCCAGGTGGAGTCAGTTGAACTTATAGTGTCTAGGTTCTTTTATAATTAGTTCTTTACAAGAATTAAGCAAATGGTTTAACAAATGGTCCAAGTGCCTACGAGGAGAGTGTGTGGCATAAATGCCCTTCTGGGTGGCAGTGGAGCACATTTTTCCCTCTAGCACAACATTCTGAGGTTAGACTCCCTGGGTTTGAATTCTGGCTCCACCTCTTACTAATACTATAGCCCTGGGCAAGGATCCAACTCATCCATTCTACAATTTTCTAACTGATAAGATGGTGAAGAGAAATAATAATAATACACCTACCTCATGGTATTGTCATAAAGATTGTCAGTTAATAGAAGAAAAGCACTCTGCAGTATCTGCAGTATAGTAAGCACTCAGTAAATATCAGGCAGAGAGAAGGTCCAAAATTGTGGGACAGGTAAATGCTATGCCTGCTGACTTCCATGATCACACTAAAATTACAACTAAAGTATAGAACAACCTCGAGAATCATCTGAAGACTAGGTGAGCAGGACTCCTATAAGAATATAAAGAAGAGGCCATGCCAAGACTGGGAGGAGGGGCAGAGATGCAAAACGGACTGACCCCAAATGAACACTCGGATGTTGAGCAGCAGGAGGGACATCTTGATGGCAGAGGTCCCATCTGAAGAGTGAGGGGGTCCCAGCCCTGTGCCGGACTCCCCAGTCTAGTGGTTCTGTGCCAGGAAGAGGAGTCACCTCAGCATCTGGCAGTGAAAACCAGTGAGGATTCTGTCCTTCCTGGTGAATGGAAGGCAGCTGAAAACCCAGACATCCCCTTAAAGGGCCTGTGCACAGACTCACTCAATTGCAAGGACTCACCCTGTTCTCCAACAGAGGGGCAGCAACTGGAGAGGGGCCAGAGACAAAAAGGGAAAAACTGAGTTGTATAGCTTCAAGGCAAAGGCTAGAGAGACTGCTGCTATTATCCCTGTGTGCAGCCTGCCTCACATGTAGCCTACAGGCTGTCGCCATCTTTCCTGTGTTGAACCCTCCCCCACAGGCCAAATCTGAGACCACATTAGTCAGGTAAAATCTGCAACCAACCCACATTGATGACTCTATGAGAGGCACATCCAAAGCATGGTGTAAACAGGCACAAAAGCCCACTGGGATGAATTCTGCTATCTGAAGTCAGCCCACACACAGCAATTCATACGGTGTGAGCATAGCCAATCCTCACAGCCAGTTTAGCTTAAGAGTCAGTCCCACCCACTGATGTGCCAAAAGCAATCAAGGCTCAACGACAAGAGGAGAACACACAAAACATAGACAAGGGACACACTGGGAACACAGCACTGGTGATCAAAGACACTGCGGCACTGGACCACACAGGACACCTACTACATAAAGTCACCTGGCAAAGATGGAGAGACATAGGAGATCAACCGGATATATACAAGCAAACACAGAGTGGCAGCCAGAATGAGGTAACAAAGAAACATGTCCCAAATAAAGTAAGAGGAGAAAACTCCAGAAAAAAATCTAAATGAAATGGGGCAACCAATCTACCAGAGACAGAGTTTCAAACACCGATTATAAGAATGTTTAAGGAACTTAGTGAGAATTTCAACAAAGAGATAGGAAGCATTAAAAAAGACATAGAAACCATAAAAAAGAGCCATTCAGAGGTGAAGAATACAATAAGTGAAGTGAAGAATGCACTAGAAGGAATCACCAGCAGACTAGATGAAGCAGAGGACCGAATCAGTGATTTAGAAGACAGGGTAGCAGAAAACACCAACTTGGAACAACAAAAAGAAAAAAGAATTGAAAAAAAAAGAAGATAGTTTAAGGAACCTCTGGGACAGCATCAAGTGTAACAACATTCGCACCATGGGAGCACCAAAAGGAGAAGAGAGGGAGCAAGGGATTGAGAACCTATTTGAAAAAGTAATGACCGAAAACTTCCCTAACCTGGTGAAGGGAATAGACACATAAAGCCAGGAAATGCAGAGACTCCCAAATGAGATGAACCTAAAGAGGCCCACGCTAAGACACATTATAATTAAAACAGCAACGGTTAAAGACAGAGAATCCTAAAAGCAGCAAGAGAAAGACAACTAGTTACTTACAAGTGAGCTCCCATAAGACTATCAGCTAATGTCTCAACAGAACTTTTCAGGCCAGAAGGGAGTGGGAGGAAATATTCAAAGTGATGAAAAACAAGGGCCTACAACCAAGACGACTCTACCCAGCAAAGTTGTCATTTAAAATTGAAGGAGAGATAAAGAGCTTCCCAGATGAGAGAAAACTAAAGGAAATGAATTCCACCCAGCCAATATTACAAGAAATGTTAAAGGGACTTCTTTAAGAAAAAAAAGGGAAAACAAACAAAAGATAAAAATATGAACAATAAAATAACAATAACTATGCACCTATTAATAATCACTCTAAATGTTAATGGTTTAAATGATCCAATCAAAAGACATAGGGTAGAAAACAGGACCCAGACATATGCTGTCTACAGGAGACCCAACTCAGATGAAAAGACACAAATAGACTGAAAGTAAAGGGATGGAGAAAGATATTTCATGCAAATGGAAACAAACAAACAAAATCTGGGGTAGCAACACTTATATTGGATAAAATAGACTTTAAGATGAAGACCATAATAAGGACAAAGGACATTAGATAATGATGAAGGGATCAGTCCAACAAGAGGACTTAACACTAGCAAACATCTATGCACCCAAACATAGAAGCACCTAAATATATAAAACAAATATTGACTGACATAATGGCAGAGGTCAACTATAACACAACCATAGTAGGGGACTTTACCACCCCACTGGCACCGATGGACAGATATTCCAGACAGAAAATCAACAAGGAAATAGTGGCCTTAAATGACACAGTAGACTACATGGATTTAATTGATATTTTTAGAGCATTTCACCCTAAAGCAGCAGAATATATATTCTTTTCATGTGCACATGGAACATTTTCCAAGATAGAACACATGTTAGTCCACAAAACAAGTGTCAGTTTTAAGAAGATTGAAATCCTATCAAGCATTTTTTCTGACCAAAATGGTATGAAACTAGATACCAATTAAAAAAAGAAAAAAACAAGAAAAAAAACACAAACACAATGATGTTAAATAACATGCTACTAAACAATGAATGGGTTAACAATGAGATCAAAAAAGAAATAAAAAAGAAACACCTTAAGACAAATGAAAATAAAAACACAATGAACAAAATATATGGGACAGAGCAAAAGCAGTCTAAGAGGAAAATTCATAGCAAAGCAGGCCTTACCTCAAGAAACAAGAAAAATCTCAAATAAACAATCTAACTTTATACTGAAAGGAACTGGAAAAAAGAACTGCAAACAAAGCCCAAAGCGAGTAGAAGGAAGAAAATAATAAAGATCAGAGCAGAAATAAACAAAATAGAGACTAAAAAACCATACTAAAGATCAATGAAATCAAGAACTGGTTCTTTGAAAAAATAAACAAAATTTATAAACCTTTAAACAGACTCATCAGGAAAAGAAGAGAGAGGACCCAAACAAGTAAAATCAGAACTGAAAGAGGAGAAGTGACAACAGGCACAAAAGAAATACAAAAAATTTTAACAAAATACTATAAGCAACTATAGACCAACAAATTGGACAATCTAGAAATGGATACATTCTAGAAGCATGCAATCTTCCAAGGTTGAATCAAGAAGTAACAGAAAATTTGAACTGACTGATTACTACTAATGAAATTGAATCAATAATCAACAAACTCCCAACAAAGAAAAGTCCTGGACCAAATGGCTTCACAGGTGAATTTTATAGAACATTCAGAAAAAAATTAACACCTATTCTTCTCAAACTATTCCAAAAAATTCAAGAGGAGGGAAGGCTCCCCAGCTTATTTTATGAGGCCATCATCACCATGATTCCAAAGCCAGACAAAGACATTACAAAAAAAGATAACTATAGGCCTATATCCCTGATGAACATAGATATAAATACCTCAACAAAACATTAGCAAACAAAATTTAGTAATACATTAAAAAGATCATACACCTCAATCAAGTGGGCTTTATTTCTGGAATGCAAGTTTGGTTTAACATCTGCAAATTAATTAATGTGATACACCACATAAACAAAGTGAAAAACAAAAATCATATGATCATATCAACAGATGCAGAAAAGCTATTGACAAAATCCAGCATCCATTTATGATCAAAACTCTCAGCAAAGTGGAAATGGAGGGAAGATATGTCAACATAATAAAGGCCATATATGACAAACTCACAACTAACATCATACTAAATGGGGAAAAGCTAAAAGCAAGACAAGGTTATCAACTTTGACCACTTTTATTCAACATAGTATTAAAAGTTCTAGCCACAGTAATCATACAAGAAAAAAGAAATAAAAGGCATCCAAATTGAAAAGGAAGAAATAAAACTGTCATTAATTGCAGATGACATGATACTATAAAGAGAACCCAAAAGATTCCACCAAAAACCTGTTAGAATAGATACATGAATTTAATAAAGTAGCAGCATACAAAATTAATATTCAGAAATCAGTTGCAAAACAATTCCATTTACAATTGCATCAAAACAATACTTAGGCATAAATTTAACCAAGGAAGTAAAAATCATGTACTCAGAAAATTTAAGACGTTGGGGGCAGATGAGTGGCTCAGTTGGTTAGAGCGTGAGCTCTGGGCAACGGGGTTGCCCGTTCGATTCCCACATGGCCCAGCAAGCTGCTCCATCCACAACTAGAATTAAGTCAATGAGCTGCTGCTCAGCTCCTGGGTGGCCAGATGGCTCATCTGGTTGGAGCGCAGGCTCTCAACCACAAGGTTGATAGTTTGACTCCTCGACTCCCGCAAGGGATGGTGGGCTGCACCCCCTGCAACTAACAACGGCAACTGGACCTGGAGCTGAGCTGCACCCTCCACAACTAAGATGGAAAGAACAACAACTTGACTAGGAAAACTCTTGGAAGTACACACTATTCCCCAATAAAGTCCTGTTCCCCTTCCCCAATAAAATCTTAAAAAGAAAAAAGAAAATTTAAGACTTTGAAGAGAGAAATTAAAGAAGATACAAATAAATGAAAACATACATCATGCTCATGAATAGGAAGAATTAATACAGTTAAAATGTCCATACTACCCAAAGCAATGTATAGATTCAATGCAATCCCTATTAAAATACCAATGGCATTTTTCACAGAACCAGAACAAATAATTTTAAAACTTACATGGAACCAGAAAAGACCCCAAATGCCACGGCAATCTTGAGAAAGAAAAACAAAGCTGGAGGTATCTTGCTACCTGACATCAAAGTATATTTTAAAGTCATAGTAATCAATGGTATTGGCATAAAAACAGACACATAGGTCAATGAAACAGAAAAGATAGCCCAGGAATAAACCCATGCCTATATGGTCATTTGATCTATGACAAAGGATGCAAGAATATACATTAGAGTAAAGACAGTTTATTCAATAAAATGGTGCTGGGAAAACTGGGCAGAACCATGGAAAAAATGAAACTGGAGCACCTCTTACTCTATATACAAGAATGAACTCAAAATGGATTAAAGACTTAAATGGAAGATCCAAAACCATAAAACTCCTAGAAGAAAACATAGGCAGTAAACTCTCAGACATTACCCTTAGTAATATTTTTACTGATATATCTCCTTGGGCAAGGGAAACAAAAGAAAAATAAACAATGGGACTACATCAACTAAAATGTTTTTGCACAGCAAAGGAAACCATTAACAAAACAAAAAGACATTCTACTGAATGGGAATAGATATTCACCAGTGATACATCTGATAAGGGGTTAATATTCAAAATTTATAAAGAAGTCATACAACTCAACACCACCCCCACCCCCAAACAATCCAATTAAGAAATGGGCAGAAGATTTGAATAGACATTTCTCCGAAGAGGACATATTAAAGGCCGATAGACATGAAAAGATGCTGAACATCACTAATCATCAGGGAAATGCATCTAAAAACAACAATGAGATAACACCTCACACACGTCAGAAGGACAACCATCAAAAAACAACAAACAGCAGTGTTGGCAAGATGTGGATAAAAGGAAACCTTCGTGCACTGTTGGTGGGTTTGTCACTATGGAAAATAGTGTGGAGTTTCTCAAAAAAGTTGAACATAGAACTACCCATGACCCAGCAATTCTACTGCTGGGTATTTACCCAAAAAAACCCAAAAGAGTAAATAAAAAAGATATACGAACCACTGTGTTCACTGCAGTGCCATTTACAATAGCCAAAATGTGGAAGCAACCAAAATGCACATCAATAGACGATTGGATAAAGAAAATGTGGTACATATGTACAATGGAATATTACCCTGCCACAAAAAATGAATGAAATCTTACCATTTGCAAAAACATGGATGGTTCTAGAGGGTAATATGCCAAGTGAAATAAGTCAGACTGAGAAAGACAAATACAGTATGATCTCACTTGTATGTGGAATCTAAAGAACAAAATAAATGAACAAACAGAACTGATACAGAATCATAGACACAGAGAGTAAACTGATGGCTGCTAGATGGGAGGTGGTTTGGGGGGTTATGTGAGAAAGGGGAAGGGATTAGGAAGTAATAGTTGGCAGTTACCAAATAGTCACAGGATGTGAAGTACAGTATGGGGAATACAGTCAATAATTTTGTAATAACTGAGTATAGTGTCAGATGGGTACTAGACTTATTGGGAGGGTCACTTCATAAATTATATAATGCCTAACCACTACATTGTATACCTGAAACTAGTATGAAATATTGAATGTCAACTATAATTTAAAAATATATGAAGTCACAGGATGTAAAGTACAGCATAGGGAATATAGTCAGTGGTATTGTAATAACTATGTATAGTGTCAGAGGGGTACTAGGCTTATTGGGATTATCACTCTGTGAGGTGTGCAAATGTCTAATCAATATGTCATTTTGTATACCTGAAACTAATAATAAAATTTTTTTTAAAAAAACCATTGTAATAACTATGTACAGTGTTACATGGGTAATAGACTTACTGAGGTTATCACTTTGTGAGGTATATAAATGTCTAATCACTATGCTGTTTTGTACACCTGAAATAAGTAAATAAATAAATAAATAAATAAATAAATAAAATGGAATTCAATTCTGTGATTCCATTTATAAATCTGCAAACTAAGAGGATTCATCCATTTCATATGGTTGATCAATATATTTAATGATTACAGTAAATACAAAAAATAAAATGAATATTAGGCACTATTATTAATTATCTTTATCATTATGACTGGTGGGTAACCTGGCAATTTGTCTTCATTTTAACACCAGCTTGGCTGATAAGGATCCAATATATCTGGGAAGAAAGTGTCAAGTTCAAAAACCAAAGGAAACCTGGCTCTCTTTACACTGGGAGGGAATGGGGAGGAGAGAAGGAATATGAGAGGTACAGCCGTTTTGTGCGTTAGATTTTCCATTATTGTACCCACTGCCAGGAAATTAACCAGCTCCCAGACGTCTGGAGAACAGCTGTGTCCCTTCCCTTACCCCATCCTGATTTACTTTCCACCATTTACATATCTCAGAATTTGTTGGTTGATTCAAATTGCAAACATCGAGTTCAGGCCTGTAGGTGGACCTCACAGTTGATTTGGGGGTTTATTGGCAGTTTAGTAAGCAGAGCCTAGACCACAAGGCCCAACTGGCATATCTGAAAACCACTGGGAACTGAGTGGGCATAAAGAAATGCATTTCCAGAAGTGGAAACGCATTAAGATGTTGATATTTATACTTATCATTTCCCTGCAGACCTGTGAGTGTGAGCCCATCATTGGTTTAAGTACCAACACTTGATTGTGACCTAGACCTAAGAGTAATACCTGTTTCCTCATCTGGCTGCTGAGCGCTTCTCTTCTCTATGCATATGGAACGTTTTTCTAGACAGAGAAGCAGAGCACCTTGGAAGGCACACCCATATCTAAGTGCTGTCTGCATTTTCTCACCCCAATCCCAACTCCACAACCCCAGTCCTTTTCAGCCAGGCTTTGGTGACAAACACCCTCGGCGGATGCTGGGTTTAAGTGAAACCAAAATTAGAAACTGGATACGTTCAGGCAAATTATAGCTACGTGGGAGGCAGCATCATCTGTCTCTGGCAGACTAAGCTATGAAGGAGTATAAGAAAAAATATTAGTTATAGGAAAACAAAAAAGTATTAACAAGAGCAATATAATATATTGCCCTTGTTAATACTTTTATATAATACATATATATATATATATATATATATATATATATATATATATATATGTAATACTGTTACACATTTAACAAAGACTAGAAAGAAATCATCAGAAAAGCATTATAAAACTTTTCTGAGACTGCAAAAGATGAAAAAGTGGAGCAGAATACAATATTCCCAGGGATTCTAAAAATTGATACTATGTTTCCAAAAGCCAATATATACAAGTAACTATATATACAAGACTGACACTGTCTTGAGCAAATTTTAAAAATAATTACCTTTCTTCTCCATGATATTGCTTAATTTTCAAAAATGCTCTTTATTTTTGTATTATTTTGTTCTTCTTGTACGGAGATGATTTATTCCATCATCTCTGATGACAACATTAATTATTATGATTTTGGTATAAAGAGCTAAATCCTAGAGAAAGGTTCAGGACACCAGGGCGGGGGAAAAAGGCACCCCTAGAATGGCTGTGCTCAACTCCCACCCCATCACCACCGCATGCCCATAAAAAGAACATAAGCTGAACTAGAATTTCCCAACTACAAGCGTTTGCAGAAGTGTGTAAGTGGAACGCAATTTGTCATGACTGTGTTCTCTCCAGCCAATGAGGATCAGATGTAGCGCAGCATCACTTGTCTCTGGAAAACTAAGCCATCAGGAAAACTCACAGAGCTGCTGTGTATGGAAATACCAACAAAATACAATATATAAGAAACAAAGAACATAACAGAACCTTACTAATGTATTTACTGTAACATGAAAAGCAGAAGAGATATACTATAAATCAAATATTACGTAAAATTCAAAATTAACAACGTGATTCTAGCAGTCAATAGAATGCATAGGCAAGACTAACAAAAAACACTTCTCCCTTTTACTAAATATACTACTTGGTTTATAATTACTCTCTTCTCGATCATGCTGCTTGATTTTCAAGTGTTTTCTTGTTTTAAGCATGCATTTTCTTTTCTTATGAAGACAAAAATTTCTCAAATATTTATATAGTTTGGGGGATGGGATAGTTCCTAAAGGGACACACAAACCCTACACTCCCCACCACTAAAACAAAGGCAGGCAGGATTTCACGGTGTCTGCATTTATCATGGAAGTGACCTGGACACTTACATTCAAGTGACCTGGACACTTGCACTAAATTTCACTGTAGTTTTGATTAGAAACGTATGATCGCCTCACAGCCAGTCAGTTCTGTATGTTGAGGTATTTAAGAAGTACAAGGCTGGATGAAAGCCTTCTCAAAAGTCTATGATCTGGACATAGGACCCTGGCAAACACCCGCGCTGTCCATCCCAAAGGCTTGGATTTGTCTCCTCAGCCTCTCAAACTCTACCACAAAGGCATGTTAAAGAACTAAGCTCTTCCAGGTTTAGGACAGCCTGTATTCAGTTATCTGAAGGACTGAGAATCCCTCCTTTTCACCCTCAAAGATCTAGACAGCTCTAAGGAAAACAGATGCTCATATTCATTATATGAATCCACGAGATGAGGAGTAAGGAAACAAATTTTCACATTATTGAAGTAGTAATTGCAACACCATGTTTTTAATGTGATTGAGGCACTGAGGACACTGGACCGCTATAGAGAGCAGTGGTTCTCAATTGAGGGCAATCTCCGGCCCCCTCACCCCCAGAGTGCATTTCGTGATGTCTGGAGATGTTTTGGTTTTCAGTGGCATCTAGAGGGTAGAGGCCAGGGATGTTGCTAAACATCCTACAATGCACAGGACAGCCCCCTACAGCAAAGAATTACCCTGCCTCAATGGCAGTAGTGCCAAGGTTGAGTGAGAAATCCTGCTCTGGAGCCCTGCTACTCAAAGGTGCCATCTGCAGACGCTGGGAGTTCATTAGAAATGCCCAATGTCAGGACCCACCCCAGACCTAGTGAATCACCGCCTGCATTTTAACTATGTCCCGTAGATGATTTGGAGGCACAATACAGTTTCTAGAAACCTGTTGAGTGGTCTCAAACAGAGCTGCACACATAAGTCACCTCATGCCTGGCCCTCTATCTTAGCCAGTTAAGTGAAAATATCTGAGAGCATAGCACACATATTTAAAAATCTCCCCCAAGAGATCCTTCTACCCAGCCACTGAGAACCACTACCCTAAAGCCATAAAAATGGACACAGTGTGTAGCGCTACAGTCATAATTGTAGAGAGGAAAGACCCCTGACCTACAAGCTTTGGGATCCCAGTGAGCGCATCAGGAAACAGAGGGCAAAGTGTCCTGTGTTAGTCCTGTGAGCAGAGTCCAGGCAGAATGACCGGGGGGGAAGGGAGAGAGCAGGGTCCGGACCTCAGGCCAAGGAAGGCGGCCTCATCACAAGTCCGCCTTGCAAAGGCTGAAGATAACACCTCTCCCTAATCTGTCCATTCCATAAACTCAAAGCAGCTGGAAGGACAATACCAGCTAGCTGAGGCCTAGAAAAAAGTTAGGAAGAAAATGCAAGGGAAGTATAAGCAATATAAAATCATAATCGTATTTTCCCTTCATCGCCAGAGATTAATGAGAAAAGTTTCTCTCTCTGTCTCTCTGTCTCTCTCTCTCTATATATACACACATATATATACACATACACACACATATGTATATATATATGTGTATATATGTATTTCAAGGGTTCCAAAAAAATGTATACACACATTTTAATTGTACACAATTAAATTGTACACAATTAAAATGTGTGTACACATTTTGGCACCATAAATACATATGTGTGTGTATGTATGTATGTACATACATGCACATATATGTATATATTTGTGTGTGCATATACACATACATATATGTATATACATGTAACAAAATTGCAGAAACATTTTCAGTGCAGTACTACTAACCTTTATTTTCCTGAACCCATTGGGCAATGAGTCGCTAACCTGGTTATGGTTGCTAACCATTACCCTTGACTACCTTAATGTGTATTTCCTACAGACGAGCACATCCTCTGCGTAGTGACAATACGTGTATACCCATCAAAATCAAGAAATTGATGCATTACTACAGTCTCATTTTCAGATCCCATCAATTAACCCAATTACAGCCTTCATAGCAAAAAATCAAACTCAAAATCATGTTGCATTTACTTGTCAGGCCACTTTAGTCTTCTTTAGTCTTTAGTTCCTGATAGATATCAATCTTCAAATTTTGAGAACAAAAAATTAGTATTCCTGGGAATTACTAGGAGTTTCCAAAATCATAAGTTTTCTGTATTTTTATACTTCTTCATTCAGGGTTTTCAAATAATAATAAAAAGTAAATCATTATTCTGTGACAAGGTTATTCTAATGTTTCAGAGATTTTCTATAGAAAAGTAAAGAGTATAACAATAAATGTGTGGTTTATTATAAAACAATACATTATAACAATATTATATACGTCAAAAGCAGTGTAAAATGATATTTATCTGATATAAATATTTGATAATAGAAGCCATTACAAGAAGAAAACATTAATGGAACGTAAATATCTAATAGAAACAACCTAAAATAGAAAAATAATACCATAAACATACAATATTTAGAAGTTAGCATTCTTAAATTGAAGCTTTAACTTCCCCACTGGTATTCTTGCTCTTTCTTTCATGACAAATTTTTCAGATATAGAAACATTTCTTTCATTTTGTGGTGAAGTTGGTCAAATTGGAAAGAGTACATCCAAAGTATCTGCATTTGGGACTTTAGGGCACACGGTGACTCAGATAAACTCATTTCCTTTATTAATGATGCAAATATTGTGTCTGCTTTACAAATGACTGATATTGCAGTGGATATTGTAACACTCGACAAGTACAAAGCCAGCCAACATTGTTGGGTAGCACTCAAACAACATAACATTTGGGTCTCCCAAGCAAGATGAACAATACAACACATAATCGTGTGGCAAAATTTAAGAGCTTATTTTGCTTCTGAATAATTTGCTTCTATTTTGCTTGTCATTTCTTGGAACAGCATTCATAGGCTTTGTTTAAAGACTATTATGCACATAAACTTATTGCTATTTATTTTATTCGTGAGACTGACTCATCATTAGCAGCAGACAGGGACACTAGACACACACTTACAGTGCAACAGCTACAAGCAAAGGCTGACTGATTAAGTAATGACACTCCAAGCTCCCGATGCCCTCCTGGAAATGCTGACCTTCACCTTTGATTCTGTGTCAGTGTTTTCTGGTCTTGCTTGAACTTGACATGAGTAGACTTCTTCAAATCAGTAACATGTCTTCATTGATTGCTCTTCTCTTTCACTTTTCCAACTTCTCAACTGAATTTTGAGGGATTCAAAATTGGAAGAATAAGAAGTTCCTGAAAACTGCCAGGAAGGGACACCCACATGAAGTCATTACCTGGAATAGATCTTCATATCAGGGCACATGCTTTTTATTCCATTAAAACTGTTTTTTTGTTTACTTGATGCAGGTGGTGTCTTCCAGTCCCCTCCACTGTTAATATATTATGTGTCTGTTGGTAATACTGAATATTTTGTGACAAGGGTCTTTGAAACTAAGTAAATATACCATTTCTTACAAAACATTTAATTTATTCAATCATTCATGTATATAGATTCCTGTTTTTATATCTTATTCCGTGGGTTATAATGCATTGCGGTTATTATTTTCATGTTCAAATTCTCCAAAATTTGGCCAGTGGGAACCTTTTCAAGCTGTCTTCTGTATTCATTTGACATGCACCCATCATGTTTTCAGGATTCCCCTAAATTTCATCACAAAAGACATTCCAGACTGGTCTTGTACGTTTCATGCTCCACCCCTGGAATCAGAAATGTTTTCAAGTAACCCAGGGTCATTTCAGTTGGGAACAGTATTTACAAGGCAAGATCGGGGTCCTAGGTGTGCTCGTTGCTGTTGGGGTGTTGCTGCTTTCAAGCTGTCTCAGTGCACATAGTTAGGGAACACAGATACACACATTTTCATATGTATTTTCCATCTATAAAATATAAAAATGTACAAGTTTTATATATAAACATGTATATGTACATGTTATATATGTTTATACACACATATATATACAAACAAAAGTTCTCACACCTCTGATTTCAATACTATATGACAGAGATCAATCTAGTTTTTTCCCTTCCTATAAAGGCATACCTCAGATATATTGTAAGTTTGGTTCCAGACCACTGCAATAAAGTAAATATTGCAATAAAGCAAGTCACATTAATTTTTTGGTTTTCCAGTGCATATAAGAGTTATGTTTACACTATACTGAGTCTAATAAGTATGCAACAGTATTATGTGTAAAAAACAATGTACATACCTTCATTTAAAAATACTTTACTGCCCCAAAATGATAACCATCATCTAAGCCTTCAGTGAGTCCTGAGTTTTTTGATGGTGGAGGGTCTTGCCTCGATGTTGATGGCTGCTAACTGGTCAGGTGGTGGCTGAAGACTGGGATGGTTGTGGCAATTTCTTAAAATAAGACAACAATGACGTTTGCAACATCTATCGACTCTTCTTTTCACAAATGATTTCTCTGTGGCATGTGATGCCATTTGGTAGCATTTTATCCACAGTAGAAACTCTTTCAAAATTGGAGTCAATCTTCTCACACCCTGCTGCTGCTTTATTAACTAAGTTTATCTAATATTCTATCCTTTGTGATTTCAACAATCTTCACAGAATCTTCACCAGAAGTACAAGATCTGACAATTAGGTTTGTGAACTTGCCTTCGTGAGCTTACATTGGCAGCACTGTACAGACAGCTTGGTAAGGTTTCATAACCTGTGTATATCAGTGTCTCACAGCTGTGTTCATGTCACTGTGTGGTGGTGTCTTGCCGAGTGACGTTCATTATTGTTGTTGTGTGTTTTTGTGTGCAGTTGCGAGAATGTCTGAGCTTGAATTAGAGAGAAAAACAAACATTCAATTTCTTGTTAAACTTGGCAAGAGTGGAAGTGAAATCAAGGACATGTTAGTCCAAGTTTATGGGGATAATGCCATGAAGAAAACAGCAGTGTACAAATGGATTAAATGTTTTTCTGAGGGGAGAGAACGCGTCACTGACGAAGAGATGTCAGGGCAGCCAGTAATGAGCAGAACTGATGAAAACATTGCAAAAATTCATCAAATTGTGCGTCAAAATTGTCAGCTGACTGTGAGAAGCAAAGCAGACCAAGTAAACATACATAGAGAAACAGTTAGGAAAATCTTAATTGAAAATCTTTGCATAAGAGAGGTGTGTGCAAAAATGGTCCCGAAGGAGCTCTCGCATCACGACAATGCACCAGCTCACACGACACTGTCTGTGAGGGAGTTTTTAGCCAGTAAACAAATAACTGTACTGGAACACCCTCCCTACTTACCTGATCTGGCCCCCAATGACTTCTTTCTTTACCTGAAAATAAAGGAAATATTGAAAGGAAGACATTTTGATGACATTCAGGACATCAAGGGTAATATGATGACAGCTCTGATGGCCATTCCAGAGAAAGAGTTCCAAACTTGCTTTGAAGGGTGGACTAGGCACTGGTGTCAGTGCATAGCTTCCCAAGGGGAGTACTTCGAAGGTGACCATAGTGATTTTCAGCAATGAGCTATGTAGCACTTTTTCCTAGAATGAGTTCACTAACTTAATTGTCAGACCTTGTAGATTTTATCTCAAGTAACAAGTAACCACATTCTTTGCTCATCCATAGGTAGTAACTCTTTATGTGTTGAAGTTTTATCATGAGATTCAGCAGTTCGCGTACATCTTCTAATTCTAGTTCTCTTGCCATTCCTACATCTACAGTTAGTTCTTCCACTGAGGTTTTAACCCTCTGAAAGTCATCCATGAGGTTTGGAATCAACTTCTTCCAAACTCCTATTAATGTTGATATTTTCACCTCTTCCCATGAATTACAAATGTTCTTAATGGCATCTGGAATGGTGACTACTTTCCAGAAGTTAATAGGAAGGAAGGAAGGAAGGAAGAAAGAAAGAAAGAAAGAAAGAAAGAAAGAAAGAAAGAAAGAAAGAAAGAAAGAAAGAAAGAAAGAAAGAAAGAAAGAAAGAAAGAAAGAAAGAAAGAGAGAGAGAGAAAAGAAGGAAAGAAGGAAAGAAGGAAAGAAAGAAGGAAAGAAAAGGAAATCTGTTGTTTAGTGCAGCCACCTTCACTATCTTACCTAGAGCTTCTGGATAACTTGCTGCAGCTTCTACCTCAGCACTTGCTGCTTCACCTTGTACTTTTATGTTATGAAGACGGCCTCTTTCCTTAAACCTCAGGAACCAACCTCTGCTAGCTTCATGCTTTGTTCTGCAGCTTCGTCACCTGTCTCAGCCTTCACAAAATTGAAGAGTTAGGGCCTTGCTCTGGATTAGGCTTTGGCTTAAAGGAATGTTTTGACTCATTTGATCTTTTAACCAGACTATAAAACTTTCCCAATGTCAGCGATAAGGCTGTTTTGCTTTCTTATCTTTCTTGTGTTCACTAGAGTAGTACTTTTTTTTTTTTTAAGATTATTTTTTTTGAGTTCATTCCTTTCCTTTTTTTATTACTTTTCATTGAAAATTGCATGGAATGCCAAATGTCCTCCTTTACAATAAAAAAATACAGTAACAGTTACACTAAAACAAAATGTATTTCTTTTCTTTTTAAATTTTATTTTATTAAATTTATTGGGGTGACAATTGTTAGTAAAATTACATAGATTTCAGGTGTACAATTCTGTATTACATCATCTATAAATCCCATTGTGTGTTCATCACCCAGAGTCAGTTCTCCTTCCATCACCATATATTCGATCCCCCTTACCCTCATCTCCCACCCCACCCCCCTTACCCTCTGGCAACCACTAAACTATTGTCTGTGTCTATGAGTTTCTGTTTCTCATTTGTTTGTCTTGTTCTTTTGTTGTTTTTGGTTTATATACCACATATCAGTGAAATCACATGGTTCTCTGCTTTTCTGTCTGACTTATTTCACTCAGCATTACTCTCTCAAGATCCATCCATGTTGTCACAAATGTTCCTATATCATCTTTTCTTACTGCGAATAGTATTCCATTGTGTATATATACCACAACTTCTTTATCCATTCATCTATCGAAGGACATTTTGGTTGTTTCCATGTCTTGGCCACTGTAAACAAAGCTGCAATGAACATTGGAGCACACGTGTCTTTATCTCTAAATGTTTTCAGATTTTTGGGTAGATACCCAGGAGAGGATTGCTGGGTCATATGGCAATTCTATTCGTAATTTTTGAGGAACCTCCACACTGCCTTCCATAACGGCTGCACCAGTCTGCATTCCCACCAACAGTGTATGAGGGTTCCTTTTTCTCCACAGCCTCTCCAACATTTGTTACTATTTGTCTTGTTGATGATAGCCATTCTGACTGGGGTGAGGTGATATCTCATTGTGGTTTTGATTTGCATTTCTCTGATGATTAGTGATGTTGAGCATTTTTTCATATGTCTATTTGCCATTTGTATGTCCTCTTTGGAGAAATGTCTCTTCAAGTCCTCTGCCCATTTTTCAATTGGGTTGTTTGTTTTTTGTTGTTGAGTTGCATGAGTTCCTTGTATATTCTGGATACTAGCCCCTTATCGGAGGCACTGTTTGCAAAAATCTTCTCCCATTCAGTTGGTGGCCTCTTTATTTTGTCAATGGTTTCTTTTGCTGTGCAGAAGCTTTTAAGTTTCATATAGTCCCATTCGTTTATTTTAGCTTTTACTTCCATTGCCTTTGGAGTCAAGTTCATAAAATGCTCTTTGAACCCAAGGTCCATAAGTTTAGTACCTATGTTTTCTTCTATGCAGTTTATTGTGTCAGGTCTTATGCTTAAGTCTTTGATCCATTTTGAATTAACTTTGGTACATGGTGACAAATAGCAGTCCAGTTTCATTCTTTTGCACGTGGCTATCCAATTCTCCCAGCACCATTTATTGAAGAGGCTGTCTTTGCTCCATTGTATGTTTTAGCTTCTTTGTCAAAAATTATCTGTCCATATTTATGTGGTTTTATTTCTGGGTTCTCAATTCTATTCCATTGGTCTATGTGTCTGTTTTTCTGCCAATACCATGCTGTTTTGATTATTGTAGCCCTGTAGTACAAGCCAAAGTCAGGAAGTGTGATACCTCCATTATTGTTCTTTTTCTTAAGATTGCTTTGGCTATTCAGGGTCTTTTGTGGTTCCAAACAAATCTGATGATTTTTGTTCTATTTCTTTAAAATATGCCATTGGGATTTTGATGGGGATTGCATTGAATCTGTATATTGCTTTGGGTAATATGGCCATTTTAACTATGTTGATTCTTCCAATCCATGAGCACGGAATGTCTTTCCATTTCTTTGTGTCTTCTTCAATTTCTTTCAAAAATGTCTTATAGTTTTCAGCATATAGGTCTTTCACATCCTTGGTTAAGTTTATTCCTAGGTATTTTATTCTTTTTGCTGCAATTGCAAAAGGAATTGTTTTTGTATTTCTTTTCTGAGATTTCATTGTTAGTATATAGGAAGGCAATGGACTTTTGTGCGTTGATTTTGTAGCCAGCAACTTTACTGTATTCGTTGATTGTTTCTAATAGCTTTTTGGTGGAGTCTTTAGGGTTTTCTATATATAGCATCATGTCATCTGCAAAAAGTGATAATTTAACTTCTTCATTCCCAATTTGGATGCCTTTTATTTCTTTCTCTTGCCTGATTGCTCTGGCAAGGACTTCCAACACTATGTTGAAAAGCAGAGGTGATAGGGGACATCCCTGTCGTGTTCCTGAACGTAGAGCAAAGGGCTTCAGTTTTTCTCCATTAATTATGAGATTAGCAGAGGGCTTGTCATATATGGCCTTTATTATGTTAAGGTATTTTCCTTCTATACCCATTTTATTAAGTGTTTTAATCATAAATGGATGTTGTATCTTGTCAAATGCTTTTCTGCATCAATTGATATAATCATATGATTTTTGTCCTTTATTTTGTTTATGTGATGTATCACATTGATGGATTCGTATGTTGAACCATCCTTGTGCCCGAGGATGAACCCCACTTGGTCGTGATGAATAATCTTTTTAATGCATTGTTGTATTCGATTTGCTAGAATTTTATTTAGGATTTTTGCATCGGTATTCATTAGAGATATTGGTCTGTAGTTTTCTTTTTTGTGCTGTCCTTACCAGGTTTTGGTATCAGGGTAATGTTGGCCTCATAAAATGAGTTAGGGAGTACTGTCTCTTCTTCAATTTTTGGAAGAGTTTGTGCAGAATTGGTATTAGATCCTCTTTGAAGGTTTGGTAGAATTCACTAGTGAAGCCATCTGGTCCCGGACTTTTGCTTTTGGGAATGTTTTGGATGACCTTCATGGTTCAGGCTTGGAAGGCTACATGTTTCTAAGAACTTGTCCATTTCTTCTAGGTTGTTAAATTTGGTGGCATATAGTCATTCATAGTATTCTTGGATGATCCTTTGTATTTCTGTGGTGTGTGTGATAACTTCCCCTTTTTCATTTCTGATTTTGTTAATCAGTGTCTTCTCTCTTTTTATCTTAGTAAGTCTAGCCAAGGGTTTGTCAATTTTGTTAATCTTTTCAAAGAACCAGCTCTTTGTCACATTAATTTTTTCTATTGTCTTTTTGTTCTCTATTTCATTTAGTTCTGCTCTAAATTTGTTATTTCCTTTCTTCTGCTGACCTTGGGTTTTACTTGTTCTTCTTTTTCTAGTTCTTTAAGGTGTAACATGAGGTTATTTATTTGGGAGTTTTCTTGTTTCTTGAGATAGGCCTGTAATGAGATAAATTTCCCTCTTAAAACTGCTTTCGCTGCATCCCAAAAATTTTGGTAGGATGTATTTTCATTGTCATTTGTTTCTATGTATCTTTTGATCTCTCCTCTAATTTCTTCTTTGACCCAGTCCTTCTTTAAAAGTATGTTGTTTAGTCTCCACGTATTTGTGTTTTGTCCCACTTTCTTTTTACAGTTGATATCCAATTTCAAAGCGTTGTGATCAGAGAATATGCATGGTATGATTTCAATCTTCTTAAATTTGTTGAGACTGATTTTATGTCCCAATATATGGTCTATCCTTGAGAATGTTCCATGTACACTAGAAAAGAATGTATAGTCTGATGTTTTAGGATGATGTGCTCTATCAATGTCAATTATGTCCATTTCATCTAATGTGTCATTTAGGGCTACTATTTCGTTATTTATTTTCTGTTTGGATGATCTATCCATAGCTGTCAATGATGTATTTAAGTCCCCTAGTATAATTGTGTTTTGGTCAATTTCTCCCTTTAGTTCTGTTAGTAGTTGCTTGGTGTATTTGTGCTCCCTGATTGGGGGCATAAATATTGATGACTGTTATGTCTTCTTGTTGTACAGTCCCTTCACCATTATGAAATGTCCATCTTTGTCTCTTGTTATCTTTTTCACCTTGAAGTCTGTTTCATCTGATATCATTATGGCTACACCTGATTTTCTCTGGGTACCATTTGCTTGGAGTGTCAATTTCCACCCTTTCACTTTGAGTCTATGCTTGTCCTTGTAGCTGAGATGTGTCTCTTGGAGACAGCATATGGTTGGGTTTAGTTTTTTGATCCAATCTGCTACTCTGTGCCTTTTTATTGGTGAGTTCAGTCCATTTACATTTAGGGTGATTATTGATATGTGAGGATTTCCTGTCATTCTATCTTTAGTTTTCTGGTAAGGCTGTGTCTCCATTGTTTCTTTGCCTTTTTGTTGTTGTCTATTATTTCTGTGTGGTGGTATTCTATGATGTTTCCCTCTGTTTCTTCTTTTATTTCAGTATATATTTCAATTCTGGATTTATTTTGAGTGGTTACCCTTAAGTTTATGTAAAAGAAAGTTTGATATTTAGAGTATTCCATTTTCTTCAGCACGCTTACTTTCTCCATTCCCATATTCGGTTCAGGCCTTTACTCTCCCCTTTTTGAGTTTTGGTTGCCACAAATTGTCCCTGTTGATGGTGGTCGAATAGCCTCCTTTAGTATTTCTTGTAGTGCAGGTCGTGTATTAGAAAATTCCCTCAGCTTCTGTATGTCTGGAAAGGTCTTTATTCCTCCTTCATATCTAAAGGATATCTTTGCTGGATATATTATTCTTGGCTCATGATTTCTCTCTTTCAATAGTTTGAATATTTGGTTCCACTCCCTCCTGGCTTGTAGAGTTTCTGCTGAAAAATCTGATGATAATCTAATGGGCTTTCCTTTGTAAGTTACCGTCTTCTTTTCCCTGGCTGCCTTGAGGATTCTTTCTTTGTCGTTGATTTTAGACAGCTTCAATACAATGTGCCTTGGAGAAGGCCTGTTGGGATTGAGGTAACTAGGTGTTCTATTTGCTTCTTGGATTCGAGGGTCCAGTTCTGTCCACAAATTTGGGAAGTTCTCATCGACAATTTGTTTGAATATATTCTCTGTTCCTTCTCTCTTTCTTCTCCTTCTGGTATGCCCATTATTCTTATATTGCTCTTTCTGATGGAGTCAGAAAGTTCTTGTAAGTTCTTTCATTTCTTTTAAGTCTCAAGTCTCTTTCTTCTTCTATCTGTGTCATTTCCAGGTTTCTATCTTCGATGTCACTGATTCTTTCCTCCATCTGGTCAACTCTACTACCTAAGCTGGTTATTTCATTCTTAATTTCTTCTATTGAGTTCTTAATCTCCAGAAATTCTATTTGGTTCTTTTTAAAATTTCAATCTCCTTCGTAAAATGCTCATGCTGTTCTTTGATTGAGTTTCTGAGTTCATTTAACTGCCTATCTGTGTTTTCTTGTATCTCGTTGAGTTTTTTCAGAACTGCAATCTTGAATTCTCTGTCATTTAAGTCACATATTTCTGTATCTTTACGTGCCTTCTCTGGAGATTTTTCACTTTTTTTTCTGAGCTATCTTGTTGCCTTGGTTATTCATGGCGATTACTGGTTTACTGTTTCTCTTCCTAGACATCTACAGGAGTGACTTCTGCAACAGGTTGATAGGAAGCGGTCTTTCTTTTGTTTGCCAGTACTTGTTGGTAGAATGTTTTATTATTTCTCCAACTGCAATTTATTTTTCTTCTCCCACACAGTAGTGCTGTTTTCTCTGCACTATTCCAGCTTCTCACACAATGGGGGGATTCCCTGGGAGACGGGCTTCTCCTCTGTTAATAGTTCGTCTAGGTCACAGGGCGCAGTGTCCCGGTGGGTATGCGGAGAGCTTTTGATGTTCCAAAGCTCTTCCAGCTCCTGATTCAGAGCCCGTATGTTTCAGCAGTTCTGTTTACTCCTGCAGGGATTCGCCCAGATAGGTGGGGTCAGGGGCGGGGTAAGTTGTGAGAGGTGGCCGAGAGTAATGGCGGCGACCACCACCACAGCCGTTCCTGCTTCCACAGCTCTCTCCCCTTTGCCGGAACTAGTTGGGCTGTGAATTTGTGTCTGCGGTCCACAGTTCTCAAAACAGCAAATTTTCTGTTGTTTTGATCTGACACTGCTACTGTTCCGCTTCTAGCACCGGGCAGGTGGGGGCGGGGCGAGCTCTAGGAGGGGAGGGAGGGGGCGGCTAGTCTCAGTGCCTAAGGCTCCGTTCTCTGCTCTGCAGTGAGGGCTTAAACCACCGTTTTCAGCCGTCTTCCCTCAGTCTTTTCTCCGAGTTCTCTGCCGTGAGCGTTGGGTTCAGCCGTGGTATATACTGTCCCCTCAGCCCTGTGGAGCCCTGGCGGAGCCCTAGCAGTCCGAGTTCTTCCCTCTCCTGCAGCTGTGGTAGTTCCGGGAATCATCGAGCTCGGAGCACTGAGCTAGGTCTGCGTCCTGCGCCCGCGCGGCTCCGTCTCCGCACACTTCTCCCTTTCCTCCTCCCTCCACTCACGTGAATCTCCCACCTGTAGGTGATTTCAGTTGGTAGTGGGCCTCTTCATCTTGCCCGTCTGCTGTGCAGGGAGTCCTTTGTGGAGTTTTTGTTGTTCGATTCTTTGTAAATTCCAGGTGAGCTTTACAGAGGCTCACCTCACGACTCCATTTTTCCGGAACTAAGATTTTTTTTTATTGGGGAAGGGGAATAAGACTTCATTGGGGAACAGTGTGCACTTCCAGGACCTTTTCTCCAAGTCAAGTTGTTGTCCTTTCAATCCTAGTTGTGGAGGGTTCTGTGCAGCTTCAAGTTGTTGTTCTTTCAGTCTTAGTTGTGGAGGGCGCAGCTCAGCTCCAGGTTCAGCTGCCATTGCTAGTTGCAGGGGGCACAGCCCACCATCCCTTGCGGGAGTCGAACCGGCAACCCTGTGGTTGAGAGCCTGTGCTCCAACCAACTGAGCCATCCGGGAGGCAGCTCAGCTCAAGGTGCCGTGTTCAATCTTAGTTGCAGGGGGCAGAGCCCACCATTCCTTGTGGGACTTGAGGGATTGAACTGGCAACCTTGGTTGAGTGCCCACTGGCCCATGTGGGAATCGAACCAGCCGCCTTCGGAGTCAGGAGCACGGAGCTCCAACTGCCTGAGGCACTGGGCCGGCCCTAGAGTAGTACTTTTATTTTCCTTCAAGAATTTTTTCTTTGCATTCACAACTTCCCTAACTGCTTGGCACGAGGGGCCCAGCTTTTGGTCTGTCCTGGTTATGAACACGCCTTCCTCACTGAACCTAGTCATTCCTAGCTCTAGATTTAAAGTGAGAGACACAGGACTCTTTCTTTCACTTAAACACTTACAGGCCATTGTATGGTTATTAATTGGCCCGATTTCAATATTGTTGTGTCATGAGGAGAGGGAAAGAGGTGCTGGAATAGCCAGCCAGTGGAGCAATCAGAACACACACATTTATTAACTGTCCTTCGACCCCAACTGTTTGGCAGGTTTCAGGACAGAGTATCAGAGAAATAATTTAGCACAGAAAAGGTGTCTCCCGTATCAAGTAAGAAATTTATGGTCCTGCTGGCCACATCCAAGGTCACCCTGGGCTCCGTCCCCTTGATGACGATGTTAATTTTGGGAGTTGGAGGGAGTATCGGGCCCCTTAAGTTCAAGGCCAGGATGGGTCGGGGGTCAGGCTGGGGGGCCCTTCGGTTCTTCGGGCAGTCTTTTCCCCAGTGGCCAAACTCATTGCATTTGGGGCACAGTGTCCACGGCTTCTTCTTTTCCAGGCATTCGCGTTTCCAGTGTCTGGTCTTTCTGCAGTTATGGCAACTTCGCAGGGTTTTATTCCCTGGGTGAGCTGCAATTGGCTTTCGGAATTGTAGAGCAGCCAAATAATTGAGCCTGTCTCTTAATCTTCTGCCTGTCTCTCTCCCGTTCCCTTTCCCTGGCCTTTTCCTCCTTCTCTTGGTCCCGATTGTAAAAGACCAAGGTGGCTATCTTAAGAAGCCCCCCGCCCCTGCTGGGTATTAGGTCCTAATGCTAGTTTCTGTGAATTCCTTCTGATAACTGGGGTGGATTGGATAATAAATCAGTCCTTGAGCATTAGCTCCCTTTCCAGAGAGTCAGGGTCTACATTTGTATGTTTAGTGAGGGCTTCCCGAAGTTGCTGAAGAAAGGCCCTGGGGTTCTCAGAGGGGCCCAGATCTATAGTGGCTAATTTATGGTGATTAGTTGGCTTAATCTTGCTTTGTTTCATACCCTCAGTTAAACATATGACCAAATGATTTTGTTGCCAGGTGCCCTCTGAGGTGTTATAGTCTCAATTGGGATCAGTGGTGGGCAGGACAATGGCTCCAAGCAGATAACTAGGGTCTGTCATGTAAAGGTTGTCTGCACAGCAAGTGGCAGCCTCTACAATCATCTCCCTTTCTACTTTGGAGAAAGTCTGTCCTATGATGACAAAAATATCTTTCCAAGTAAACGGCGAGCCTCTGAAATAGATCAGTGTACTTCTCAGGGTTGTCTGAGTAGCTCCCCAGGTCTGCCTTTATCTGAAGAAGGTCCTGAATTGAAAAGGGAACCTGCACTCTCTGAAGGTTGCCCAGTAGGCCCCCGCTGAACTCTTGGAGGGGGCAAATCCTTGGGGCCAGCAAGAGCCCCAAGGATGGAAGCAAAGGCCCCAATAGAGTAGAAGAAGGGTAGCTGGGAGGGATAGATTCCTCTGGTCCCTTAAAGGGTATATTCAGGGCTACCCTTGAGATTGGGTTCCCTGAGTTAGCGAGCTATCAGAGCCAAGACTAAGGGGTCTATTTTACAAGAGTGGCAGAGATCTGGATAGTTTCTGAGGGTCCTAAAGGACTAGACACAGGGTATCTCAGTCCATTTTCCCATCCTGTGACAAAACAAGTCTAGCTGCAGAGCTGTAATTTATGCTGCCATTTTCTGGACAGTTTTCTCCATCATCTAACTTGTATTGGGCCCAGGCTGTGTTACAAAAGAAGATGACCCTCTTCTTCTTCAGAGTCTGGGGGTCAAACTGGTTCCAGTTGGACAGGATGCATCTGAGTGGAGAATCCCGAGGGATGGAGACTTAGCTACCCATTTAGGAGGCAAAGAAGGACAGTGTAGGGCCGGGAGAAAGGGTGTCCCCTTTGGAACCCTGTCCCTTATAGTTTCCCGGGGAGGGGGAGAAGCATCCCTCTCCTCTTCGGGCTATGGACTCTATGTGTACCTCACTGTTGATGGGAGTTTCTGGAGAATTTGTTCCAAATATATACATGCTTCCTCTCCTTCTTTTATTTAACAGTTGGGGACAGTTTCAGTAAAGAGCAGCAAATGCTTTTCCAATGATGAGAGCTTGCTTTGGGTTTCATAAAAATTGGGTAAGAAATGGTAGATATATTCCACAACATTTTAGAAAGTTTCCTCACTTTTCCTAAACCACTTTAAAAAAATCATTATAGTAAAAATATACATAACATAAAACTGACCATTTTAATCATTTAAGTGTACAATTCAGTGACATTAAGTACATTCACATTGTTATGCAACCATCATCCATCTCCAGAACTTTTTCATCTTCCCAAATTCACTCTGTGCCCATTAAACAGTAATTCCTCATTCCCCTCTCCCAACCAGCTCTTGGTAACCACCACTGTACTCCTAGACAACTTTTAGACTCAGTTTCTCTTTCACTTAATAAAAGAGAATGGGATTGGTTTTATACATGCAGGCCTTCTTATACATGTATGATTAAGTTTATTGCAAGAAAGGTTAAGAGAAAATGGGTTGGAGAAAGAAAAGAGGTGGAGACATAACTGGTCAGGGGTTTTCATACTAGGCCTACTACCCACAGGCCTCAGCAGCCCTGCCATGGATCTGCCCTATTCTTTTGCATCAAAAAGTTGATCTTGTGAGTCATTGCTGTAGATCCACTGGTATGTTTCATAACTCTCCCTCTGTCACCAGTGTCAAGGCTTCTCACAGTACTGCCATTGTTTGATGTCCCCAGTGAACTCCTTCATGGTGAAGTTTCTGCTTAGGGTCCTGTATGCACCTTCCATGTTCCCTTCCTGGACCATCACAGTTCTGGCAATGAACTTCAGATGTTTTCCCATGACCTTAGAATTAAGTCTTTACTCTGCAGGACCCTGTCCCCACAGGACCCAGCTAATGTGAAGCTGGCTCACAACCAGAAACGTAAAAATTTTTTAAAAGAACAAGAAAGATCTAAAATAAACAATCTGACTTTACACCTGAAGGAACTAGAAAACAAAGAAAAACCATGAAGCTAAAAGTTAGTATAAAGAAGGAAATAAAAAAACATTAGATCGGAAATAAATGAAATAAAGATAAAAAGACATTTAAAAAGATCAATGATACTAAAAACTTCTTCTTAGAAAAGATAAGCAAAATTGACAAACCTTTAACTAGACTCACCAAGAAAAAAGAGAGGAATAAAAAATGAAAGAGGAGATGTTATACCTGATACCACAGAAATACAAAGGATCACAAGAGACTACTGTTAACAATTATACACCACCAAATGGGACAACCTAGAAGAAATGGACAAATCCCTACAAACATACAACCTTCCAAAACTGAATCATGAATATATAGAAATCTAAACAGACTGATTACTAGCAAGGATATTGAATCATTAATCAAAAACCTCCCAATAAACAAAACTCCAGGATTAGATGGCTTCTCTGGTGAATATACCAAATATTTAAAGAAGAATTAATACCATTCCTTCTCAAACTTTCCCAATATAGAAGAGGAGGGAACACTTCCAAACACATATTATGAGGCCAGCATTGCCTTGATATCAAAACCAGACACCACAAGAAAAGAAAATTACAGGCCATTATCCCTGATGAACATAAATGAAAAATCCTCAACAAAATATTACCAAACTCAATTAAACAATAAATTAAAATAATCATACACCATGATCAACTGGGATTTATTCCAGGAATGCAAGAATGGTGCAATATTGTCAAACCAGTAAATGTGATAAACAACATTAACACTAAACAACATTAACAAGGATAAAAATTATGATCATCTCAATAGATACAGAAAAAGCAGCTGACAAAATTCAACATCCATTTACGATAAAAACTCTTCATAAATAGGTATAGAAGTTATGTACCTCAACATAAAATAGGCCATGTATGACAGGACAAGAGCTAACATCACACTCACCTGGGAAAAGTTGAAAGTTTTTCTTGTAAGATCAGGAACAAGACAAGGATGCCCACTCTTGTCACTTTTATTCAAAATACTATTGGATGTCATAGCCGGAGGAATTAGGCAAGAAAAAGAAATAAAAGGCATCCAAATAAGAAAGGAAGAAATAAAACTGACTACTTGTAGATGACCTGATAGTATATATAAAACCCTAAAGAAGCCACTGAAAAACTGTTAAAACTAATATAAGACTTCAGTAAAGTTGCAGGATACAAAATCAAGATATATATTTTAAAAATCTGTTGTGTTTTTATACATTAATAACAAACTAGCAGAAAGAAAATTTTTTAAAAATCCTATTTACAATTGCATCAAAAAGAATAAAATACCTAGGAATAAATGTAACCAAGGAGGTAAAAGACATTACGCTGAAAACTATGACATTGATGAAGTAAATTGAAAAAGACACAAAACTGTAAAGCTGTTCTATGCTCGTGTATTAGAATAATTAATACCGTTAAAATATCCATATTACCCAAAGCAATCAATAGATTCAATGTAATCCCAATAAAATTCCAATGGCGTTTTACACAGAAATAGAAAAAACAATCTAAAAATTGTACAGAACCTCAAAAGACCCTAACTAGCCAAAGCAATCTTGAAAAAGAACGAAGCCAGAGACATCTGCTTCCTAATTTGACACTGTATTCCAAAGCTATATTAATAAAAACAATACGATATTGGCATAAAAACAGACACATAGATCAATAGAACAGAATAGAGAGCCCAGAAATAAAACTACTCATATATGGTGATTAATTTAGGACAAGAGAAAAAAGAATACACAATGGGAAAAACAAATCCTCTTCAATAAATGATGTTGGGAAAACTGGACGGCCACATGCAAAAAATTAAACTGAACCACTATCTTACATTATACACAAAAATTAACTCAAAATGAATAAAAACTCAAATGTATGCCATGAAAGCATAAAAATCCTAGAAAATATAGGCAGTAAGCTCTTTCATATCAGTTTTGGCAACGATTTTTGAATTTGACACCAAAAGCAAAGGCAACCACATCAAACTGAAAAGCTTTTGCACAGAAAAAAAAAAAATCAACAAAATGGAAAGCAACCTGCTAAAGGGAAAAATAAAGAACTCAGGCAACTCAATAGAAAAAAACAAAAATCTGATTTAAAACCTGGGCAAAGGATCTGAATAGACATTTTTCCAAAGAAGACTTACAGATGGCCAATAGGTACATGAATAGATGCTCGACATCACTAATCATCAGAGAAATGCAAATCAAAACCATAATGAGCTATCACCTCACGTCAGTTAGAAAGGCTGTCATCAACAAGACAAGAGATAACACATGCTAGCAAAGATGTGGAGAAAAAAGAACCCTAGTACACTGTTGGTAGGAATGTAAACCAATGCAGCCATGGTGGAAAACAGAATGGAGGTTCCTCAAAAATGAAAAATAGAGGGGTGGCCAGATGGCTCAGTTTGTTAGAGTGTGAGTCTTAACAGCATAGTTGCCGGTTCAATTCCCACCTGGGATGGGGCGCTGCTCCCCTTGCAACAAAGATTGAAAATGGCCAATGGATTTGAAGCTGAGCTGCGCTCTCCACAACTAGATTGAAGCACAATGACTTGGAACTGATGGGCCCGGGAGAAACACACTGTTCCCCAATATTCCCCAATAAAAAAATAAAATAAAATTGTAATAGGGTAAAAAATAAAAAAATAGGGTAAAAAAAAAAATAAATAAAAAATAGAACTACCATATGATCTAGCAATTCAACTTTCAGGTGTTTATCCAAGGAAAACAAAAACACTAACTCCAAAAGATACCTGCATTCCCATGTTCATTGTACCATTATTTAAAATAGCCAAGACATGAAAGCAACCTAAGTGTACATCCATGGATAAATGGATAAATAAAATGTGGTATATGTTGTCATAAAACATTATAAATGGAACAACTTTAAAATGGAATGTTTAAACAGGGCAAAATAACCTTTGCACTGGGCCTAAAGCAACATCATGCCCCAAAGAGCTGAAACAGTTATTATGACTATTGGACTGAAAACTTATAATGTTGGTTACAATTAACATCACTATGTTACGTTATCTGCACCAATAGAAATGCCTTTCTTCAATTGATATAATGGTTCCACTTCCCCTTCTCATAAATACTCATTGCCTTTGTCTCCTAATTGGAACATTATTTGGGCTTCTGCCTGATCTTACTGAATAGCTCGTCATTTATTATTATTATTATTATTATTATTATTATTATTATTATTTTTAATCCGAAATAAATGCTTGTTACCTCTCACTTTAAAAGGCCTTTTATTTTGAGGTTAACAATATATACAATGTAATGTTCTTCAACAACAACAAAAACTTTGCCGTTTGTGACAACGTGGATGAATCTTAAGGGCATTATGCTCAGTGAAGTAAGTGAGACAGAGAAAAACAAATACAACAACAAACTCATAGATATATAGAGCAGATTGATGGTTGCCAGCAGTGGGGGCAGGAGGATATTGGGCAAAATTGGAGAAGGTGGTCCAAAGGTACAAACTCCCAGGGTTTTGTGCCAGACTTATCCTGTGGATAATGATGCTATGGGTTAGAAATGCCTGGGGACACTCTCCTGGGCCCGTGGTGAGACCCCACAGACACTGTCCTGTCAGAACCAATGTTATGGTTGGACCGGCCCTTGTGATTCTTGTTATGATTGCAGTACACTCTCAGCAATAACCATCAGGAAACTGGGAAAATCACGGTTTATTACCTACAGGTTCTAAAAGGTACATGACATCCCTGGGGACACATAGGGTCCCATGGGGGAAGAGAGAGAGACAGAGAGAGAGAGAGAGAGAGAGAGAGAGAGAACAGGCCTGGGGTTCTGCTTCTAATGGAGTTGAGGATGGGGGCAGTCTAGGGTTTTGCAGTTCACTCTTTATTGGTTAATTTAAATATTATATGTGGAATCTAAAACAAAACAAAACAAACAAATAAACAAAATGTAGTAGAAATAGACTCACAGATACAGAGAACAAACTGATAGTTGCCAGAGGGGAGGGGTTTGGGGGATGGGTGAAAAGGGTGAAGGTGAATAAGGGTACAAACTTCTAGTATCAGCCATGGGGACGTAGTGTACAGCACAGAGAATGTGTCAGTAATATCGACTTTGCACAGTGACAAATGTTAACAGACTTATCATGGTGATCACATTGTAAAGAATATACCTGAAACTAATATAATATCGTATACCAACTATACTTTAATAAAATTTTTTTAAATAAATAAAATATTAATAAAACATAAGGGTGGGAATTAAAGCTCAGGAAGGGAAAAACAAGTGGTTAAATGGTCACTTATGGAAATCAACCAGGGATCTCTAAAACAAAGGAAATTCTCCCCGCCCCCCCCAGGCTTATCTAGTTGAATAGGTGGCAAAGTTTTTATTCATTATAGCTGTCTTTGAAGTAGACCAAAAGCTGAAGTTAGGTATTTGCATTACAATAAGAAAAACCGCAATTGTCAGGTACTTACATTGCATCCAGGTATAAAATAAGTAAGTGTTTGGGATGTAATGTACAACATGGTAACTATAGTTAATGACACTGTATTGCATATATAAAAGTTGCTAAGTATATTTTAAAAGTTCTCATCACAGGAAAAAAAATTTTGTAACTCTGTGGTGATAAATGTATTGTGGTGATTATTTTGCAATGTATACAAATATGGAATCATTATTTGTATACCTGAAATGAATAAAATGTCATATGTCAATTATATCTTAATAAAAATATAATTAAAAAAGAAATCAGATACAAGTATATAACATAGAACTCTATTTTTGTCAAGCAAAACGAATCTTTAGTGAAATAAATCAGATCGTAGGTTATGGGTATAGGAGGAGACAGCAAAGGTGGGCACAGGTAATTTTCCAGGGTGATGGAACATTAGAATTTTACTTGGTTATCATTTGTATTTTTAAAGTTCTGGTTAAGTCACAATTTTACATTTCTAGGTAAGATACTCTAAGTATATATGTTGACCTTTGTTTTAAAAATATGTAATTTAAAATAAACAATTGCTTTTAAAGTTTTTTTTTTTTTTCATTTGTTTTATTGACTAATGCTAAGTAAAGGCTTCTGTACAATGAATGCCCACAATCAGCACAACTGGAGAGTTCCTGGGAAGAGACCCAACCACCACTGGACCTGATTCAGATGAATTAAAAGGTTTAGTTCAACTCAGCAAGCGTTTGTTGATTACATGCTATTATCTCAGCACAAAGTCCTCATCAAATAACCTATTCTGTTTAGCTGGAATTTGTACTTATAATTTGTACTTACTTAGAATTTCATTTTATCATATTAAGTATTGTGTGATAATTTTCATTCCATTTTACAGAAAAGAGCCCTAAAGTTTCTCTATGTTGAGCAACATGCCCAAGGTGATGCAGCTGATAAAGTGCAGTACTGAACACTTCTTTATTTGATTATTTGATTACAAAGTCCATCTTCTTTTTTCTTTGCACACTGGACTCTGTTATTGTCGAGAAGTATCTTTAACCTTTGCAAGATGGTAGAGGTCTTGGCCTTTGTAGTAAAACCTCACCAATACTTAATAACTATGGCTGTATCAGGGCAAAGCAGTTGAACGTCAGAATTAAAGAATTTGAAATATACATGTTCTTAGAGAATGCTATAAATGTTAACTAAAACTAATTTTGAGTTCTGTCTAAATTTCTTAGAGGGCTCCCAGTGATATAAGGTATAATGACGCATCTCATTTATATTCACAATTTTAATTATGAACTCAGTGGTATGTAAATTAGTGCTTTTTAAGAAAATTATTAAACAAAATATTATTTTAATCTCCAAATTTCATTTCAACAATGAATTTATGACAAGAGCTGCATTGTCCTATTAGACAAAGGCAACAAATTGGTTTTTGTCAAATAGTACACCAGTTTTCTACCTGAGTCTAATTCACTAATCATTTGACCTTATGCTAAAATTATGACTTGAACACAGAAGCCACTAGAACAAAGTTCATTGTGTGATAACTGGATGAAGCAGGAGATAGAGACAGAGTCAAGTTAAAGTAGAGAGCTCTGCTGTCTCTTAGTGGCATTGCCTTGCTTGGCCTTTCCCTTTATCCCACACGATGTGAGGTCCGAGACCCGGCCTTCAACTTGCCATGCAAAGTACAATTCTGATCCCACACATTTAATATCCTCATGTCCTAATTTGAGTTGACTTTTTAAAAAACTGTAATATTTATAGGGAAAATTCATGTGCCAAATCTTAAGTAATTTCTGCAAGACAGAAGGCAGGTAAGTCCAGATCCAGGAAAATGCATAGATACCTGTTATTCACTGCACAGAAAGGAGGATACTACGTGGCAAATGGAGCACACATCAAGTGAAATCTCAAAAACCCTCTTGGTTCACAGTGGCAGAGGTTAGAAAGAATGATGAGGCCACGTGTAGGGTCAATACCTATCCTGGTTATGTTAGGGCACTGGATTCAAAATCCACACAGCAGGATGTCTCCTGTCCTGACAATGCTCACGGCTTGCCCTTGTGACATTTCCACACGGCTCCTTACCAGCTGCATGACCAGGGCAAATTCCTTCACCTCTCTGAGCTAAGGTCCTCCTTATCAATTGAGGATGATATTAAAGGATGACAATTATATTTAAAGAGTCTTAGGAATTTTTCATTCTAAGTGCAGTGTATGTATATTCCTCACAACAGCCTAAGTAGGTGCTGTGAATGCCTCCAGTCAAAGACCATCAGGACCTCACCCGTGGTTGAACAGTTTGTTTTATTGCTCACTGCTGAGAGTGAGAAAGTTCACCATAGGGAATCATGGGGCATCTCACTTAGAGGGCATTGGAACCAAAGAAGCAGAATCAGTAGGAGCTATTTGTTAAGGGAATTATACAAGGAATTAGTTTATACAATTGTGGAGGTGAACTGGACAAGTCCAAGACCCATAGGGCAGGCCACTGTCAGGAAGGACTGGCCTGAATTCTCAGCACAGACTGACGCTGCAGCCCACACTGGAATCTCTACTCCCTCAGGGAAGCCTCAGCTCTGCGCTTGAGACTTCAACTGATTAGGTACGGCTCACCCAAGTTATTCACGATAACCTCTCTTACTTAAAGTCAACTGATGATATGGCCTTTAATAAAATCTGCAAAATATCAATGTTTGATTGAATAACTGGAGGCTATAACCAGATCAACGCATAAAACTAATCATTAAACTCATAGGGATTGGGCTTGTGTTAGGTGATTTCTGGAGGATTTAAGAAATGGGACTTTGCTCTTCATTAGCTTCTGCTGGGAACTGGGTGGTGGGTTGGGGCAGTTCCATAACTGGGTATCTTAGTAACTCTTACCTGGAAGGAAGGAAGACTACACTGAGGGTACAGCTCTAGTTGGTAAAGAAGCCCAGTCATTCACATTATCTAGGGGAGAGGTACGCTCAGTCATTTTTGTGGTTTGCACAATATTCATGTTTTGTCTGTGTTTAGACATGATTACTGAGTGGCCTTGTTTTCTGTTTTGACCCTCATGGTCACACAGTGGTTACACTGCTATTCTATGAAATTGCTTACGTTCAGCAGGAAAACAGCAAAACCTACGTAGCTGTGAGTACCCGGCTAGCTCCTGGCCTGGTGAATAGTGCCGGGCAGCTCCCCAGTGCCAGGGCTTTCTATGTCTCAGCCTTCTTCACACTCCGTCTCTGTGAGGTAACACAGGGTGCCGAGAAGCAGAGGGCCGTCTGTCAGAGACAGGATGGTTGGTTCTAAATGGAATCCCCATTAGCTTGTGGCTGCCATAACATACAGAAAATAGATTCTTCTGGGAAAAAAAAAAGAAAAAAAGTGTCCCAGATGACCGGCTTTGACTTTAGCTCAATCTCTAGTCCCTGACAAATATCTAGAATTTTGATGTGACAGGATAAAGGATATGAAAAGAGCCGGCAGGTTAACGGAAGAAAACCAGTTCCTAAGTCATAGCAATTCCTCTCATTCCACCAAGATTTGAGTTGACATTAAAAAAAAAAAAAAAAAAAATTGAGTAATCGACCAGCCAGAGCTTTATTTAATGTAATCAGTGTCTCCAAATGTCCTTTAAATGAAGATAGGCAGCACCAAAACAGCATAAGGAATACTCAAGGCAGGGAAAAAGTCCAGATGAAACACCATGCAGTTACTACAGGCAGCACTACATGACATTATAACTCCTTTTATTGCCCTGGTGTAAATATTGGAGCTTTTGAGAGCATGAGAAGAACTTACTCGACTGGATTCACATAAATAGAAACAGTAAAGGTATTACCCGCAGAGATCCCCTGGGTGAGTGGGTCAGCTCCAAGCTTAGAGAATTCCATGGGCACTATGAAAGCAAAAAGACAGCTAACCTACACATGGAGGCAGGGAAAGGGGAGCAGGCAGGGAACGCCAAGGAGGGGCATCAATTCAGGGGAGAGGTCTTGGAGATTGTAACCCAGAAAATCCTGAAGGACAGCACAGGAATGGTGACCTTATCTACCCGTGAGGCTGCTCAGAAATTCCCACCCTCTTGCCACCAGCAGGCATACACCCATGTAAGAAGATTCCGATTTAATACCGTCTCCTTTCATAGAAAATTCCCTCAGGTCCACTCTGAGTGGAGGCTGCACCAGAACCAGGGGATTCCCCAGTCCCTGCTGGGCCCCTTAGTGGAAACTCTTCCACTGGCAACTGCGGTGTCATCATAGGGGATTTTTCTGATTGGCCAGAACCTGATCGAGGGGCTGGGTTTGGTTTGGGTGCCCTGATGTTTCCCTCCCAGAACCTGCCTCACTATTGCTCTGCAACTCAGACAGCACTGCCACGACCACCCAGGGGAGAGGATGACCCTAAACAGAGCTCTGATGCTGGGGGCCCTCGCCCTGACCGCCGTAATGAGCCCCTGTGGCGGTGAACACATTGTGGGTGAGTCGGCTGAGGGGTGTGGAGACTAGAGCTGAGAAACAGGGAATTGGGGTGGGGGCGGGGGGCGAGATTGGCACGAAACAGTGGAGACTCCTCAAAGGCGTTCTCAATATTAAGCAGATCTAAAAATTGTGGCAGCTCCTCCTTTAGGAAACTGGAATCCCAACGCACCTGCTTTGCTACCTGTTCTGTTGCACACCTGACTGCAGACATTCTTGTTTCTAATATTGCACCCAGTGAATATAGCCTGAAGGGCTCTATGGCATTCATTCATGATGACCTCAGAGATTAGGGATGTTTGCCCGAGTGGGTGTTTTATTACTGAAATTCATTAACAGTTGCTCCCAAATGTCTCCGAACAACATTTGAAGGTTTTATGTATCTCTCCTGTAGTTTACCTTGGGGTAAAGAGTCCCACAAGTGATGTATACTGTGTAGATATAAACAAGGGTCCTTTACTTTGTCTCAGATTTACATACATTTTCTGATGGGAACGGGCACAGACGAGGGGTGGATGTGGGGAGAGAGCACCAGAGTGCAGTTTCCAGGCTCTCGGCCTCACAGAGACAGATGCTGGCTCAGGTAGTAAATGGCCATCAACTGTGATTAGATGGCCATCAGCTGTGGCTAGTTGGCCACTAATATAACTGCTGTGGCTAGGCTAGCAGAAAAACGAGGGCTAACAAGAAGATGGTGGCTGAGCTGGCAAGCGCGGATTGCAGTTAGCACAGCGGAGTGCGGGTTGCAGATTGTAGAGAAGAGGATGGCAGGTTGCAGACAGTGTGGCTCCTGCTTCCTGTGTCGCCAACCCAGCTGCCAGCGAGAGTATAGTGGTATGACTGCCCTACCTATGGCTCCGTGGGTGTTCCTTTTTGGACTCACCATATCCTGCGTTCTTATGTGGGGAGCGGGACCAGAGACTCCGCAGGCCACCCCGAACGACAGTGGGTAAGTGAGCCCAGCTGGCTGAGTGCCTTCAGACAACTCACTTTACCACATGGGCCTCACTTAGTCTCAGTTACCTCACATGTGCCACCTCACAAATAATCAAATAAAATAGGTGTGTAGATATGCTTTCTAAAAAATGAAGACGTACAAATGTCAATGGTTATTCTTGTTTTCAAATTATTACTATCACAGGTATAACTTCATAATTTTTTTCTTTAACAAAGGAGGGAATATATTTATATTTTAAAATTGAGAACTTTATGATGAGTTAGTGAATTAATTACATTATCCCGAAATCCTCAGCCCAAATCACCTTTCACTCCATCTAGGAAGTCCTGTAAGAGGAAGAACGGGCAAGCGCGGAGTAATTATTTGGTCCCCTTTGCCTTTAATATTCACCTCTTTCCACCCTCTCTTCATACATTCCTTTCTTCTCCTGTCCTTCCATCCCTGTTCTTATCCCTGTTGTTTTATAGACATGAAGAGTAAGTTTGCAAAAACCAAATAGAAAAGCCAAATAGTTCAAAGGGGAAGTGAGATGGAGGTTACTCTAGTCTCCAGCAGCTGTAGCTGCTCCCCCTCTGATTTTGTTAGGCAGTGACAGTTTTGCTGGCTTTTCCAGGCACGTCCCAGTTTTCTTTCCTCAGCATCACCCCAGAGTGACCTGGTCAGGCTTGGCTCCATGTTAGGTACAGTGACCGCACTGCCGAGGGCCCGTGATGCTGGCAGAGCCCTATGAAAATGGTTTTTTTCTTTAAAATTAGAAGGAAAAACCCCAAACTTTTAAGGTAGGAGATAATGTTTCAATTTTTAATCCAGCCTGGGTTGTATTTGTCTTTGTACTGATACAATCATAAAATACAATTTTTAGTATTTTAATGGAGGACTGGGCCCTGGAAACAACTGTGCCAAGGGTCACAAGTCAAAATGCAGCCTTGGTCACTGCTGATTCTGACTCTCGTCTGGTTCTGCTACTGGATGCCTGTCAGCCCTCCCCCAAATCTCTGTGACCCTCGAGAATAACAATTGACATTTAATACACATTTTTGAGCACACAGCGAACTAAATTTTGGGGATTCAAAAATAAAAAAACATGCTTTCTGCCTACTAGAGGGTGGGAAAACAGGACCATTGCTGAGCAGGGCAGTGGACCCAGTGAGGCTGAAACTGTAAAAGTACATTATTCCCATTAGCCCGGCAGTGTGGTGTTCTTTATCGACAGCTGGCAGCCCAGGACAAGTACCAGATGAAAGGAATAATTGCACATATTTGTGCTGGGAAAAGGAGTCAAGAAGCTTGCAGGAGGCTTTGCTGGAGGGCCTTTTAAGTGATCATCCAGGGGCATCGTGCTGGGTAGGACTGAGAAATAGATAAACTGGGAGAGCAGGACATTGGGATGGACGGGTTGGAGGTCATAATGTGGTCAAAGCATGCTGCATGAGAGAACTCAGCTAAAAAGTGGTAAGTAAGCAGAAACTTCAAGAATGAATTAGAGGTGTCTGGGAAATCCTAAACTTCATTTCGGAGAGAAAAGCAGAGCCTTGCAAAGCCCAAGGAATATAAAATGATGACATTGTTTGGTTTGATTGTAGGCAGATGAGGTATTTGTGAGGGTGCTAGGTATCCCCATCACAGAGCTCATCACCGCAGACCAGTGTTTGCTCCTGCACTCACCTGACTCCCCCATTCAGTGAGCATTGACGGCAGAGGTCGTGCTCATTGGTGTTTTACTCCTTGCCTTCTGCAATGTCTGACACCTTGTTGATGTTCAGTAGGTGAGAAAGGACGGAAAGAGGAAATGGTACAGGCCTCTTATCTGTCTTGATGAAATTGTCCTGTTAGGCTCATTTGGGTGGAATCATACTGCATGGGCTGCCATTCTGCTTTGGCATCCACAGATAGTACATTCTTATTTTTCCATTCCTGAAAATATTTGAAGCTCTATATAGCATTGCTAACTATGAAAAAAATTACATAATGGATGAAATCCTCCTTATTGAGGATCTCTAATTAATTCATTACTTGAATGTGACTACACCAGTTGTGGTTTGATGGTCCTTATCCTTACAAAAATAAAAAATAAAAAAAAATGCACGTCTCACTCCTAAGGCTAACTTGAGTATGTTTTCTTCCTATCCTGCATGAAGCTCAGATAAGTACACTGTCTAGTTAAGGAAAAGGGCCATTGTTTACCTTGAGTCCTTAATGAAGTGTTGAGTGAGAATGAGGAGAAGGGTTTAGTAACCTCTTCCAAGGGGGAGAAAAACAAGAGGGGTGGGGAATGACAAATATGAAAACTAATAAGGATTTCATTTTTTAATATTTAATAACAAATCAAGTGCTCTGCCTATGGGTCATCACTGTTACCAAAACAGAGATGTCATATACATATATATATACACATACATAAATGTAAATATTGTTGCTGTTGTTACACACTTTCTTATACCAGATAATGCTTAGAAGAACTTCTTTTAAAGTAATAATATCCTCTGTACTTTTCCTGGGTTGAAGAAGAAGGAGAAGCAGGTGGAGGAGAAGGGAGGGGGAGGAGGAGAAGGAAGCGGGAAGAAGGGGGACAGATGGGAAAGAGGAGAAGGAATCCCTGTGTAGAAAAAGTCCTGTTCTGAGCCAGTCCTGAGGGTACAGGAACTATAATGAATGTGTGATTTACTGATAAAAGAATTGAGAGAGAAAACTTCTGAAGCCAGCAGAAGTAAACTGAATCTATGAAAAGAAAGCTAAATATGACCATTTGTTCATTCCTTCTTTCATTCAATTACAATATTTATCATAAACATATGATGTGCCTTGTGCTGAGCTAGGCACACAGCGAGTAGCAATAAACAGGCCTGTGCAATCCTGCCCTCATGGAGCGCAGGTTAGAGTGGAGAGAGAATGGACTGTAACCGGACAACCAGCACTACTGAGAGGAGAGGAAGCAGAGGTGGGGCATTTTGCCAGAAGACTGCCAACCATGAAGCTCCTGACATCTGAAAGTCAGTTTCTTCTGTCACTTGGTTTAATATGGTTCTTTTCTCTCCCTCTGTTTTCCACCTTTCTGCTCGTGCCCTCACTCATCAGCCGACCACGTTGCCTCCTACGGTGCAGAATTCTACCAGTCTTACGGTCCCTCTGGCCAGTACATCCATGAATTTGATGGAGACGAGGAGCTCTACGTGGACCTGGAGAAGAAGGAGACTGTCTGGCGACTGCCTATCTTTAGTGAATTTCAAAGTTTTGACCCGCAGGGTGGACTGAGAGAAGTGGCTACAGGAAAATACAACTTGGACATCATGATGAAACGCTCCAACTACACTGCAGCTACCAACGGTGTGTGCCCGGTTCTGCTGACTTTGCTAAGTCTGCCCCTTCACACCAGCTCTCACTCCTTCCTTCCCTGTGGGAGATACTGGTCACTATTCTACAAAATTCTCTTTTCCAAGGAGTCTCCAGATCTCCTTGTAGTAACTACTGAACCGTCATTCTCCCCATCCCAAAAATCACCTATTTCCATGTAATACAAGGTTTCCTTTTTTTTTTCATTAATTTATTGGGGTGACATTGGTTAGTAAATTACATAGGTTTCACGCATGCAATTCTGTAATACATCACCTGTGTATCATATTGTGTGCTCACCACTCAGAGTCAGGATTCTTACTCCAGTAGCACAATCCTGAATCCTTCACTGGGCCAGTGTCGGTGGGAGGGCCCCTCCGGGATGCAGTGCGGAACCTCAGGCAGAGCTGTTCGCAGTTCCCATCGGTGCTGTTTCCTCCCCACAGAGGTGCCTGAGGTGACCGTGTTCCTCAAGTCCCCCGTGACGCTGGGCCAGCCCAACACCCTCGTCTGCCTGGTGGACAACGTCTTCCCTCCTGTGCTCAACGTCACGTGGCTGCGCAATGGGCACCCCGTCACAGAGGGTGTGTCTGAGACCAGCTTCCTCACCAAGGAGGATCATTCCTTCCTGAAGATCACTTACCTCACCTTCCTCCCGTCTGCCGACGACATTTACGACTGTCAGGTGGAGCACTGGGGCCTGGACGCGCCGCTTCTGAAGCACTGGGGTAGGTGTGAGCCCCACCGCCTCTGGTACCTGCTTTCTCCGTCAGATCGGAGCTTCCTGCTATCATGCCCTAACGCTCGTGGCCCTGGACTTACACCTTAGCAGTTTCTGGGATAGACGTCACCCTCCTCTCTAAGCCCTGGTGTTTGCGGGACCATCCCCTCCCCCACTCCATCCCAGGTACCTGCTCAGAACACTCTGTGTTCTGACCTCACAACGTCACTTCCTCAGAGCCTGAGATTCCACCCCCCATGTCAGAGCTGACGGAGACCGTGGTCTGCGCCCTGGGCCTGGCCGTGGGCCTCGTGGGCATCGTGGTGGGCACCGTCTTCATTATCCAAGGCCTGCGCTCAGGTGGCGCCTCCACACGCCAAGGACCCTTGTGAAGGGAAGGTAAGGGTTCAGACATATAAAAGCAGGAGAGTGGGGGGAGGTTGTGAACACAAATGTGGTTGAAAAGATGATGGCACAGGAGCCCCCTAAGACGCCCCCCAGGACCCACTGATCTCATGACTTTCTTGTTGCAGGTACATTGACCATCTAGAAGGGCAAAAAAGTGGACGTGCTGATGCCCAGCGCTGTTTCTTGGCCCTGTTCACCGCATTCCTTCTTTCCTACACTCCTTCTCTCTCTGCTCCTCTGGGATTTAAGGTGTTATATCCCCTTCACATCTCACATCCCCCTTAGAAGGCTCCCCCAACCTCCTGAATTTTTGTTCTTTTTTCAATTGTTACCTATTATGGGATTCCTGGGGTAGCCCACCCACTACCTAATCCCTCAGTGACCCTGAACTAATATTTCCATGGAAGAAATAAACCCCCTTTATGAGGTCTTTACTGAGTTTTTTCCTGTCTTTCATCCAGGATTGGCTAAGGCCATGGCCCATTAATCTCATTTCCCAGATCATGATTCATTCCCAGTAACACACAAGAAAACAATTTATTTTGATAGCTGAGCATAAAATTTCTCTCTTCCTTGCGTTCCCACATTTGGCCACTGGTCCCCCCCGCCCCCCAATTCAGGCATCAATGAAGGTAATACATACCCTCTGCCCTTGGTGTAGGATTGTTATTAGAGAAATACAAAAACCAAGAAATAAATCTGTATTCACTTTAATATACCTCTTAAAATTTAGAGAAATAAATTAATAGAAATAAATTTTGAATCACAAAGTACCAGAAGTCAAAATTTGTTCCCAAAACTTTAAATTTGTGAAGAATAAATGATAATAATAAAAGCTTTCTTCTCCTTTCCTCACCCTTGAGGGGATAAGAATTCTCTAGGCAGGAAAAGAAATGGAATTCAGTTAGGAGAGCATTAGAATAAGACAATAAAGTGGGTATCTCAGAAGGACCCAATACTTTGTCCTTACTTAACAGTTAGTAACAATGGGGAAAGGGATGGGAGTAGAAACCACAGACATATTTAAGGTCCCTAGGATGCAGGTGTAGTTTGCCTGATGTCCTATGTAAATCCCTGCTAGAGAACCACATACATTTTCATGTGCCACCATGACATGTCGGGGACAGTAGAGTGAACATGGCTGCAGAATGTTTCTAGGCAGATAAGCCTAAGTCAGGCTCACTGAATCCCTGTGACTCCCTGGAAGTTCCTCTGTGCCCTGGGGAGCAGCAAAATATCCCAATATCTCCAGTGCCCTGCCCCTCACCATGCCTGGCTAAGGGAAGCACGAGCCTATGAGAGAGAAATCCCACGAGGGACAACATGGTTGTGATAATGAAGTGGCAGCTATGGGTGCTGCATTCTCTCTACATTCACTGTCTCCCATTGGGAACCCTGGTAGAGGAAATGGATCAACAGGGGGGATTCTTTGGTTCTCCTGAGTGTGTCCATGACCTCACTCTTGAGAGTGTACATGATCTGAATTGAAGTCATTTTGCCTTTTGAAATTGTTTTAGGCACGTTGCCTCAGTCTTTCTGCTCTGCAACTACTAAGTCTGTACATCACGTCTAGGATGACATTATGGAACAGCTATAAAATGTAAAAGCCTGTCCCTGCCTATACCATCTGCATCAGTGAGCTTAAAATGTAACTGGGGGGAAAAGATACAATATTAACACAGTAATTGGTACAGCATACAAAAAAACCTGATCCACATCCAGGACTCAGCACTTTATAGCTAGTTTTTTAAACTTTATAACACTGGGTGAAATATCTAACATTTCTGAGACTTATTTTTCTCATCCATAACATGAGAGTGATAACTTTCCTTGCAGAGTTACTGGCAGAATTTGAATCATCTTGATGTGTAGGCAGTGCCTTACACATAGTATAGAAATACATAAGGAAACATTGCTAGTTATATCCACCGTGAATTTATTTTTAAAACAGGATCATATTATATGAAAAGCACTTTTGTGTTTCTGAGCCCTTTGATGATTTAGGAGATTGAAACGTGGAGCTATGGATGAATTTCTTGTCGTATGTTAATAGGAGGATTTTTCTAGAATAAAAGGCTGAGATTGGGTTAGGCTGCACCAATAGATATACAGTGATCAGTGACATATCATTGTTAAAAGGGTGGCTAAGAGAACTCTTAGGACAAGAAGTTGTAATATTTGACTTTGGGTTTTCACTCTAATATAAAATATGTTCCCTCCTTAAAACCCATACATTTTTGGTCAAATATGTTACATGCAACAGATCTTTATGTATGGTTACTTTGGGGAGGAAGTAGGGAAGATCAAAGGAGAAAAAGCTACGTGAGAGGTAAAATAAAAGTAAGAAAATAATGCAGGGAGTCTGAGACAGAGGTGATCATGAAAATGTAGGTAACAGAGCCCAGAGAATGTTTAGGGCAGTGAAACAATTGTGTATGATCCTGTAATAGTAGACACATGTCATTATATATTTGTCAAAATCCACAGAGTGTGTACACCAGGAGTGAACCCTAATGTAACTATGGACTTGCGATGATTATGATGTGTCAGTGTAGGTTCGCTCACCAACTGTAACGAATGTACCACTCTGGTGGGGGTGTTGATAAAGGGGGAGACTATGCATGTGTCGGGGTAGAGGGTGTGAAATCTCTGTACCTTCTAGTCAATTCTGCTGTGAGCCTAAAACTGCTCTAAAATAAAGAGTATTAGAAAGAAAAATAAAGATCAGCAATTATGATCCCAAATATATAAAATAAAATTTTAATACTAAAAAATGTACGTCACCTGAAAATGTACAAATGTGCTAAGTTTTTGGCAATAGGATTTTGAATAAATTTAATGTAAATTTCAATGCTTCATAAGGTCAGAACCCAGCATTTTGGAGATGGTGTGAGTGTGTGTGTATGTGTGTGTTATTATAATGTAAGGATTATACTGAATGGCACTATGACCAGTGTCCCAGAAATGTACAAATGCTGCCCTACCAGACTCCTTCCCCATAAAATACTGAGGAAAGCAAATTTAATGGTAGTTGCATTTTATTAAAGGGACTCATTCATAAAGCTTTCATATAATTTTAATACAACATAATTAAAATTCTAAAAAATAAGACCATTCTTTTTTTATCAGCAAATAATTAAAAGTGGCATCACCACATGACATAATATTACTAAAAACAAAATTAGAAATCAGTCTTCATGATTTTAAATTACGTGATTCTTGAACAATTATTTGAGTTATTTGAATTATTTCTGATTGTGTGCATAAAGTATGACTTTATTAATTTTAACATACTATTATAAGTCTACATAATTTAAAAATCACATAAAATATATCAGGTTTATACTCAACACAACAGTTTAGGGATATTGAAGGAATATATTTTGTTGCAAATCAAGCACTTCACACATTGCCTGACACATAGTAAGCAGTCAATACATGTTAACAATTGGTGTTATATTTTCTGAAGTTCAAGTCTCATGATAAATGACATCACAAGGATCCAGCCAACAAGATTCAGGATATGGGAAGTTCTAATGACAAACAACTCCATTTCTTCAGCAAATAATTTGCAAGGAAAAATAGAAAACAGAGAAATTATACATTAAAAAAGAAGCATACTAACCAAATGCTAGGGTTTGTTTTGATTCATATTCAAACAAAACAACTCTTAAAAATTCTTGTTTTTGTAACTATGTATGGTGAGGGATGTTAATCAGAATTATTGTTTTTGTCATTTCACAATATATACAAATATTGAATCAGTATGTTGTACACCTGAAACTAATGTTATATGTCAATTATACCTCAATAAAAAGAAAATAAATTAAAAAATCAAAACTGAAATAAATAGAAAGCTGCCAATACTGACCTTCTATGGGGACCATTAATTTATAGTAGTTTTTCCAATAGTGATGATAGACGAGTACAGTCTACACACTTTTATCTGGTGCCATGTATGGGCAGCCGCTGGAGTGAAAGGGGAAGTGTATTTTCATGAGGAATAGTGAAATCTTACTGCCCTCCTGGGATAAAACCAGAACCTCAGGGTCTTTGGGGTGCAGCTGTCATCAGGAGCCAGTCATGCCATGTCCCTCCCTCCTCTAGGATATGCCTGCCATACAAAGTTGTTTAGTAAGATTGCCCTTGTTCTATATGAGAATAGCAGGAAGCTTGGTGACTAAATCTGATTAACAAACCTTCAGGTATGGAATTTCAGCTGGATCGTGAAGCCATTTTCACATGACTGAATCCATCATAGTCAGAAGCATTGTGCTTCTAGAGTTGTTAAGATATGTTTCCATTTCTCTGCATCCTTACATTGCATTAGCATGAAATTGGTGACATAAAGAGAAGGGGAAGAATGGACAGGGGAAAAAATGCACAAGGATGTTTGTCTTTATTTAAGTAGTTTAACAAGTTTGGCATAATCTTGGGGTCATAAGAAATTTACTTCAGAAATTAACCTTTCTTTGTGTTTGACACTTTCCTCCCCCAACTTTATTGAAGTGTAATTGAAAAAATAAAAATTGTATAAATTTAAGGTATACAACATGAGACTTTATTTTGAAAGTTATTTCTTCACCATAGCATTAAATAGAGAATATGTAATAAGAAAGGAAGGCAGTTACGGAAATGCCAAGTACAGAGAATAGAAGTTTGGGTTTTTTTTTCCACAAATGTATTTTCCAACATACACAAAAGTGGAGAATAGTATAATGAACCCCCATGTACTCATCACCCAGTTTCAACAAAAACAGAGAACATAATTTACGTTTTAGTACACATTAAATCATTGAAAATGTTTATAGTCTCTCAAAACAAAATCCAAGAGCTTTTTCACCTATGGTACACAGTGAATAGAAGCTTCTAAATCTAATCTCTTTTAGTAGGTTTAGGACTCTTTCACAGGGCAAAAGGAGAAATACAAAAAGAAGTGGTGTGTAGAAATGAAGGGCTTTAAATTAAGCACGTGCCTCATGTGGCCTGACCAGCTTGGTAAAAGATGACTGGGGTGAGAGCTGTGGTAGCCCTTTAGCTGACTTGTGGCACGGGTGGGAGGAAAAGAAAATAGGGAGAAGGGAATGTATGGAACAGACAGAAGAAAAGGAACCGAAAGTAGGAGAGAGAGTTGAGAAAGGGAGAATGAATAATAAGTGACATAAATGGTAGTAAATATTCAACAAAAGGCATGAACTTTAGAATTCAGTCCCAACTCTGTCATTTATTATTTCTGTGTCTCTATCTCTGAACCTCTCTAAGCCTCAGTTTCATCATCTGCAAAATAGTGTTAATAATAGTTATCTGGAAAGGATATTGCCAATATAAATTTAATAAAATGCTGTAGTCCCCCCTTATCTGCGGTTTTTCATTCCATGATTTCAGTTACCCATGGTCAATCACGGTCCAAAAATATTAAATGGAAAATTCCTGAAATAAACAACTCATATGTTTTAAATTGCATGCTGTTCTATAGAGTGTGATGAAATCTCCCACTGTATTCCCTTTGGATAAGGGGGAACTACTGTGATGTGCATAAAGAAAACAATTCTTGTGAGACAATAAGAAAAACTGAATACTGACTGACTGAGGGATGATTTATCTAATTTTAGGTGTGGTATGGCATTGTTGTTATGTTTCTAAAAAGTCATTATGTTTTAGATTTCATAATAAAATATTTAAGAATGAAAAGATACGATGTCTGAGATTATCTTCAAAGTAATCCAGTATGCAGGCAAGATTAAGTGGATGGGTTTACAGAATTTCCCAGGAACTGATCATTGTTAAAGCTGGACTGTTGATATATGGTACTATTCTTGCTACTACTGTATATAGCAGAAATTTTCCATAATACAAAGTTTATTTTTAAGTATTCCAGGAAAGACAAAAAAATAGGCACAGAAGCATTTGATTTGAAGTTATGATGGTTTTTAGTTTTCTTCTTTTTTATCATACTTAGGAAACCCTGAGTATCCAAATGCTACTTCCAGACTACAGGACCCTCTCAGAAATGTAAACCTAAAGATTAAGTACACAACAAAGAATAATAGCAAAACACAGCAGAGTAATGTTCCCTTTATTATAAACTAGACTAAGCCCCAAACTTTATTAATATATTTGCTAATTCAAACAATAAAACAAAAATGGTCATTGAGTACCAGTGTTGTGATACATACCATACTATGTTCTGAGTGTATTAAAATAATGTGAAAACATACTCGTGCATTCATTGTCTTCAAAAACTTATACTCCACAGGAAGTAAATATATACATATGAAATAATTTCACAAACTTATAATTACAAACTATTAAGAATTTATGAAGGAAAAGAACAAGGTAACATGAGAGAGCAACCAGGAACCAGGTATAATTTGGTAAAGTTTAGAGGAGAGTTGAAGAAATGTATCTTCCAATGAAACAAAATGGTATATAGTACGTGAAAGACAAGGTTAAAGACGGCAGAGCAAATGTTTGAGAAAATCTTGCAATATGAAAGAGAAGAGAATAAAATAAAATGAAAATAATCACAGATTATTGTTAGAGAAAGTGCATGTAAGAGCAATTAATTAAAACCTTTCTACTTAGAATTCTTAGAAGTGAAAAGATATTGCATCTATAAAAGTAATAATAGAGAGCTAAAAAATTGGAAAGTTTAATTGAAAGATTGGAAAATCAAATCAAGAAAATCTCCCTGAAAAAAAAAATAAAGAAATGTAATATAATATATGGTAGAAAAGAAAAGACATAGGGAACAGATCCAGGAAGTCCAATATCAAGTTAACAGACATAAAGAGAAAAAACAGAAATGAAGGGGGAAAATGATCATAACAAGTAATAAGAAAAACTTTTCCTGATACAAAGGACCTAATTCGTTACATAAAATGGGGTTGTCAGATATTTAACAAAATTAATGAAAAAAGACTCAACTTATGTACATCATTTTTAAAATTTGAGGACCTCAAGGATTAAAGGAAGGTTATAAAATAGCCCAGTGAAGAAAAATAAAGCAAACTGAACAGAGAAAAAAAATCAGACAGTCAGATACTTCTATCATTAAGATAAAGATCTGGAAGTTCTAAAGGAAAATTATTCTATTATTTATTTTTTAAATTTTATTTTATTAAATTTATTGGGGTGACAATTGTTAGTAAAATTACATAGATTTCAGGTGTACAATTCTGTATTACATCATCTATAAATCCCACTGTGTGTTCATCACCCAGAGTCAGTTCTCCTTCCATCACCATATATTCGATCCCCCTTACCCTCATCTCCCAACCCCCACTCCCCACCCCCCTTACCTTCTGGCAACCACTAAACTATTATCTGTGTCTATGAGCTTCTGTTTCTCATTTGTTTGTCTTGTTCTTTTGTTGTTTTTGGTTTATATACCACATATCAGTGAAATCACATGGTTCTCTGCTTTTTCTGTCTGACTTATTTCACTCAGCATTACTCTCTCAAGATCCATCCACGTTGTCACAAATGTTCCTATATCATCTTTTCTTACCACCGAATAGTATTCCATTGTGTATATATACCACAACTTCTTTATCCATTCATCTATCGAAGGACATTTTGGTTGTTTCCATGTCTTGGCCACTGTAAACAAAGCTGCAATGAACATTGAGCACACATGTCTTTATCTCTAAATGTTTTCAGATTTTTGGGTAGATACCCAGGAGAGGGATTGCTGGGTCATATGGCAATTCTATTCGTAATTTTTGAGGAACCTCCACACTGCCTTCCATAACGGCTGCACCAGTCTGCATTCCCACCAACAGTGTATGAGGGTTCCTTTTCTCCACAGCCTCTCCAACATTTGTTACTATTTGTCTTGTTGATGATAGCCATTCTGACTGGGGTGAGGTGATATCTCATTGTGGTTTTGATTTGCATTTCTCTGATGATTAGTGATGTTGAGCATTTTTTCATATGTCTATTTGCCATTTGTATGTCCTCTTTGGAGAAATGTCTCTTCAAGTCCTCTGCCCATTTTTCAATTGGGTTGTTTGTTTTTTTGTTGTTGAGTTGCATGAGTTCCTTGTATATTCTGGATACTAGCCCCTTATCGGAGGCACTGTTTGCAAAAATCTTCTCCCATTCAGTTGGTGGCCTCTTTATTTTGTCAATGGTTTCTTTTGCTGTGCAGAAGCTTTTAAGTTTCATATAGTCCCATTAGTTTATTTTAGCTTTTACTTCCATTGCCTTTGGAGTCAAGTTCATAAAATGCTCTTTGAACCCAAGGTCCATAAGTTTAGTACCTATGTTTTCTTCTATGCAGTTTATTGTGTCAGGTCTTATGCTTAAGTCTTTGATCCATTTTGAATTAACTTTGGTACATGGTGACAAATAGCAGTCCAGTTTCATTCTTTTGCACGTGGCTATCCAATTCTCCCAGCACCATTTATTGAAGAGGCTGTCTTTGCTCCATTGTATGTTTTAGCTTCTTTGTCAAAAATTATCTGTCCATATTTATGTGGTTTTATTTCTGGGTTCTCAATTCTATTCCATTGGTCTATGTGTCTGTTTTTCTGCCAATACCATGCTGTTTTGATTATTGTGGCCCTGTAGTACAAGCCAAAGTCAGGAAGTGTGATACCTCCATTATTGTTCTTTTTCTTAAGATTGCTTTGGCTATTCGGGGTCTTTTGTGGTTCCAAACAAATCTGATGATTTTTGTTCTATTTCTTTAAAATATGCCATTGGGATTTTGATGGGGATTGCATTGAATCTGTATATTGCTTTGGGTAATATGGCCATTTTAACTATGTTGATTCTTCCAATCCATGAGCACGGAATGTCTTTCCATTTCTTTGTGTCTTCTTCAATTTCTTTCAAAATGTCTTATAGTTTTCAGCATATAGGTCTTTCACATCCTTGGTTAAGTTTATTCCTAGGTATTTTATTCTTTTGCTGCAATTGCAAAAGGAATTGTTTTTTGTATTTCTTTTTCTGAGATTTCATTGTTAGTATATAGGAAGGCAATGGACTTTTGTGCGTTGATTTTGTAGCGGCAACTTTACTGTATTCGTTGATTGTTTCTAATAGCTTTTTGGTGGAGTCTTTAGGGTTTTCTATATATAGCATCATGTGATCAGCAAAGAGTGATAATTTAACTTCTTCATTCCCATTTGGATGCCTTTTATTTCTTTCTCTTGCCTGATTGCTCTGGCAAGGACTTCCAACACTATGTTGAAAAGCAGAGGTGATAGGGGACATCCCTGTCGTGTTCCTGAACGTAGAGCAAAGGGCTTCAGTTTTTCTCCATTAATTATGAGATTAGCAGAGGGCTTGTCATATATGGCCTTTATTATGTTAAGGTAAGGAAAATTATTTTCTTTTAATAAATGTACACCTGTTCAAAATCATAATAAGTCATGAAGAAAGAATAAAAGTACTGATATATATAAAAGGATCTAAAATGTACCTACCACACATATTTTTATTAGAAGTTGATTAAGAGTTTGACTTAAAGTGAGGTTGTTATTCAGAAAATAGAAAGGCAAGGAATGTAAGAAACAGTGGATTAAACCCAGAATGCCACTGAAAAGAGATCCTACTACAGCAGTTCCATGGCAAACCTAAAATTCTTAACTACATAAGTGATATTTACAAAGTAATAAACAACTTTTTCCCACTTTTAGAATTAAGCTATGTTCAAAGCCCAGAGACAATTATTGTTACAGCAGAATGTCAATATTTTCAGCTTCAACAATATATATTTTTAAAAGGTACACATACCCCAATTTCACAAATGGGAGAGTAAATGAGAAGGGAAAGAGTAGTGATGCCAGTACCTTCATATTTCAGGAAGGGGGATGAGAGACATTGGCCATACTTAAGGGAAGAAGACACAGAAATAAACATATTTAAATTCCAATAAAAACTGAAAGAAGAATTATGTAAGATGACTCATGAAATAAAGCAGGATTATAGAAGTTGGGCCGTTATGCAGTCACCAAAAAGTCTTAGCCTTACCCCCAGGGAGTTCAGAAGCTGCAAGAGCCCTTCAAAGTTGTACTAAGATAGGGCAGAGCTCAGGACCTTATATCCCCACTGGGCAGTCACTGGATATAAGTTCCCCCAGGAAATAAGGTGAAATTGGGTGAGACATCTCTCATCACACAAGGTAATTCCAGCAGCATCATTCTCAGCAACTGAGGGAATAAATCCTTCAGTCCCAAAGGGAGGAATCTAGGTGGATCAAGACAGCATCCCCTACAGAAGCACTATTCTAGTCACTGGGAATACATATATTTTTGGATGGAAGAAAAACAAATGTTTTTAAAAATTCATTGTCACTTAACTTTCATTAAGTCAGTGACTCGCCCTTTGGACTTATGAACTTTGCTCCTTCAGTTAAACATTCCCTTATAGTCAGGAAGGGCAATGGCGCAGTACGATCTTAACCTGCAGTGAAAATTCAATCTCAGTGATTAGCTCAATAAAGGGGACTCAATTCCACAGCCACTCAAGGGACTCAGGTTATGGAGTTTCCAACATCTTGTGCACCATCAGCTCAACAATGGCTTCCAGAGGAGGACAAAACAGAGCTCACACCCACATTTAAGTTCCATTGACTGGTACTAGTCACATGACCCCAACCTAACCGCAGAGGAGGCTGGGAAGTGTGCAGCTATGGAACATTGGTGAGTGCCGCTGTCCCCAGAAGACATAGTGACTAATATGATTGAAGGTAAGACCAAATGCTCATGACTAGTAGGTTATTGTCTCGTACACCCACACACCAAGGTGTATGCCTCGAAGACTCAGGGGTTTTTGTTAGCAAACTTGTATATAAAAGACGTACCTGTTATTTTAATTAAATAATCAATTAAAGATTCTATTACCCAATGAAATCTGGGTGCAAAAAATAGCAACTGTCACTGGAAGGGAAGAAGACTCTGACCATCTCATTAAGAAGCTTCCAGCATGGGGCCAGTGTGACAGTGTTGAATTGTAGGAATGTCCCAGAATATACTCTGCCACTCACCCTTATGATAGGGCTTATGTTTCAACTAAAAAATCAAGTTTCAATAGCTCCCTAAACTCTGAGTCTGGTTCAGAATGCAGCTCTGCCTCTTGCTTTCGCAGAGACAAAAGCAAACAGCTGCATACAGACAGCAAGGGCTCCCTGTCAGCCAGCACAAGTCCTTCCACTTCCCCAGGGGTCACTCCATCTTGTCTCCTATAGTGAGTGGCAGTGCCGACCCTGGGAAGATGACAAACCAGCACGAACACGCTGAGCACTCAGCGTCATGTTCCAGGCAGATTCAGATGCTGACCTTGGGGAGCAGAATCCCAAGTAGCACCGTCTGTCCCCGCACCCCAGTGTCCCTGCCTGATGCCCTGCAGTGCAGCCTGGATTGCAGGAGATGAAGGGAGCCTGGTTCCCCGTTCTGACCTCATCCAGGAGAGGGAAGGCCCTGTCATGGGCTCCTCGGGCCAGGTGGGTCGGTGAAGGAGCAGGGGGAGGGCACACCTGCCCCTCGGGAGCACGGCCCTCCATAACCTCAGAGATGCTCACAGCCTCCACCTTCAGGACCCAGGGACTGAGATGGAGTCCTTGTGTAACGACCCACAGTGTGTAGTGACCTGGAAGAGAATGTCATCAGGAATCGACAGGTCATTATGTTCACAGACAAGGGCAGCTCTGTCCTCTGAGAATTCCAGCCCAGCAGCACCACCAGGCGAATGTGCAGGAGACAAGGGGTGGGTGGGTGTGAGCCAACACCCCCAGGAGGGAACCCAGCACCAGATGGAGCTCTGCCATTTGTCGTGTGGGGTCCCTGAGAAACAAACTGTCTCTACACCACTCCACTGGAATGGGGCTCCAGAGGCTGGGGTGTCCACGTGGCAGGTGTAGACATCGCCACACCAGCAACACAACAGCTGGAAAATCCAGGCCCTGTTCCCAATAGTGTGATGAGCACAATGCTGGCTGAGCATCCCATGGACAGGGTGGTGTTTTTGATAATTGACTGTTATCCAGGTTGCGCCAATGAGAATCTTGGCTAAAATGGTTGAGATTCTGGTAGACACTCTAGAAACACATAACAGGACAGACACACAGAGAGAGACATATACACACACAGAGAAATAGAGACAGGAATAATGTGAGGTGATGAGAAAGAAATGCAGAAAATAGATGCAAAAAGAAACACAGATGGGTAGAGGGATGCAGATAAATAGTGGGAAAAGTGCAGATAGAGAAAAATGAAAGACAGGAGCAGCGATGCAGTGAGAGACCCAGCAAGGGAGACAGAGGCAAAGATGCAGAGAAACACACTGATAGAAACAGACAGGGACAAAGAGAGACACAGAGAAAGATGCACAGATGGGGGTAAAACAGAGAAGAGAGAGATGAGAATATCACTGAATACACGGACTTAGTCACTTCTGAGATCAGCTCGACCCCAGGCTGACTTGTAACATTAACAAAATACATTTGTGTTGATTTCTATCATTTGAAATCAGAAATAGTACTTTTATTGCTGGTTACACTTTCTCAAAAATAAAAATTTACCTCAATCAACATGACTTGCCAGGACATACTTGAAACATCAGCGACCAGAGGCCACTGTATCGGCCTGCAAACAGTTCCACTATCCTTACTTACATTCCCAACAGACGGGACAAGAGGCGGCATATCCTGAGGCCACTGCGCTCAACATCAATACTAAAGAACCAGGAAGGATGCTACGATTGATTTTCTGTCTCCTCTTTCCACCCTTACGTGACACCCCAAGATGCTTCTAGTGTGTCCTTTCAAGGAACAGCCTCTCCTTCTGGTCCCAGGTCGGCTGGAACCTCAAAATATGTTCCTTTCATTCTGCGTTGCTTTCCTACCTCTGCTCATTTAAGGAGGTTCAGGAGACAGATAACTCATAATATGTTTAATTATGATAAAAGCTGTATAGACAGGTAAACAGTTTCAATGTGCTTCCCTTGAACAGTCTGTGGGGGAAGAGAAAAAACAGAAAAACGCCTTGGGGCCTGAGCAGATCCTGCTGGCGAGGCTCGGGGTCAGTGCAGGAAGCAGCATGGCAGTCAGATCCTTGGGGTGGGGTCATGGGAAGTGACCTGGTGACTCCATCAGCGTCACTGTAGGACTCTGATCTCAGAGGGACAGGCTGACAGGCAGCTGGGAATTCTGGGCAAGGACAGGCAGGCATTACAGAAGAGAGGAGACCAAGGCCAGTCAAAGTGTCCTCTGGACTCAGCGCAGGAGCCCTGCAGAAGAGAGAGTGATCGGCCTGGAGCACCTTGAGGGACGTCCTCTCCCCTCCCCTGGGCCCTGCAGCATCAGACAGAGATGGCTGAGGTCCAGGGCAGGTCATCATCGCCTCCCCCATGTCAGTGTAAAGATGAAATCGGCTACAGGGGACACGGCACGTCAGCTTCACGCAGATGTGGGAGGCCAGGGAGCAACTGTTATACTTCTGCGGAATATGATTTCACTCATTTCAGTAAAATAGATGTTAACCACCTTCCTTCCACCACAAGTAACCGCTTTCCATCACTTATAAATATCCACAGGCAGTAGCTCCCAATATGTGGCGCGAAGTGGGCATCACCCTGGTGTCTAACACCCAAGACGGGCTCTGGCTCCAAGTTTCACAGAAAGATGCCTGGTTATGGCCTGGTTCTGGACAACAACCTCCAGGGCTTCCTATGGAAACTGGGCCAACTGCTCCCCCAGCTCTCGATCCCATGGCACGGAACAGGCCATGAACCAGGCCACTGTGCCCAGTACACTCACCTCACACCCTCCCCTCTTACCAGTCACCCCACCACCACCAATGAATACAGCAGAAATAGTACCTGGCAGGGGCCCACGAAGACCTACAGAAGGAAGTTACACAGAGAAAGGTCTCATTACACAAACAGCCAGGCCCTCACTCACCCCAAAGGGACATGAAATATGCAACTTAATTGGAAATTTATTTCCTCACTGGCCATCACCACAAGGCCTTAACTGCCCTAAGCTAACCCTCCCTTGCCCCAGCCCCACCAAATGAATGAAACTATCACTAGAAGAAAGAGAAGACAATGGTCTGACCCTCTTAAAAGAACAAGCTTCTGGAAAGGAGCCAGTGAGACAACAATGACCTGTAAGGAAGTCCTAGAATACATTCCACCTGTCACCTCTGTGGTAGGACGACCTTTCAACCCATAAAATCAGGGTCCAGTGTCTCCCCCCACCTCCCGCCCAGCCTCCTGGCTTCCTTTCAGGGTCAGGAGGTAAGAGTTACGCCTATGAGCAGAGACCTCCCTCAACAGAGTCGCAGTCACAGCTCACTGTCCCCAGGTCCCCAGAGCTCCTTACCCTTCTGTTTCCGGTGACGGATGATAAGGCCCAGCCCAAGAAAGAGCAGCCCCAGCACGAAGCCCCCGACGCCACTCAGCATCTTGCTCTGGGCAGATTCAGACTGTGCCCCTGGAGAGCAGAGCCCGACTGTCAGCCTTTGTCCCCACGCCCACAGTGTCCCTTTGGTACAGGAGAGGGAGGTGGCAGGGGAACCCAGTTCTCCATTCTGAGCACTCCTAGGGGAGGACCAGACCACAGATCCTTGGACACTGTTGGGTGGGTGAGAGAAAGGGGGAGGCAGATCCCTGCTCCTCGGGACACATCCCTAACCTTAGACCCCAAGGCCCAGTCACCAGCTGTAACAGTCGATGCCTCAGAGCTACCAGGCTGGGTTCTGGGGCCGTGGTGTATGGAGTGACCTCCTAGCTCCTGGAAAGGCAATGAGGTCATGCTTCTTCTGATGTCCCTGCCATGGCACAAGAGGCACTTTAGTCTCCTGGAATGTGCAGCTCAGTAGTGACACCAGGGATAAGGGAAGGGATGAGATGGGCCAGGGGAAGCTTGTTTGCCCTCTGTCTTGTGGGGCCCACAGTGAAAGGGGAAAAGTGCCCCTTACGCCACTCCACTGTGATGGGGCTCGGCCGGCTGGGGTGCTCCACGTGGCAGGTGTAGACGTCTCCTCGCTGGGGGGTCATTTCCAGCATCACCAGGATCTGGAACGTCCAGTCCCCGTTCCTGATAAGGGGCGTGGACACGACACCGGCTGTCTCCTCCTGGTCGTTCCGGAACCACCGGACTTTGATGTGGCCTGGATAGAAATCTGTCACCGAGCAGACCAGCAGGTTGTGGTGGTTCAGCGCCTCTGTCTTGGATGGAGAGACGGTCACTGTAGGTTCCACTGCAGGGGAGTAACAGACAGGAGAGGACGTAGTGAGATGTGAGGCCACACAGCAAGCCTCCCCGTGGGGCGCAGTCCTCCATGGAACCAGCATGGGAAGATCCCTGATTCCAAGTCTTGGATTAGGATCCGAGCTGGGCTACTGTATCAGCTCGAATAAACATTAGTCAGTTAACTCTTCAGTCTCAAGAGGTAATAGCAGTCCTTCTATGGGAGTTATTCTGTTGATACTAATAGATAAAAATAAAATTAAAAAAATTTAGTTCATAAAAATTTAAAAAATAAATATAAACCTGGACTTCTTTCCCCCCACACCTAGGGAAGGTGACAATTCGGATGAGCTCTAGTGAGTCCCACTAGGGCAGTGACACTGTTCTCTGTTAGTCCCAGTGCTCCTCACGGTAGAGAAAGTACGTCAGTTTGGAGTCTCCTGCTGCCCATGAGACCATCAGCACTAGTCAGGGCCCCACGTACAGTAACAGGGACTGAGAATCAAGAATGTAGGGACATTTCTGTGTCCAACAAAGTAGGACAACTGTCACCATCACATCCTTCATTCAAAGCGATTCTTCTCACACAGGCTGTATTCTGTAGCTCTCTGCGTGGATACTAAGGGAATTCGAGAGCAAGAGCCCTTCTTACATGTTGCCCATCAACAAAGCATCTCTCTCAGCTCTTGGCCTAACCTTAGCTTAGATCCCATTCTGTGGTAAACTCCCCATAAAAGTTTACATTATTAAATACATAAACCTTCATCTCTACATCATATGTGACACCTATATTTTATTCACTTGTTGATTCATTTATTCATTGGTTCAACAAATGTAAGTTTAACAAGCACTGAGAATAGAAAGATAAACAACAGACCATGGTCCCTGCCCTTACAGAGCCTGCAATCTAGTAACAGAGACAAAAAAAAACACACAAAAAAACGAACGTTATTTCAAAAGTTTGTAAGTTTTCAAGGAAAAGGAAAAGAAAGGGAATCTTGAAAACAAGTAACACTAATAAAACATGATTTGCCCATGTCTCGATTCCTCTATCTTCTCAAATTACTATTCGTGGACAAATACGACACATCTCTCCATACCTGTTTACACATCTTATCCTTTCTCTCTCCAGCCATTGTACTGCATCTCCCCCATTCCCATAGTGTGAAACTATGGCAAATACTTCATGTGTGTTTTATCTGTTTGATAGTATGTTGTGTTCTCTTATTTTATTTTTCCCCCTTAATTGTCTTTCAATATTTAAGTGTGTTTAATTACTAGCTGCCTACCCTGCTCCATCCCCTTACTTTTAAAAATTACTTCCTTGTTCTGAAATCGGACATTATTATCACGTATGGTCTCTGTAGAGAATATCCTGAGATTCCTGCAGAGGTTGGCCTGGGTTAGTGAGAATGTAATGTGCACATGGAAGCATGAGTGGGACTTGGAGGTCAGCAGGCAGTCTCAGCACCCAACTCACGAGCCATCGTCTGGAAGGAATCGTGTTTTCAGCTTATACTTTAATTCTTGTTCAGGGTCTCCTTCCTGGAGACTGAGTGAAATCACAGTCAGCTGTATGGACTTATAAAATCTGTCACCTTAGACAGATTGGGGGTAAAAATAGAGGGCACAAGATCAAGAGAAAAATGTTAGAACATTTTTTATGGAAAAAGTCCTGAAATAGCAAAAATATAAGTACTTAGTGGCATTAGGATGTGGTTCAGAAAGCAAGAGAGTGTGAATGTAAGCTAGAAGTTATGTAAACATGCATAGATAACATGGGGTCAGACTAAGGATTAATCAATGAATTTTCAATACCCTGAAAGTATCATTTTGTCCCACCAACACAGAGAATAGGCAAGAACAGACTCATTGCTGCTTCTGCTTGTAACTGGCTTTAATGAGGCTTTGCTTCCACTATATAGGTGTAGTACATACAATGTAACATAGAACCTAATGGCTGCTGTGTATTATGGGGAGGCTTCAGGAAGGACCTGGTGAATAACTGTGGGCTAATTACTTAAAGTGTTTATTATGTGCCAATATTAACATATTAAAGTGGTGATGCTAATTCCTCACACATAAGTAGTTGTGAAATTAAATAGCATAAAATAGGTGGTGCTTGGTAATGTGTCTAAAAATAGATGCCTATTAAATGGATAGAATTCACTTTCAAAATATCTACCCCTGAAGTGGACGGTGATGCTGGAGGGAGGCGGGAGGGGGAAGAGGACAGGCAGGGTCTAGGTCAAAAGAAACCTGAAAAGTTTTTTATTCAATAATTTAATAGCATCAATTTATTACTCCAAAACTTCAGCTCTGTTGTGCCGTTTGTTGAGCTTCTTTAAGAAATTTAAATTCTGCTTACACTATTCAAATGTTGTTTTTATTTTTAGCAAACACTTTTTTCCTCAGACTTTGCATATACAAATTCTAAATTATTAACATCCAAGTGAAGAAGAGTTTACTTTACTGCATTAAGCAGAAAGGGTACAAAATAATAAGGTCAGTTTTTGAGGCTCTACTGCCCCTTCTGTTTTCTGTTGAGTCTTAGTGGATGGGTACCTGAGTAGGTCTCCTCATCCATTTCACAAAGGCTTAGTCTGTGCCAGTCACGTGTCAGGCACCAGGCACAACGACAATGACAGTCCCAAAGAGGCCCAGGACTAGCGACAGCCATTGACGTAAACAGAATTGAGGTGAATAATAACTTGAAACCAAAACGTCAAAGTACAGTGTGCCAGGACCCTACCACATCACCGCGTGTGCGAGGTGCCCGCCGAGCCTGGGTCGCAGCCCCAACCTCCGAGCCGACCCCGTCCTTTAGCTTCGCAGGGACGAGAGCTGGAGCTGGGCCTGGCTGGGGCCGGGGTGGGGGTGGGGGGCTCGCCGGGCGCGGGGCACCGCCTGGGGACGGTGAGGGACGAGGAGGCGGGCACAGCGAAGGCCCGGGCACGGGGTGCACAGTTAGCGGAAAGAGCAGGGGCCCCACCGGGCAGGTCCGGCCGCCTATGCCCGCACTTCCGAGGGCGGCGGACGTTGGTTCCGTGGCTCCGCCCTCGGTCCCCGCCCTGCGCCGCGCACGCCCCGCCTCCCTGTCCCCTCCGTGGGCCCGGGACTCGGGTCGGAGGGGCGTCCCCTCCCCGCGCTGCCCCGTTACGGCGGCGGACCGCGCTCACCTCGCCGCTTCAGGGTCGTGCGGGCCTCCCCGACCCGGTAGTTGTGTCTGCACACGGTGTCCAGCTCCGCCCGCGTCCGCTCCAGGAGGTCCTTCTGGCTGTTCCAGTACTCGGCGTCCGGCCGCCCCAGCTCGGTCACCGCCACGTACTCCCCCACGTCGCTGTCGAAGCGCGCGAACTCCTCCCGGTTGTAGATGTATCTGACCACAAGCCGCACCCGCTGCGTCCCGTTGGTGAAGTAGCACAGGCCCTTACCCTGGAACACGAAATCCTCTGCGGGGAATCAGCGCCGCTGCGTCAGGACTCAGCCCACAGCCCCGCCGGCCTTCGCGGTCGTGGGCACTTGGGGCAGATAAGCCTGACCCCGGCGGCGACCTCCGGTTCCCGCCCAACCCGCTCCGACCCGGGACCCCCAGGCCGCTCTGCCCGGGCCTGCCCGCCGCTCCGAGGGCTTCCAGAAGGGCCTGCCTGGAGGGAGGGGACGGAGGACAGCCTGTCTCCAGGGACAGGCCCTGGGACCTGCCTGAGCCCGAGAACAGGCTGAAGGCGGCCGTCGGTGATTGTACATCCATCCCTGTATTTAGAGGGATCAGGGCGTTCTCTCCTGAAATCCCATCTTCCATAGCACTCTTGGGAACCTCAGACACAAACAAGTATGCGTGTAAGCATGAGAGTTAGGGAATGACGACAAAGGTCTGGAATTGGGCTTGTCCTCTTCCTGACAAATTTCTCTTTGGACCCTGGGCAAAGTGCCTTCCTTCTGATGCTCGGGTTTACTCTGTGTTTCCAAGTGAACCAACTGCAGTGTGAGGTTCTCTCACTCCTGTGGTTAGAAGTGACCCAACCTCCGGAGCCCTAGAAAGGAACATCTGATTCATAGAAAGAGCACAGGCTCCCAATTAGATCAATTAAATTGCAATTAAACTCTGCCAATTACCAGCTTCGACCAGTTATTTAGACTATTTATATCATAACTGTGTAAAAAGGAAGTCATAATACCTACACGTAGGGGTGTTAGGAAGATTGAGAGGACTAAAGATATTAATTCTAGGTCTGAAATAAATGGTTTCTCAATACGCATTATTTTCCCTCTTTATATTCTTGTAAATACAGTCCATTGCCAACTCAAGCCTCTGAATCTCATTCAAGTTACTATAAGACCATAAATCAGTGAAACTTGAAGTTAAGACTCTGTGTCTGCAGTCACTCAGTCACCTTCATGCAAATAGGAAGACTTTGCCTCACAGGCCTCCACTCAGAGTCAGGAATGTAGAGCCCGTTTCCTCAAATACTGAGACTACACAGACACTGCTGCCCTGCATTTCCCCAACCCACAATCCCACAGTGTTTAGTCCAGACAAGGTCTTGGGGGACCCTGAAATGACAAATCCTGCTGTCTCTTCTTTGGAGAAACTCTTACCTTAAAAAATGACACCAATGTCACTTTTTCCTGTCACTAGCAGTAGAGGGACACTTTGTCTCGTCCTCCCCATTATAACATCCCCAGGCTTGAGCCTGTGACATGGGGATTGTCCTCACCTAATAATTAAGGTGGAGATGAGAATGTATCTAGCTCTCTTTCCCCAAGGGAGGAAATGAGTGATAAAACACTGTATTTTGAGACCATAGAATCCCCCACACCCAGCCCAAGGGTCCCTCAGAGCCTGTTCCCCAGAGTACTGGCTCTGGGCAACAGCTGCCCTGCACTTACGCGGAGAATCTCTGCCCTCAGTCACCGGGGCGCTCAGCACCACCAGCGTCACCATCACAGCTGCTGTCCAAAGGCCTCTGGGGATCCACAGAGCCATCGTCCCAGACATAACTGAGAGCAAAGGAATAAGTAATGGTAGCCAACACAGCTCACACCTGGTGGCTCTGATGTTCCCACTTCAGAGAATAAAAGCCTGTGACAGTCTATGCATGGTAGGATTGAAGAGTCCCTAGGAAAGGAACCAATCAGCACCGGAGCTGAAGCACCTCATCTGTCTCTGGGCAGACATTTTTGATGAAGGTTCTCAATCCAATGCCTGGCACTGTGTCTTCATCAAATTGCCCTGGATGACCGTTTGAAATGAAGATTTTCTCTGTTATACATCTGAAGATTACATGCCTTAGGGGCTTAAAGAACCAAAAGAAAAAGGACTCAAGAGTAGACACCTTTGTGATATTTATTTAAAATCTATTGTTCTTATACTTGTGATTTTTAGTAGGGGAAATAAATGGGGACCACATATCAGGGGAGAGAAAATTATTGTCACAGAGATGTTCACTTCTGTGATATTAGACAGACAGAGCCTTAAGTTGTGGTGGGAAGAGCAGCACTCTGAAAAGGAAATGGTTTTGAGCTCAGTTCTACCACTAATGTGCCTCATTTGTTGTAATTACTGAACCTCTTTTTGCCTCAAGCTTCTCCTTGGAAAATGTGGGTCATGTTTCATGCACTTTACATCTTGATCTTCATATATACAAACTTAGCAGTAATATGACCAGTTGAATATTGCAAAATGTTCCTCTGCTGCCATGTGCAACTGGTGGGAATATCACTTTAACATGGGGAGCAAGAAAACAACAAAACATTGACACCTAGCCCTGCTGGCCAGTGATTCTTCACTAAGCAAGAATCTGTTGCATTTGTGCTCTTTGAATGAAAGTATTTGAAAAGCTAAGTTGACTTTTCTCTTATAAGCGTTTCAGCTGCTTAAATCTTCCCTGAACCATGAAACAGGTTCATGTGATATCAGCAAAGACACAATCCACAAACATTCACCACATCAGACAGGGTCACCTTCAGTTTCGATGACAGAGAGCAAAAGATGTGGAGAAGCATTTCCTGGGGCCTGAATAGTGTTAATGAGGGAGCAGAGGTTTACAGTTACAGATTGTACTGTGTCAGTCCTAAACATCAAACCCTGGATGGCAGAAGTAGCCATGTGCTTTTTAAAATAAATGTGTTATTTATCAGGTTCCTCTTGCGGGTGACAAGGGGCAGTACTATTGGTTATACAGCAATTAGAACAGCGCCCGGCAGATAGTAATAAATAAGGCAATCAGTATCACCCCCTTCTTCTCTCTCTTCCCTGTATTTTAATTCTCCTTCTAAAATAAAGGACATGATCTAAAAGTAGAATATAAGGAGTTTACCAAGTAAAAAGAAATAGGGAAGAGTAACAACGAGACGTTTCCATTAGTGGCACACGGAGGCAGTGAGTTATTCCGTATTCTCTGTTGGGTGCATAGTTCCAGAGCACCTGACACTGGGAAATTTGTCACTGGGCTCCCACCAGCTGTGGTGTATGCAGGATCAGGGTAACTCCAGAAGAAAGAGGGCTTTCACAGTGGGGTGGAAGCATAAAGGAGGAGCATCAAACTCAGACCTGGAGTAGGGATGGGGGGCATGGAAGAATGGTCAGAGCCTCAGTTCCCTCAGCCCTCACCTCAGGTTCTTCAGAATAAACAGAGGCCTCTGGCCCATCCCCCCTCCTGTCCTAAGGGAGAAAATTCTCAGTTCTGTCCTGGGACTGTGCCGTGCAGGCTGCGTCAGACCTGGGGATTTCCTGTCTCACAGGCCTCTTCACACAAACTTCTCTACTAGCAACGAAAGTGTCACCCTAGAATCCTGTTTCTGATTGGCTCAAACCTCATCTCAAAGGCTCTGGTTTGGGCTTCCGCCTGACCCAGTCAGCATCCTCTACCTTTTCTAGAGTTCTCTGCACTGTCCATGTCCCCACTGCATTACTCAGGGCAGCTACTGCAGGCCTGGCCTGAGAGGAAGGAACTCGGACTAACACCCTGACTCCAGGCGCCTCACCTAAATCACCCCACCAGGTCTCTGCGGAGGCAAGGCTCCTGGGTGAGGGCAGTGTGCGCTCCCGTGGGCAGGCAATGGGATAAAGAAACAGTCATTGGTATGGGCCAGGGTTACAGGGGGAGACTCTCCCCTGGGGACAGCCTCTGTTCCCTCAGGGTAGACGATTAAAGTTGTGGACTCCTTCCTTGGGGAAAGTCAGGGAGAAAGTATCTTCCCTGGTCAGCATCCCTTAGACTCTGTGCTTGGTCAGTGGGGTGAACCATGAACATAATAATCCTCTTATCCCAGAAGGGCCATCCAGGACCCCATTCTGCATTTACTTCAGAAATCAAGAAATGTTGTATATTCTGAAGGGTTCTATGGCCTCCTAATGCCCGTAGTAATATAATTAGAAACTGTCCCCAACAGAGATCAAATTGATAGTTGCCAGAGGGGAGGAAGTGGGGAGTAGTTGAAAAGGGTGAAAGGGAATATAGTCAGTAATAGTGTGATAAGTTTGCATGGTGACAACTGATTACTAGACTTAGTGTGGTAGTCACATTGTAAGGTATATAAATGTCTAATCACTATATTGAACACCTGAAACTGATAATATTGTGTATCAACTATACCGAAATAAAATAAAACAAAATATAATACAATTAAAAAGGAGGAAAGAAATACTGTCCCAGAGTATTATTTCCCTTTAATAAAAATTCCTCAAGCAATGATCTCTGAAATTTTCTAAATCTTTTTAATTAATTAAAATTATTGGGGTGAAAATGGTTAGTAAAATTACATAGGTTTCAAATGTACAATTCTATAATACTTCATCTATATATTACATTGTATGCTCACCACCCAGAGTCAGTTCTTTTTCTATCACCATATATTTGACCCTCTCTACCCTCTTCTACCATCCCTTCTCCCCCCTTACACTTTGGTAACCACTAAACTGTTGTGTGCGTCTATGAGTTTTTGTTTCTTTATTTGTTTATTTTGTTTCTTTATTTGTTTATCTTGTATTTTTGTTGCTTTCAGTTTTAAATATATCCCACATATGAGAGAAGTCACTGGACTTTTTCTGTCTAACTTATTTTGCTTAGCACAATAATTCAAATTACATCCATGTTGTTGCAAATAGCAGTATTTCATCTTTTCTTACCGCCGAATAGTATTCCATTGTGTATATATACCACAACTTCTTTATCCATTCATCTATCGAAGGACACTTGGTTGTTTCCATGTCTTGGCCACCGTAAATAAAACTGCAATGAACATCGGAGTACATATATCTTTATGGATAAATGTTTTCAGATTTTTTGGGTACATACCCAGAAGAGGGATTGCTGGGTCATATGGCAATTCTATTCTTAGTTTTTTGAGGAACCTCCACACTGCCTTCCACAGCAGCTGCACCACCAACAGTGCATGAAGTTTCCTTTTTCTCCACAGCCTCTCCAACACTTGTTACTATTTGTCTTGTTGATGATGGTCGTTCTAACTGGAGTGAGGTGATATCTCATTGTGGTTTTTATTTGATTTCCTTAATAGATACTAAAATTGAGCATTTTTTCATATATTTGTTGGCTGTTTGTATGTCTTCTTGGGAGAAGTTTCTGTTCATGTCCTCTGCCCATTTTTTAACTGGATTGTTTGTCTTTTTGTTGTTGAGTTGTATGAATTCCTTATATATTTTGGATACTATTGGAGGAGTTGTTTGTAAATATCTTCTCCCATTGAGTTGGTTGCCTCTTTGTTTTGTTAAGGGTTTCTTTTGCTGTGCAGAAGCTTTTAAGTTTGAAATTTTCTAAATCTTTATGAAGCTACTCACATATGTCCCCATACTGAACCATTAGGTAACCAGTTATATCAACTTTCTAGGTCCTTTCTCTTTGCATATAGTTATCTCTTTAAAACCACATTTTAGAGAATCTGAAGCAAGAGTCAAATCAGTAGCAGTGTGAGCACAGATAAACCATTTCAGCTCTGAAAGACTCCGTTTTGCCTGATCTATAGAAAGAATAAACATCTCACAGGACCACTGTCATGAGTGCAGATGTAATTTGTACAAGTCCTCTGCAATCCATGGTGAGCTACATACACGTTAGTTTTTAATATAATGGTACTGAATTTATGTTTTTTACATCACTAACAAAGACAGAAAAGTCTTCTTGTTATTTCTCATCTCTATGCAGGTGATGGAATCATTATGGTTTGGAATCCCTACCTCTTACCTCACCCTTATGGAGAGAAAAAGCAGAGAACATTAGATGTATTTGATTATGAATCCACTGCATTTTTCCTCTTGGAAATTCCCCTGAACAGAACTGCAATTTTAACAATTTCATGTCTCAGAACCTGGTTCTCCTCTCAATGGGCTCACAAATGTGGAGTGCAAAACACAGTCATTTTTAAAAATTGTTATTAAAATATAGCTAACATACAATATTATATTAGTTTCAGGTGTACATCATAGTTATTCAACAGTACCCACCTGGCACTATTCAGAGTTATTACTACATTACAATTATATTCCCTGTGCTAAAGAAGTGATCACTATGGTAAATAAGGTCAGCAACTATCTGACAGTGTACCATGCTATCACAATATTACTGACTATAATTCTATGCTGTATATTGCATCCTCAAGAGTTATTTGTTTTACATCTGGAAATGTGAACCTCTTATTCTTCTTTGTCTTCCCCCTTTTTAATTTTTTCAATTAGAGTTGACATTCAACATTATTTTATACTAGTTTCATGTGTACAGCATAATAATTAGACATTTATATAATTTAGGGAGTGATCCCCCTGACTAGTATCCACCTGGTACGTAGTTATTACCATATTATTGATTATATTCCCCATACTTTACATCCCTATGGCTATTTTGTAACTACCAATTTGTATTCCTTAACTCCCTCACCTTTTTTACCCTGTCCTCAACCCCCCTCCCATCTATCACCCCAATAGATCTAGTGCCCATCTGACACCATACATAGTTATTGCAATATTATTGACTATATTCCTTATGCTATACCCTACATCTCCACAACTACTGTGTAACAACCAATTTGTACTTCTTAGTCCCATCACCTTTTCACCCACCCCTAAACCCCTCCCATTGGCAACCATCAAAATGTTCTCTGTATCTATGAATTTGTTTCTGTTTCATTTGTTTGTTTATTTTGTTCTGTAAATCCCACTTAAAAGTGAAATCATATCTCATTTGTCTTTCGCTTGTCTGACTTGGTACACTCACCACAATACTCTCTAGTTCCGTCAATGTTGCTGCAGATGGCAAGATTCTGGTTTTGTTTTTATACAGGTGAGTAGTATTCCATTGATAGATGTACCACCTCTTCTTTATCCATTCATCCATTCAGGGACACCCAGGTTGCCTTCATATCTTGGCTATTGTAAACAATGGGGCAATAAACATATGGATGAGCACATCCTCTCAAAGTAGCATTTTGGATTTGTTCAGATAAATACCCAGAAGTGCGATCACTAGGTCCTTCTTTGTCTCTTGTTATAGTCTTTGTTTTAAAGTCTATTTCGTCTGGTATAAGTGTTGCTACCTCCAGCTTTTTTGTTTGCTTGTTTGTTTCCATTTTCATGAACTATCTTTTGCCATCCCTTTAATTTCAGTCTGTGTGTCTTTCAATCTGAAGTGAGTCTCTTATAAGTAGCATATGTAAGGGTTTTGTTTTCTTATCCATTTAGCGCCCCCCACATCTTTTGATTGAAGCATTTAATCCGTTTCCATTGAAAGTAATTGTTGATAGGTATGTAGTTATTACCATTTTATTATTCATATATTTTATTTATTTTTTTCATCTACAAGATTCCTTGTAATACTGGTTTTATGGCAATGAACTCCTTTAGCTTTTTCTTGTCTGAGAAGCTCTCTATTTGTCCTTTGATTCTAAATGACAGCTTGGCTGTGTAGACTGATCTTGGTTATAGGTCCTTGCTTTTCATCACATTGATTATTTTGTTTCCGTCCCTTCTGACCTGCAAAGTTTCCTTTGAGAAATCAGCTGACAATCTCATGGAAGCTCCCTTGTAGGTAACTAACTGCCTTTCTCTTGCTGCTTTCAAGATTCTCTCTTTGTCGTTAACCTTTGACATTTTAATTATGATGTGTCTTGGTGTGGGCCTCTTTGGGATCATCTTGCTTGGGACTCTCTGTGCTGCCTGGGCTTATAGATCTCTTTCCTTCACTGGGTTATGGAAATTTTGTGTCATTATTTCTTCAAATAGGTTTTCAATTCCTTGCTGTCTCTCTTCTCCTTCTGGTACCCCTATAATGTGAATGTTAGTACATTTGAGGTTGTCCCAGAGGCCCCATAAACTCTCTTCAATTTTTTGGATTTTTTTTTCTCTTTTGGCTGTTCTGACTGGGTGTTTTCTGCTACCTTATCTTCTAAATCGCTGATTTGATCCTGTGCTTCATCTAATACACTGTTGATTCCCTGTAATGTGCTCTTCATTTCCATTATTGTATTCTTTATTTCTGACTGTTTCTTTTTTTTTTAAATTTTATTTTATTAAATTTATTGGGATGACAATTGTTAGTAAAATTACATAGATTTCAGGTGTACAATTCTGTATTACATCATCTATAAATCCCATTGTGTATTCACCACCCAGAGTCAGTTCTCCTTCCATCACCATATATTTGATCCCCCTTACCCTCATCTCCCACCCCCACCCCCACCCCCCTTACCCTCTGGCAACCACTAAACTATTATCTGTGTCTATGAGTTTCTGTTTCTCATTTGTTTGTCTTGTTCTTTTGTTGTTTTTGGTTTATATACCACATATCAGTGAAATCACATGGTTCTCTGCTTTTTCTGTCTGACTTATTTCACTCAGCATTACTCTCTCAAGATCCATCCATGTTGTCACAAATGTTCCTATATCATCTTTTCTTACTGCCGAATAGTATTCCATTGTGTATATATACCACAACTTCTTTATCCATTCATCTATCGAAGGACATTTTGGTTGTTTCCATGTCTTGGCCACCGTAAACAAAGCTGCAATGAACATTGGAGCACACGTGTCTTTATCTCTAAATGTTTTCAGATTTTTGGGTAGATACCCAGGAGAGGGATTGCTGGGTCATATGGCAATTCTATTCGTAATTCTTTGAGGAACCTCCACACTGCCTTCCATAATGGCTGCACCAGTCTGCATTCCCACCAACAGTGTATGAGGGTTCCTTTTCTCCACAGCCTCTCCAACATTTGTTACTATTTGTCTTGTTGATGATAGCCATTCTGACTGGGGTGAGGTGATATCTCATTGTGGTTTTGATTTGCATTTCTCTGATGATTAGTGATGTTGAGCATTTTTTCATATGTCTATTTGCCATTTGTATGTCCTCTTTGGAGAAATGTCTCTTCAAGTCCTCTGCCCATTTTTCAATTGGGTTGTTTGTTTTTGTTGTTGAGTTGCATGAGTTCCTTGTATATTCTGGATACTAGCCCCTTATCGGAGGCACTGTTTGCAAAAATCTTCTCCCATTCAGTTGGTGGCCTCTTTATTTTGTCAATGGTTTCTTTTGCTGTGCAGAAGCTTTTAAGTTTCATATAGTCCCATTCGTTTATTTTAGCTTTTACTTCCATTGCCTTTGGAGTCAAGTTCATAAAATGCTCTTTGAACCCAAGGTCCATAAGTTTAGTACCTATGTTTTCTTCTATGCAGTTTATTGTGTCAGGTCTTATGCTTAAGTCTTTGATCCATTTTGAATTAACTTTGGTACATGGTGACAAATAGCAGTCCAGTTTCATTCTTTTGCACGTGGCTATCCAATTCTCCCAGCACCATTTATTGAAGAGGCTGTCTTTGCTCCATTGTATGTTTTAGCTTCTTTGTCAAAAATTATCTGTCCATATTTATGTGGTTTTATTTCTGGGTTCTCAATTCTATTCCATTGGTCTATGTGTCTGTTTTTCTGCCAATACCATGCTGTTTTGATTATTGTAGCCCTGTAGTACAAGCCAAAGTCAGGAAGTGTGATACCTCCATTATTGTTCTTTTTCTTAAGATTGCTTTGGCTATTCAGGGTCTTTTGTGGTTCCAAACAAATCTGATGATTTTTGTTCTATTTCTTTAAAATATGCCATTGGGATTTTGATGGGGATTGCATTGAATCTGTATATTGCTTTGGGTAATATGGCCATTTTAACTATGTTGATTCTTCCAATCCATGAGCACGGAATGTCTTTCCATTTCTTTGTGTCTTCTTCAATTTCTTTCAAAAATGTCTTATAGTTTTCAGCATATAGGTCTTTCACATCCTTGGTTAAGTTTATTCCTAGGTATTTTATTCTTTTTGCTGCAATTGCAAAAGGAATTGTTTTTGTATTTCTTTTTCTGAGATTTCATTGTTAGTATATAGGAAGGCAATGGACTTTTGTGCGTTGATTTTGTAGCCAGCAACTTTACTGTATTAGTTGATTGTTTCTAATAGCTTTTTGGTGGAGTCTTTAGGGTTTTCTATATATAGCATCATGTCATCTGCAAAGAGTGATAATTTAACTTCTTCATTCCCAATTTGGATGCCTTTTATTTCTTTCTCTTGCCTGATTGCTCTGGCAAGGACTTTAACACTATGTTGAAAAGCAGAGGTGATAGGGGACATCCCTGTCGTGTTCCTGAACGTAGAGCAAAGGGCTTCAGTTTTCCTCCATTAATTATGAGATTAGCAGAGGGCTTGTCATATATGGCCTTTATTATGTTAAGGTATTTTCCTTCTATACCCATTTTATTAAGTGTTTTAATCATAAATGGATGTTGTATCTTGTCAAATGCTTTTTCTGCATCAATTGATATAATCATATGATTTTTATCCTTTATTTTCTTTATGTGATGTATCACATTGATGGATTTTCGATGTTGAACCATCGTTGTGTCCCGGGGATGAACCCCACTTGGTCATGATGAATAATCTTTTTAATGCATTGTTGTATTCGATTTGCTAGAATTTTATTTAGGATTTTTGCATCGGTATTCATTAGAGATATTGGTCTGTAGTTTTCTTTTTTTGTGCTGTCCTTACCAGGTTTTGGTATCAGGGTAATGTTGGCCTCATAAAATGAGTTAGGGAGTACTGTCTCTTCTTCAATTTTTTGGAAGAGTTTGTGCAGAATTGGTATTAGATCCTCTTTGAAGGTTTGGTAGAATTCACTAGTGAAGCCATCTGGTCCCGGACTTTTGCTTTTGGGAAGGTTTTGGATGACTGATTCAATTTCGTTACTGGTGATCGGTCTGTTTAGATTTTCCAGTTCTTCATGGTTCAGCCTTGGAAGGCTATATGTTTCTAAGAACTTGTCCATTTCTTCTAGGTTGTTGAATTTGGTGGCATATAGTCCTTCATAGTATTCTTGGATGATCCTTTGTATTTCTGTGGTGTCTGTGATAACTTCCCCTTTTACGTTTCTGATTTTGTTAATCAGTGTCTTCTCTCTTTTTATCTTAGTAAGTCTAGCCAAGGGTTTGTCAATTTTGTTAATCTTTTCAAAGAACCAGCTCTTTGTCACATTAATTTTTTCTATTGTCTTTTTGTTCTCTATTTCATTTAGTTCTGCTCTAATTTTTGTTATTTCCTTTCTTCTGCTGACCTTGGGTTTTACTTGTTCTTCTTTTTCTAGTTCTTTAAGGTGTAACATGAGGTTATTTATTTGGGAGTTTTCTTGTTTCTTGAGATAGGCCTGTAATGAGATAAATTTCCCTCTTAAAACTGCTTTCGCTGCATCCCAAAAATTTTGGTAGGATGTATTTTCATTGTCATTTGTTTCTATGTATCTTTTGATCTCTCCTCTAATTTCTTCTTTGACCCAGTCCTTCTTTAAAAGTATGTTGTTTAATCTCCATGTATTTGTGTTTTTCCGCTTTCTTTTTACAGTTGATATCCAATTTCAAAGCCTTGTGATCAGAGAATATGCATGGTATGATTTCAATCTTCTTAAATTTGTTGAGACTGATTTTATGTCCCAATATATGGTCTATCCTTGAGAATGTTCCATGTACACTAGAAAAGAATGTATAGTCTGATGTTTTAGGATGAAGTGCTCTATAAATGTCAATTATGTCCATTTCATCTAATGTGTCATTTAGGGCTACTATTTCGTTATTTATTTTCTGTTTGGATGATCTATCCATAGCTGTCAATGATGTATTTAAGTCCCCTAGTATAATTGTGTTTTGGTCAATTTCTCCCTTTAGTTCTGTTAGTAGTTGCTTGGTGTATTTGGTGCTCCCTGATTGGGGGCATAAATATTGATGACTGTTATGTCTTCTTGTTGTACAGTCCCTTCACCATTATGAAATGTCCATCTTTGTCTCTTGTTATCTTTTTCACCTTGAAGTCTGTTTCATCTGATATCATTATGGCTACACCTGATTTTCTCTGGGTACCATTTGCTTGGAGTGTCAATTTCCACCCTTTCACTTTGAGTCTATGCTTGTCCTTGTAGCTGAGATGTGTCTCTTGGAGACAGCATATGGTTGGGTTTAGTTTTTGATCCAATCTGCTACTCTGTGCCTTTTTATTGGTGAGTTCAGTCCATTTACATTTAGGGTGATTATTGATATGTGAGGATTTCCTGTCATTCTATCTTTAGTTTTCTGGTAAGGCTGTGTCTCCATTGTTTCTTTGCCTTTTTGTTGTTGTCTATTATTTCTGTGTGGTGGTATTCTATGATGTTTCCCTCTGTTTCTTCTCTTATTTCAGTATATATTTCAGTTCTGGATTTTTTTTTGAGTGGTTACCCTTAAGTTGATGTAAAATAATGTTCAATATTTAGAGTATTCCATTATCGTCAGCACGCTTACACTCTCCATTCCCATATTCTGGTTCAGGCCTTTACTCTCCCCCTTTTTGAGTTTTGGTTGCCACAAATTGTCCCTGTTGATGGTGGTCGAATAGCCTCCTTTAGTATTTCTTGTAGTGCAGGTCGTGTATTAGAAAATTCCCTCAGCTTCTGTATGTCTGGAAAGGTCTTTATTCCTCCTTCATATCTAAAGGATATCTTTGCTGGATATATTATTCTTGGCTCATGATTTCTCTCTTTCAATAGTTTGAATATTTGGTTCCACTCCCTCCTGGCTTGTAGAGTTTCTGCTGAAAAATCTGATGATAATCTAATGGGCTTTCCTTTGTAAGTTACCGTCTTCTTTTCCCTGGCTGCCTTGAGGATTCTTTCTTTGTCGTTGATTTTAGACAGCTTCAATACAATGTGCCTTGGAGAAGGCCTGTTGGGATTGAGGTAACTAGGTGTTCTATTTGCTTCTTGGATTCGAGGGTCCAGTTCTGTCCACAAATTTGGGAAGTTCTCATCGACAATTTGTTTGAATATATTCTCTGTTCCTTCTCTCTTTCTTCTCCTTCTGGTATGCCCATTATTCTTATATTGCTCTTTCTGATGGAGTCAGAAAGTTCTTGTAGAGTTCTTTCATTTCTTTTAAGTCTCAAGTCTCTTTCTTCTTCTCTCTGTGTCATTTCCAGGTTTCTATCTTCGATGTCACTGATTCTTTCCTCCATCTGGTCAACTCTACTACCTAAGCTGGTTATTTCATTCTTAATTTCTTCTATTGAGTTCTTAATCTCCAGAAATTCTATTTGGTTCTTTTTAAGATTTCAATCTCTTTCGTAAAATGCTCATGCTGTTCTTTGATTGAGTTTCTGAGTTCCTTTAACTGCCTATCTGTGTTTTCTTGTATCTCGTTGAGTTTTTCAGAACTGCAATCTTGAATTCTCTGTCATTTAAGTCACATATTTCTGTATCTTTAAGTGCCTTCTCTGGAGATTTTTCACTTTCTTTCTGAGCTATCTTGTTGCCTTGGTTATTCATGGCGATTACTGGTTTACTATTTCTCTTCCTAGACATCTACAGGAGTGACTTCTGCAACAGGTTGATAGAAAGCGGTCTTTCTTTTGTTTGCCAGTACTTGTTGGTAGAATGTTTTATTATTTCTCCAACTGCAACTTATTTTCTTCTCCCACACAGTAGTGCTATGTTTTCTCTGCACTATTCCAACTTCTCACACAATGGGGATTCCTGGGAGACGGGCTTCTCCTCTGTTAATAGTTCGTCTAGGTCACAGGGCGCAGTGTCCCGTGGGTATGCGGAGAGCTTTGATGTTCCAAAGCTCTTCCAGCTCCTGATTCAGAGCCCGTATGTTTCAGCAGTTCTGTTTACTCCTGCAGGGATCCGCCCAGATAGGTGGGGTCAGGAGCGGGGTGAGTTGTGAGAGGTGGCCCAGAGCAATGGCGGCAACCACCACCACAGCCGGTCCTGCTTCCACAGCTCTCTCCCCTTTGCTGGAACTAGTTGGGCTGTGAAATTGTGTTTGCAGTCCACAGTTCTCAAAACAGCAAATTTTCTGTTGTTTTGATCTGACACTGCTACTGTTTCGCTTCTAGCACCGGGCAGGTGGGGGCGGGGCGAGCTCTGGGAGGGGAGGGAGGGGGCGGCTAGTCTCAGTGCCTAAGGCTCCGTTCTCTGCTCGGCAGTGCGGGCTTAAACCACCGTTTTCAGCCTTTTTCCCTCAGTCTTTTCTCCGAGGTCTCTGCCGTGAGCGTTGGGTTCAGCCGTGTTATATGCTGTCCCCTCAGCCCTGTGGAGCCCTGGCGGAGCCCTAGCAGTCCGAGTTCTTCCCTCTCCCGCAGCTGCGGTAGTTCCGGGAAGCAGCGAGCTCAGCGCACTGAGCTAGGTCTGCGTCCTCCGCCCGCGCGTCTCCGTCTCCACGCACTTCTCCCTTTCCTCCTCCCTCCACTCGCGCGAATCTCCCACCTGTAGGTGATTTCAGTTGGTAGTGGGCCTCTTCGTGTTGCCTGTGTGCTGTGCAGGGAGTCCTTTGTGGAGTTTTTGTTGTTCGATTCGTTGTAAATTCCAGGGGAGCTTTACAGAGGCTCACCTCACGCCGCCATTTTTCCGGAAGTCCCGACTGTTTCTTAATTATGTTTTCTCTCTTCATTTTTATGTTTTCTATCTCTTCATTGAAGTTCTCCCTGAGATCACTGAGCATCCTTATAACCAGTGTTTGGAACGCTGCATCTGGTAGATTACTTGTCTCTATTTTTTTAGGTTCTTTTTCTGGACCTTTGTCCTGTTCTTTTATTTGGGGTATGTTTCTTTGTTTCCCAATTTTGGTTGCCTCCCTGTGTCTGTTTCTATGTATTAAGTAGGGTTGCTATGTCCCGGTCTTAATAGAGTGGCTTTATGTAGTAGGTGTGCTGTGGGGTTGAGTGGTGCATTATTCCTCATCTTTTGACACACTCTAGGTGTGTCACTTGTGTGGGTTGTGTGTGCCCTCCTCTTGTAGTTGAGCCTTGTTTGATATTTGTACATTAATGATAGGGATTGGCCCTCGGGCTTATTGGTTGTGAGGACTGGCCTTGACTATAGTGGAGGAGTTGTGGTGCAAGGGCTGATCCTACAGAGCAGGATCTACCTCAGCAGGGCTCTGGTGCTTGCCCAATCTGCCTGTTGGGTGTGTCATCTTTGAAAGTGGCTGGGTAATGCTCTAGCTCATTTTGAAGTGGGCTGCTGGGGGCACCAGCCCCAGGACCACCTGGGAGAGGACCTGCTACAGATCAAGTTCAGTCACAGCCTGTGCCCCACCAGGGGCCACCCAGCGGGAGCCCCAAAGAAATCCACAGATGGCCAACACCTGCGCTATGCTTGGTAATGCCCTGAGAGGCCAAGCTTAGAACCAAAGCCAGCTACAGCTAGTGTCAGGCTTAAGGCTGCTCAGCCAGAGTTACAGGACCTGCTCAAGCCAGATGCCGCTTGTCTGCATTCTGAGAACCTTTGAGAGACCCCAGGAAAGTCTGCAGCATGAGTCAAGGCAGGTGGCTTGTATGAAAAAGCCACTGGAAGTGTTTTGGGTGTGCCCAAAAGTTGGGCAAAGCAGGGTCTCGAATCACCAGGGCATGGCAAACGAATGGTGAAGGGCATTAGCCAGTTTGATGGAGACTCAGATATGGCAGCCACATGCATCTGCATGCTGGGAAGGGGGAGGGCTCCACAAAGAAACAGTGGCCTCCGCCAGCTCCTCCATTCAGAAGAAAGCTGCCTCTCCAGCCCTGTCCCAAGCCAGACAACTGTTTCCCCTTTATGTCTATGTCACCTCTCTAGCTGCTGCCCCAGAGTTGGGGCTCAGAACCAGTGATTCCATTGGTGGGTAAGTCCACTCACCCACCAATGTGGTGGGTAAAGTCCACTCCTTTAAGAGGAGCACGTGAGACTCCAGCCGCCCTCCATCTCACTCAGTCACAACCTTCACTGGTTTTCACAGCCAGAAGTTACGGGATTTCTCTCCCTGGCACTGGAACCCTGGGCTGGGGAGGAGTTGAGACCCCTCACCTTCCAGGAGAACCTCCAAAGCTGAAATCCCCCTTCCGATGCTAATGGTCACACACAGGTATGGGACCAGACCATTCCGTGTCTCTTCCCCTCCTACCAGTCTCTAGGTGGCTTCTTCTACATGTCCTTACTTGTAGGGATTCAGTTCAGCAAGATTTTAGGTAATTCTCAATGATGGTTGTTTTGTAGTTTAGTTGTAATTTTGATGTGGACATGAGAGAAGATAAGCACAGCGTTTACCTACTGCGCTATCTTGACTGGAAAATCCCAAAACACAGAGTCTTAATACAAGTTGATGAAAGAAGAAGAAAATGAATGAAGCTCTGTGAACTACATGGGCTATTATGACACAGATCCCACGATTATATTTCACCAATCTTGATTAGATTTAGAGGAAATGGGACTGGCCAAATGCCTAAAAATCCTGTCTTGGCTATATGCCCAAGTGCCCTGCATTCCTCACCCTCACGATCAGGAGATCCCCTGTGTCTGAGCTCTGACACATCTATATGGTTTTGTTTAAAGTAGTTTTGCCCCTTTTCCCCAAAACTCAACATATCCTAGATCGTGGGGATTGTCACTTAATGGTATTTTTTATACTCCTACAGAGTTAAAGTCCTGTGTTTCAAAGATGAAAATACAAGGATCCTGCCTTCTAGGAGTTCATACATTGGAGGGAAGATGTATACAGGAAAAATAAAAATGACAAAAGTTTGGAAAAGCCACTAATGGGAATGTCAAACACTGCTGAGTTTTTAGTCAAGACTGAACAGCTGTTGAAGGTGCAGGGGACACTTGAAAGTATAAGTTGATAATGTGCCCATTGGTTCAGCTATTTTCTTTTCTCTTTGGAAGGGCTGGGGACATAAGGCTAGGAAATGATTATTATTTGTGGATTAATTCATGAATAATAATTTTTCAAGATGAAGAGAACAAGTTGCTGATGGTGTAGAGATTACGACGGGTCTGATAGACAGGCTTCCAAGGTGTGCTTCTCAGAGGAGGTGATGGCTCAGCAGACAAAGGGCTGTGTCCATTTCAGGTAAAAATGTTTACCTGAGTGCAGACAGGGAGGCTTAGCAAGCCTGGGTTGGGGATCACCTACTACATGTTGTTTGGTATGATTAGAGGGTGGGATTCAGGTATCTTAGTCTTTGCAAGGTTTGACAATAGCACCATTGAAAGTCACCAGGGGTGGCTGGTAGCTCAGTGGTTAGAGCACCGTGCTCATAACACCAAGGTTGCCAGTTTGATTCCCACATGGGCCAGTGAGCTGTGCCCTCCACAACTGGATTGAGGACGGTGACTTGACTTGGAGCTGAGTTGCGGCCCCCAACAACTAAAACTAGATTGAAAAAAAATAAAATAAAACAAAAAAATTAAATGAAAAACAGCATCTTGACATGGAGTTGATGGGTCCTGGAAAAAAAAACACACTGTTCCCAATATTCCCCAATAAAAATAATAATAATAATAAAAAGAAAGTCACCTGGGTTTATTTCACAGTATGACAAGAAAAAACTGGGAATGTAAGCAGAGGAGTGCCAAGACATGCGTTTCTGTTCATAAACCCACCTTGGAAGCAGTGTGGAGGGGACTTTTCAAAGGATCTATAGATTACTTTATGTGATCCTAAAAGAATTCAGGTTAATTTGATGAAATCAATTCACCAAAGCCAGTTTGCCAATGACCAGCTTGCTAAATTTACTAAAATTATTAATGTACCCCAAACTAATTGTTTTCTATTTCTAAAGTTTGTTAAAAATATGTTAAACCACATTTTATAGTTTGGAAGTGTATTAGAGGGCTGTGTATCACAGACCTCCGAGTTCCTGAGGCCCTCTTGCTCTCCCCTGGCCCCATTCTTGCTCTCTGAGACTCCATTCTATCTTTCTGCCAATAAACAGTTCCCCATTTCCATGAAGCTTTATAACAAATGCATTATAAGGACAAAGTGAAAACTGGTCAATTATACTTTACTGACAATTTCAGAAGGTGTTTGAAATGCTTTTATATAAATTGTAATAATCATTTAAAATAATTAAAAATATGTTTTGGTTGAATTTGGTAAATTTTATGAATTGATCCTTCAGAGAAACCAGCAAAACAGCCTTTAAAATGCTAAAATAAATAAAATAAAATGTAACTTTAAAAAGGCACTTTTGGCAAATTTGCTGACTTACCCATAAGATACATCCTTGAGAATAAGCAGTAGCCTCCACCCACAAGTTGCTTTTATCCAGTTCTTTCAGGGCCACACTTCCCAAACATGAGACCCTAAAAAACAAACACAAAACAGGAACAACAACAACAACAAAAAAAAAAACACAACAACAAACAAACAAAAGAACAAAAACCCCGGACACCTGGGGAGCCTCGGATGAAGAGAAAGAGACTTGGGCTTTTGTGCGCAGGCTCTTCAGAGAACTGGGTACGTCCTGCTTAGCGAGCACGAGCACGCACAGTATCAGAGCCGTCTTCCTTTCTTACCCGTCCGCTCCGCCTTCCGTGCTCTGACACCTTTCATAGTAACTGACCACACAGGTACTACAGCGCACGCTTTATGCCAGTAGCCCTACAGCTTTGATTCTGATGAGCAGTTCTACATGGAACCTGGAAAAGGAGACCAGGTAGGAACAACCTGAGATTGACAGGTTTGTAGAATTTGACCTCTGGAGAACCGAGGAACACTGCCCACTCAGAAACCAGTTTGGACATCATAGCTGAATATTCCCCACACCCTCACTCCTGCTCCTCTCATCAGTGGACCCTTTCTGCATTGCAGCTTCCCACTGGACCCTGTACCTTTCTAATCCCAACATCATCACTTTTGCCAGAATCCCTAGCACCAACCTATTTTCAGAGACGAGAGAGACATAGGTCTGTGGAGGTTGACATGTGCAATGTGGAGGACTCTTTCCTCATTAGCCAGGGGCTGTGAGCAGATGGCATCTCCTCCAAGCAATGCATCATGGGAAACTCCACAGCAGATGGTGAAGGATGTTGGAAGACGAAAGGACCAGGACTGAGAGAAAAGGTTTAGCAGGAAGACAGGAAATCAGGGACTCAAGATATTTGGAAAATCTGGGGGTAAATGGGAAAAGTGGGTGACCCCGGCATAGGAGCCCAGAGCTCACCAGTTTCATGGTGCTTCTATTATAAGGAAATGGCCTGTGAAGACTGAAGAGGAATTGAGAGAAAAACCCAGGCTGCCTTCTATGGACTTGCTGTGTGAATGAGCTTTCTTTCCTGGTCCATTTCTTCAGGTTCCTTCTTCCTGTCAGTCTCCTCATTCACTCCATTCCTCAGCGGGGCCACTGGTGACTTGACCACTCAGAGCTCACCTACAAGTGCCCCTCTTGCCTGCTCACTTCTGGCTTTTCCTTATCTCTACTTCTGTTTCCCTATTGATTCCTAACATATTTCCAGAGACTACTTTTCACCCAGTTTCTACATCTATGGTCACCATGGTGCTTCATCTCCAGAAAAAACTTAAATATCTCTCTGTGGGGATCTTTATAATGTATCTTCCTTCTATAAGTTTTTACTAGTAAAGAGAGGCCCTAATATTCACCTGTATAAAAGGTATGTCAACCTACTTAAACCCCTTACCCAAAGTCATGGTTTAAGAACCACAGCAACATCAGCAATGATATTTTTGGGAAAATGATCTTATACTCATATATGAAAACTCAAACTATTCTGAGGGAATAGGGACTGAGGTGAATGTTATACTACACCCACATTACTCTCAGCTCCTCTGAAGAGGGATATGAAGTCAGGATGAGACTTTACAATTCTGTATATGTGGCTAAGCCTCACCCATGAGAGTAATATTACATGTATGTTTAGGTCTTTGATTCATTTTGAGTCAATTTTGGTACACGGTGACAGACAGCAGTCTAATTTCATTCTTTTGCACGTGGCTTTCCAATTTTCCCAGCAGCATTGTTGAAGAGGCTTTCTTTTCTCCATTGTGTGTTTTTGGCTCCTTTTTATTGAAAATTATCTGTCTGTATTTATGTGGGTATTTGACTCATTATAGTTTCCATTTATTTGCTGAGAGTACCTCTTATCTTGCACATTGTCTGCCTTTTTCATTATAGACTTTAACGTGTTAATCATAGTTATTTTAAATTTTCCATCTAATGGTTCCAGGATCTATGTCATATCTGAGTCTGGTCCTGATGATTTCTTTGTCTCTTCTGATCAGATTTTGTTTCTTGCCTTTTGGTATGACTCATAATTTTTTGCTAAAAAGTCAGACTTTTTGTATAAGACAAAAGTTACTGAGATAATTTCTTTTTAAGCATGGAGATGAGCATACCTTTCCTTCTGCTAGGTCTTTATTGTGGAAATTTTTGTTAATCTGGTAATTAATTGAACTGGATTTAAAGTTTGTTGCTACTATGATTACCCTCAGTGCATCACTGGCTTCAGATTCCTCTGGTGATGCCTTGTGTTTGTCCCCCCACCTAGCTTTGTACCTTCCCATTGTGCCACTTCCCAGAAAGAGTCTGTTTCTTGAAGCTCTACCAAGTATTTTCTACTTTTATTCATTATTTTCACTCAACAGCTGTAGTATGGTAATGGGATATTTTTACTCAACAGCTGATGTTATGATGATGCTTCAGTCTGAGGCCAGCACTGTGGCCTTGGGTCTCATTTCAATGACCTTCACAAGTGTTTTTACCCCTCCCCATGGGTAGGGTTTCTTCCCTAGTCCTCCTTCACTCAGCAGTTGGTTTCCACCACTATCCACAGGCTATAATTTTGATACTTTTCTCCTTGCAGATTAAGGCTTTTGTTACTTAGATGAGATAAGAAAGATGTATCCATTCAGATAATTTTTTTTATTTCAGATATTGCGTTTTCATTTCTAGATGTCTTTTATTATTTTTGCATCTTCCATTTCTCTACTCATCATGCCTTTTTCTATAAATCCTTGAGTATATTTATCATAGGTGTTTTAACATTTTTGTCTGCTAATTTCATTTTCTTTATCATTTCTGTTTCTTTTTCCAATGACTCCGTTCTCTCCTCATTATAGTTCATTGTTGTTCTCTTTCTTAGTCTGCCTGGCAATTTTCCTCAGATGCTGAACACTGAGGATTATATTGTGTTAAATGCTTGATTTTGTTGTTTCTTTAAAGAGTGTTTTTATTTGTTATAACAGGCAGTTAATTTACTTACAGATCAGCTTAATCCTTTTGAGGTTTCTTTTTAAGCTTTAGTGTAGGTTAGAGTAGTGCTCGTCTGTTTTTGCTCCACTACTAAGGCATGATCTTCCTGGTTGCCACTGAATTCCAAGTATTCAAAGAGACTCTACACTCTGGCTGACTAAAACTGAAATGCTTCTAGTGTGAGTACTCTAGGAACTCTTCAGGTTACTGCTACTGAATTACTCTCTGCTGGGCCTTGTAGTTTCACTCTATGCATTTCAGCTTCATATTATGCAATAGATTCAAAGAGACGCTATGTAGATTTATAGAGCTCTTTCTTTGGCCTTTCTTCTCTGAACTTTTACCCTACAAATTCCATCCTCCTTAGCCTTCCTAAGTGCAAATCATTTTCTCTTCAACTCAGCAAGTTCACCTTGCTCTGCTTTGTGACCTGCTCTTGGGCACCATGTTTTGAAGAGGCCATTCAGGCAGAAATTTAAACCAATCATAGGGTTCCTTTTGCTCATGTTCCTTTCTCTGGAATCACAATCCTATAAGGCCCACTGTTCAATATCTGAAAACAGTCACCCTATGTATTTTTTCTTGTTTTCTAATTGTTCACATTAGAGGCTATGTCTGTTACCAATTATTCTATCATGGCCTAAAATGAAAGTCACAGCTCAAACTCTTTTGAGCACTTCTATTACACCACATGTTCCAAAATACTCATATAATCACAGGAAAACTTCTCTTAACAGTAACATTGCAACAGAGACCCAAGATGGCTCCGTATTTAAACACTGTGTTTGCCTCATCATATGAACACATTAAAATTACAACTAAATTATAGAATAGTCAACCTAGAGAACTATCTGAAATCTAGCTGAACAGAGTTTTATAACTAAGGATATAAAGAAGAAGCCACATCACGACTGGTAGGAGGGGTGGAAACCTGAAATGGACCAGCTCCAAACCTCTCTGTTGTGGTTGAGAATCAGGAGGAATATCTCAACCACAGTGGTTCCCCCTGCAGTAGCTAGGGACCCCAGCCACACACCATGGTCCCCAGTCCAGAGTACTGGTGCTGGGGGAGGAGCCCCCACAACATCTGGCTGTGGAAAACACTGGTGATTATGACAATCTGGGTGGGATGGAATGCTGCAGGAAACCCAGACATCCTTTTAAAGGGCCCACACACAGACTTACTCACTCACAGGCACTCACCCTGGACTTCAGCAGACGGACAGTGTTTCAGGGGGTGTCAGAGACATACAGGGAGAGAATGAGTTGTGTGGCTCTGAGGCAAGGACTGGAGGTATAATTACCATTTTCCCTGTGTGGGATCCTTCTCCTCTGCAGTTGGCAGGTGGGTGCCATCTTTCCTATGTTGAGCTCTCCCTCCACATCCATGGCCAAATCTGAATCTGAATTGGCCTGGTGAGCTCCACTAACTTCACCCTGCTGACTCACTGAGACCCTGCCTCATCCAACATCCATACCACGTGAGATTTATCAGCAGCTGAACCTTATGGGAGCCAGCAACTGGCAGCAGGCCTCAAGTGTCCTGGCTTTTTGCAGAGCTGGTACTGGCAGCAGCCATTCATGGATTGCAGTGTGGCCTCTCCCCTGTGCCTCCATGTCCAACACAGGCTGTGACCAACTGTGGATCACTTTGTAGTTTCTACCAGGTAGTCCCTGGGTGGTAACAGGCAGTGGGTGACATAGGCCTGCACCAGAGCTTCTCCCAAGAAGCCCCAGAATCAACATACTTGGAGTTTGGCTTCATACCACAGCAGAGCAGCATTCAATTAGCCCCACAAGTGGCACACCCAAAAGGAGGTTTCACTAGGCACCAGAGCCTACCCTATGGGTTAAGTTCCCTGCACAGTAGCCCATAAGGATCAATCCCAACCACTGACATGCCAATAGCAATTAACACTCAACTACAACAGGAGGGCACACACAACATACACAAGGGACACTCCTGGATCACCTGGTGCAGGTGACCAAGGAGACTGTTCCACTGGGCCTCACAGGGCACCTACTACATAAGGCCACCTGGAAAGACTGGGAGATACAACAGATCTACATAGTAAATAGAAACAAATACAGAGAAGCAGCCAAAAAGAAGAAACAAAGAAATATGTTCCAAATGAAAGAACAGGAGAAAACTCCAGAAAAAGAACTAAATGAAATGGAGGCAAGGAACCTACCAGATACAGCGTTCAAAACAATTGTTATAAGGATGCTCAAGAAACTTAGTGAGAATATCAACAAAGAGATAGCAAGCATAAAATATTGATGTAGAAACTATAAAAAGAACCAGTCAGAAGTAAAGAACACAGTAACTGAAATTAAAAATGCACAGGATGAATCACCAGCAGACTAAATGAAGCAGAGGAACGAATCAATGACTTGGAAGATAATGTAGCAGAAAACACTCAATCAGAACAGCAAATAGAAAAAAGAACCCCAAAAAATTATGATAGTTTAAGAAACCTTTGGGACAACACGAAGTGTACTGTACCAACATTTACATCATAAGGGTACAAGAAGTTGAAGAAGGCAAGCAAGGAATTGAAAATCTATGTGAAGAAATAATGACTGAAAATTTCCTAACCTGGTGAAGTAAATAGACATACAAGCCCAGGAAGTACAGAGTCACAAACACGATGAACCCAAAGAGGCCTAACCAAATGTACACACACACACACACACACACACACACACACACACACACACACAGCAGTCTACAGAGAGAATGTAACTTCTCTACCATTAGTTGATATGATGAGATTCCCCTTCAGATGGAGCAGGATTTTAACTTTAACTTTAGATGTTGGAGTCCAGTTACCTGAAGGAGGAGAGCTGGACAACACAGACAGATATAAAGAAATGGGAAGGGTATTTGTGTAATTGTGATCCAGAGAGAAAACCTCCATCATAAAAAACAAAAAAACAAACAAACAAACAAAAAAAACTCTACAGTTTTGTTATTTTTTTCTCACTCTGCACTAGAGAATATTTTGTTTGTTTGCTTTTTGGTGTATTTTTGTTTTGTCTTTGTTTTTAATAGTTCTCTCCAGTGCTAATTATTACTTGTCTCTTTCAATTAAATTTTTTCCTGATGTGTTGTCATGTTCTTACACTACTTAAGTAGGCCTTAATTGATGGGAAAACTTATAGTCCAGCCTAACTTCTGCCTTGTACATAAGAAGTTTTTTCTTTAGAAAATAATCCATTACAAATTGCTCTCTCTTGCTCTCTATGTTTTGTTTGTTTGTTTGTTTGTTTGCTTCTCTAGTTTTCATCATACAACTTCACACTTTACCCGTGGAACTTAGGTAACTGAATTTACATAGAAGTCAAGCTCACAGGAAAGAAGTCATTTATTTGGGCAGAGGGATCTTGTGTCTTTGGATGTCCTAATTTGTTCTGTACAAACTGTTTGACTGAGCAACTTCTTATGTTGCAATGAAAGCCAATGAGTTCCATCAAGTGGGTTGATAATGTTTGATCAGAGGAGATAATGTTCCTGTTTTCTAAAATAATTAGAGTTATGTTATGGTAGAGTTAAGTTACTGTTAACTCTCTTTACCATCTGTAAAAACCATTATTTGCACATGGTTTTTGAGGTATTTCCCTTTATTTAAATAGGAGAAATTTTCAAAGTTAAAATTCTTGAGTGAGATAGACTCCATGCTGAAGAAAATATCTGTATGAAACAAGTATTGTAAGATATGAACATTATTTTCTTAAAAATAAATCATTATAATCTGGCATGAAAGAAAAGTAACTTTGCATGAACCCTTGTGTTTTAAAGATAAGACCAAAAGAGCATCATTTTCCTGACAGGCACTTAGGTCACTACATGACAATGGGACTTGTTGCTTGAGGATTCATAGTCATCATTTGGTCATGTACAACCACAGTCCACTATGCACTTAGAGTGGTACATTAGGAACCAAATGAGCAGATCCAAAATACATTAGTAAATTACATGAGTAGTGTTAAGTCCGAGAATCTTTCACCCCTCAGAAAGACAGAGACACACACGATAATGCAAGTCACACAGCGAGGTTTATTTCCAGCTAGCTGGGGTCCCCGTCTCTGCCCGACGCAGCGGGTTTTAACAAGGACCCCTAGCCTACAAAGCTAGGGGTTTTTATAGCAGTTCTAAGGCACTTAGTAATTTCTAAAGTCTTAGGGAGTACAGGTTGTGCTATGCTTTAAAGAGTTTACAATAGATACGCTTCAAAAGCTTCCATATCAGGAGACCAGGAGACAAAACATCTGGTCTCTATGCCCATATCTTGGAACTAACAGCAAGGCCATTAGGTTGTTTTGAGCTCAAGGCTGTTAATCATACTCTGACTTTAAAGTAGCAGTTCTTATGCTAACTTGAGCTCAGGGCTGCCAGGGCTGTTAACCCTATCTTAACCGTAAAGTGGCAGTCCTTATGTTAACAGTCTCTTACAGTAGCAAGTCTAAACTCCCACTTCTTACCTACTTCCACTGCACCATCACCTCTCCCTGAACCTACACCTATGTCATCATAAAATTCTGTTTAACGAACTCATTAAAGAGGAAAAGAACTTGGGCCCAGTTCTCTAAAGGGTTGGATTGCATGGCGGCATTATTGGAATGTGGAATGCTGCTATATTACAGCCTCACTTGGCGATGACGCTCAATGACTTGGTCACCCCTTTCAGTTGTAGGAAGAGGTGACCTGAGGTGTAGATACTCATTCCTGGGCAGTGCTGAATATTATTAATAGTTAGAGGGCCAATTACTGCAGTGACGCTGTAGCAAATTTCACTAACCTCCATGCCTTGGTCTTCTTGGAGATCACAACTGGCCAGTCTTCTTGAGAAAAAATTGAGGTGTGTTAATCTTTATAGGAAAAAAATGAGAGGGCCATACTGAAGTGTGGGAGCCCAGGTCCCTGAATTACCACCTGAAGGAGACTTACTCCCTAATGATCAACACCTGCCTGTGGTTACATTAGTGAGATATAAACTTCTGCAGTTTAGCCACCATACACTTTTGGGTTTATTTATTATTTGGCCTACCTTAATTAATGTAAGAAGGAAAAAATGTTTGGGGACATATCATTTTTCACTTATAAAATTGAAGGGACTCAAGAAGTATAATAATACACTCTCATACATTGATGGTGAGTTGTACATTGGTAAAACTTTTATGGAGGGAAAATTGGCACTGTCAATCAAAATTACAAATATACAGTCTGTGCTCTAGCAATTTCACCTTTAACACTTCATTTTGATATGTCTTAAGCATGTATAAAGTAATGTATGTATAATGCTATTTGTTGCACCATTGTTTATAAGAGCAAAGATAGAAAACTAGCTGAATCTCTATCACTATCAGATTACTAAGTGGTTATTTTCAAAATTAGCAAATGTTTATGTTCAGATATGAAAACACTACTAAGATACATGATTCATTGGAACAAGCAAAGTATAGAGCATACTATGATTTATGTAAATAATAGAGAGCTATTCAGATGATAGATGGAGATAGATAGGTTTTTGCATGTATATTTTTAGAATATTTCTGGAAGGATAACCAAAAAGTACCAATGATGGTTGCCTCATTGGAGGCACACTTGATAGCTGTAAGTTTGGTTGGGGAGAGAGATAAACTTTCCACTATAATGCATATCTGTGCTGAATTTTTTGTCATGAATATGTATTAGCTACTTAAAATAAGTTGAATTGAAAAAGACAAACAAAATAGTGTGGAGAAAATAAATGAGAATATAACCGTTTTAATAGTTTCTTATGGACCAGACTCACATGAAATGATCCTCGTTTTCTTTTTTTAATTAGGATTGTCAGAGACATAAGACAGGATCTCATGAAAACATTCAAGCTGATAATGATGCCAAATTAGCAGCTAGGTAGTGTCTGTGCCTAGAATTCAGACCATATCAATCCTCTCTCCCTGGTGGATTAGGTAAACACTATGCTTTAATCTAAATTAAAAGGACTCTTCACCCTGTCCTTCAGCGAAGGGACTTTCTTCACTGGCCTCTCATGTGCTAAATCAGAACATGGGGCTTACCTTTCGTTGACTTGTTGCCTCCTAAGTCTATATCAATCAAATTGATTTTGATTATTTTGAAAGCACTTTATATAATGACTGCCTTGTTGAAAGTTATGTTTGATGTGTCGTATACTCTTGTATTGATATTACTTCAAAATTATATACACCTACATTCCTCACACTTGTGGGAAATTATTACATTGTAGATCAGCCTGAAATACTTGGTGAATCCAAACCTATTGTGAGAATAATTAACTAAGAATAAAATTCCTTTCATTTTGTCAAGAAAGGTTTCAATTGGAAGTGAATACATAAAACCAGCTCGAACACTCAGGATAAGAGATGCAGTAACTAAATGACAACAAAGGAAACTTTTTAATCACATGCCTGGTTCTTGGAGGAGGGGACGATTGCCTTAGCTGAAGAAGTAATTACTAAATCAGGGAGTAACCAAATAAGGAATATTGCTGAAAGAAAAAAACAAAAGATTCACGGAAGTTGTGTTTAAGCTAAACAATTAAATACTTTCCTCTCCAGCCAATGAGCAGATTTCAGGTAGCATCACTTGTTTCTAGCAGACTAAGCCACTAAGTCTGTTCCAGAAAACAAGTCATTTAGAAGAGCAATAAATATTCAAAGTATCAAAGCAATAAACTCCACCAGCCATGTTTACAATCTATAGAAAAGCATAGAAATTGACTTATAGACAGAAAAAGTTTTAAAAATCAATAGAGATACCATGTTCCTGAACAGCACAGCTTGTGTCAATTTCTCAAACTAGATACATAGATTTAGTGTTGGTTGAATCTAAATATCAGTAAGATAGTTTTATTAATAAAATATTTCTATTTTTAAGAATGATAAATGCACAAAAATAGTTATTAATAAAAACGAGAGGAGTTTCTCTAATAAATATTTACAAATGACTATAAAGCTAAACAATTAAAACATGTTTATGCTGCTACAAAGAAAGGACAACTGAAGAATAAAATTGACTTCACAGAAAGAAAAATTATGTTCTTTACTTCTCCATGGCATAAGGACCCACTCCACTCTTTTGGAGTCAATCCTGGTTTGTGGGGTCAAGGGCAGTAGCTAATGGACATTGGAACACAGTGGGGTGTGAGGGGTGAGGAGACAAGTGTTTAAGAGTCTTTTTATATATGTTTGATCATCACGGCAACTATAGGTGGCATAGAAGTGAAAGCAGCATGGTGGTGAGGAAACTGGTGAGTGAAGAAAATCTTATGTGAGATTTTAGGAGAAGAAGATATTTAAAAATAGTTTTAAATATTTTTTCTTGTTGTCCGAAATATAATTCAAATTTGAAATTTTTCAAGAGACTACAATAAAAGTTTAAATTGTTTTTAAATATATACCGGGCAATTTACTCTTGCTTCTTTAAGAGAATGCCACACTGGGGCTACTTTCAAGGACAGAACAAGTTATCCTGCCTTCATGTTGCATAAATTAAGAATGTAGTACATGATAAAAGTAAATTTGTAATTCAGTGAAGTGGGGGAAATTTACTAAAAATGGCATTGGGTCAATTGGTTAGTTACTTAGAAAGTGAAAAGAGCCCATACATAAACACACACGTGGATGGTAATGAGTTAGATTATAAGCTCCAATGTAAAATAAGGAACTCCAAATATAGGGGAAAGTGTGATTTTTTTAGAATTAAAAGATGGTGGAATGATTTTAAACAATACAAGAATAAAGTATAGAGAAAAACATTGTTATACTATAGTTTTTAATAACTTTGTATATGGATTTGGGTCTAAGATGGTGGATTAGGTAGACACTATGCCTACTGCATCCCAGGAACACACAAAAATTACAAATAAATTGAAAAATCAGCCTCAAGAATTATCTGAACACTAGCTGAACAGAACCCCTATAACTAAGGATATAAAGAAGAGGCCACATTGAGACTGGTAAGATGGACAGAGATGCAAAAAGGGCTGCTAACCCCAAACCCACCGATAGTGGCTGAACACCAGGAGGGACACCTCGGTGGTGGAGGTCCCCCCAGGAGTAGGAGGGATCCCAGCCCCATACATGGCTCCCCAGCCCAGGGGTCCAGTACCAGGAAGAGGAGTTCCCACAACATCTGGCAGCGAAAATAAATGAGGATTCTCTGCCTGGCTGGGTGAGATGGAAGGCAGCTGGAAATGCAGACGCCCTCTTAAAGGGCCCACACACAGACTCACTCGCTTGCACACTCATCTGGTCTCTGGTGGAGAGGCAGCAACTCAAAGACACCAGAGACATATGGGGAAAGACTGAGTTGAGTGGTTTTGGTGCAAGGACTGAAGAGACAGGAGTCATTATCCCTGTGTGGACCCTGCCTCATGTGTAGCCTACAGGTCACCATCTTTTCTATGTTGAGCCCTCCCCCGAAAGGCCAAATCTGAGACCACATTGGTCTGGTAAAATCCATGCATGCACACCACCTTAGTGACACCCTGGGTCCTTGCCCTGCATAGCTAGTACTGCATCACCCAAGACACTCTCCACTACTGAGCAGCCATCCCCTCCCCACAAGCCGTGGAAGCCTTTTACAACAGCAGATGGCCTGTGGCAGCCCGGAGACTTCTGGTGGTAGGCAGTGATATAAAACCTGACTGCAGCCTGTCTTGGACAGTTCTCAGGCAATTGTAAGCCCAAGGCAAGCAGTGGCTGGCTGTGGTATTCTCAGGGCATTTTGTGAAGTGGTCACAAGGCAGGGCTAGTTCAAGAACTGAATTTGCTTTCACCTTGTAAAAACCACTGGCCATGCCTCATGACTCCCTGGAGCCCCACCCCACCCAGCTAGTGCTGCATTGATGAAGGCACTCTCAGCATCCAGGTCAACCAGCCAGGCCTGTGCACCTAAGGAGGCTCTTTCAATGGATGACACGATAAGATAAACAAAATAGACAAAACTTTAACTAGACTCTTCAGGAAAAAAAGGGAAAGAAACCAAATAAATAAAACCAGAAATGAAAGAGGAAAAGTGAAAACAGACACCACAGAAATATGAAAATAAATAAATAAAATAAGAACATACTATGGGCAACTATATGCCAACAAATTGGACAATCTGGGAGAAATAGATAAATGCCTAGAAGCATACAGACTAAATAAAGAAGAAACAGAAAATCTTAACAGATGGATTACTACCAACAAACCCAAATCATTGATCAACAAGCTCTCAACAAACAATAGTCCTGGAGCAGATGGTTTCACAGGTGAATTTTACCAAACATTCAAAAAAGAATTAACAACTATTCACCCTAAACTATAGCAAAAAAATCCAACAAAAGGAAAGTTTCCCAAGCTCATTTAATGAGACCACCAAGACCTTGGTTACAAAACTATACAAAGACATCACAAAAAAGACAACTACAGGCCAATATCCCTAATAAACATAGATACAAAAATCCTCAACAAAATATTAGCAAACAGAATTTAGTAATACATTCAAAAGACCATACACCATGATCAAGTAGGATTCATTCCTGGTTTGCAACATTGATTTCACATCCACAAATCAATTAACGTGATATACCACATTAACAAAAAGAAAAAGGAAAATCAGATGGTCATATCAATAGATACAGACAAAATCCAGCATCCATGTATGATAGAAACTCTCAGCAAAGTGGAAATAGAGTGAACATATATCAACATAATAAAGACCATATATGACAAATCCATGGCTAATATCATGGGTTTGAGAAAGCTTAATGCATTCTCCTTAAGATCAGGAACAAGAAAAGAATGCCCACTTTCACCACTGTTTTTTTTCTTTTTTAAAGATTTTATTGGGGAAGGGGAACAGGACTTCATTGGGGAACAGTGTATACTTCCAGGACTTTTTTTTTTTCCAAGTCAAGTTGTTGTCCTTTCAATCCTGGTTGTGAAGGGTTCCGTTCAGCTTCAAGTTGTTGTTCTTTCAGTCTTAGTTGTGGAGGGCACAGCTCAACTCCAGGTCCAGTTGCCATTGCTAGTTGTAGGGGGCACAGCCCACCATCCCTTGCGGGAGTTGAACCCAGGGTAGTTGAGAGGACGCGCTCCAACCAACTGAGCCATCCGGAGGCAGCTCAGCTCAAGGTGCTGTGCTCAATCTTAGTTGCAGGGGGCGGAGCCCACCATCCCTTGCAGGACTCGAGGAATTGAACTGGCAACCTTGTGGTTGAGAGCCCACTGGCCCATGTGGGAATCGAACTGGCAGCCTTCGGAGTTAGGAGCATGGAGCTCTAACTGCCTGAGCCACCGGGCCGGCCCCAATACTTTCACCACTTTTATTCAGCATAATATTGGAAGTTCTAACCACTGCAATCAGGTGAGAAAAAGAAATAAAAGGCATCCAAATGGGAAATGAGAAAGTAAAATTGTCATTATTTGCAGATGGCATGTTACTATATAGAGAGAATTCCAAAGATTCCACCAAAAAAATCTATTAGATAAATGAATTTACTAAAGTAACAGGACACAACATTAATATTCAGAAATCAATTGTACTTTTATACATCAATAACAAGCTATCAGAAAGAGAAATTAAGAAAACAATCCCATTTATAATTGCATAAAAACAAACTTAGGAATAAATTTAACCAAAGTAGTAAAAGAACTGTACTCAGAAAATTATAAGACAATGAAGAGAAAAATTAAAGAACATACAGATAATTGGAATTGTATACCACGCCCAGGGATAGGAAGAATTAACATAGTTTAAATGTTCGTACTACCCAAAGCAATCTACAGATTCAATGCAATCCCTATCAAAATACCAATGGCATTTCTCACAGAACTAGAACAAATAATCCTAAAATTTACAGAGAACCATAGAAGGCCTTGAATAGCCATGGCAATCCTGAGAAAAAAGAACAAAGCTGGAGGTATCATGATACCTGCTATCAAATTATACTACAAGGCCGTAGTAATCAAAACAACACGGCATTGACATAAAAACAGACACATAGATCAATGGAACAGAATAGAGAGACTCATATCTATATGGGTATTTAATCTATGACAAAGGAAGCAAGAACTTACATTGGGGTAAAGATAGTCTATTCGATAAATCGTGCTGGGAAAACTAGACAGATACATGCAAAAAAATTAAACTGGACCTTTTTCTTATGCCATATACAAGAATAAATTCAAAATGGATTACAGATTTAAATGTAAAACCTGAAACCATAAAACTCCTTGAAGAAAATATAGTAAGTGAACTCTCAGACATTACCCTTACTGATTTTACTGATATATCGCTTCAGGAAAGGGAAAAAAAGAAAAAAATAAACATATGGGACTACATCAAACTAAAAAGTTTTTGCAGCAAAGGAAACCACCAACAAAATTAAAAGACATCCATTGAATGGGAAAAAATATTTGCTAATGATACATCTGATAAGGGGTTAATATCCAAAATTTATTTAAAAATGCATACATGGAACACCAAACAATCCAATTTAAAAATGGGCAGAAGAGTTGAATAGATATTTCTCCAAAGAGGACATACAGATGGCCAACAGACATATGAAAAGATGCTCAACATCACTAACCATCAGAGAAACACAAATGAAAACCACAATGAGGTGCTGTGTTTCCCCCAAAATAAGACCTAACCAGAAAATAAGCCCTAGCATGATTTTTAATGATATCCCCTGAAAATAAGCCCCAATGCATCTTTTGAAGCAAAACTTGATATAAGACTCAGTTTTATTTTCAGGGAAACACGGTAGGGCTTATTTTCAGGGGATGTCTTATTAAAAATCACACTAGGGCTTATTTTCTGGTTAGGTCTTATTTTTGGGGAAACACAGTACCACCTCACTCCTGTGAATGGCCATCATCAATAATTCAACAAACAACAAGTGCTGGCAAGGATGTGGAGAAAAGAGGACCCTCGTGCACTGTTGGTGAAATTGCAAATTAGTACATCCACTATAGAAAACAGTATGGAGGTTCCTCAAAAAAATTAAAAATAGAACTACCTTATGACCCAGCAATTCCACTTCTGGGTATTTATTCAAAGAAATCCAAAACACTAATTTGAAAAAAATATATGCACCCCTATGTTTACTGCAGCACTATTCACAATAGCCAAGATATGGAAACAACTGAAATGCCCATCAATAGATGACTGGATAAAGAAATAATGGTACATTTATACAATGGAGTATTACTGCTATAAAAAAGAATAAAATCTTATCATTTGCAACAACATGGATGGACCTTGAGAATATTATGCTAAGTGAAACAAGTCAGGCTGAGAAAGACAAATACCATATGATCTCACTTATATGTGGAACCTAAAGAATAGAATAAATGAACAAACAAAACAGAAAGAGACTCAGAGATACAGAGAGAAAACTGATGGTTGCTAGAGGGGTGGGAGGTTCGGGATGGGAGACAAGGTGAAGGGACTAGAAAGTACAAATTGTTAGTCACAAAATAGTCACGGGGATGTGAAATTCAGTGTGGGGAATATAGTCAGTAATGTTGTAAAAATTATGTAGGGTACCAGATGGACACTGGACTTATCAGGGGGATCACGTCATAGACTGTGTAGATGCCTGACCACTACGCTGTACACCTGAAGCTGAAGTGGAATAATATTGAATGTCAACTATAATGAAAAATATATTCTTATATATAAATAATTAAATACATATATAATTATATATATTCACGGGATGTAAAGTACAGCATAGGGAATATAGTCAATGGTATAGAACAGCTATATATGATGTCAGAGGGGTAATAGAGTTGGGGAGGGTTATCACTTTGTGAGGGGTGTAAATGTCTAATCATTATGTTGTTTTGTACACCTGAAACTAATAATAAAAAACAAAAGAATTAAAAAAGAAAAACTTTGTGTGTAAAAGTCATTATAGGAACAACCACAAGTTATATGAAAAATCATGAATTAATATGTAAAACATATATCAATCATTGAGCAATCCAGCTATATAAAAAAGTGCTTAAGATATACTATATAAAACTGAAATGAGCAAAAGATATTGTCTTAGTTTTCTACCACTGCCATAAAAAATTAGTATAAACTTAGCTGATTAAAACAGCACCCATTTATTATCTGTTTTCTAGCTCAGAAGTCTAGGGAGGGCGCAGCTGGGCTCTCTGCTTGAGGTCTCACAAGACTGAAGTCACAAGGGAGAGATGTAGTTCTCCTCTAAGGATGGGGGTCTTCTTCCAGTCTTGCTGGCTGTTAGCAGAATTCATTTCCTTGCATGAATAAAGTACTTGTTTTCAGGCCAGCTGTCAGCAGGGAGTCACTCTCAGCTCCTAGAGGCCCCCCTTGTCATATGGCCCTCCCCATATTCAAAGTCAGCAACAGAGAAGCTCCCTCATATTGACTCTCTCTTCAGGAAGACTTCAGTCCCTCCTAACGTCTCACCTTATTAGGTCAGACCACCCAGAATAACCTCCCTTTCCTAAGGTCAACTGTGGTGGACACATAGCCCAATGAGAAGAATCCCTTCATGTTTGTAGGTTGTACCCACACCCAAGGGAAGGGAATTGTATAAGGTAGGTACACCACAGGGCAATACTCTTAGGGGGCATTTTATAACTCAGCTTGCTATATTCCACCCTCTAGTCCCCAATAACTCATGTCCTTCCCAAATGGAAAACATTAATCCTGGCCGAAGGTCCCCCAAAGTCTGGTCACATTACAGCCTCAGCTAAAGTCCAATATTTCATCTAAAAATTATTAGCTAAGGACATCATCAAAATGGCGACATGAGGTGAGCCTCTGTAAAGCTCCCCTGGAATTTACAACTAATCGAACAATAACTCCAGAAAGGACTCCCTGCACAGCAGACAGGCAAGATGAAGAGGCCCACTGCTGAATTCACCTAAAGGTGGGCAAATTCCGTGAGCAGGGAGGAGGGAAGGGAGAAGTGCGGAGACGGAGCTGCCCAGGCGCAGGACGCAGACCTAGCTCAGTGCTCCCAGCTTGCTGCTTCCCGAAACTACCACAGCTGTGGGAGAGGGAAGAACTCGGACTGCTAGGGCTCCACTTATGGCCCACAGGGCTGAGGGGACAGCATATAACACGGCTGAACCCAACGCTCACGGCAGAGACCTCAGAACAAAGACTGAGGGAAAAAGGCTGAAAACGGTGGTTTAAATCCTTACTGCCGAGCAGAGAATGGAAGCCTTAGGAACCGAGACTAGCCGCCCCCTCCCTACCCTCCCAGAGCTCGCCCTACCCCCACCTGCCCAGTGCTAGAAGCGGAACAGTAGAGGTATCAGATCAAAAGAACAGAATATTTGCTGTTCTGAGAACTGTGGACCGCAGACACAGATTTGCAGCCCAACTAGTTCTGACAAAGGGGAGGGAGCTGGGGAAGCAGGACCAGCTGTGGTGGTGGTCGCCACCATTGCTCTGGGCCACCTCTCACAACTCACCCCGCCCCTGACCCCACCTATCTAGGCGGATCCCTGCAGGAGTAAACAGAACTGCTGAAACACAAGGGCTCTGAACCTGGTACAGGAAGAGCTTTGGAACTTCAAAAGCTCTCCGCATACCCACAGGGACACTGCGCACTGTGACGCAGGTGAATTATTAACAGAGGAGAAGCCCATCTCCCAGGGAATACCCCATATGAGAAGCTGGAATAGTGCACAGAAAACATACCACTACTCTGTGAGAGAGAAAAAAAAGGCTGCAGTCGGACAAAATAAAACATTCTACAAACAAGTTTTGGAAAACAAAATGAAGACCTCTTCCTATCAACCTGTTGCAGAAGCAACTTCCATAGATGTCTAGGAAGAGAAATAATAAATCACCAATTGCCATAAATAACCAAGGCAACAAGACAGCTCAGAAAGAAAGTGAGAAGTCTTCAGAAAAGGAACTTAAAGATGTGGAAATATGTAACTTAAATAACAGAGAATTCAAGATTGCAGTTCTGAAAAAACTCAGTGAGATCCAAGAAAACACAGAAAGGCAGTTTAATGAGCTCAGAAACAAAATCAAAGAACAGCGTGAACATTTTACAAAAGAGAATGGAATTTTAAAAAAAGAACCAAATAGAATTTTTGGAGATTAAGAACTCAATAGAAGAAATTAAGTATGAAACAACCAGCTTAGGTAGTAGAGTTGACCAGATGGAGGAAAGAACCAGTGACATCGAAGATAGAAACCTGGAAATGACAGATGGAAGAAGAAAGAGACTTGAGACTTAAATGAAAGAACTCTACAAGAACTTTCTACTCCATCAGAAAGAGCAATATAAGAATAATGGGCATACCAGAAGGAGAAGAAAGAGAGAAGGGAACAGAGAATATATTCAAACAAATTGTCGATGAGAACTTCCCAAACTTGTGGACAGAACTGGACCCTCGAATCCAAGAAGCAAATAGAACACCTAGTTACCTCAATCCCAACAGGCCTTCTCCAAGGCACATTGAATTGAAGTCCTTGCCAGAGCAATCAGGCAAGAGAAAGAAATAAAAGGCATCCAAATTGGGAATGAAGAAGTTAAATTATCACTCTTTGCAGATGACATGATGCTATATATAGAAAACCCTAAAGACTCCACCAAAAAGCTATTAGAAACAATCAACGAATACAGTAAAGTTGCCGGCTACAAAATCAACGCACAAAAGTCCATTGCCATCTATATACTTACAATGAAATCTCAGAAAAAGAAATACAAAAAACAATTCCTTTTGCAATTGCAGCAAAAAGAATAAAATACCTAGGAATAAACTTAACCAAGGATGTGAAAGACCTACATGCTGAAAACTATAAGACATTTTTGAAAGAAATTGAAGAAGACACAAAGAAATGGAAAGACATTCCGTGCTCATGGATTGGAAGAATCAACATAGTTAAAATGGCCATATTACCCAAAGCAATATACAGATTCAATGCAATCCCCATCAAAATCCCAATGGCATATTTTAAAGAAATAGAACAAAAACTCATCAGATTTGTTTGGAACCACAAAAGACCCCGAATAGCCAAAGCAATCTTAAGAAAAAAGAACAATAATGGAGGTATCACACTTCCTGACTTTGGCTTGTACTACAGGGCTACAATAATCAAAACAGCATGGTATTGGTAGAAAAACAGACACATAGACCAATGGAATAGAATTGAGAACCCAGAAATAAAACCACATAAATATGGACAGATAATTTTTGACAAAGAAGCTAAAAACATACAATGGAGCAAAGACAGCCTCTTCAATAAATGGTGCTGGGAGAATTGGATAGCCACGTGCAAAAGAATGAAACTGGACTGCTATTTGTCACCATGTACCAAAGTTAATTCAAAATGGATCAAAGACTTAAGCATAAGACCTGACACAATAAACTGCATAGAAGAAAACATAGGTACTAAACTTATGGACCTTGGGTTCAAAGAGCATTTTATGAACTTGACTCCAAAGGCAATGGAAGTAAAAGCTAAAATAAACGAATGGGACTATATGAAACTTAAAAGCTTCTGCACAGCAAAAGAAACCACTGACAAAATAAAGAGGCCACCAACTGAATGGGAGAAGATTTTTGCAAACAGTGCCTCCGATAAGGGGCTAGTATCCAGAATATACAAGGAACTCATGCAACTCAACAACAGAAAAACAAACAACCCAATTGAAAAATGGGCACAGAACCTGAAAAGACATTTCTCCAAAGAGGACATACAAATGGCAAATAGACATATGAAAAAATGCTCAACATCTCTAATCATCAGAGAAATGCAAATCAAAACCACAATGAGATATCACCTCACCCCAGTCAGAATGGCTATCATCAACAAGACAAATAGTAACAAATGTTGGAGAGGCTGTGGAGAAAAAGGAACCCTCATTCACTGTTGGTGGGAATGCAGACTGGTGCAGCCGTTATGGAAGGCAGTGTGAGGTTCCTCAAAAAATTACAAATAGAATTGCCATATGACCCAGCAATCCCTCTCCTGGGTATCTACCCAAAAAATCTGAAAACATTTAGAGATAAAGACACGTGTGCTCCAATGTTCATTGCAGCTTTGTTTACGGTGGCCAAGACATGGAAACAACCAAAATGTCCTTCGATAGATGAATGGATAAAGAAGTTGTGGTATATATACACAATGGAATACTATTCGGCAGTAAGAAAAGATGATATAGGAATATTTGTGACAACATGGATGGATCTTGAGAGAGTAATGCTGAGCGAAACAAGTCAGACAGAAAAAGCAGAGAACCATGTGATTTCACTGATATGTGGTATATAAACCAAAAACAACAAAAGAACAAGACAAACAAATGAGAAACAGAAACTCATAGACACAGACAATAGTTTAGTGGTTTCCAGAGGGTAAGGGGGGTGGGGGGATCGAATATATGGTGATGGAAGGAGAACTGACTCTGGGTGATGAACACACAATGGGATTTATAGATGATGTAATACAGAGTTGTACACCTGAAATCTATGTAATTTTACTAACAATTGTCACCCCAATAAATTTAATAAAATAAAAGTAAAAAAAAAAAAAAAAAAGAAGTCGTGGTATATACACACAATGGAATACTATTTGGCGGTAAGAAAAGATGAAATAGGACCATTTGTGACAACATGGATGGATCTTGAGATTATAATGCTAAGCGAAATAAGTCAGACAGAAAAAGCAGAGAACCATATGATTTCACTGATATGTGGTATATAAACCAAAAACAACAAAAGAACAAGACAAACAAATGAGAAACAAAAACTCATAGACACAGACAATAGTTTAGTACTTACCAGAGGGTAAGGGGTACGGGGGTGGGAGGTGAGGGTAAGGGGGAATCAAATATATCGTGATGGAAGGAGAACTGACTGCGTGGTGAACACACAATGGGATTTATAGATGATGTAATACAGAATTGTACACCTGAAATCTATGTAATTTTACTAACAATTGCACCCCAAAAAATTAAAAAGAAAAGAATAAAGAATGTCGTTTTATCACATACGTGACCTTTCAGTTGAATAAAACTGCCAGGCTTCCATGACCTGTCCTGAGATGGGTGTGGCTCTCCCACTTTCCTCCCTTCTTCCAACTCCTGATTATGCTCTTCATTGTTCAAATCAAACCAGGAACCAGGAGGTAATTCCAAATGGATAAGCCTGTGGGAGCACAGAGCAAGGCAGAGAAGAGTGGAAATAAATATGGAGGAGTAAATGGAAGAACAGGGGTGAAGGGGAACCATGGAAACTGGGAGAAAGTGTCACAGTTGGAGGGGGAGAGTGAGGAGATGCAAACTCAATTCAGTCATTTGACTGGTTTCTCCTATTTTCAGAAGCTGAAAAACAAGGGTGATTTGGGAAGGAAGCTTGTCATACACTGTCTCGATTTCGGGACTATTTCTATTAAAATGAAAGTCATGGCTGTCTATACAAAGGCGAGTGTATCCCAAGCTCCTTTCTGTCTCTCCTGCATACACACACGAGGTATAAAGATTTTGAATCATAATCCTTGGTTGATGACTCACTCTCGTCATTAGTCCAAGCATATTTTTTTGTTGTTTTTTGTTTGTTTTCAATAATATAATAACCACTGGTGAAATCAACACCCAGCACATGTATGAGAACCTTAACAATAACTCTACAATATATCTAGTTAGGTCAAGCCTACTAATTATGTTGTTTAGGTAGTCTATGTCCTTTCTTTTTCCTGTATGACCTATGGAGAATTGAGAGAGCTATATTAAATTATTCTACTACAATGTTAGGTTTATTATTTTCCACCTGTATATTGTATTAATTTTGATTTGTATCTTTTATTGTATTAGAAGCATATATGTTTATATTCGCTATATTTTCCTGATAGGGTGAATGTTTACCATTATAAAATGAGTCTTTTTGTCCTACAATGTTTTTCCCTCAAGATTCATTTTAAAAAAATTTTTTAAATTTAAGTATAGTTGGTATACAATATTACATTAGTTATTATAGTTTCAGGTGTACAATACAGTGATTCGACATTTTTATGCCTTACAATGTGATCACCCCACTAATTCTAGTCATCATCTGTCACCATGCAAACTTATCACAGTGTTATTGACTATATTCCCCTTCACCTTTTTTACCCATCCCCTCACCCCCTCTCTTTCGGTAACCATCCCTTCTGTCTCTGTTTCTATGAATCTATTTTTGTTTTGTTTGTTTGTTTTTTTTAGATTCTACATATAAGTGAGACAATACTGTATTTGTCTTTCTCTGCCTGACTAATTCCACTGAGCATAATGCCCTCTAGATCCATTCATGTTGTTGCAAATGGCTATTTTTAACTTAATATATCCATACCATTTTTAATTTAGTTAGTACTTACATGATATACTCTTTTCATCCTTTACACTAAATCTCTGAAAATGAGAATAAAACAGTAGATTAGATAAAAGTATTAAATTTAATAAAGTTGATAGCTATAGTCTGGTTGTGTAAAAGAATGTCTTTTTCTTAGTAAATACACACTGAAGTACTTAAGAATAAAAGACAATTTCAGAAACAAATTATATGTATGACAATTAAGTTCATGAACTTTCCACTGTGTAAGCGTATGACAGAAAGTTGGCGAGTTTAATTGTACGACCTTCGTGTGTGTGAGTGTCTGTGTGTGTGTGTGTTTTATTCTTACAACTATTCTCTAAGTTTTACATCTTTACAACTCAAATAAAACAAATCCACATGAAGCTCTAAAGATATTACCTCCATAAAACGAAAACAAAATTCTATGAAAAGGGACAATCAGAAAACTGAATTATCCTAAAAATCATTAACAATGATGAATAAACAAAACTAACCAACTACATGCATTTCCTCCTGTGACGGCAACATTACTTTTTAATTGTCTCTCTTCTTTTTACACAGTTACATTTTCTCTTTTTGGTCTTTCACAAACTTGCCATACATAAAATTTATTCCAATGGTTTATTCATGTGGAAAATGGAAAAAGGCTCCTAAACTCACCATCCCCCAAAAGGGGCTTTCTCAGTAAGATAGGTAGAATATACACATAATAGACCAAGGATATCCAGGAACTGTCACAAAGTCAGCAGGAAAATCCCAACAAAAACCAAACTTTCATTTTTCAGTGCCCCCTTAACACGCAACAACTAGCACATTATCAAAAAAATTAAACCTAGTTGCATATTAGAAATACACCTCAATTTACCTATGAATCCAACAGGCTTCAAAATGGAAAAAACTACTATTAACTTATTTAAAGGAAAAGCACTACTTCTAATCTCATGTACTATTGTTGAATAATGAATGACACAGAATTATCTCAATATTCATCTCTGAAAATAATTAGTAGAACTTCACAGACCAATGATGCACTTTAAGAAAGAGCCTTGATAAACACAATATATTTACAACATTTATAATCACTCTTTAATGTTGAACATCTTCTGGAACATTACACACGGATTAATTTCCATTAAGCTTTTTCACATTACTTACAGTTTTCTCTCTTTTTCAGCATCTTTTTCCCACATGTAAGGATGTGGAGCAGTTGAAATCTTTCTTACATGGTTTACACTCAACAGAACTTATTCAGTGAAGCTTTTTATGCCTTCAGAAGAAACTGAGGCAATTGAAGGATTCCCCCACATTCTTCACATTCATTCGGTTTCTCTCTAGTGTGACTTCTTTCATGTATTTAGAAACCTAGCTGAGGGGAAAAAAAAAAAAAGCTTTACCACATTGTTTACATTAATGGGATTTCTCTCTTGTGTGAGTCATTTCATGTCCGCATAAAGTGCTGTGAAAATAAAATGCTAACATACATTCCTTACATTGGAAAGGTCTATTTCCAGCATGAATTTTCATGTGTGCCCCAAATCCTAAGGGATAAATGAAGGCTTTCCCTTTCCTACATTCTTTGCATTCATAAGGTTTCTCTCAAGTATGAGTTCCTCTGTGTAATTTTAAGGAATATTAATAAATGAAGGCTTTACCACATTTGCATTCGTAGGGTTTCTCTCCCTTGTGAGTTTTTTCATGTATTTGGAAACCATGATGAGAACTTAAAGCTTTACCACATTTTTTATATTCACAGGGTTTCTCTTTTTTGTGACTTCTTTCATGTATTTGGAAACCTTGATGAGACTTGAAAGCTTTGCCACATTGTTTACATTTACAGAGTTTCTCTCCTGTGTGAATCTTTTCACGTGCTTGAAAATTGTGATACTATCTAAAGACTTTTCCACAATGTTCACATTTGTAGGTGTTCTCTCCTTTGTGATGTCTTTGATGTACTTGGAAACCTCAATGAGAATTGAAAGTTTTATCACATCGCTTACATCCATAGGATTTCTCTCCTGTGTGAGTCTGTTCATGTGACTGAAAAGTAGGATGATAGCTAAAGACTATTCCACATTATTTATAAGGTCAGGGTGTATTGCTATGTATCTTTGCAAACTTGTGAGCCACAGGAAGACTTTCCCATATTCCTCATATTCATATTGTTTTTCTCCTATGTGAATCCTTCCTTGTGTTTGAAAGGATGTGTAAAAATGGAAGGCTTTCCCACATTCCTTATAATTATGTTTTCTCTTCAGTGTGCTTCCTTTAATGTATTTGAACTGAATCCGAAAAAATATAGGCTTTCCCACATGCCTTACATTTATATAGCTTCTCTCATATATTTCAGACATTCATATGGTTTGTGTCCAGTGTGACATCTGATGTGCCTATTGAGGAGTGAATGATGCACGAAGACTTTTCCACATGCTCTGCATTCATGTGGTTTCACTCCAGTAGTTTTCTTATTCAGACTGAGATTTGCCATAGGGCTGTGATTGTCTCCACACTATCAACCTTCACTTTCACAGTCTTTCTACCATTTGAGTCTCAGTTTTCTCCCATGGTTTTTGTATGGATATTCAATGTCATGATCTTCGCATTTTTTGGCCTATTGAGTCCAGGTTCCTGAAAATTTCCTGCATCACATCTCTATACAGTTTCTTCTGTGAAGGATCTTCTGTGAAGTAAAGTGCACTCCTCTGGGGTCAAGTTTACAGCCACATCTTCAATGGCCACAGAATTTATTTCTGGTTTCCTGGGTCTCCCTGAGTCCTGCCTATGACTCCCGTGACTGGTGCAGGTCACAGTGCAACAGATGCTGTGGCAGAGCCACCAGGGACCATTAAGGGCAGGTGACAAGCCATCTAGAGCATGGCCAGAGGGAGAAGGGGCATCTATGCCTGTCTACGTTGTTACATTTTCTGAGGACCTTTCTTGTTCTCAGATCATTTCTTTTTTCATAACATTTCAAATCTCTTTGAGAATAATGGTTATTTGTTTGTTTGTTTGCTTAAGTTATTTTTGTGATCTTTCTTAACTCTTAAGCTTAAGGTCATATGTTTTTTTGTTGTTTTAGTATCTCTTTATCACATTGTTGTTTTCCAAAAATTATCTGTAGTTCTTCAGTTCTTGTTTTGAAATGAGACACGTAAGAGCAGTTTAAGAGATTGTAGCACTAAAGGGCTTACAAAAAGGATGGTTTATTTGGCTAATTTACTGGTAATATCATCTGAAGTCTCTCTCTTTAGGTGACTCACATATCCAAAAAGGAAACTTTCAGTCTTTAAGTTGGGAGACAGAGCAAGGGTATAGTAAATGAATGGCTGCCCATGTTCTGTAATAGGGGAGGGAGGGGCACCACAAGCCTGGTGGAGACGAGCAAAGGCACAGACTAGACAGTTGGTTACTCAGCTTCAGGGGCTCCATACATTCTTGTGACTAACAGCTCCACATATAGATTTTATTTAACTGCTGTGTTTTTAAAGCCAATCACAGTACACATGTCAGTCTAAATTGAAAGAAGGAAGAAGAGAAAACGAGATCACCTTTATTGTATTTTAGATCCTTGAGTGACATTTTATTCCTTCCATCTTCAAGGATAGAAATGTAGCTCTAGATATAGATAGAAAAGTGTTAAGAGGCTTGAGAGCATAGTGAATAGGCTAATTTGGAACAAATTTCTAATTTAACATATGATAAACATTTTTGTTTTGTCATTAAGTGTCCTTCCAAAACATTGTTTCAATGGACTGTATATAATTCTGCCGTAATTCACTTAGTCCTTGAAAATTCTGGGTACTTATGGGAATTAATTGAAAGCAACTTTATTGCTTTGGTTTACTATGATTGGCTTTAAAAATACAGCAGTTACATGAAATCTGCATGTGGAGCTGTTAGTCACAACAACGTACGGAGCCCCTGAAGTGGACTAACAGGCTCTTCTGGGCCTTTGCTCATCTCCACCAGGCTTGTGGTGCCCCCTACCGTCAAGGCTACACATTTGCAGTTTTCAGTCTCATCTGAATTGCTAAACCCACTTCTGAGTTTTTTTTTGTATGGCCCTTGTTAGCAACCTTTCTCATTTACCTTAAATATAATTTAATACTTAAAAAAAGATTTATCTCAAATAATTAAAACAATGAGTTCATATCATACTTTTCAAACAATTGAGGAGAAAGACAAAGCTTTCACATTTCCACATGGTCTAAACCTTGAAGCCAGAAAGACTGGGGTTTTCAGGCATTGAAATGGGAAAGCTGAGTGGGATAGGGCCTTCACTTCCTTGGGAGGAGGGAGTTGTCAGAGGCACCCACTAGATGCTGGTGCACGTACAAGCCCTGCCTCTCTCAGCCTAAATTGACCATGGTTAATTATCTTTATGAAAAGACAAGTTTTATAAGCCACAAAAGGTAGCAGTTCATAAAATTCCATATAAGGTAAAAATAGTTTCAGATTTCTGACCTGTGCAGACTCTGTACTGAATACATTCACACCTACATGTGTATGTCTACTTATAAATTATTTATTTTCATTTATTAGGCATTTACTTAACAGATAGCAGGCATTATAATAAGTACTGAGAACACAGACATGGTCACTCAGATCTCGTCCCTTAGGGAACTGACAAAAAAAAATCTAGTCAGCAACAACAGTACAAATTTCCATCTCCTGAGACAGGACATGTCCTGGATATGGGGTGAAGTGGAGGAAGGTCTGGGCAGACCTGTATTCATGATCTCATTTGACTAACGGACGTGAAGATTGTAAGGACTGGCTCAGTAGCTGTGGAAGGCAATGCTGCGTAATGGTGGAGCCTGCCCCTCTGTAACCCGACTGCTTCTGTGTGAATTGTGGTTTTCGCCATTTATTAATGTTATTGAACTCCTCTGCACCAGTTTCCTCATCTGTAAATGTGAATGATGATTATTGTAATACCTCCTCAAAGGATTGTTGTAAGGACTCAGGAAGCCAGTATTCATAAAGTACGTAGAAAGGTACTTGGCACATAAAACTCTCAATAATAAAACAGAACAATATAATAGGAGTATCACATTCTTGTGGCTGGAGGGCAACCTGATCATCTGTCTGCACTTCCTTACCAGCCTGACAATAAAGGAACCCAAGGATTGAAAAGAGCGTCCCAGTTCCAAAAGCATAGGACAGAAGGGAGCCTAGCATTAAAAACGTTTTGGGCAGGACAAAGGAAGAGAGGGATGACTGGACCAGCAGTCATTTTGTACTGGAGCTCTGCCATTCCCCTAGACTCCCTGAGAAAAGGCATCAGCTCCCAGACAGCTGGGGCAGCATTTGGGCACATTTCTCCAACCCCAGCCCGATTTCCCTCTTATCCACCGGTACACCATGGCAACTTTTGGTTGACCTAAGAGCTGTGAGAGTCAGCTACTCACCAATGAGTCTGGAGTCATCAGTCACTTTCTTTTTTTTTAATTAAAATTTATTGAAGTGACTTTCTTGATTAGTGCCAGGACCAGGGACACAGCTGGCTCATAAATGATGTTCATTTGACCCTGATTCTCTTTTGACCCCTTCAGATGAATCCTATCTCCTGGACTTCCTAAAGAGGACACACATTAAGCTGCTAACATTTATATTCACTTGCAGTTATGCATTGCATTGCGTTTCAGTCAATGATGGACCACATGTACAATGGTGGGCCCATAACATTATAATACAGCTGAAAAATTTCAGTCACCTAGTGATGTTGTAGCTGTTGTAACATTGTAGTACAATGCACTACTCACATGTTTGTGGTGATGCTGGTGTAAACAGATCTGTGCTGCCAATCATATAAAAGCATAACACATACAATTATGTACAGCCCATGATACTTGATAATGATGATAAATGACTATGTTTCCGGTTTATGTATTTAGTATACTACACTTTTATTGTTAATTTTGGAATGTACTCTTTCTACTTACTAAAAAAGGTTTGTTATAAAACAGTAAGCTTTGTTAGCCAGCAATAGCCTCATACATTTCGTGTTTACAATGTCTCTTGATCGCACCATTTTCTTATGCTTGATTTAATCTCATGGTGTTTGGTACAGTATTATTTTGTGCAGTCTTGTAGCCTCGGAGCGATAAACTATACCATATAGCCTAGCGTGTAGTAGGCTATACCGTCTAAGTCAGGGGTGTCAAAACTGCTTCCCGCAGCCCAACTGCGGTCCGCAATCCATTGTTAATTGGCCCACAGCAAATTCCAAAACTATATTTAGTTTACTTAAATAAACCAGGTGAGGCAATTCGTACTTCACCTCGAGTGAGTGGCCTGGTTGTTTGTGTATTTTACCGCATATGGCCCTTGGTGAAAAATGTTGAAAAAAGTTTGGACACCCCTGGTCTAAGTGCACTCTATGATGTTCACACCATGACACAACTGCCTAATGACGCATTTCTCAGAACGTGTCCCCATCATTAAACAGTGCATGACTATGTTTCCTGCAATTCCTGCTACCGCTGGGCCACTCCTGGTTTACGGTCCATGACCTGATTGTGACTTGGAGATCTGACAGGGTATCTGTCCCCTCATCAGACGGCTGATCCCGTTGCCTCCCTCTGAAAATAGGGCCTTCTCGTAGAGGTCAAGACAGGTACCCTGGAAGATACACACACATGCAAAAGGACTTCCTGCAATTACCTCCCTTCCCCAAAACTCTGTCATTTAAATCCAACATTCAATTCTAACTCTCAAATAGAGACACTAATGACTAAGAGATTTTACACAAGATGTTTCCAAGGTTATGATTGTTTTGTCTTCAGTCAGTGAGGAGTAGATGTGAAGCAGCGTCATTTGTCTCTAGCAGACTGAGCCACAAAGAAGGCCAACACAAAGCATAGAGCTGAAATTAGGGGGAGATGGAGCATAAAATAAACATATCAAAAAATGCGTAGGATCATTAGGAAATTACAGACGTCTGTGAGGTCAAATAGTAAAAGAGTTCATGTGAAGAGGTCCCATATTCTAAGATTTAAAGTAACAGTCAAAATCGACTGGACTTTAAAGAGTTTGTCATGTGAATGGTATAAAAGACTAACAGCAAGGGTAGATGAGCAAGAATGACTGAAAGGTTTGTTTTTTATTTATGTTTTTGTTTTGTTTTTTTGTCACTACTCTTACCTTTTCATTTTATAGTTAACTGTTAATACACTGGGCTTTTTATTTTTTCTCTCATTATTCCTGTTATTACAGAACATTTTGTTTTTATAATATATGCAGGAAATTGTTACACAAATACTTCTGAAGTTTCTAAATATAAGCAGAGCTGTTTCTTTTTTAAAAAAAATATACCTAAAGAAGTGATCACCATGATAAGCCCAGCAAACCTCTGACACCTTACTGTGCAATCACAATCTTATTGACTATATTCCCCATGCTGTACATTACATCCCCATGACTTATTTGTTTTATATCTGGAAATTTGAAACTCTTATTACCCTTTATGTCACGTCCAGCGCAACACGGGCAGTGAGGGTGCGAGATGGGAGGCTTGTGTTAAGTTTTTAAGAAAGAAACAAACAGAGACTTAATGCAGTTTAAATCTCAGAAGGCCAGGGGACTCTCAGTCATGAAAGACTGGAGCCCAGAATGAAGACAACTGGTGATTTTTATTGATAAGTACACAAGGGAGTGTTATTGTTTTTGACATGGTCTGTGAGACTCATTTATCATGTTTTAGAAATAACCCAAACAAATTATGTTGCTCTTCAAACAGCCGAAGCAGAAAATCTTTGAGGAGAGGTATGTGACTCTCTTGAGGGACAAATATCACATGTTGAAATTGTTTTACTGAGCTGAGCAGCTTAATCTTATCGCTCTAAAGACTCTTCTCACAATTAAATGAGAGGGGAAGGCAGAGTCAGCAGCGGCTTTTCCCAGGCAGGGGGAAGGGGGGTCAACACCCCTTCCCAGATCTTTCTAAGGCAGCTGATTGGGGGTCCCCACTCGGTTCCGCCTGGCTTGAGTTGTTTCCTCCGTGGGAAATCTTACTCGTCTTTGGCTGCAAACCATCTTTTGGGGACCAGACAGAGAGACATGAGGTGTAAAACATTGAGATAAGCAAAGTCCCAAAAGGGCACAGTCTCACAGACTTTTCTTTCCTCAAGGAAAGACACGGGGGTGGGTGGGTGGGTGTGTGTGACAATCGGCTAGGCTGTTGTGTGACAACACCTTTACCTTTTTCTTCCACTTTCAAATTTTTCAATAGACATTTCAAAGTTGACATTCAATATTGTTTTGTATTAATTTAAGGTGTACAGCATAGTGGTTAGACATCTGTATAATTTAAGAAGTGATCCCCCTGACTAGTCTAGTACCCACGTAGCACTATACACAGTTATTACCATACCATTCACTATATTCCCTGTGCTTTGCTTTATACCCCCATGACTACTGTGTGTAACTACCAATTTGTACTTCTTAATCCCTTCACCTTTTTCACCCTACCCTCAACCCACTCCCATCTATCACTCCAATAAATTAGGACCCCTCTGACACCATACATAATTATTACAATATTACCGACTATATTCTTTATGCTATATTCTACATCCCCATGACTACTTTGTAACAACCAATTTCTACTTCTAATCCCTTCCTCTTTTTTCACCTACCGTTATAACCCCCATCCTATCTGGCAACCATCAAAATATTCTCTGTATCTATGAGTTCGTTTCTGTTCCATTTGTTTATTTTGTTCTTTTGATTCCACATGTAAGTGAAATCACATTGCATCTGTCTTTCGCTATCTGACATACTCCACTCAGCACAATACGCTCCAGGACTATGCCACAGAAGACGACAAGAACCCATTCATTCTATTCCATAGCCAAGCAATATTCTATTGTATATATATGTACCACCTCCTCTTTATCCATTCATCCATCGATGGACATCCAGGCTGCCTCCACATCTTGGCCATTGTACACAATGCTGCACTGAACATATGGGTGTACATATCTCCTCAACGTAGTGTCCTGGGCTTCTTCAGATAAATACCCAGAAGTGGGTCCTTCTTTGTCTCTTGCTTGAAAGTCCATTTTATTTGGTATAAGTGTTGCTACCCCTATTTTTTTGTTTGTTTTCATTTTCATGAAATATCTTTTTCCATCCCTTTACTTTCAATCTCTGTGTGTCTTTCAATGTGAAGTGAGTCTCTTGTAGGCAGCATATGTAAGGGTTTTGTTTTCTTATCCATTCAGCCCTCTTATGTCTTTTGACTGGAACATTTAATCCATTTACATTGAAAGTAATTGTAAAATACGTAGCTATTGCTATTTTATTACTCATAATTTTAATGTGTTGTTTTGTTTTGTTTTGTTTTCAGGAAGTCCCTCTAACTTTCCTTGTAATACTGGTTTGGTGGTGATGAACTCCTTTTGCTTCATCTTCTCTGGGAAGCTCTTTTTATGTCCTTCAGTTTTAAATGATAGCTTTGCTAGGTAGATTACTCTTGGTTGTAAGTCTATGCTTTTCATCACATTGACTATTTCATGCCAATCCCTTCTGGCTTGAAAAGTTTCTGTTGAGAAATCAGCTGACAATCTTATGGGAGCTCCCTTATAAGTTACTAGTTGCCTGTCTCTTGATGCTTTTAAGATTCTCTTTAACTTTTGTCTTTTTAATTATAATATGTCTTCGTGTGGGCCTGTTTGGGTTCATCTTGTTCGGGACTCTCTGCACTTCCTGGGCTTGTATATCTATTTCCTTCACCAGGTTAGGAAAGTTTCAGTCAATATTTCTTCAAGTACCTTCTCAATCCCTTGTCTTCTCTCTTCTCCTTCTAGTACCCCTCTGATATGAACGTCATTATGCTTGATGTTGTCCCAGAGGTCTCTTAAGTTATTCTCATTTTTAAACTTATTTTTTCTTTTTGTTGTCCCAATTGGGTGTTTTCTGCTACTTTGTCTTCCAAATCACTGAATGAATCCTCTGCTTCATCCAGTCTGCTAGTGATTCCTTCTGGTGCATTCCTCACTTTAGTTATTGTCTTCTTCACTCTTTTCTGGTTTCTGTGTCCTTTTTTATACTTCTTGTCTCTTTGTTGAAGTTCTCACTAAGTTCCTGAGCACGCTTGTCACCATTGTTTTGAAGTCTGTATCTGGTAGGTTGCTTGCCTCCATTTTGTTTAGTTCTTTTTCTGGAGTTTTCTCCTGTTCTTTCATTTGAGACACATTTTTTTTTCTAACTTTGGCTGTCTCTCTGTGTTTGTTTCTATGACTTAGATAGATCTGCTACATCTCCCAGTCTTCACAGGGTGGCTTTATGTAGTTGGTGCCCTATGGGACCCAGTGGCACATTCTCCCTAGTTACCTGTGTTGGGTGTTCCAAAGTGTCCCTTGTGTGGATTATGTGTGCCCTCCTGTTATAGTGGAGACTTGATTGCTATTGGCATGTCAGTGGGTGGCTGTGGGGTTCGGTCAGCCTACGGAATCTGTGCAAGGGGCTTACTCCACTGAATGGGATTTGCCCCAGCATGCTCTGGTGCCTGTTAAGACGGCCCTTTGTGTGTGCCATTTGTGGGGCTAGTTTGGTGGTGCTCTGCTGTGGTCTGAAGTTAACCTCCAAATATGTTTGGTCTGGTACCCCTTGGGAGAGGCTTTGGTGCTGGCCCATGTCACACACTGCCTGTGTCTGGCCGGGGACTACCTGGTAGGAGCTACAAAGTGACCTGCAGTTGGTTGCCTCCTGTGTTAAACATGGAGGTGCACTGTAGAGGCCACACTGCAAACTGAGGATGGTGCCACCAATACAGGACCCATGGTAGCTCCACAAAGAGCCAGGACACTCTGTGGCTTGCTGCCATCTGCAGCTCCCTTAAGATTCAGCTGCTGATAAAGCCTCATGAAGTAAACAAGTTAAGTGAGGCAGGGTCTCAGAGAGTCACTAGAGTGGGAAGAATTGTGTTCACAGGTTAATGTAGATTCTGGTTTGGTGCCAGTGCTGAGCCTGGAGCTACTCAGCAAGAGTCTCAGAGTGCACCTAGGCCAGTCACTGCACACCTGGGGCCTACAGACCCCAATAGTTTTCCAAGAAAGAGGGCAATGTGGGTGGGGCTTGCTCCTCCCTGAGAAAGTGCCTCAAGAGTTGGGGTAGTTGGCTAGGGTGGCATCCCAGAACAGCTCACCACAATTCAGATTCTGATTTGGCCATGGGCATCGGGGGAGGGCTCAACACAGGAAAGATGGTACCCGCCTGTCAGGGTTGCCCTGGAGCAGGACGCCACACAGGGAAAACAGTGACTGTCTTCCAGCCGTTCTGAAGCCACACACCTCAGTCTCCTTCCATATGTCTCCAGTATCCCCTGAGTCACTGTTCCTCTACAGGAGCCCAGAGTGAGTGCCTGTGAACGAGTGAGTCTGTGCACAGGCCCTTTTAGAAGATGTCTGGGTTTCCCACCCTGGATGGTCAAAATCCCCACTGTTTTTCACAGCCAGATGTTGTGGCGGGGGTGGGGGGTCTCTTCCTGGCACCAGTACTCTGTATTGGGGAGTCTGGTGTGAAGCTGGGGTCCCTTGATTCTCCAGGGGGAACTGCCAAGACCAAAATTTCCCTCTTGATTCTCAACTGCCACATGGATGATTGGCGCTGCCCGTTCTGCATCTCCACCCCTCTTGCCAGTCTCGACGTGGCTTTTTCTTTATATCCTTAGTTATAAGACTTCTGTTCAGCTAGACTTCATATGGTTCTGTAAGTTGATTGTTCTATAACTTAGTTGTAATTTTAATGTGTTCATGGAAGAATGCAGGCATAGTGCTTATCTATTCTGCCATCTTGGATCTGTTTCCCATAATAGAGCTGTTTTCTAACAGCAGAATCAGGGCAACAGTGGAAATAGGGTCATTTAAACACATTGATTTGAGATCTTTCCTCATTTCTAATATAAGCATTTAATGCTACATTTGTCCATTGGAACACTGCTTTAGATGCATTACATAAATTGTGATATATTGTGTTTTATTTCATTCATCTCAAAATACTTTCTAAATCCTCTTCTGATTTCTCCTTTTTAACCTATATACATGTATCCTTCTGCTAATTTGAAAATACAAACTGTAAAATAAAATACTCTGCTGAAGTATCAAGAATGCATTAGATAATGGCAGGCGGTAATGAAAGTTCAATGTGAAAAAGGACAGTGGCCTGCACTACAGTGATGGCAGTGAAGGTGTTTTTTTAAGCATGAAATTTTATACTAGCAATTTCTTACCTGTTAGAACTTGTGAGTTCTTTGGTCTTCAGGCATAAGCAGGCTTTAAGTCCTGCTCCATTTCATGCTTCTTTGCTTCCCAAAGATGCAAAACCACATTTCAGATTGCATTATATTTTGGAAACATGGGAGGGATAGTTAGGGAAATCAGAGCTGGCCAGCTTGCCACCCTTTAGGAAAGAATGCTGGCTTCTACCAGTCCAGACTTGTGAAAGAGAGAGGGAGAAGGGAAAGCCACAGCTTGCCTTGAACTTCTAACGTGCAGTGTCTCCACCTGCTGGTGTACGTGACCCAGTTAATATCCCTCACAGCTGTCACTATCCTAGGATGGTACGAGGGATCCTGAACTTCCAGTAAAATCAATGTGCTTCAGTACAGTTCTACATCAAAAGAAAGACAAAATATAGCTCCAAAAGTTTTGAAATGTAATTTAGTTCATTGAGGGTGTGGCAATTAGAATGTTTAATCATGCCACACAGGGCAAGTTTTAAAATATCCTCATTAGCAATCCCTTTCCCCTTTATCGACTCCTCATGGCTTCTGCTCAGATTTCCTTCTCCCTTCTACGCTTCTCTTCCAGCTCCCAAAATCTCTTCTCCTACACTGCCTTTCCTGCAACACCCAGCTTCTTGCATCAAGTTAGCCGACTTCTTTTTCCATTTGTTTTCTGGCTTCTGACATTTCAGATAAGAACTGTTTCCTGTCTGAGTCCTGTCCTTTTATGTATACAAACTACTTGTTAGTTAGCTTTTTTATTTCCTTTCTGGAATCTTTAAGAACAATTTTATTATCGCTGTTTGCTTTTCTTTTGTTTCTGATCTTATAGTCAAAAATTTTATCACCACATATGTAACGACTTGTATATTTTCATTATTCTTGTTTGATGCTTTTAAATTGCATGAATTTTATCCATCCAAACACTAGTCTTTCCTTCGCTCAGAAAAAAGTCTTTTTTTTTATTACATTCTTTCTACTCACTTCTTCTAGAACACGTATTTTACAGCAATTGGAGGTTCCTGTATAGAAATTCCTCAATATATTTCCTCTGTTTTATGTGACTCAAAGTAGCTAGAATAGGGGTCCAGTTTTTCTTTGTTCTCTCTTTCCCATCCTTCTATTTTGTTCTGACCATAAGATCATTACCTGAGCAGGCTAATCGATAACCGCTTAGTATTTCTTCACCTGCTTAAAGATTGCACCCTATTACCTTCAGAAATAAAAGCAGTTTTAAATGAAACCATTTTAACATCTTATTCTGTCTTCTCTTCTTTAAGTATTCTCGCGTACATACTTTGCCTTCTTTTGTCTGCTTTCTATATTAATCACTGGCAGACATATTTCGGGAAGATTAAATGCCAGAGAAGTCAGTCACACAAAGGGCCCTCTCAAGAGATTAAAGGTGTGCTTCACCAAATGTTCAACATAACATTTGTGATAATCTATTATGCATCATTAGAAAACCAATACAATCACTGATACCAGTTAACCTATTTTATTTGATTGTCATTCTCTTGACTTTTTTATGTTATTTTGCAGTGCCCTTTGTTGCATTTCAATTTGAATATATTATTCATTTGTAATCTAGTCCTCAAATTTAATATGATTTTGTCTCTGATTTTACCCTTTATTTTATTTTTTAATATTTCTTTTATTTTTCAATTACACTAGACACATAATATTATATTAGTTTCAGGTGTGCAACATAGTGATTAGACATCTATATAACTTACAAGGTGATCCCCCGAATATGTCTAGTACCCACCTGACACCACACATAGTTATTACAATATTATTGACTGTATACCCTATGCTGTACTTTACATCTCCATGACTGTTTTATAAAACAAATTTGGACTTCTTAATTCCTTGCCTTTTTTCACCCATCCTCCAAACCCCCTTCCCATCTAGTAACCATCAAAATGTTCTCTGTATCTGTGAGTTTGTTTCCGTTTTGTTTGTTCATTTGTTTTGTTTTTCAGATTTCACGTATACCATATTTTGCGGTGTATAATGCACACTTTTTTGCCCAAATTTGTGAGGGAAAAATTATACATGGATAGTACTAATTCTGTATCTATATAAAAGTCTTTAATTTTTTAAATTTATGCTTATGAATTAAAAGTGTAACTGTAGAAATCAATAGCAATATCTGTATGCAAAATAATACCCTGGAATACAATAATTGGTTTTGTTGAACTTATGATGAACTTGCAACAACAAAGAGTTCTTGCCCTTCTATGATGCGTAAATATCATAAATTTGTTACCAGTGCATAGAATTTCTTGTACCTTGTATCTGTTCCTGTCTTTTGCAATTACTTGTTACATAAAATTTCTTGTACTATCATGTTAAAAATAAATGCTAAAATTCCTTTATAATACAAAAAATAAGAATCTAATGTAAACAAATAAAAATTTGAATTAAGAAATTAAAACGAGATTTTTTTTCTCTGAAAGTTTGGGCCAAAAACATGGGTGCACATTATACGTGGCAAAATATGTAAGTGAGATCTTTCTTAGTCTGACTTATTTCACTTAGCATAATACCTTCTAGGTCCATCCATGTTGTCACAAATGGTAAAGATATGTTCACAGCAGCGCTATTTACAATAGCCATGATGCGGAAGCAACTGAAATGCCCATCAATAGACAATTGGATAAAGAAAATGTGGTAAAAAAAAGAAAAGAAAGAAAGAAAAGTGGTACATATATATAATGGAATACTACTCTGCCATAAAAAGAATGAAACTAAGAAATTTAACAGTATTAACATTATATAGAATATATTCTTTGACAAAAATAAGTTCAACTACATTAGAAAGGAATACCAAAATAACTAGATAATCCCCTCAATGTGTGGAAATTAATCAACACACTTCTAAATAAGTCATAGGTCAAATAACGAAATTACAAAGGAAATTAGAAAAATTTTAACTGAATGACAATAAAGCACAATATATCAAAATGTATGAAGTACAGCTAAAGTAGTGCTTGAAGGAAATTAATTCCTTCAAATAAATACATCATAACTGAAGAAAAGTTAAAATCAGTGATCTGAGCTACTACCTCAAGAAAAATAAATTAAACCCAAAGAAAGTGGAACATAGAAAGACAGAAGGAATAAAAATTAGAGCACACATCAAAGAGAAAATAACAGGATGGCTTTTGAAAAAGATTAATAAAATTGATAAACACCTAGGAACACTAATCAAGAAAAGGAGAAATAAAAATTAGCAATAAGACAATGAAAGAGGGACTATCATTACAGATCTTGCAGACATGAAAAGCATAAAAGAGGATATTATGAATCACCTTATGCCAACTAATTCAATAATTATATTTACATAGATAATTTAGTTGTAGAATATTAAATTATTAGGTAAACTTACGATTTTCATTTTACAGATGAGAATTCTGGGTTAGCATGATGTCCATAAATTGTCGAAAGTCAGTTGCTTAATGTAAGAGGGTATTTTAATCCCAGTGTTTCTTATTAGAAAGTACATGCAGTATCTTTAGTTCCCTCCAGCCTCTGCTATTAAGACAACACATTAATAGCTGGTAGATTCTGTGACTATAAAGACGTCATGGAACTAATAATAAAACTAATAAAACTCAAATTTTAAAGCACTTGAAAAAAGACAGACTTTTACTGTATCTATACGTCAATACAGTAACTTGAGTGCGGTTACAAGATGTCTCAGAAAACCCTCATTGATAGAAATAATAATGATCATTTAACATAATATTCCATTTAATAATAACATTCTAAATTAAATAAGTTTTCTAAAATGTGCTTCTAAATATTTGAGAATACTAAGAAATTGTTGGAAAATTTTACGTGATTTAACCATGCATCTTCTTCCACTAAATTACCAAGAGAAACTTTTTTTTGCCTTGTCAGACAAAAGGCAATTTTCTGTTGCCAGTGTTATACTCATTCCTTTTACTGGAGTCAGTTTACTAATAATTTTTTATTGCTAAGTGTAAAGCTATTATCCTGGCTGAGAAGCATCTAAAAGTGGTTAACTGTACAATGAATAAATGAAACAGAGGGGCAGAGAGTCAGAACACCAACTCTCCCCCAATTTCCCCCAACATGTGCACATGCAGCACACACACACACACACACACACACACGCACACACACGTGCACGCAACGCTCTCACACACACACGCACACACGCGCACACACACGTGCACACATGTGCGTGCACGCACACACACATGCACACAGGCACACACATATGCACGCGCACGCACACACGCACACAGGCACACAGACACATGCACACACATGCACACATGCACACACACACGCACGCACACACACATCCATTGTCTATTACCTGGTAGCAGGACTTTACCTGGACCTCCTTTCATCCCATTGGACCTCTCAAACAGGGCTCTTGCAGTTTGATGGTATGTATTTAAAACTCCAGCTTCCTAAATGAATTAAAAAGAAAGGTAATTATAGGTGAAATCTAATGTCACTGCACACAAAGTGTTCAGTCTGCTGCTAAAATGGCAAGAGATTTCTGCAAGATATAATGTAGGTTAGAATGACATGAGGAAAAATCTGTGTTTTGTTGTGCAGAAAGTTGGCGGCATCGTGGTAAATGGATAGATCCTGAATGGAGCCAGAAATACCTCCAAGTTCATGGAGGCGTGTGTCAGGGGAACAGGAAAGCAGGAGACCATCAGCAGCCTGGGATATGTCCACCAATCCTTCCAGGGTAACTCTGCACAGGTGTGGCACCCACACAGCACCTCACGGCCTGTAACTGAGACAGTTCTCGTGGTTGTGCAGCATGTTCACAAACTTCAGCTTAAGTTACACAATCTCAAACACAGACCACAGGAAGCAGAAACTGTCAGGATGAAGAACAGAGCAGCTGTTATCATGGGTAACTCTACATAATGGCACAACTCTACGTGTTACACATTTTTAAGCATTTTTAGAAATACAGGTGCTTAAAATTATGATGCGTTTGAGAATACGAGTAAAGAATTTGCTTAATTAGTGGAGATTGAGAACAGATCTAATCCAAAATGTAGAAAGTAGGCTCCCTGAAACCAGAATTGTTTTCTATTTCGGTTTCTGCTGGATCCCATTCACCTGAAGCACAGCAGGTGTGGAGGAATGTGGAGCAGCCTGTGGTGGGCACAGCACAATAGGACTTCCCAGAGGCAGTAACAGGATTAATGCAAAGCACACTGCAGCCTCCCCACCAGGTGACCCCGCAGCCCCGGCTCTACAGCCCTCCTCTCACACACATTCTGTCAGACTGAACAGGGGTTTCTGTTCCTCTCCTCTCCCTCCGTCTCTAAAGATTCCCTCTGCTCCATGGTGAATCTGAGCTCCTAGATAATTCAAAACAGAGGCATTTTCCAGGCTACTCCAGGTCTCTTTGTAAAAGTGCTTCCGCTGGCAACTGAGGTGTCAGTTCAGGGAATTCCTCTGATGGGCTGAGACGTGATGCAGCAGGGTTAGTTTGGGGCTCCTCCTAAGTGGTTTCTTCCACTAGTTCTCCTCTTTAGATCATTTCTTTGCACAATTCTCATCACTGCTCCACTCAGAACAGCCACTTCTGGGGAGACCCTTGGAGGAGGATGACCATAAAACAAGCTGTGAGTCTGGGGACCCTCGCCATGACCACCATGATGAGCCCCTCTGGAAGTGAAGACATTGTAGGTGAGCGCATAGTTGAGGGCTATGGATTTAGAGTTGTGAAAAAGAATTGAAAAAACAGTGCATGAGTCTGCTGAGACTTAGTGGGCTATGAAACCACAGTTCCCCTCAATCTGAATGCTTCTGTTTGTTTTCCCTCCCAGAAACCAAAACCTCAGCCCCAAATCTATGCTTAGTTCAGAGATAAAACTAAATTTCATAATGTCCCCATATCATTGCTGTGTTCACCAAGAGCCTATTCTCTTCCTATCAGAACCAACTAATACATCCTGGAGGTTTTTATAGCATTAATTTATTATATTCTCTAATATTAGATATATTTCTCCAAACACATTACTTTACTTTATCAGCAATTTACGAGCCTACTACTTCTCACCCACACTGAACTCTTTTTCAAAGCTAATACTTAGGTTATCTATCTGGTTTCTTAGAGTGACCAGCTCCAAAAAATTTTGTGCCACAAATAAAGTAGCATGTCATTTTTTGTTGTTGTTTCCAATGTAATTTATATTTTCCAGGTTTGGGCTCAGGAAGTGAGGAGGACAAATTTTATTGAAGATCATTGTAATTGGATAAATAAAATTAATTAGCTAATTGATACTGAGCAAGTCGATTCATTACCTTGATCTTCAGATTCCTCATATATAAAAATAATTGATTGACTCATTGTTCCAAGGAATATATTTTAAAAAAGTATGCAGATGTGTATTTTTAAAAACAAAGAACTATATAAATGCCAAAATATAGCACAAATATTCTAAGTGTAATGTCACGTGTGTTTGTTTCACAAAGTTGGGATAATGTGTGATGGAAAACCTAGGAACTTAAAAAAGGTTAGTCTCAGTTTATCAACCCAAACTACCAGTCTTGTTACCTCTAGCCAGTAAAGCTCTAAAAAGAGGATAAGAACATTAAATATAAGGTTCTCTGGCCCTCTCGGCCTTTCCATTCCTTCCCTTCTTGACCTCTGGCTCATTCCACTGCATTTCAGTCTCCTGTCCAGACCTGTGTCCTGCTCTGTCACGGACAGTGGCAATAGTCATTGAAACCTAAAGCAAAAAGCCAAGCAAGTATGGGGAATATAATCAACAGTGTTGTAAAGATCATGTAAGGTGCCAGATGGGTGCTGGACTTATCAGGGGGTTCACTTCATAGACTGTGTAGATGCCTGACCACTGCACTGTACACCTGAAGCTGAAGGAGAATAATATTGAATGCCAACTATAATTAAATATTTAAACTAAAATATTTAAATTAAACTGTGATTAAATATTTATAATTAAATATGTAAACTATAATTAAATGTTTATAATTAAATATATATACACACACGATGTAAAGTACAACATAGGGAATATAGTCAATGGTATAATAATAGCTATGTATGGTGTCAGAGGGGTACTAGACTTGGGGGAATATCACTTTGCGAGGTGTGTAAATGTCTGATCATTATGTTGTTTTGTACACATGAAACTAATGTATAAACTTAAACATTTTTTTAAAATCAATAAACATATAAGTTTTTAAAATTAAAAAAACAAAAAGACAAACAAATGGAAGTAGAAAACTTACCTCTCGATAAGATAGATGAGGCAGATATGGAGACTGACATCAGACAATGTCAAATATAAACCTACACTATATGGAACAGTTTCTTACGCTTTCTGTTTAATAAAGCTTTTCCTCCCTCCCGCTATATCCCACCTTCCCATCCTTATCTTCCTGCTCTGGAATGATCGGTCACTCATCAGCCGACCACGTGGGCACTTATGGCACAAACGTGTACCAGACGTATGGCGCCTTTGGCCAGTTTACGTATGAATTTGATGGAGATGAGCTGTTCTACGTGGATCTGGAAAAAATGGAAACTGTGTGGCGGCTGCCCGAGTTTAGCAATTTTACCAAGTTTGAAACTCAAAGTGCCCTGAGAAATATTGTTGTGGCAAAAAGAAATTTGGACATCTTGATAAAAAATTCCAACTTTACCCCTGCCACCAATGGTAAGTGTGCACAGTGTGTCTCTCTTCACTGCATCTACCACACCTTCCAGGCTCGTCTCCTTCTTCCCAGGATAGCTACTCTTCCCAGCACCCTATAAGTTCTTCCACCTTTCTGTTTCATTTCCTGGTAAATACCCAGGGCCCATCGTGTCCATTTAATCTTTACATATCCCTCCTCTAGGTTCCATGAGATACTACTTGTACTCTTATAAGAGGATGTTCCCCGCCTCTTGGCCTAAGAAACACACACACACACACACACACACACACACACACACACACACACACTCTATGCCTTGTGGATTCCCAAAGAGAGGAAAGTGTTCTAAGCTTCATAGTGATTCAAAAGAAGAGGACAGTTCAAAAGAGAATTCACAAGACAGTTCAGAATCTGCAGATAAAGATCACAGCACCCCTTCTGAAGTCACAATAGATAACATAAAGCTTCCTCATTCGGAAGATGGAAAAGGCAAGGGAGAAGTTTGGACAGTCTTGCCAGTCAACAAACAAATAGTGAAATAAATGATCTAAGAAACATGTGGGAAAATGGGGGGAGGCTGTTGCTTACTATAAAATGAGTCTGAAAGGACATGTCTCACTAACAATTGGGGAATTGTGAATGGGAGGGCTCCCCACAAACAGACTAAGAAGCTCAAGGCACGGTCATCAGAAATTCAAATCAGTGTTTGGTCCTCATTGTAGAAATCCCTGACGTGGCCGTGTTTCCCAAATCTTCTGTGACCCTGGGTCTTCCCAACACCCTCATCTGCCTGGTGGACATCATCTTTCCTCTTCTGATCAACATCCCTTGGTTTTACAATGGCCACTCAGTTGCAGAAGGTGTTGCTGAGACCACCTTCTACCCCAAGAGTGACCACTCTTTCCTCAAGCTCAGTTACCTCACTTTTCTTCCCTCCACCGACGATTTCTACGACTGCAGAGTAGAGCACTGGGGCCTGGAGCAGCCGCTCCTCACGCACTGGGGTAAGTTTAAATCCCGTCATTGCTTTTATACCCTCTGATTCTATCCCAAGTCCACATTGTCTTGCCTTATAGCCCTTGACCCCCCCCAGGGCCACAACTTTATTTCTCATAATTGCAAAGTTTTCCAATAATTGACTTCACTCTTCCCTCAAAGTCAAGGTGTCTTGTGCATTTCCAAACACACGCGTCTTTCTCCATTTAGAGCACCCTCCATACAGTGTGCTTTCACCCTGTAAGTTTCCTTTTTCTCAGAGCCTCAGATTCCAACCCCCATGTCAGAGCTGACAGAGACTGTGGTCTGTGCCCTGGGCCTGGCCGTGGGCCTTGTGGGCATCGTGGTGGGGACCATCCTAATCATCAGAGTCCTACGTTCGGGTGGTGCCTCTGGACGCCGAAGGACCACATGAGTCATGGCTTAGAAAATGGGAAGGTAAGAATCAACTGTTTAAGATCTGGAATGATGTTACTGCAGGTAACGAAGTCAAGGGGGAGGATTGGTACCCAGGACACATAAATGGGTTTGAACACTGGGCACACGAGAGAGTGGGTTGACCTTGGGACAGGAGCAGAAGACCCATCAGTCTCATGCTGTTTCCTATTTCAGGTAATCAGTCGTTACCAAAAGAAGAGGAATGGTTCAGACTCTAGTTCCCTTTCTTGGCCTTGGTGTATGACAGACCTGCTCCCTGTTTCTCTTCCTCAAATTTCCTTCCACAGCCTCCTTGCCTTCCTCCTTGTGGAGGAGTTTTCCTTCAGAGATTCCTTATGAATTCTTCCAACTTAGTCTTTATTTATCACCTACCTTTCAGAGAAAGACCTGAACATCCCACCCAGCCACCTAGTTCTTAGTCATTGCAATTCAATATCTGTGCCAAATAGAAATAAATGTCTTTCGGGGGTACGTTTGTTTACAGCCACATTTTCTCTTTTTGCTAGGGCTAATTCAGGTCATATATTAGAATGGGAGATCTTATATTGGAATGTTAGCAGATGTCTCAGCTCCTTTTAAACTCTCTCTCAGGTCATGTTAATATCACACAAAGGTCCAAATAATATTGTAACATAATGAATGTCTGTTTTTATTCCTTTCTGTACCTCCATTTTGCTCTCTCTCTCCTTACCCATTTAGATGTCAGTGAGGATGGTGCAAACTTTCTCCCCTCAGTGTAGTATTTTTGTATCTAAAATGCAAAAAAAGGGAAAAGGACGGTGTTTAGCTTTTTAATGTTAAGATAGAATTCTAAAATCTATAGAAAAGACAATAAATTGAAGTAAAGTATTTTAAACACAAAAATTGGATTTTGAAAACAAAAAGTGGAAAATTTTAGCATAACTATTAGATTTGTGACAAATGCAGAATGATTTGAGAGGTTGCCTCCCCATTTTCTTCCCCAGATGAGGTAGAAACTCTCTAGGTTGGGAAGAGACAGAAGTCAGAAGTGAGAACAAGAACACGAGATACTGCTGTGTGTATCTTGGAAAGTGCCCCACACTTAGCTCTGATTTGGGTTAATATCAAGGAGAAAGGAGACATGGAGGTCATTGCCTGGCCAGAGGGCCTACAACAGAGGCAGCTACAGCCTCACTCCTCTGTAGGCACCATTTGGCGATAGTATAAATACAATTTAAATTCACTCCACGCTCAAGCTCAAAAATATGTTTATTGGCAGCATTTTAAATTTGGATTGTTTTTATTGTATGAGACTTTGTAGATTAACTGAAATTTCAATAATATATTAATACCACAATATTTCAAATGTACATACAGTGTAATCCTTTAGTATCTACAAAATGGATGTTGAGAGGACCCACGAGGTAATACATATGAAACACTGAGCCTAACATGTGGCACACAGTGAGCCCCAAATATATGTTAACCGTGAGTATGATTTATGTTATCTGGACTTGAACCTCCAATCTCCATGCCCAAAATCTGGGGACCAAGTTTAGTCCATGCCGAGAAGTCTTTTTGCTTAAATCAGTTAGTCTTATACATCTTTACATCAAGTCTAAGCATTGGGCATTCTTATCTTTGTTTCTTTTTAAAATGTTTTTATTTATTAGTTTCAGGTTGCATATATATATATATATATATATATATATATATATATATATATATATTTGCAGGAAAGCATAAAGAATAGAATCAATGGAACTGTAACAGCTATATACTATGTCAGAGGGTAGTAGATTGGGGGAGGGGTTATCACTTTGTGAGGGGTATAAATGTCTAACTATTGCATTGTTTTGTTCTTTCTTTCTTTCTTTCTTCTTTCTTTCTTGCCTTCTTTCTTATTTTATTGTGATAAAATATGCAGAACATAAAATTTACCATTTTTACCATTGTTTTATTTTATTTTTATTGATTTTTTATTAGTTTCAGGTATGCAAAACAACATAATGGTTAGACATTTATAGACCTCACACAGTAATAATCCCAATAAATCTATTACCCATCTGACACTATACTTAGTTATCAGAATATTGACTACATTCCTTATGCTATACTATATATTCCCATGGCTATTTTTTGAAATTATGTTGACATGCAATATTATTTTATATTAGTTCTAGATGTAGTGATCACTTCATAAATTATATAGATGTCTGACCATTTTAACCGTTTTTAAGTATACAGTTTGACCTTAAGTACATTCATATTGTTGTGCGACCATCTCCACCATCCAGCTCCAAAACATTTTTGTGATAACTGAAACTCTGCACCCATTAAATAATAACTCCCCACTTCAAAGTCCCTCCTGTCCTTTACAACCACCACTGTACTTTCTCTATATAAATTTGACAATTTAAGTTACCTCACATAAGTGGAGTCGCACAATATTTGTCCTTATGTGACTGGTTTATTTCAATTAGCATAATGTGTTCAAGATTCATCCATGTTGTAGCATGTGTCAGATTTTCCTTCCTTATAAAGTTGAATAATATTTCACTGTATGTGTATACCACATTTTATCCAGTCATCTATCAATGTACGTTTGAGTTGCTTCCACCTTTGGGTCTTGTGGATAATGTTGATGAACAAATATCTGTTCAAGTCCCTGCTTTCAATCTTTTAGAGAATATATATATATATATATATATATATATATATATATATATATATATATATTTCCAATTGCTAGATCACATGGTAATTCTATGTTTAAGTTTTTGAAGAACTACCATACTATTTTCCACAGTGGCGGCACCATTTTACATTCCCATCAGCAATGCACAAGGTTTCCAATTTTTCTACACCCATGCCAACACTGATACTTCCTGAGTATTTTATAATAACCATCCTAATGTGTGTGTATAACCACACATAAGGAAATGGTGCATCTCATAAACAAAAATATCAAAAGAAACAAACAAACCAATAAATAAAATTTTTATTTATATAAAATTCAAAACCATGCACACGTAAGAAAAATAAGGAAATAATTTTCACAAATTTGAGTAATATCTTCCTCTTAAGGGAAAGGATGGTAATTAGATGGTGCATGTAGAGTGCTTCTAGAAGGCTGGCTGTATTCCATTTTTTTTAACCTGTGTAGTTAATTATTTGCATATATATATATATGGTATGCAACTCTCTCTGCATAAGTTATATGTTACTGTAAAAGAATACTACTGTTAAATCCCTGATTATGAAAATCTTATTCTCAAGTCATGAGCTAAAGAATACCATACATATCCAGGTCAGGAAATATAAGTCCAATTTACTGTGGAAAACTTACACTTTAAGGTAAATGATGTGTTTAAGCTTAAGAGAAGTGAAGACCTCTTATATTATTATAAATTTAAAATCCTATGTTTTCCAAGAATGTTATTTTATTAGGAAAATAATTCTTGCTAAGGATTATGGTGATTCTTACTCATACCATCCTCATTAAAGGACCTCCAATCTAAGTTCAAAATAAAAAGTTTACATGAAGCATGTATTATATGGACAGGAAATAGAAAATAGTAAATATCTTCTGTTGAATGGTGGGACTCCTTCTTTTAAAATGTCTTATGGTGGCAAAGCCTCAAAAACGTACATCAACAGAGATGTCAGAGCAAGTTGCAATCGCCAAGCTTAGTAAAGACCTGACACTGGAAGTGGCAGACCGCATGTACAGGACACAAAGCAAGACAGAAGGGAAGAGGTAAGCACTGAATGGAAAAGTAAAAACCTTAAAAATAAAGAGAGAGGGGAAGTGAATCATTGGTATCGCAAGTTTCTGAAAGTAACTTAAGTTAGAAGTAACAGAATTAGAAATAATGAATGAGGCTTTTGTACCCTGCAGAAGACCTGTGTTTGGTTCAGAGTTCACTCATGCAGATATGCATTGTAAAAGAGTGAATGTTGAAGAGTAGTTTTGGGTAGCTTGATCAGAATAATTTTCTCTTGAATGTTACATTGCCCCCCAAGAAAAAACTAAAAGAATTATCTAGATCTAAACAAATTTTTTTTTCTGCATGATAAAATTGCGAAAGAAGGTATTTGCACATGTCAATAAAGGAACATAGAAAGAGTTGATAGTTACTACCGTGTTTCCCTGAAAATAAGACCTAGCCGGGCAACCAGCTCTAATGCGTCTTTTGGAGCAAAAATTAGTATAAGACCAAGTATATTATATTATATTATATTATAGTCTCAGTCTTATTTTACTATAACTATCTTACATTAATTTTCATATATTACTTACATTAATTTTTGCTCCAAAAGATGCATTAGAGCTGATTGTCCGGCTAGGTCTTATTTTCGGGGAAACATGGTACTATACTTTCAGACTTCGTTTCAGGGTTCTGTTAACAATATAAATGGATGTTGAATAAGCGATGTAAAGAAATGATTTTAAGAACCCCATAATATTTGAAAACTACTAGATTAATTTCTGTTCTCTCTAAATTTACAGGGAAATAAATCTTACTGGAAATCGGCTACTGATTTTGAGATAATAGAGAAAAATTGAAATGTAGTCTGAGGTGAACAACTATAGGTCCACATTCTTGGTGAAACATGAAAAACACAATTTTGGGGTCTTTTGCATTTAACCTGGCTCTTGACAAAGGTTACACACATTGTTTGTCTTAACTGGGTTCCCCTAAAAGCAAAGTCCAAGACAAAGGCTTGGGTACAGACGGTTTAATTGGAGATGAACTAGGGAATAGGAGGGATGGAACAGGAAGAGTGAAAGAGGAAAGGAGAAAGGACAACAAGATAAAGATGTGTGATTAAGATTACTACTGGTGAAGAGTGGAGACTCCATCTTACTGAGACATGCTGCAGAGCAAACACAATACCTTCCATAAATGTTCACCTAAAGGAAGAGTCTTAACCACTTATCTACTGTCTCCTACTCCCCACTGGTTGAGGGTGGCCCCTGGGGGCATTAATTCCCCTAAGTTTTCAGGCTCCACTTTACCATAAGCCAAGTTGTTGCCTTATAGCTGCCAAACCCTTTGTTCCCCCACGGTCTTCCCAAGATACCACAAGGGAGTGCCTCAGCAAACTGAGGCTCGATGGAAAGATGTCGATAGAGCTCCCTTGAGGGGATGTCTCAGCAAACTGAGACCCGCTGGAATAATATCAGTTCCTCCCCTTTAATGGGTCCCCTGGAGTTATGCATGTGTGTGAAGCCACAGTACGTGCTGGAGCACAAGGGGGACTTTCGGAAAGACAGCCAGCGGGATACATAACACACAGATCTTGAGATTAACAATCGTTTACTCCTCAGAAGTTAACCAATAAAAGCCATGCATGGGCCGGATTCGGGCCTCAGTCCTTGAGGCTTGAGACCCTTGGCCCCGCTAGCACTCTGTTCTTGCCTACTGTCTTTTCTCAGCCCTGCGCCGCCCTTCTCGCTTCCCACAGCTCTTGTCGTGCAGGACCCGACACCAAGTGAGCTTCTTTAACACTAGAAATGGCTGAGTAGCAAGAAAAAAACATGCTTGAGGGAAGACAATGTCAATAAAAGATGAGTCTGAATTTTCTCATAACTTTCTCCTGAAGATACAGCTGAAATCAGAGTTGAGCCAAAGTGATGTGACACAGATACCGGATTCCACCCCTCGTACTGCTAAGACCCAATGACAGCCCTCATTAAGTCCACTGTGTCACTGACTCTTTAGCCTCGTGGATGATTGCAAACACTATAGAAGACAGAACAAGGAGGTTTAGTGGAACAAGTTCCAATCCCTGCTAGCCACAGGCTATAATTGATATTCATCATCTCTCCTTTTAGCTTTCCCTCTCACTAGGTCAGCACATGAACTAGTCTAACATGTTTTCTTAATAGGGTAATGCATGTTTTCATCACTTAGAAGACTGAGGCGTTAGTTGCCTTGCCTTGTCAGGCCGTTATTGTCATAATTGCCTATTTGCAGTTATAATTGGTCATGGGTCAAAACACACCAGTGAATCCCCCAAATTCTAGAACTACTCCTCTCTGGGTCCATTCTGTAGCTGCAACCCAAATTCTGAGTCAATTACTCCTAAAAATATATTAATTTATTTTCTTTGCCCACCATGTTAGAAATGGTCTGATGCAATCAATCAACTTGCCACCAAACTGTGGCCTGGTCTTCTTGAGAAATTGTACCCTAGTAATGTCTAGTGACTCTACACTTTTGACAGTTTAGGCATTCAGAAGCAACAGTAGTTAAGATGAACTATGGTCCCTGAATACCCTCAGTCCTTGTTACATGCCTATTCTCTCCATAGACTTATTGAACAAGCACTGGGGTGCCCAAGGAGAAGTGCTGGCTGACATGCACCAGTTGAGTCATTCTACCCACCTGTCGTTCCAGCGCAACATGGGCAGTGAGTGTGTGAGAAGGGGCAGTTTGGGTTAAGTTTTTAAGAAAGAAACAAACAGAGACTTAATGTAGTTTAAATCTCAGGAGGCCAGGGACCTCACAGTCTCAGAGGACTAGAGCCCAGAATAAGGCCGACTGAAGGTTTTTATTGATAGTTATACAAACACAAGAAAGTAACCCTGTTTCTTACACGGTCTGTGAGACTCATACATCATAGCAGAACAATGTTTATTCCAGTCACCATTTGTTTATAAACAGCTGAAGCACAAGTTCCCATGATGTCTTAATTAAGGTATGTACCTTCTCAGGGTCAAGACTCTCATATTGTAACAGCTCCGTTGAGATAAGTGGAGAGAACTGAGCTTTATTGCCCTCATGACTTCTCTCACAAACAGGTGCCAGGGAAAAGCCAGAGCCGGCAACAGTTTTTCGCAGGCAGGGGGAAGGGGAGGCAAGGCCCCTTCCCATATTCTTCTAAGGCAGCTCATTGGGGGTCCCCACTCAGTTCCTCCTGGCTTAGGTTGTATCTCCCGTGAGATATCTTGCTCATCTTTGGCTGCAAACCATCTTTTGGGGACCAGACAGAGAGACATGAGGTGTAAACACAAGGATAGAACAGAGTCCCAGAAAGGCACAGTCTCACAGACTCTTCTTTCTTAAAGGAAAGACATGGGGGCACAGTTGGCTAGGCTGTTGTGTGACTACACCCACCTGGTTATTCACTGTATCCTCTGCAGAGGATGCTCTCCGCTGAGCATTTGCAGGGAAACAAAGTCATACACTTTATGTTCACTCTCATGCCAATATCCTCAGGCCTGACCCCCAGACCTTTTCATCTCAAATCTCATCTTGCTCTTTCCTAGTGCTGGTCTAAATAGCCAAGCCATTTTCCACTGTCCACAAGTCCACATATAAATTAACCTTAAGCCATTTCTCTCTGAATGCAAAGTGAACTACCAGTTGAAGTTCTTGCAATTATCCCACTGGCCAGTGTTAAAGAAAAGTTGCACCGGACTAGATGAGCAAACAGAAGCTGATTTTATTCTAATACTATTGTCGGTAGGAGGGGAGAGGGGGAGAGCACAGACCAAGTGTGCGTACTCAACTCCCCTGGAAAGGGGGGCAGGAGAGTTTTTAAGAGCTGGGAATGAGGGTCCTAGGCCACCTGTGTTTGCTAATTGGCTTTACACAAAAGGAAAGTAAACTTTCTCCCACCTTTATGACAGAAGATAGTTTAACAACTTGGAGCTCCTACCCTCCCACAGAGATGGGGTTTCTAAAGTAAATGCTCTAAGAAAAGGGAAGTCAGAAGCCTAGAGTCAGGAAGAAGACTGTATAAAGTTTAGTTAAGTTGAGGAAACATTAACGCCATCTTCATCAGCAGTTTTCCATAACCACTGCCTTTAAGGTCTACTCTTTTGGAGTCTGTATTACGGCAACAGTTGATTTCAGCATGTGCCATCATATCAAATCAATCTATTTGTAAATTACATTACACCTGAGTTTTTAGGGAATCTCCCACAAACTGGGTGGCTTAATAACATAAATTTATTGTCTCACAGTTCCAGAGGCTAGAAGTTCAAGATCAAAGTGTCAGCAGGGTTGGTTCTTTCTGAGGGCTGTGTCAACAAAAGTTTGCTGCCAGCAATCCAATGCCAACACAAATCCCCAATCTGGAGTATGATAAAAGGAGAAATTTTATTCAGGTAAACAGTTTGCAAACCTGGGAAATGCAGTCTCCAGTGGAAACCGAAAGTGCACTCCCCTGAAACAAAGCAGAGGCTGGCTTATACAGAGAAAGCGTCTGCCCTGGTCCTTAATTGGTCCATTTTTTATGCAAATGAGAAGTCCAAATTTGCACAGTTTGATTGATCCAAATTGTACTGTCCTGATTGGTCAGAATTGCATGTTCTGACTGGTTGTTATGGAGCCTCCTTGATTGGTCAGTAAATGTGCAAATGAGGAAGATTGGTCAAGATGGCAGAATAGGTAAACACCATGCTTGCTTCCTCTCATGACCACATCAAAATTACAACTAAACTGCAGAACAGTCATCATTGAGAATTACTGAACTGAAGTCCTACCTCTAAGGACATACAGAAGAAGCCACCTCCAGACGTGTAGAAATGGCACAGATGCAGAATACGCTGTTCCCACGCTGGCATGTGACCATTAAAAGTTGGGAGGGATATCTCAGCTTCAGGAGGAGCAATGTGTCCCAGCTCCACACCAGGCTCCCCAGCCCAGGGTTCCAGACCTGGGAAGAGAAGTCCCATAATTTCTGGCTGTGAAAACCAGAGGAGATTGAGACAAAGGGCTGCTGGAGTCCCGGGAGTTCCTCTTAAAGGGCCCACGCAAAGACTCACTCACTGATGGACTCACTCGCTCTGACCTCCAGCACTGGAATAGCAGTTCAAAAGGCACCAGGGGCATACAGGGAAGAACCGAGTTGTCTGACTTCAGGGCAAGAGCTGGAGGGGTATCATTCTCCCAGACAGAAGTACTGGCAGAATCCATTTTTTTGTTGTTGAGCCCTCCCTCCTTTCAGCATGCAGATGCAGGTGGCCTCCATAGGTAGATCTTCATCAACATGGCTAACACCATTTGTCCCACCCTGGTGATTACCTAAGACCCCACCTGACCCAACTAGATGGCCAACCAAAGCAGCTTCCAGTGGCTTTTCCATACAAATGGCCTAACTTGGCTCATGCTGTGGAGTTTCTTAAAATTCTTTCAAAGGTTCACAAAAGCCAAACATGTAGCATCTGGCTTTGGTGTGTCCTGTACCCCTTACTTAGCAGCCCTAAGCCCAGCACTAGTGACAGCCAGCCTTGGTTCACAGCTTGACCTCTTAACACACCTCCAAACCCAGTGCTGGTGGCGGCCATTTGTGGGTTACTTTGTGGCTCATGCCAGGTGGCCCTGTGACTGAACGTGGCCTGTGGCAAGGCCCCTCCCAGGAGACCCCATGGTTGGCATGACAGGTGGCCAGCTTTGGACTAAGCCAGAGCACCACCCAGTCACCTCCAAGGACAACACTCCCAAAGGGCAGACTGGGCAGGCACCAGAGCCCTACGAAAGCAAATCCTGCTCCATAGGGTCAACCCCTGCACAACAGCTCCTCCACTGTGGTCACAGCCAGTCCTCACAACCAGTCAGCTCAAAGGTCATTTCCTCCCATTGACATGCAAAGAGCAACCAAGGCTCAACTATGACAAGAAGGCACACACAACCCACACAAGAAACACATCTGGAGCACCTGGTTCAGGTGAATAGGGACTGTGTCACTGGACCCCACAGGACACCTATTACATAAGACCACTCTACTAAGACTGGGAGACATAGCAGCCCTACCTAATACCTAAACAACACAGCCAAAATGGGGAGACAAAAAAAAAATCCCAAATAAAAGAACAGAACAGAGTTCCAGAAAAAGAACTAAACAAAATGGAGACAAGCAATCTACCAGATGAAGTGCTCAAACACTGGTTATAAGGATGGTCAATGATCTTAGTGAGAACTTCAACAAAGAGATAGGAAACATAAAATGGAGATAGAAAACATTAAAAAAAGCCAGTCAGAAATGAAGACTACAGTAACAGAAATAAAGAACACATTAGAGTGAATCAACAGTAGATTGGATGAAGTAGAGGATCGAATCAGCAGTTTAGAAGATAAGGTAGTAGAAAATACCCACTCAGAACAGCAAAAAGGAAACAGAATCCAAAAAAAAAAATAAAGGATATAGTTAAGGCTTCTGGGACAATATCAAGCATGCTAACCACTGTGTTACAGAAGCACCGGAAGGAGAAGAGAGAGAGCAAGGAATTGAAAACTTATTTGAGAAAATAATGACTGAAAACTTCCCTAACATGGTGAAGGAAACAGACACATAAGCCTAGGAAGTACAGAGTCCCAAACAAGATAAACCAAAAGAGGCCTCCACCAAGACACATCATAATTAAAATGCCAAAAGTTAAAGATAAAGAAAGAGAAGAGAATGCAAGAGAAAAGCAAAAGCAAGAGAAAAGTCAAAAGCAAGAGAAAAGCAGTTAGTCACCAACAAGGGAGCTTCCATAAAACAAGCAGCTGATTTCTCAACAGAAGCTTTGCAGGCCAGAAGGGATTGGCATGAAATATTCAAAGTGATGAAAAGCAGGGACCTACAACCAAGATTACTCTACCCAGCAAAGCCATCATTTAGAATTGAAGGACAGATTAAGAGCTCCCCAGACAAGAAAAAGATAAAGGAGTTCATCACCACCAAACCAATAACAAGAAAGCTTAGAAGGACTTACCTAAGAAAAAAAATCAAAACTATGAATAATAAAGTGATAATAACTACATATCTATCAACAATTACTTTAAATGTAAATAGATTAAATGCTCCAGTCGAAACACATAGTGTGCTGAATGGATAAAAAAGAAAACACCCTTACGTATGCCATCTACAAGAGACTACTTCAGATTGAAAGACACACACAGACTGAAAGGAGATGGATGGAGTAAAGATATTTCATGAAAATGAAAACAACAATGAAAAATCAGGGGTAGCAATACTTATACCAGACAAAATAGACTTTTAAACAAAGGTCATAACAAGAGACAAAGAAGGACCCAGTAATCCCACTTCTGGGTATTGATTTGAAGAAACCCAAAATGCTACTTTGAGGGGACATGTACACCCATATGTTCAGTGCAGCATTGTTTGCAATGGCCAAGATGTGGAGGCAGCCTGGATGTCCATCGATGGATGAATGGGTAAAGAAGAGGTGGTACGTGTATACAATGGAATACTGCTTGCCCTTGGGAGGGAACAGGTTCTCGCTGTCTACAATGGCAAGGATGGACCTGGAGGGTATTGTGCTGAGTGAAGTATGTCAGACAGAGAAAGACAGATGCAATGTGATCTCAGTTATATGTGGAATCTAAAGAACAAAGAAATAAACAAACAAAACGGAAACAAACTCATAGATACAGAGTATATTTTGAGGGTTGCAAAATGGGAGGAGGTTTGGGGGATGTGGGTAAAAAAGGGGAGGGATTAAGAAGTACAGATTTGTTGTTGCACAATAGTCATGGGCATGCATAGGCATGAGCATAAGGAATATTGTCAATAATATGGTAATAACTATGTATGTGTCAATGGGTACTAGATTTATCGGGGTGATAGGTGGGAAGGTATTGGGAGCAGGGTGAAAAGGTTAAGGGATTAAGAAGTACAAACTGGTAGTTACAAAATAGTCATGGGGATGTAAAGTAAAGCATAGGGAATATAGTCAATAATATGGTAATAACTATGTATAGTGCCAGGTGGGTACTAGACTAGTCAGGGTATCACTTCTTAAATGATATAAATGTCTAACCATTATGCTGTACACCTGAAATTTATATAATAATATTGAATATCAACTATAATTGAAAAATTTAAAAAGGGGGAAAAATGTGAAAGGGAATAAGAAGTCCAAATTTCCAGGTATAAAACAAATAAGTCATGGGGATGTAATGTACGGCACAGGGAATATAGTCAATAATATTGTGTTAGCGTGGTACGGTGTCAGATGGTTGTGGACTTATCATGGTGATCACTTCTTTAGGTATATAATTGTTGAATAAGTATAATGTACACCTGAAACTACTACAATATTGCATGTTAGCTGTGTATTAATAAAAATCTTTTTTAAAAATAAAAGAAAATTAGCAAGACCAAAATCAATAAAGGTAAATCCAGAATTAATAAATTTTCTAAGAGATGTAAATAAAGATATAGCTGTACAGTTCTGACTGGACAGGGAAGGTCTCAGTCCCACTGGTTGAAATACAATGCCAGGAGGTTCGTTATAGGGGTCCACTCAGATTGCAAGAGCACAGTGTAGGAGACTTGTCCGCTCACTCTGTGGCTTTTCTGATATGCAATGTGTGTGAGAGGTCTCTATAAACAATGGCTGTTGATTATGAATTTGGGCCCAATATACCACAAGGAGTCCTTTTTAGCAGGTACTTTCCTTCTCAGAGTCAACAGCTGTGGGGGAGAATCTGTTTCATGCCTCTCTTCTAGCTTCTGATGCTTTGCAGCCAATCTTTGGCTCTCCTTGGCTTATAGATGCATCACTCCAATCTTTGCCTTCATTTTCACATGGCATTTTCCCTGGATGCCTGTCTGTCTCAGTGTCCAAATTAGGACGCCTGTCATATTTGATTATGGCCCACCCTATTGACCTCATCTTGACCACATTTGCAAAGACCCTATTCCCAAGTAAGATCATATTTTGAGGTACTGGGGTTAGGACTTCAACACATCTTTTGGGGAATAACAATTGAATCCATAACACCCCCCATTAAGCCAAAGGTGTGCGTTGAGGCAAAGGCATGTGTGTGACATGAGTCTTGACTACCTGTGACTTGGTGGAACTCTGATACTGAGTGTACCATGTCCATAATATGATGAAATTTTGCTATGTACGTATTTATTTATGACTGTGTGGATATGAAAATACCCAGATTATGATGGATGGCTTCAATTACATTGTCAGTGTTTGCCCTGAGGCCAAGCAGGCAGCTTTCACTACAGCGCAAGAATATACAGAGTCGCTTTCCAAGCAGCGAGTAATTCTCTAACCCATGAAGCATGGCTTACTCCAGGGAGGCACGGGGTTTTACACCGACTCCTCTGCTGGGACTTGACAGACTCAACATACAGTCACGTCTGACTTCTGCAATTAAAGAGGTGCTCACAGTGGTTACCATCAGCGTGCAAATACTTCTGCTTATGGCGAACTACTGCTACATAGACAACATCTCTTAAAATGTGTATACATTTTTTGGCACCCTCTGTGTGTGTGTGTGTGTGTGTGTGTGTATAATTATATACAATTTCTTGAAAAGTGGTCACATTTCCCCAGTTCTTTGTATGCTAAATAACTTTGGATTGTATTCTGGACGTTTCCAATATTGTGCTGTGAGACTCTGGGTTCTGTTACAATACTCTGGAGAATGTCGGACGTTTTGTGTTATTATAGCAGGCAATCGGCCTCATCAGGCAGAATAAGCACGTTCTGTCCCGCCTTCTGTGGGCAGTAGTTCTAACGTCAGCACAAGTTTTCAAACCTTTATAGTGAGAGCTGCTTTGTGCCTGCCCTGCACTCGGTGATTAGTTCGGCAGTTGGACAGTGATTTATATTATAATTCAGCTCCTAATACATTTGATATGCTGGTGTGAGATTGCTGCACTCATGTGCAGCTTGAGGGGGCCTGGGCCTGGGACCCTGGGAGTTGTGACGGTGCATATACAGAATTAGGGATTCCCTTCCCTGCTCTGTTCTCTGTGAGATTTCTCTCAAACTCTCCAGCTCCCGTGGAGAATTTAACCAGTACCTCTGACCAGAAAGGTTTCTTTAAGAGGACTTTCTGTACTGTCACATGATTCTACACACCTGAGGCAAAATGGCAAGAAAAAGTGGAAAAAATTACAGGAAACCCCCCCACACACACACTACTTAGGCCACAGGGTCCCCTTTTCCTGGTTCTTTCCACCATAAATATGAGGGTTTTGATGCCTCCACCACTGCAGCTTCAGTGCAACTTCATGATTCTGGCTGCCCGCAGGACAGAGCTGGCAGAGAAAAAGGAAGTAAAGACCAAAAAAAGGGGATGTTTCCTCACGCGCTGTCTGGCTTACAGAACCCCCCTTCTGATCCTCTGGCCAAAAAGAGGTTCTTGGGGTTTTCTTTATATCTGCTCCCCCTGCAGTTCCATGACTGAGGTCACCCTCAGATCAAAGCCAGGCGATAAAAGAGAAAAAGAGAAAACGGGAACTCCCCCTCTTATTGGTCTTTCTTTAAGTTTGGACTTCCTCTCCAATATTCCTCTTATTGTTGCTTTTTCAAAGTCCTCAGATTTTTTAAATAAAAAAACTATTTTCATTCTGTTGAAAGCTTTTCGTTATAATTTAGTGGGAGAGATAGACATAGTGGGCTTACTCCAACTTGGCCAACACAGGAAGATTCTCACTTTTGTTTTTTTTATGAATATTTTGTGAACTAGCGAGGCTGAGTTTATTGAGAGAGAGAGAACGTTACATTGTGGAATGAGTACAGCAGTAGAGAGGGACACACTGAACAAACAGAAATACAAGCTGTATAAACACAAGAAGCTAACTTGGCCACCTTCTCAACTTGTGGACTTCTCAACATCTGTAACCAGCTGTGAGAAAGGGAAAGAGGCCTCAGATTTAAATAAAATATAGAAATTTTTCTGTTGAATGGACTGACTGGATACTTTTCTTTTTTACTTAAACTTTACCATAGAAGTTATAAGACCTGCCTGAATGCTCACTCAGGAGCAGGGAATTGACTAACCCCAAAGAACATATTGAAAGAAAAACAATAATGGGATTAAATATGCCTTATTAAGACATATCATTTCAAGTGTTCAACATACTATTCTAATACAAAAGAAACTCATAATGCAATACACTGTGATAATTGGTCAACTCAATATGGTCATGAAAAGGGTTGCTCTGATAGTTCTACCCCATTTGAAACTCATCAGAAAAAGTTCTTTTTCTCAGCTAATTTGTCATGTTTAAAAAGAAAGTCTTTTAATTCTGCAAGCTTTTTCCTTTTATACTGGAAGCTGAAGTTAAGAAAGTTTTCAAACAAAACAGAAAAACACTCATAGATACAGTGAACAAACTGATGGTTGCCAGATGGGAGGGGATTGGGGGACTGGGTAAAAAAGATGCAAAGATTAAGAAGTACACTTGGCAGTTACAAAACAATCATGGGGATGTAAAGTACAGCATAGAGAATATAGTCAATAATATTGTAACAACTATTTATAGTACCAGGTGGGTACTAGACTAATCAGGGGAATCACTTCTAAAATTATATAAATGTCTAACCACTATGCTGTACACCTGAAACTAATATAAAATAATATTGAACGTCAACTGTAATTGAAAAATAATAAAAAATAAGAATGAGCCTATAAATAAATAAATAAAAGTTTTCAATAAAAATGAATTTTTAAAAATCTTTGAATACATTTTTCACTAGGATTGCAGAGAAGATAAAAAGAAGACTTTTCTCATTTAAAGAATATTTTATTGAAACCTACGTAATTTTACTAACCATTGTCACCCCAATAAATTTTAATTAAAAAAAGAAAAAAAGAAAGAATATTTTAGAGTGTTTATTAACTTCTCACTTAACATAAAGATGCTTTTTGCTTTTTATGACAATTTTTGACTTATTTTGGTTTGGTTTCCATTTGATACTGAGAAGGAAAGGAATTTTGAGAAAAACTACATATTTTTGTTGTACCAAACTTCCAATCATAAAAGGGGAAGGTTTTTGTTTGGGTCATTGTAAAGCAAAAGCGTGTGTGTGTGTGTGTGTGTGTGTGTGTGTGTGTGTGTGTTGGGTGGGTTAATTACATGTGTTTGTCTTTGGTATGGAGGTAACTCAGATAAGAATGGTTGCTCAAAGCGCAGCAGGAGATGATAAGTAAAGGCTGATTGGGGCTTAGCATTAAGTAGAATTGGGGCTGTCAGAGTTGAGTAGTTATGATCCATGTTAGCATAGAAGTAAGTGTGATATACAATTTGAGACCAGAGCTTGATGATGTGGAAAAAAAAAAAGATAGAGGTTGAAATAGGAGTAGTTGCTTATTTAGCATATGTATTTATAATTATATATTATGATAGAGTCAGTGTCATCTGACTGAAATGGGGTCAGTGTGTGTATTGGTCTGCTCAGGCTGCCATAAGAAACTAACACTGACTGGCTGGCTTAAGCAATGGAACTTTATTTTGCACAGTTCTGGAGGCTGCAATTCCAAGATCAAGCTGTCAGCGGGTCTGGTTTCTCTTGAGACCTCTCTTTTTGTCTTGCAGGTGGTGTCATTTCAGTGTCCTCACATGTCCTCTTCTCTGTGTGTGAGCACCACTGGTGTCTCTTCCTCTTCTTATAAGGAAACCAGTCCTATTGGATCAGAGCCCCACCTGTACGGCCTCACTTAACTGTAGTTACCTGTTAAAGGGCCTTTCTCCAAATACAGTCACATTGGGAGGCAGAGCTTCAACATACAAATTTTGGGGGAACACAATGCAGCCCGTATCAGTGTAAAATGAGATTAATTGATATAAGTATTATTATTTATAGTGTTATATGATATGGGCCAGGTAATATTCTAGGTTAGGGAGATAGCATTTTAGAAGACAAAGAAGGTTCCTACTATCAAAGAAATTGAATGAAAGTATAATGTTTATCATATAATGATGAGTGTTCTGTCTTAAAAAAAAACCACCACATAATTGGGATTAATTTGAAGGAACTACTTTAGGCTGAGTGATCAGGAATGGCCATTATAAGAAAATACAATTTTAACTGAGTCTTGAATGACAAGAAAGCAAAAGCCATTCAACATCCATGGCACACCACTCCAGGCACCAAAAACAGAACGTGGAAATCAGTACGTAAGCACCGACTTTGCATGTTAGAGGAACAGAGTCCTAGCGTGGCTGAGTTTATTGAGACAGAGAACGTTATACTGTGGAATGAGTAAAGCAGTAGAGAAGCACACATGGTAGAAAATCTACTTGGATTATTCTGTGCTTTTTTGGACACTCCCTGGGATAGAGGACCTAAAGGGACACTGGCAGTGCTGGCTTCTCTCTACTGAAACCCAAGCCTGTGGTTTGCAAGATGAGGAAGGAATAAGGAGCCCATTCTCAGGTACGTCATCATTCACCAAAAAAAGCAAGCTATAAAAATATCTGACAGTGCATAAGAGACAGATAAATCAGTTATATCTCATTGAGAATCACACATAAACTAATTTGCTGTGAGTGTGAGGCACAGGATTAACTAGAATTTGTTGTTGTTATACTAAGTAGAAATGACCGATTAGACCTAAAAGTGGTTGATCTGAGTCTCATCTGTTGTGTAACAATACCACCATCCCTCCTAATTTCCATTGCAGAGGATTTAATCCAGAAATTACTTCTGCTACGAAGAGAAATGAAGAAGAATTTTTAAGTATTCCCTATCCCAGATGTGGTGGATTGGCATAAAATGTACCTCTCAACCTCTTCTAGTGCATTTGTCCTGTAGTGCAGATCATGCAAAACTGAAAAGTACATGTCCTGGATCATCTTTGATGTCATCTAGGTCTAACTAATCAGAGATGGTCTGGCGAAGTTTGGACCTACTTGTTGTGGTTTTTTTTCCCTCCTGAAAGGCACCAGCGTGGGTGTGCTTTGTTCTTTGGTAGCAGAATCAGAAGTTTCACATCTGATAACTCAGTTCATGGATGTAAGAGGCAGCGTACAGGGTGTCCACTTTACAGGAGCAGATTGGGGCAGGTGACCATAGCTGCTTATTGAATGGAGGAGCTTTCTCAATGTGGTGCTTCTGACCCCGGTGGCTTCCTTGGTTGCCTGGTTCGATTCCGTCCATCGTCCTGATGATTCTTTAAGTCGTGTTAAGCTCTGTAATAAACTCCTTTTTCTTAAAAGCATCTAAAGTAAACGTTGTTCTCTATAACTATCCTTTTACCAACATGTGGTGTTTGCCACTTGAACATTCAGAAAACAAACAAACAAAAATTCCTTGATGGCAATTCAGTGCCTTCTTCGAAATAAACAGTTGCCACCATGAATTCCTGCCATAGTTGAGCACTATATTTAGGAAGATGGATTCGTAGTTGTGTCTGTGTCAATGAGCATCTATTACGTTGATCAGAGGTGCCCTTGGCATCTCCACCTCAAGGCCACGACCCTGTTTCCAAGCCTCCCCACCAAATGCATCATCTTCATGGGCACCAAGTCCCACGGAAGACTAGAGCAACACTAAAGTCAGATGCATTCGGAATCCACATAAGATTTAAATTTTGAGTAATAAAGAAGGTATCTTAGAGAACTCAACCCTTTTTAATATGTTTTTTCTGGTTACCAAAAATTAGATAACCACCATCTTTTTCTTGTCTCTGGTACCAACAGACCAAAAAGAAAACCTTGGAATGAGAACTTCAATAATATAGGTTCAACAACAAAACAAGAATAACAGCTATAATAACATCTGTTCACTAGTTTGCTGGATGTTCCTTTCAGTGCAGTAGTACATTGAATTCCTGGACCCATTTCCACCGTGTGAGGGGAGGTTACCCCACACCAACAAACAATTCTCCAACACCAGAAGGAGTGAGAATTCAGCTCAATTCTGACACTATCTACCTGGAGATACCATCAGATTCCACAGTTAAGGGTTCAGTCTAAGACTGCCCCTGCTCCCACCCTCCACACTCACAAACACAATTCAGGTGCCAGAGACAACCCCAGGTCACCTCTGCTTCTGACCGACTGGCCACAGATGGGCGGTTCCAATGACCCCCTTCAAATTTGAATGCCAATCAGAAGTCCAGGTTGTCACCTCTGCTTCTGACTAACTGGATGCAAATCAGAGGTTCCCCCACCTTGGGTTTGAGTAACCTGCTAGAATGGCTCGTAGAACTCAGAGAGATATGATACTTATTAGATCCCTGGTTTATTGTGAAAGGATGAAACTCAGAAACAGCCAGATGGAAGAGATGCATAGGGCAAGGTATGTGGGAGGGGCCGGGAGCTTCCATGCCCTCTCCATGAGTGCCACTCTCCCCACATCTCCACATGGTCACCAACCCAGAAGCTCTCCTCGTTACCAGCATTGGGGTTCTTGGTTCCTCAAGTTAGAAATTGAGAGGAAACCCCAGAAAAATTTCCAGACAGATTTTATTAAGCTTATTCTCGAGCACAAGGGAGAAAGCACAGAGCAAAGGAAGGTCCTCCGAACTGGCTTGGCTGCTTTTGTAAGCTGGGGGCGAAGCAGGCTTCCAGAAAGGGCGGGCTTTGTGAAATTGGCTGGCTTTCAGTCATGAGTGGGATGTGGCTATCAAAGGAGCAGTCTCACACATGTGTGTGTCTTTCCACAATGTCGGACTTTATTAGAATAGAGCCATGGATCTAGTCCCACTGACTCAGTTTACCACAGGCATTAACCAAGGCTCTGGCCAGAGGATAGCCTCCAACAGTTGAGGTAGAACGGATTCACACAAGAGGGTCACACAGGACTGCAAGCAGTGGGGTTAGGCAGGCAATCAGAGTCTTATGAAAGAAGGATGAGAGAGGGTCAGGTGTTCAGAGAGAGTCCCTCAGGCCCTGGGGTGCGTAGCGTCAGGCGTCAGTGCAGGTCAGGAGGCGAGGCTTCAAGTGCTCCCATCTGGGACAAGTGCAGCTTGTCAGTTGGATCCTGAGTGATGAGCCGTACAGAGTTCAGATTTTATGCTAAGACTGGGTGCTGTGCACCCATCTACAGTCCGATTAAGCCGTCCAGATGGTCACACTCCACCCTGCGTCTGGATTTACCTGGTTAGGGCGCTCACTGGGTACACCTTTCACGGGACGCTCTGGCATGACTGTCACTTTGTGACTGACAGAGCTGTCAGAATTACTCGAGTCCATTTCGTGATCATAATTAATGCTCTTTACACTTTATTTACCGATCACAATGCCTGGTAACCATGTTCACACTTGTGCTGTGGGGCAAGATGGTGGACTGCTCATTATCTCCACGCCAGGCAGGTTGTGTAGTGGAGAAACCTTGATCAACTGCCCATATGGAATAGTGCTGTCAACATCTGCATAGAGGTCACCAGTTACAAGGGTGGTAAAATGAGCTACTTCCACATTTTTGTGTGGGGAGTGATGGGTGCTGGCATTCTTTGGCCCCAGGCCCAACTCCCTATACTGTGTCACCCTAACCCTATCCTTTTTGTTTTTTGTGGAGGCTTCATTGTATGATTGATTAATTCAATGCAGCTGGCAATTGATTCAACCTCCAGCCCCTCTTCCCTCCCTGGAGGCATGGGGATGGGACTGAAAGTTCCAAACCTTTAATCACATGCTTGGATCCACTGGCACTCATCCCCCAGCTTTAGGTGTTTTCCAAGGCATTTCATTAACATAACAAAAGACACCTTTTTCACTCTCAACACTCAGGAAATTCCAAGAGTTCTGGAAGCTGTGAGCCAGGAACTGTGGAAGATCAAATATGCATAAGAAATATATTTAGGGTATCTGAATGACCAAATATATATTTCTTATAAGTCACAATATCACAAGTTGAGAAAATTAAAGAAAGAAGCTATAAAGGTTGGAAAGGAATAAACAGAGCTATCATTTTTAACAGATGTTAAAACTGTACTCAGAAAATGCAAATAGTTTTAAAGATCAATTATGAGATTTATAAAAAAGTTTGGCAAGATTGTTGATTTAAAGATTTTGTAGGATGAAGCAATTGCATTTCTGTAGACAACAAAATATTGAAGATTTTAAAAATACCATTTAAAAACATTATTTCCTATCCATAAAAGGAAAATATAGGAAACACAAAAGTTAACATTGACGAATAATGATGGAATCCTCCTATATGAAGCCACCCCACTATCTATACATGTCAATATGCAAAAATAGCTAAGACAATTTTGCAAAGAAAAATCAAGAGTGGGAGGGGGGGCTCTCCAGACATCAGGGCACATTATAAAATTATAGTAATAAAAAGTGTGGTTATAGTCACAAGAGTACCAAAAATATACCAAAGAAAATGTGAAAGATTCCAGAAACAAATGAATCCCTGAAACAGAGATCTTCATGTAGCCAAACAGCGAGTATTTACTGAGCACCTGCTGTACACCAGGCATTGTACTCAGTACTGAGAACACACTGTTGAACAAAATAGACCAGATCCCCCTTCTGATAGGGCTTATATTCTAGATAGAGAGGTGAATAAATGATAACGATAGATAACGATTACGGATCAGTAGGCTGACATGTTAGGCGGAAGGTAGGCATGAGCGACAGGGGGGAAGGGCAATAATATAATCAGCGCTTTGCACTGCCAGGGTCCCACCCCGGGGACTAATTTTGTGGTTAGAACATCCTGAAAAGAGGGAAGTAAAATCCATCTAGAATTATCTGTTTTTGACACCTGTGCAGAATGCTAAACCTTACCCTTGGTTTAACCTTAGCCTCATTATAATATAGTTACAATAAATTAGCATTGCAGTTTTAACCCTGCTGTGGGTTTTTCTGTGCGCATTATGGGTAACGGGCATGCACAGAAAGTAATGGGTTATATAACCTACACCTGTCAATCAAACGGCCCAAGTCTGGACGTTACACACAGAGCTGGCCCAGAGCCAACAATATAAAGCTCGAGCCCCAAACCCTTCCGTGCCATAGTCTCTCTTGACTTGGTCTGTTCTTCCCTTACAACGTATCCTAGTAAACTTTCCTTCCTCTACACCTTCCTGTTTGCTCATCTGTAATTCTTCACTGCATCAGGGAAAGGACTGAGCTATTAGTCCAGTAACAGGTCACAAACAGAAAAATAAATGAACAAATATATAATGATCAAACAAATGAGAAAGAAAACATTCCTATATAACAGACATTTTTATTACATTGATTCATTGGATTAACTGACACACTCTTTTTCTTCAGTTAACAAGCAGATGCTCGTGGCACAGCAATAGCTTACAGCTATTCTTTAGCCTGTCTGCACATTCCTGCTCCCACCAGTTGTTTTATGCTTACTGAAAGTAATTTGTGTTTGCTCATCAACCTGCTTATCTTTGCTACACTTTTTATTGTAACTACATATTTTAAGTAAATATTGCGTTACGAAGTAAGTATAAATTTTAAAAAGGGAATTTTTTATTCTGAAATAATTGTTAGTGTTTTAGAAATAGTTTATAAAGAGAAGTTGCATAATTAAATGTTGTCAAATTGAATATGGGTAATATAATTTTGAAAATGGAAAAAAAGCAAAAGTCTAATGAACTCAGAATGTTTTTTAATATTGCGCTGTAAATTCTGACTCAAAAAAAAACACTAAAATTTGAAATTACAAAAAATTTGTTAGGGATGTTGTTTGGGCATTTAAGACAATCTAAAATTTGTTCAAGAGAAAATCACAGGTCCAAAATGGTGCGACTCATGCTAAAAGCCCATGATACCAAACCTAGAGTTAATAGCTGGTCTAATTGCAATTTCAATGTCTCCCAGAAACATAATCTTAATCAACCAGTCTAGAATTTTCTGGTCAAGCACCAGTAAGGTGATCTTTCACATGGGCTGTCTCCATCCCCCATAGAAAGAAAAGGCAATCTGCATGATGAAAACCCTTCCCCAAAAGATGTCCCAGCCCAAAAATAATGCTTTGTTTTCTTTGGTTAGTAGATCCCTTCCCCCATCCTGCTCCCTATAAATCCTTCCGTTTGTAAAACCCCTCGAACCCTTCTAGTTGCTACATGGGATGCTGCCCAATTCATGCATCACTTAGTAAAGCTTATTAGATCTTCAAATTTACTCAGTTAAATTTTGTTTGTTTGTTTTTACAAATATTAACCAGCAGACACATTCTCCAAAGACCTTGCCTCCATGTCAAAATATTGCCAAATATGCATTTATATGTATATTTATTTATGTTGTGAATCCCAAGAAGAAAGATTCATTTGATGTGAACCCTGAGAAGAAATTTTTCTGCTGAGATGGATGGACTCCCCTGGTCAACCAAGGGCCTAAGTTTTATAACTAATAAGACCCTAGCAGCCGTTTGAGGACAGGGCTTCTTACACACTCCGTGTATAAGGAAGAACCTGAGACCGAACCCTTGGCTTCCTGCACTTGTTCACACCGTCTGACGCAACCACTGCAGGGAAGCCCTGGTTTGGTCTTTCTACCGAGGGACTGAGACCTGCCCTCTCCAATTATAACTGCACAATTTGAATACCTCATTTACATAAAACAGAGCTAATTGAAAACCTGGGCGGGAACTTTCACTATATGGGGCAGCTTCCCCTTTTTCTCCATGGAACACAATATAAGTTGCTATGTGAATCTGTGTCACCTGCGCTGCAGCTCCTTTTTGCTCAAGTAAATGCCTAAATTCTTCATTATAGTCTAAAACTTAATTTTGATTTACAGTGTGTTCATTTATGTAGGCATTTATGTTAAAATGTTTACAATATGTATATATTTATTAGAATTTTCCAATTATTCTCAACTTCAACTGACTTTTTAGATTAATTGACCAATTACCAGGTCTTACAGCTGAATATAATATGGCTTCCACAGTTTTGCTAGCTACTATGAAGAAAATTAAAATTTGATGGAGACTGAATGAGTGGCTACTTTAAATTTATCAGAAAAATCTTCTCTTAGGTGATATTTAAGCTAAATATGAATAACAGCAAGGAGCTAGAAATGAAACAATGCACATGTAACAATCAGGAAAAGAAGTATTCCAGGCAAAAGAAAAGTAACAACCCTAAAGTGGACGAAACTTGAAATGTTGGGAGAACAGAAATGAGGCTGGTAGCAGGGATGGCTAGATTTCCATTAAATGTGTTCTCCTCTCTGCTGCTTGGAGATATTGCTCAGAGTTCCCCAGAGAAACAGGATAGATAGATGATGATGATAGATAGATAAATAGATAGATGGATGGATGGATGGATGGATGGATGGATGGATGGATGGATGGATGGATGGATGGACAGATAGATAGACAGATAGACAGATAGATACATAGATGATACATAGATGTTACATAGATAGAAGACTTATAAGGAATTGGCTTACTTGATTAAGGCAATGGAAGCCAAGAAGCCCCAAGACCTGAAGTCAGCAAGCTGGACACACAGGAGAGCGAGAGCCAATGGTATGAATTCTAGTTCAAGTCCAAGTCCCATGGCGGGAGACCCATGTCACAGCTTGGAGACAGTCAGGCAGAGAGAATAAATTCTCTGACTTAACCTTTTATTCTATTCAGGTCTTCAGTGGACTGAGTGAGTTCCACCCTCATTGGAGAAAACAATCTGCTTTACTGAGTCTACCAATTCAAATGTTGATCTTGTTCAAAAACACCTTCACAGACACACCCAGCCTAATGTATAACCAAATATCTAGGCACCCTGTTACCCAGTGAAGTTGACACATAAAATTATTTATCACAGCCACTCAAGAAGGCGCTCCATTTTCAAGCTGCTTTCCCATCTAGATGGAGTCACGTGACTAGTACTCAACATGAAATGTGAGTGACAGTGTCATGTGCTGATGCCACACCGAGACATTAAGTAATAGGTAAGCTCTCTCCACACCCTCATTGTAACTTCCTTCTTTGAAAGTACAGGGCAAGGAGGCCATGGTAAAGAATGGACTATAAAATGGAAAGAGCCTGGGTCCCTGAATCACCATGAGGAGGAACCAGCTAGACATCCAGGAATCTGGCAACGAACTATAATGTTGATAAGAAATCAACTTCTGTGTTGTGACCCACTGAATTTTTAAAACATTTCTTATAGCAGCTGGTGCCACCCAAACTAATAAAGGGGGTAATGGAAAGGCACACGACGAACTCAGAAGTACAGGCAAAGACATGATCACAGAGGATTTTTGTTAGCCAGGTAAGAGATTTAGATTTAATTCTAAGTGCTGTAGGAAAGCATTTGCAATATTTCAACATGACATAGATGTGATGTGATGAAGGTTTAGAATATTTCTGATTGGTGTGTGGAAAATGGATTACAGGAACCAAAGAAGTAGGCAGATGCGTGGGAGACTATTTCAATAATTCAGAAAAGAAATGGCAGCATCTTAAACTTCAGTGGCTATGGGGAAATTGACTTACCTGAGAAACATTTTATCACTCAATTGATAGAATTCACTGATAGGTTGGATGGGGAAGGTGAGATAATGTGACAAATCAATGATAATTTCTTCATCCCCTGATGCCTTTCTATTATTTCTTCTATTAAGTAAAACCAATAATCTAAACTACAGACTATGGAAGAAGTTAAAGGCACAGAACATAGTTTTTGACTCTTAAATAGGCTTAACTAGTATCTCATAAGAATCCAATTAGATTATTCAAACCCTAAATAATGCCAGAACTCTGAGAAGATAATCTGTTACTATTGATCCTTTTCTAGAAGTAACAGAACATTCTAAGGAGCAATACTTCATAATGTTTACAATTAAATAAACTCACACAAGCATAACAAACCGTAAATGCTATCAATGTAATAATACCCCTAACTTGAGCAACTATATTTTCCCTGAAGACCCCCCTCAAAAGAACTTAGTAGCAGCACATATATATTGGGCAGGTGTGTGAGAAATGCTCTATGATGTGACTCCAGCAGCTCTTGCATTTATTTCCCAGTAACTTCCCTCCTACTCCTGGTGAGATTGCATCCCCGTGAACACAGCTGTGGGCAACTGACCCTCTAGCCCATCAAACACCTCATCACCACAAAGTGATGGATTCAGGGATGAGTATTTGGCCCAGTGTGGCCAAAAATTATCCTTCCCTAGAATTTTGCTACCTGAAGTTATTACAGAAGCCCCCTTGATTCAGGGATAATGTAATGATTCAGGGAAGGTTTTGACTTAATATTGTCTGACATGGTTTCCTACTGATTGCCACTGAAACAATCTTGATGAACACTAAAACTAGTACCTGGAATTTGGTTTCGACATATGGCAGAAACTGAAATATGCAATCACCTGAGTTTAGATGAAAATGTGCCCTTTATGTCAGGAACAGCAATTGGTATTATGTGGGAACATACCAGTTGAATAAAATGTCTCCTGTACTCAGGCCATGAGTAAAGTTATAACATTAAAAAATAGCGGTGTATGATTGATATGATACAACAAGAAAGAATCAAATTTCTCTTTAAGCCAATCCATCCAAGAGCATATATAGCAGTCACTTTTGTTAACAGACATTCTTTCTGCCTTTGGCCAAAAATCCAAGATAACAGAGTCAAAAGGTTAAGCACCATATGGAACCAGTAAAAATGGAATTATTTGCTCCATAATGACATTGTTGGAAGTAGTGTAAAACAAAAGGGGAACACACAGGAACAGAAGTGATGGCTACCCAGAAAGGCAAGGGAATATTTGTGTGAGGGTGTAGAATGACCATTTAGGAAACTTCCAAATGTAGTGCAATGTACTTCTTTCCTGATAAAGGTGCAACTGTCTCCCATTTTAAAAGCCACTTACTGGCATGTGACCTGGGATGATGAGTCAGAGGAATGTGTCTTTTTGTCACTCTTTCCTATCCATTTATGGGACAATAAGCAAATAGATATACTGAGGACTTGGAACTAAAACTGCAACAGCTAAACCTGTACTAGAGAGAGGGAAACTACAAGAATTGAGGCTGCGTTTCAGGATCTTAACTCAACAAGAACTTAGTTTTAGTTACTACCTAACAGACTCCCATAAGGGTGAAAAAAAAGTTTCAAAAAGAATTTAAGATTGCACGATGCCTGAAGTGTCCACCGCATCCAGTGTGCCCCACACCCCCTGCCATGCCCACACAAAATGAAGAGTCTACTAAGTTATGTGACACACAGAATCCTGCCCTGTGTCACCTCACAGAGGTGACCATGCAGGATGGGGGACAGTGTAGACCCTCCTCGGAAACAGAACCAAGATCCAGCCGGTTGTGTGACCAGCCTCACTCCCCTACCAGCCGGATCAGCAGGACACGCTCTGAACCTTTTCACCCTTTGCTGGTTCTCGTCTTGTTGTGGTGATGCTATTATTTCCTTCTGCACTGAAGGGAGCTGAATTTATCATTTCTCCAGTTTGTGGGGCCATAAAAGCCACATCTATGGCAGAAATAGAAAATCGTATCATCAGAGATCTTGGCCTTGGAAGTCAATGTGATTCGGCATTTTCTCCCGTTAGAATGGGACAAGTGAAGCTTTGCTCATATCCGGACTATGTAAATTCTACTTAGAGGTTAGCACCCTTTGAATGCCTTTTCCCTATATTCTCTTTCTAAATTAATTATTTACTTTTTTATTTACAGTTGACATTCAATATTACTTATATTAATTTCAGGTGTAGAACATAGTGGTTAGACCGGCACTATATATAGTTGTTGAAACATTATTGACTATATTCTCTATGTTGTACTGAATTTTTTAACAGAAATAAGAAACAGAGAGAAGCAGAGAAAGAAAAACTTCATGTAACAGAGACTTGTATAATGGGTTATGATAGATATGATTATTATTACCACTATTGTTATCTAACCAGCCTGGCTCTTTTTCCACTTTTGATTTGGAAATAAAAAAGTCTCCATCCATGACACAGAATGGATTCAAACCCAAGCCTGGCCAATCAGAGTCCCACATTCCCATGTCTAAGGTGATTGGTTGAAAAATTGGAGTATCACTCAAGCTGGGCTTTCTCCAAATTGTTAAATTGGAGCTGACATCATGGTTTCTTGCTATTGAGGTGATGGAATTAAAATCTGAGGTGGCCATTTTTCTAGCCATGTGGAAAATGCTGACTCCCCTGGGAGAAAATAAGGGGAACAAACAGGGAAAAGCAGAGAGACATACACAGCACGAGCAGAAGAAAGCAAATACACACAAAGAAACAGACACAGAGAGAAGCAGAGAGACAAATAACACAAAGAGAGAATATAGATAAAGAGAAAGACAATGGACAGACAGATGACACAGAGCTAGAAAATGACAGGAAGGCACGTAGGCCAATACATGAGAAACCAAGAGGTGGACAGACAGAGATTCTGAGAGAAAGACACAATAGATGAAAGATACACATGAGAGAAAGAGTCATAGAGAGAAGAAGGGAGAGAGAAAAAAAGAGAAAAATACAGAGAAAGAGAGAAATTCATAAACAGATGTAGATATAAGAAATTCAGGTACAGACAGAAGGACAGAAAAACCATATAATAGATTAGCAGAAAACTAGAGGGTCATTCAGACAGAAAGAGATGGGAAAAAGAGATATGGAGAGAACGGCAAAGAGATACAGAGAAGGAAGAGAAAGAACTACTCTGAGAGGAGGAAGTGAGCGCAGAGGGAGGAGAAAGGGCAGAGAGAGGACGGAGGGAGCTAAGAGAGAGGAGGGATAAAGACCTCGTCTGAGTCCTGGGATCTAGGCTTTTCTCTGAAGCCAAATTTTCATATGAGCTTTCCAATTGCATGAATCCAAAAATTAATTTTTTCCCTTAAGCTGGTAGTAGGATCATATACAACCAAAAAAGCACTTTCTAATAAAACCTCCACTAATTACATTCGGGTAGGTCAGATTCAATGAACAGTCATTATCTTGTGTCCCAATGTACACAGTGCACTTGACAGGAGATGTTTGTGCTGTCAGTTCTGTTCATTAGGCACAAGGTGCCATGACTGGCACAACATAATTCCACTTGCACAAATATGTAAAATTCACCAGACTGCAATGGAAGCCAGGAAAGCCTGCTGCACACAATCCCAGCCTCAGCGCCCCACAGAGGATGGAAAATTGAATTTATTTCCTACCTCATTTCCCATTCTTGTGGCACCTGAATTAGACCAAGTATGGGGACCCACGACTTTCTAGTCTCCTTGTCTGGATATTACCATCTTTGGGGCATAACTGAACTTGAGAATCTGACCTTTCCTTTGCTCAGTATTTCCCACAACCACCATCATACTCACTCATATATAGAAACACAAGTGATTCACAAATCTATTTAATTTTCATGAAATATTATTGAAAGATAAGAGCTTGACATTTAATTCCTGGGCAGTCTTCAGAAAGAGAACAAAATCAGAAACGCCTACGGAGAATACTTATGGTGCAAACAGACCCAACTGGCAGCACAGAGCTCAGCGCCTCGAGCACCAGGGTGCAAATCAGTCACAGGCAGAAGTGCAGGACAGCCAAGAACAAAAGGGGCCATGGCAGCTTCTCCTCAGTCACTGTGGGGGCAGGACCGCCATGGGTGACAGCTGGCAGAGGTGGCTTGCTCACAGGCCTGATAGAGGGGAGGTTGGGAACCATGTACCAGGGTGACGGCAGGACAAAACCAAGGAAAAGCGGTGACAGATCCCAGGAAGAAGAATGTTTGGGTCAGTGCCCGAGCCCTGGAGGAGAGAGAAGAAAGAGTCGTAAGTCACACCATCCCTGAGAAAACTCAGCCCCTGCCCTCCCTGGGGCCTGTGGGCAGCGTCAGGACACACACTCGCTCTTCGTTAGCTCTCCTGGTGATGAGTAAAGACGGAACTCTGCTGAAGTGAGCACCAGACTTCAGCTTGAAGCGGCAGGTGGGGGCAGAAGAGCATAACTAAACGCTTTGGTGGAGCACAGGTCATGACTAACGGGGAGGGTAAGAACTGCCATTGTCTGTCACCTCACCTACCAGCAAGTTCAGCAGCACTTTCTGCAATTTTGGACTCTGAGGGCATCATCCCCATAGAATGGCTGATGCCAAAGGTGGGATCTTACGGGAACAATCTCTGAAGTTTCCTGCAGAGATTATGCAGAATGTTCCAGACTTCTCCCTTGCCCCAACTCACGTGAGACTGAATGTGGCATGAAGCAAGCACCACATAACAGAACACGCCGAAGTGTCCAGACAAACCCACTCTACTCCTTTTTCTATCTTATGTGAGTCACAGTTCTGGGCAAGAAGATGGGGAATATTACCTGTGGGTGAGGCCTCAGAGTTATCTACCATCAGCAAGAATGAAAAGAGAAAGGGAAAAAAACTCATTAACCTGGATAATAAAAAAATGCATCTTTCTGTCTTTATCTCACCCTCCAAAGGAAATGAGTGAGCAGCTCCCGACCCTTCTTTCCTGCACTCCCACCCGTGTACAATAAGGCTTCCACTGCCATAGAATGGGATCACTCCAAAGTCACTGAGCCAGTCACTGAAGCAAGAGAAACAGAGACTGCGTGTCTTTTAAGGAAGGCAGCTCAGAGCAGGAAGTCCCATACTGATCATGGCCTGGCAAAGGTAAGGACAGCATGAGAGCTGCTCTCCTCTGTCTATCTAAGAATAACCTTCACCACTCACCTCTGACGAAGGAACTTAACCCAGGACAAGGAGATCTCCTAGTCTGCCTAATTTCTGCAATCTACCAGCATCCCACCTTGGTCCCCTTCCTTTGTGGGGCCAGGGAGGAAGTTACAACAGAATGCTGCCGTTCCAGCACCAGTCTTCCCCAGTTTCTCCCAAGGTGACTTACCTTTCTTATCCCAAAGGTGGATGATGAAGCCCAAGCCAAGAAAGACCAGCCCCAGCACAAAGCCCCCAATTCCACTCAGCATCTTGCTCTGGGCCGATTCAGACTGTGCCCCTGGGAAGTAAAAGCCTGCGTGTCAGTGTCTGTTCCCACACCCACACCCCACAGGGTCCTTGTCTGCAAGCCTGGAGTCTAATCCAGGAGACAAGAAACAAGAGGAGCTCTGAGAGCAAATAGAGGCGGGCCGAGGGCATGCATAGACCCCTAGGGGGCAGTGTAGGTGGATGACCGGAAGGGGATGGCAGCTCCTTGGGAACTGCCATCAGACCCTCGCCAAGACACCACCTTTAATGTCAAAGCCCAGAACTCCAACAGTTGGGAAGACACACCGCCAAGGCTGAACTGTGGCTGGGGAGTCAGGATACGTACAGGGGTTGCCATAATGTCGTGCGAGAAAACGAGATCAGTACTGAACATGTGCCTTTTGATGGGATAATGGGATCTCAGTCTTCCCTCACTCCCAGCACAGAAATTATATCAGCATTATGTCGGAGGGACGGTGTGACATGTGCAGGACACAGAGAGATAAGGAGGAAGCCCGCCCCACCAGGCCCAGAGTCCTCCCTGCCCCTTGTGTTTTCCGAGTCCGCGGTGTCAGTGAAACACCCCTTACGCCACTCCACTGTGATGGGGCTCGGCCGGCTGGGGTGCTCCACGTGGCAGGTGTAGACGTCTCCTCACTGCGGAGTCATTTCCAGCATCACCAGGATCTGGCAGGTCCAGTCCCCATTCTGAATAAGAGGCGTGGACACGACACCGGCTGTCTCCTCCTGGTTGTTCCGGAACCACCTGACTTTAATTTGACGAGGATAGAAATCTGTCACCGAGCAGACCAGCAGGTTGTGGTGGCTCAGGGCCTCCGTCCTGGCTGGGGAGATGGTCACTGTGGGGGCCACTAGAAGGAATGACAGACAGAGAAAGTCAGACGGCGAGGCCGCAAAGGAAGTCTCACCATGGGCTTCGTCCCTCCTCTGATACTAAAGTAGAGAGGAACACAGTTTTTAAACAGTCTATTATTAGAATCCCAGCTCTGCGTTCTAATTAGCTAATTTCTTAATCCATTTTTCAGGAAAATAATACTTTTATTTAGTGTTTACTTTATTAAACAAAATAATTTATGTGAAAACTATATGTAACGTGGACTGATCATTTAAATATATATACGTATGTACACATATGCGCAAAGTGTGCTGTGCACACATTGGGGGACCAGCTCGGACACGACCTGGCAGCAAACCAGAATCCGATGTTGCAGGAGCTATGGGAGTCTGCGCGAAGTGAGAGACTCGGGGCCCCGCCAGCTGGGGCTGGGCCGTGTGACCTGTGAAGGACTGAAGTTCAGAGCACTGACCATGACAGCTGCCGCCCCAGCTGCCCCGGGGGCAGAACGCCTCCTGCCTGAGTTTTCAGTCTCCCTCCCCGCACCCCCTCCCAACTCTGTCCGGCCAAGCCGTCCAACATGTTTTCCCTTGGAACTTGAAACCCCTCCCAGCACCACCAAGATCTGAGGAATTCATGGAAGCTCCTTCCCTTGGGCCTCCCCACTGGGTTTGGGTGAAGGGCCCCTGAGTCCGTCCTAAACTCACCTCTCCGCTGCACAGTGAAGCTAGCGGTCTCCTTGTAATTGTGTCTGCACAGCGTGTCCACCTGGGCCCGATACTCCGCCAGGAGGTCCTTCTGGCTGTTCCAGCTCTGAGCGTTCGACCGCCCCAGCTCGGTCACAGCCACAAACACCCCCACGTCGCTGTCGAAGTGCAGCGTCTCCTCCTTGTTGTAGATTTGTCTGGCGACGAGCCGCACACGCTCTGTCCCGTTGGTGAAGTAGCACATGCCCTTAAATTGGTACACAAAATCCTCTGCGGAAGAACCGGTCCATGTTAGATTGAGTTCAGTCTTGCACCTCAACCAACCAATTAGCGTGGGGAAGGGAAGGAAAATACCAGCACATCCAAGTGGAAATAAAACCTGATCTCAACCCTCAGAATTTTATCTGCAGGAAGAATTTAGTGACTTCTGCTGCAAATCCTGCATTGAAGGTTTATTGGAGAAAATTTAATGTAAAGCAAGAAAAATAATGGATCAATGAATGATTGATAATGAAGAAATAAAGCAGTCACTATTTACATATAGTAAATCTGTGAATAAAGTCCCAAATAATCTACTGCTAAATGAATTTAAAGCAATAGTTTAACAAGTAGTTGGATACAAGATTCATTTTAAAACATTATGTAAGGTCAGCAGAAGAAAGGAAATAATAAAAATCAGATCAGAACTAAATGAAATAGAGAACCAAAAGACAATAGAAAAAATTAATGTGACAAAGAACTGGTTCTTTGAAATGATTAACAAAATTGACAAACCCTTGCCTAGACTCACTAAGATAAAAAAAGAGAAGACACTAATAAACAAAATCAAAAATGAAAAAGGGGAAGTTATCACGGAAGCCACAGAAATACAAAACATCATCCAAGAATACTATGAAGGACTATATGCCACCAAATTCAATAACCTAGAAGAAATGGACAAGTTCTTAGAAACATGTAGCCTTCCTAGGCTGAATCATGAAGAACTGGAATGTCTAACAGACCGATCACCAGTAACGAAATTGAATCAGTCATCCAAAACCTTCCCAAAAGCAAAAGTTGGGACCAGATGGCTTCACTAGTGAATTCTACCAAACCTTCAAAGTGGATCTAATACCAATCCTGCTCAAACTCTTCCAAAAAATAGAAGAAAAGACAGTACTCCCTAACTCATTTTATGAGGCCAACATTACCCTGATACCAAAACCTGGTAAGGACAACACAAAAAAAGAAAACTATAGACCTATAACTCTGATGAATACAGATGCAAAAATCCTAAACAAAATTCTAGCAAATCGAATGCAACAATGCGTAAAAAGATTATTCATCACGACCAAGTGGGGTTCATCCCCAGGGCACAAGGATGGTTCAATATATGCAAATCCATCAATGTGATACATCACATAAACAAATAAAGGACAAAAATCATATGATTATATCAATTGATGCAGAAAAAGTATTTGACAAGATACATCCATTTATGATTAAAACACTTAATAAAATGGGTATAGAAGGAAAATACCTTAACATAATAAAGGCCATATATGACAAGCCCTCAGCTAATCTCATAATTAATGGAGAAAAACTGAAGCCCTTTGCTCTACGTTCAGGAACACGACAGGGATGTCCCTATCACCTCTGCTTTTCAACATAGTGTTGGAAGTCCTTGCCAGAGCAATCAGGCAAGAGAAAGAAATCAAAGGCATCCAAATTGGGAATGAAGAAGTTAAATTGTCACTCTTTGCAGATGACATGGTGCTATATATAGAAAACCCTAAAGACTCCACCAAAAAGCTTTTAGAAACAATCAACGAATACAGTAAAGTTGCCGGCTACAAAGTCAACGTACAAAAGTCCATTGCATTCCTGTATACTAACAATGAAATCTCAGAAAAAGAAAAAAAAATTCCTTTTGCAATTGCAGCAAAATAATAAAATACCTAGGGATAAACTTAATCAAGGATGTGAGAGACTTCTATGCTGAAAACTGTAAGATCTTTTTAAAAGAAATTGAAGAAGACACAAAGAAATGGAAAGACATTCCATGCTCATGTACTCGAAGAATCAATATAGTTAAAATGGCCATGTTACCCAAAGCAATATACAGATTTAATGCAACCCCCATCAAAATCCCAATGGCAATTTTTAAAGAAATAGAACAAAAACTCATCAGATTTGTTTGGAACCACGAAAGTCCCCGAAAAGCCAAAGCAATCTTAAGAAAAAAGAACAATAATGGAGGTATCACACTCCCTGACTTTGGCTTGTACTACAGGGCCACAATAATCAAAACAGCATGGTATTGGCAGAAAAACAGACACATAGACCAACGGAATAGAATTGAGAACCCAGAAATAAAACCACATAAATATGGACAGATAATTTTTGACAAAGAAGCAGAAAACATACAATGGAGCAAAGACAGCCTCTTCAATAAATGGTGCTGGGAGAATTGGATAGCCACGTGCAGAAGAATGAAACTGGACTGCTATTTGTCACCATGTACCAAAGTTAATTCAAAATGGATCAAAGACTTAAGCGTAAGACCTGAAACAATAAACTGCATAGAAGAAAACATAGGTACTAAACTTATGGACCTTGGGTTCAAAGAGCATTTTATGAACTTGACTCCAAAGGCAATGGAAGTAAAAGCTAAAATAAACGAATGGAACTATATCAAACTTAAAAGCTTCTGCACAGCAAAAGGAACCATCGACAGAATAAAGAGGCAACCAACTGAATGGGAGAAGATTTTTGCAAACAGTGCCTCCCATAAGGGGCTAATATCCAAAATATACAAGGAATTCATGCAACTCAACAACAACAAAACAAACAACCCAATTGAAAAATGGGCAGAGGACTTGAAGAGACTTTTCTCCAAAGAGGACATACGAATGGCAAATAGACATATGAAAAAATGCTCAACATCACTGATCATCAGAGAAATGCAAATAAAAAGCACAATGAGATATCACCTCACCCCAGTTAGAATGGCCATTATCAACAAGACAAATAGCAACAAGTGTTGGAGAGGCTGTGGAGAAAAAGGAACCCTCATACACTGTTGGTGGGAATGCAGACTGGTGCAGCCGCTATGGAAGGCAGTGTGGAGGTTCCTCAAAAAATTACGAATAGAATTACCATATAACCCAGCAATCCCTCATCTGGGTATCTACCCAAAAAATCTGAAAACATTTATACGTAAAGATGTGTGTGCTCCAATGTTCATTGTAGCTTTATTTACGGTGGCCAAGACATGGAAACAACAAAATGTCCTTCGATAGATGAATGGATAAAGAAGTTGTGGTATATATACACCATGGAATACTATTTGGCAGTAAGAAAAGATGAACTAGGATCATTTGTGACAACATGGATGGATCTTGAGATTATAATGCTAAGCGAAATAAGCCAGGCAGAAAAAGCAGAGAACCATATGATTTCACTGATATGTGGTATATGAACCAAAAACAGAAAAATAACAAGACAAGCAAATGAGAAACAAAAACTCATAGACACAGACAATAGTTTAGTGGTTACCAGATGGTAATGGGGGTGGGAGGTGGGAGATGAGGGTAAGGGGGATCAAATATATGGTGATGGAAGAACTGACTCTGGGTGGTAAACACACAATGGGATTTATAGATGATGTAATACAGAATTGTACACCTGAAATCTATGTAATTTTACTAAAAATTGTCACCCCAATAAATTTAATAAAATAAAATTTAAAAAAAAAAAAACTTTACAAGCTGATTCTAAAATTTAATAGAAGCACAAGGAGCAAAGATTACCCAAACTACTCTTGAAGAAGTAAATATTGTGAAAAATTTTGGTCTACTATCAAGATATCAAATAAAAATGTGATCATTATATACTGTGTTATTGACACAGACATAGGAAAATAGATGATGGCGTAATATATCCCAAAATGAGTCCTATGCACATATTTACACTAAATTTAGGACCAAGGTGGCACTATAGATCTGTGGGAAACAATGCTCTTGCTAATAAGCGGTGTTCTAATAAATGGGTATCCATGGTGGGGAGAGAGAAAGCTGGACATAGGCCTCACCCACATACAAACGAAACCTAGATGAACTGAAGACCTGAGTATGAAATGCAATACTACAAAGGCATTAAAAGATAAAATTAGAAAATTCATCTGGCTTTTGCAGAGACCATATAGATAAATTGAATAGGTATATGATGGAGACCCCCAACCCTCCGTTCATTAAGTTTCTGAGTGGCACCGATCTCAGCCATTCCACCCGGAATAGCCAGATGAAGTTTCATGAATGATGGTAGACTACCCAAAACTCATTCCAATAGTAATCCCAGTTGTAGCTGCTGAATTACATGTGGCATCTTTACTGGAACAGATCAACACAGCCTTTGGTACTTGGGTTATGACTATCCATCTGGCCAATGAATTCTTGTCAAACTTCTTCAGGAAAGGTGATCAAAGGCAGTTGTGTTTTAGAAACAGACACATGGATACAGAGAACAAACTGATGGTTGCTAGATAAGGTGGGTGAGGGTTGGGTGAGAAAGGTGAAGGGATTAAGAAATATAAATTTGTAGTCACAAAATAATCATGGGGATGTAAAATCAGTGTGGGGGCTATAATAAATAATGTTGTAAATATCATGTAGGGGGTCAGATGGGTGCTGGACTTATTGGGGGGATCATTTCATAGATTATTTAAATGCCTAACCACTACACTATACATCTGAAACTAATATAAAGTTAAAAACAACAAATAAGTCATGGGGATGTAATGTACAACACAGGGAATATAATCATATTGTGATAGCGTGGTACAGTGTCAGATGGTTGTTACACTTATGGTGACTGCTTCTTTAGGTATATAAATGTTGAATATCTATGGTATACCTCTGAAACTAATACAATATTGTTTGTTAGCTATATTTTAATAAAAATCTTTTTTAAAAAGCAAAAAAAAAAAAAAAAAGATAAAATTAGAGAACATCTTCATGACTTTGGAATTGTAAAGGATGCCTTAAGCAAATCATAAAAAGCACTAACCATAAAGGGAAAAGATGGATACATTCAACTTCATTAAAATTAACAGCTTCTGCCCACCAAAAAATATCATTAGGGGTTAAAAAGACAAGCCACAAAGTACAAATAAGTATCTGCAAAGCACGTACTGACAATGGGCTCGATTCACAATATATTTTTATATCTTTTACAAACAAATAAGAAAAAAACAGATAATATAAAAGAAAAAAAGGAAGAAAATATCTAGATACTTCAATCAAGAGCAAACACCAGTGAACAGTAAACATGCAGAATTACTCATCGTCATTAGCAGTCAGAGAAATGCAAGTTAAAAGTATGGTGAAACACCAGTACATACCCACAAGAGAGGGAAACATAAGAAAGTCTAAAACACCAAAAGCTGCCAAGAATTGGGTTCTCTTATAAACCACCGCTGGAGTGCACATAGAGACAAACAATTTGAATAACAGTTGGGCATTCTGTTGTAAAACAGGATCTGCGTACCCTTTGCACTCACCAATTCCAATCTAAGTATATACTCTAGTCTGAATAATGCAGGTTCAAAATAATAGTAATTAGAATAATAATAATAATAACAATATAAATAATGCAGGTTCATATGCTCTAGGTTACATGGGGAAAAAATGGAAGCAACCCCAAAAGTGCATCCACGTTAGAATGGAATCCTCATAAAATGGAATCTACCACACAACAATGAAAATGGATGGACAGCTGTTACATGAAAGATCTATGACGGAGCTTCTCAAACGTGATATTCAACAAAAGGAGCAAGATAAAATACAACATTTATAGAACATTTAAAGGGGGAGATATTAATCTATATTGTTTAAGGCTACAGTCACATACGTTAAAGCCATAACAAAAAGCAATCAAATGAAGATCACAAAAGTCATAATAGTCCTGATTTCTGGGAAGTAGAAATTATTAAGAAAAGGCACGTGGGAGTATTTTGGGTGCTGGTAATATTCAGTCATTTTTGACCTGATTATTAATTATTTGTATATTTCTTTATAATTTTTGTTAAATTTTATATATACGCTTTATATAATGTCTATATTATAATTCAAAATAACTAATGTAAAAAATGTGGGCTAATCATACACTCTAGTTGTGTGTGTGTGTGTGTTTTAGAAACATTAAGTGAGGTGGTTTGTGTAGTGATATTACCATACGATTTAGGAATTAGAGGGCACAAAATAAATATTAATTTCCTTGTTTTGTCACCATCCTCATATCCCCGTTCACCATCAATACAGACTCAAGTTTGTACCTAAATGCAAAATTAGTGCCACTCACTAATTTTAGTGCCACTCACTGCCTGTCCTCATCCCCTGAGGGGTCTCACCTCATCCACTAGACGTCCTCTGCGTGACCCCACAGCTTACCCTCAAGGACTGGGGAACTGTGCTCTGCAGACAGTGAAGCTACAGAGATGACGGCTGCCTTGAATTTCTTCAACCCACAGTCTGACAGTACATGAACACCGCTTGGCCCAGAAAGTCCCTAGGGTGGCAGATCCTTTTACCTTACTCTCTGAGGTTTCTTAATGCTTCTCAAGTGGTCTCATGTGCATTTTCCTATGTTTGTTTTTATATTAAATTATAGTTGGCATACAATATTATATTAGTTTCAGGTGTACAACACAGTGATGTGACAGTTATATACCTTACAGTGTGAACACCACACTAAGTCTAGTAACCATCTGTCACTGCAAAGTTTACTGCCATTTGCAATATGGATGGACCTAGAGGGCATTATGCTAAGTGAAATAAGTCAGACAGAGAAAGACAAGTACTGCATAATTTCACTTACACATGGAATTTTAAAAAATCGAAACAAACAAAACAAAAAACAGATTCACAGAAACAAAGAACAAACTGCTGGTGCCTGGAGGGGAGTGAGGGTGGAGGAATCATGAAAAAAGTGAAGAGGAATATAGCCAATAATAGTGTGAAAAGTTTGACTTCCATTTGGTGTAGAAATAAACTTTCTCTTTTTCTTCCAACCCTGACATCCCAAAGTTTTTTCCCTGAGAGAAACTATCCTCCCTTCAGTTGCAGAGATGAAAAAAGAAAATCTAGCAAAATTCTTGAGGAGGAGAAATTTGGACTGTGATAGAAGCCCTTCCAAATTCCACCTGGGATTTGGTCAGAGTGCCCTACACCCCAGAACCCCCAAGAACTTAATTGCCAGATCTGGGACCTCTGAAGAGTAGCTGTGCAGCACTTACTTGGAGCAGCTCTAGGATGAGCCCTGGGAGTCCTCAGAACCATGAAAATAACCATCACAATTCCAGCTACGGTCCCAGGGCTCCTGGGGATTTTCTCAGTCATCTCTCCACACTTGAAGCACAAACAATGTAACAAAGGCCTTGGCCGTCAGTGCAGCTGCCACCAGGTAATGTTTCACTGATCTTTGCAAAAAATGAAAATGAGGAAACTGCCTATGAATTTTAGGATTGGACAGTTCCTAGGAAGAAAGCCAAACAACCCAATAACTTACGTTCTCATTTGTCTCTGGGTAAACATTTCTAATGAAAGTTCTCAGTGAAAACAATTCTTCATGGACCATCTACCAGGTGCTCAGTGCCAGCTCATCCCCAAACATCACTGAACTGTGATATGCTGGAAACATGTTTGGAGGTTTCAGGAGCCAGAAGAATGTGGTTTGGAGTGTTTCTTCCTGGGACATTCATTTAAATTTGCTGGTTCTTGTATTTAGGGTTTGACAGTGGGGACGTGGAAGGGAATGGAATGCTAGTCCTTGGGAGAGATGATAATTGTCTAAACCCTCTTCATGTCCTTCCTTGACTTAGCACTGAGACATCTTTGGACACAATGTAAAAGGCAACCGATTTTGAGAAAAATGTGCTTGTATCACAGACAATTTATAAACCTTGTGACCTACAACAAATGACATAATCTCTATTAACCTCAGTCTTCTTAATGTGTAGATAGCATCTGTTTAGTAGTGTTATTATTAAGATAAAATACGTTATGTATATGACATGTTAATTGCAGATTCTGGTGAAGAGCTAGAACTGAAGAGGTGGTACTTCGTTTTCCCCAGAAATAGCTCTGTTGTTTGCTCTGAGGGGACAAAACAGAGGCTGTGAGGCGTAGGTAGCTGAGTAAAGCTCACTGGGTTATTTAATCAGCTACCTGCATACATAACAAAAGTCCAGAAGATTCTCTCCAGAAAAAAAAAATTAATTTCCCAGGATGTCTTGGTACCTCGGAAGCTACTGATAATCCCAGTTACTACAGTAACAACAGGCAGGTAAAACAGGAGGTAAAAAGGTTAAAGTGGAGGTTAATGGGCGCGCTTGGAAAAAGAAATCTAGCCCAGAGAAAGGCAGACACGTTATTATTATAATTATCAACATTACTATTTATGTTGGCATACAATAATAGCCATCATTTTTAGACCCACTATATGCCAAACACTACAGTATACATTAAAATATCTTACCTCATGTAATCTTATTGACAAATTATGAAGTGTTATTATCTAAATTTTCAGGTAAGAAAACCATCCTTCAGTTTGAATAACTTGATCAAAATCACAGCCTATAATTTGCTTTAATGATACACCTTTGATAATCAGTCTTTAACCGCATGTGATACCCCAGTCATTTATCCTAAGAAGTGTTTAAACAAAATATCAAAAACACAAAATTACATAATTTCAAGTAATACAGCTTTGTAAACTCTCCACCCACATTAAAGAATAAGCCTGTTGATTGAATCAGAAGCGTGACAGTGATCGTAATGCTTCCTCACAATTGTCTTGGGATTGATGCAAAATATTCATCTATATTGCATTTAATATTAAATATGAACGTATCTAATGATACACAGTAACTGATTTCATATATGTGCTTTCAAAGTACTTACGATGTTTAAAAATTAAAACTACTTATGATGTTGCACCTCTCTTAATGAATTACCAAATAATCCCTTTAATTTTCATTAAGGAAATAGAACCTCAGGTAAGCACTTCAGCTAATTTTTAGGTAAATCCTTGAATTAATGAATGCTGATGATTAGCAAATAAGCACTCATTACGTTTCACAAATCATATACAATTAAGGATGATGTCTTGAAATCAAGTCAGAATAGAGGACCTGTATTGATCGTACACGCCCCTAGTACCGCTGTTGTAAGTATCCAGACAACGTGGGAGTTCCCATACAGACGTAGACAATTATTTTTATAAGGGAACTCTTTCAATAGCATTCACCTTTAGTTTTTGTGCCTACCCTATTGCCCATAGATTTCCGGTTTTCTAAAATTAAAAAAAAAGTTCAAAGATTAATCTGAAGAATGTAATCGACAATCAACAAATGTCGTTGAATGTCTAAAATATTCTGCATGCTAAGAATGCAGATAAAACAGTGGCCTTCATGGTGCATATATTCTATTAATCTATTAAATTCTACTACATTTTTAATCAATAAATATTTAATGATATTAATTTTTAATTAATAAATATTTAACACTGTTATGTGTCCATCACTTTACTAGGTGCTAAGGATGTAATTCAGAAGAAAAATAGGTGTGGTCCCTGGCTCATGGGGCTTATATTCCAGTAAATGTGACAAATACCTTCTTTTGTTTTTTGTCATGTCAAGATCTGGGGGAAGAGAGAGTGCAAAGGCCCCGAGGAGGGTATGAGCTGGGAGCGTTTAAAGAACAAGGTCAGCGTGGGTGGAACAAGGCTGGAGAGTTTGTAGAGAAAGATCCTGTACGACATGGCCAAGAGTTTTGATTTTCTCTGAGTGGGAATCAGAGCCCAGATCTCCACCCTAATACTGACTGTCACACTTCATAAAGACAAATAGAAACATGACGTATGACAGTGAATTACTTCCTGCTTTTTTTCCTAAAGAAACCTTTATATTTTGAAAAATAAATTCCAGATAAAAAAAAAGTCATGAAAACACATAGAGGAACCTTAAATGCATATTACTAAGTGAAGAAGCCAATCTGAAAAAGGTACATACTGTATGATTCCAACTACATGACATTTTAGAAAAAGCAAACTGTGGAGACAGTGAAAAGATCAGTGGTTGCCAGGGGCGAGGGGAGGAGGATGAACAGGCAGAGCCCAGAGGGTTTTCAGGGCAGTGAAACTCTTCTGTGTGATATTACAGTGGTGGGTCCATCTCACTGTAGGTTTATCCAAACCCACAGAAAATGCAGCACCAAGAATGAACCCTCATGTAAACTATGGAATTTAGGTGAGAGAATGTAGGTTCATCAATTGTAACAAATGTTCCGCTCTGGTTTGGGATAGTGACAGCGGTGAAACTCTGTGTGTGGAGACAGAGGGTGTGAGGGAAATCTCTGCATTTTCTGCTCTGTGCTTCTATAAACCTAGAATTGTTCTAAAATAAAGTCTATTGAAAAGGAATCAATCAATCAATCAATCAATCAATCAATCAATCAATCCCCAAGAGTAGAACCTAAGGAGAAGCAAATCAGGAAGAAAGAAAGAGGTAGGAGTTTCACTGGTAGCAAGTGAAGGAATTAAGTATCCTACACTGAAAGGATGCGGGAAGAACTTATATTTTTGCATTACTAGAGGGAACAATATCACCATTGGCCTTCCACCAACAGTGAGCTGATGTCAGTTCTCTAAGAGTCCCAAGCTTATTATACATGGACATGTCTGTATTAAATACAGTTACATATATATCATACTAAACAACGTGTGCAATGTTATAAAATTTTAACTTAATAGATATTTGACATGAGTGCCAGGCAATCCCCTTGCATTTAACAAATCATCATCATGAAAATCATATAGGTTCAAATGCTCCCACCATTGTCATTTTACAGGTATATATAGCAGATAAGGTATAAAGATGTCCAGTAACATGTCTATATTCACATAATCACTACTAGGCAGAGATGGCATTTAAACTCAAAGCTTTGGTTCCAGAGTCAGTGCTCTAAACCACTATGGTATGCTGTTTCTTGACAGAAAGGTGATGGATAGATGACAGATGATAGATAGATACTTAATAGATAGATGATATAGATAGATAGATAGATAGATAGATAGATAGATAGATAGATAGATAGATAGATAGATAGATAGATCGCTCAGGGGAAGAAAGTTTGCGTATCCGGGCCCCTCTGCTTCTCTGTCACCACACAGAAAGCAGCACTGAGATTTGTTCTCACTTTGTAGACCCAGAATGGGTGTTGTGCTCACAGAGGAGGGCAGTCTCCCGCCAGAGAAGGTGAAAGTGAGTGTGGAACAAAGGGGTGAGGGTTAGGGAAAATTATAAACATCTGGAGAAGCAGAAACTTTGAAGGCCAGGGGCCAACCACAGAAGGAAAGGCAGAGGGGCCCCCTTCCCCCTCCCATGGAGAGTGAGTCTGGGCCTGGACAGGCATTGGGTGTCTACAGCCCAGGGCTGGGACCTCACCTCCTTATTGCTGCCCCCTTTATAGGGCACATGTGAAAAGGTGGCCTTGTCAGTGGAGATACCACTCAGATTCCTCTGGTGCCAAGAAGAGAGGATTTGGGCACAGATGTTTGCAAGATTGTCTGGTAAAACTGGCTGCGAGCGTCTGGGCCCCTTCCGCCCAGGGGAAGTTGTGATTCCTCTTTCAGCGAGAGGGAAACCTCTGTTCTACGGGAAGTTGAAGGGGGGCCTCAGTTCAGCCTTCCCGCGGGCAGAAGAGGCTCCCTGGGCCAGCTCGCTCAGCGTCAGGCAGTCCAGGGAGCAGCTGGGTGGCTTTTGGCCTCTCTTCTCATTGCCCAGCGGCCAGTTAGGATGGGAGACTTGTGCGGCTGCTCCGAGCAGCACATCGCAGTCAGGAAACAAACAAGAGAATGGCGGCTTCAAATATGAGCCCCTAATTTAAAAATAATACAAGGTATGAACTGAAGAATTGCAAAAAATGGTTTGCAGTCCAATTGTAATTCACATGAAGAAGCCTTACAGCAAATTCTACGGCAGATAAGGACACGCGTTTTAATATGTCTCTGAAGAAAACCCATGTAGTGATTGTGTATGTGTATCTACCTATGCATATGTATGCAAATGCTAAGAAAACTATTCATCTGGGGAACAAGGGGGGAAAGAGAGGACTCTAATAAATTTGGTCAAGATGGAAGAAAGAAAATACTGTATCACCTAGATACTTCTGATGAAAAGAAAATCTTTCCAGTTCTCTGGTGACTAAACTGCTTTAAGAGGCGATGAAGCCTTACATACAAGAATCAGGACTAAAAGACTCAAAACAGAAACACCCCTGACGTCATACAAATGAGTGCGAGGAGCCCCAAGCTGAACATCTAACAACCTGAGTTCCAGAACCAGCCTCACCACTAACTGGCTGTGTGACCCTGGATAAGCTGTTTAGAACAGTGTGGCCTGAATTTTTCCACTTCGTTTCTTTCAGTAAACAAACATTTATTGAGGACACTGTTCCAGGCCTTGGGAATGCATCAATGGGGGGAAGGTGACATTCCTGGCCCCTGGAGCTCGGTTCTAGGGCTGCATCACACTCAGCAAAACGTGGGCAGTGCACTAACTAGATACTCTCTGTCATCCCTTCTAGGTCTTAGACCCTGGACTGGGTACCCAAGGTGACCTCAGGGTGACTGGGAAGCTGGCCAGTGCCCTGAGGTCACAGAATAGCCAATTTGCCAAATGGGCTTGCTTTTTGTAACTCTGAAGTTTTAATTAACTAGATTTTGTTTTGTGTCCATAAGACCATTTTATAGAAAACTAAATTCAATTTGTCTTTAACCAGGGTCCCTATTGCTACAGCTGGAAACCTTGGCAATAAAGGGCGAGCAATGTGCTTACAAACAGCAGCCAAGGAAGGGAGGGTTTCAGGGAAAGGAGCAGAGCAGTGAGGACACAGAAGCAGCAGGGCTTCCCAGGCTGGGCTGGGAAGCTTCGGGCCCTCTCTTCTTCCTTTCCTGAATTTCCATATCCCCCACCGCTCTTTCAGAGCCTCGCACGTTGAAGTAACGTGAAAAAGAAAGGAAACTCGAGGGCTACGTGGGGGAAAGCCCCTTATAAACCGTTGGAGTTCCATGGGGATTTCCTCCCGAGGAATTAAAAAATCAACTTAAATTTCGGTCTCGATCGCCATCTGGCGGTCAAAGTGCCACATCACATCCTCGAAGCAAAGACTCGTTTCTTGCCTCAGAAAACCTGGCTCAAGTTTAAGATTGTCAAATATCTGAACTTTTCCCAACTGGAATTTTATTGGATGGTGACGGTGTCCCTCGCTTTGACATAAAACTCCACTCTTCTTTCAGCTCATCCCTGGTTTATTGAGGATGCTACAGACGAGATCTTTCTGCCCCAAAACCCCACCCACCGAGGACCTGTGCGACTGCCTCTACTGCTTACCTTCCCCTCCCACAGCACATGCTGGGGCCCAACCCTAAGGGGTCATCGCCCCTGCCTGGGACAATGATGAAAACGGAGAAGTCTTCCTGGTGGAGCAAGGGGGCAGAAACACAGTTTCAGGCCAAATTCTGGGCGAAATCTTTGTTGCCAGAAACACTCCACTGAATCTTGCTCCCTTAGAAATCACATATGCACAATCAACACTGAAAAACAGAAAGCGGTGGTCTTCTGTGGACACTGGAGGGGGACCAGGAAACCCTCTCACTGACGATCCACCAAAAGCTGTGCTTCCAAATTCAGAACAAAGCATTTAAAGAACAGCAGAGACACGTAAGATTGGCACGATCAACGCTACTGCTCACCACCCGAATCAGGACAGAAAAGACACCGAGATTCCCTGATCCCGAGAGCCACAAGAATTAAAATCTGCCATCAGAGCAGGTAGAAAGGAGGCTGGGGAAAAGGTAAAGCCTTGCCCAGGTGGGGAAATCTCGGAATGTCAACCATCTTTGTCAGTGCCCTGAGGCTATCACGTGGCAGCAGGAACAAGCCGGAGAGACCGTTTTATTGTGGAATTTGGTAGCAAACAAGGCAGGAGCAATGAGGTACAGTCACTCATTATTAAACTCTGTGTGACAGTCAGCTGCGCTCTGGAAATAAAAAATAAATAAACAAAAATAAAAATGAGTAAGCTGCGGAGCCCTGCGCACCAGCTAGAAACATAAACAAACAAGGGGGCTCAGGCGGGATAAGTGTAAACTACGCTGGAGTCACCAAGGATTCGGAAAGCTTTCTAGTGGAAAAGACAGTCAGGCTGACCCAGAAGGACCTGGAGAATGGCTTCCACGTCTAATGACGCAGGAGAGGCCTGGAGACAGGGAAAAGCACGGGATTCTGAGGGAGGTGAACGCAGTTTGGGATTGGTAAGTAGGAGGGGACAGATGAAGCTAAAGGCTTGGGGGCAGAGGTCTCATCCTCAGGCGAAGGACTTTCACTTTGTTCTGCAGACAGTAGGGCCATTTCGCAGGTCGATAATAAGGAAAGTACCGTGAGCATTTCCACATTTGGGGAAGAATACTCTGGTGGGAAGGGTGGGTCAGAGGGACACAAAACTGGAAGCAGAGAGAGCAGTTAGATGACTGTTAGAGCAACACAGGCCAGACACCACGGGGTCCAAACTAAATTTAGAATCAGGACGATACAGAGGTTCAGAGGGGTGAGAAGCCCACATAGCCTGTGTGTCTCCATCAGTTGCACGTGGGAGAGGAGAGGGGAAGAGCAGACGATGCCTGGGAGAGCAGGGGTAGTGATTCCAATCACCAAGGACAGCAGGACAGATGGACATTTGAGGGGAAAGAGAACATTTTCCATTTTAGATATTTTGCATTGACTATGGGTCATCCAGATGACATTTATCCTGCAGGATAGGGAGAATAGTGCCCCGGCCCAAGATTTCTACTTTCAATTCCCTGAAGCCTGTTGGTATCTTACATGGAAAAAGGGACTTGGCATTTGTGATTAAGTTAAGGATCTTGAGACGGGGGAATATCCTGGATGATCCACGTGGGCCCAATATAATCACAGCGGTGCTTATAAGTGAAAGAGGGAGGCAGGAGAGTCAACAAAGCAGATGTGATGACAGAAGCAGGGGTCAGCGTGACGTGATTGCCAGAAAGAGGTCACAGGCCAAGAGGTGCAGGTGGCCTCTGGAAGCTGGGAATAGGTCCTCCTCTTGAGCTCCCAGAAGGATCGCTGACCTGCTGACACCTCTGTTAGCCCCATATGACCCAGTTCACGCTTATAACCTCCATGGCTGTCCAATAATAAAGGTGTGTTGTTTTAAGCCACTAAATTTGTGGTAATTCGTAACAGCAGAAACGGAATCTGACTCATCTCGTAACTGAGAAGCAATATAGCTCAGAGCTCAGGCTCTGGGGTCAAAAGGATTTGAGTTCTTATCGTAGCTCCATTACTTTCTACCATGTGACCTTGGGTGTGTTAATTAACCTCTCTAAGCATCTGTTTCATAACCTGTAAAATGAGACTATCTAACAGAGTTTGTGTCTGGAAAGAGAAAATGAGGAGTCAGTGAGGTCTGCTGGTTTTCATAACAAGACATATAGAAATGCTTGACATTTTAAATCATGTCCATGTATAACTGTTTAAAAGGTAAAATGATTCTAAAATATTAAAATACTTAGAGAAATAAGAGTAAAACTTTCATTTCTATTTTCTCAGGAAAACTCGGATATATTTTTAATTAAAAAAATAAGTAACTACCATACTTGTGAGATTTATAGAAACTTGTACACAGTTAATATTAAATATATCAGAATATATATCCTATATTGGAATTTCTTTAATACAAATTTAATTAGGCTACAACGTTAACAATATTCTACTAAATTATCACTGCAGTTGTCTAACTGAAGAGGACTTAGGAGGTTGTCGGCAGATGAACTAGAAATTTCCCTACTTGTACAACAGCAAAGGCGAAATATATGATTCTGAGTGTTCATTGTACTGTTAACTCAAAACAATTCTAATGTCACTTGGTAGACAGAATATACTAAGAAACTCACTTTACAGCATAACAAGCTACACAAGCTAAGTAAGCAAATTGCAAGTTCTAACAACAAAAGAAACTTTCCAAGAATAGACATAAACAGGTAGATTATTTGAGATACAGAGTATTTGAATAAGGTCAGGATTATGTTTGTAGATCATTCTTGAAGTATAACACAATTATGGCTTTGGAATGCTTTACTGATGGAGATTACATTAACCTGAAGAAACTTAAATGTCAGCTTAGCCCTCAAATAACAAGAGGGTTTGTCTCAGAGGAAACACATAACACAACAGGCCTCTCGAGGAACAGATGCTGCAGCCCGAGGAGATGTACCCCTGGTAACAGAGAATCTGTGAATTCAAGCACTCGTGCCACTCGTGTAAGAAAAAAAGTGACACTAGGAGTATCAAAAGGAATCAAATGTAAGTGCAGTCGCATAACAAAACTAAACTACATGAGGCATAGACCTGACTTGATAGACTTGAAAATAAGTGTTCAAGTAGCTGCAATAGTATCAATTTATGCTGGAAACCTTCAATAGAGTAACTATATGACACAGAGTCCGTGTTCAAAAACCTTATGTTGGCATTACATGAAAAGAGTATAGCTCATGTGACAACCAATAGAAATGGCAGCTGTAAGCAAAGTACAACCCAAGTTAATTATGTGCATATATTGAGTACCAAGTTACATAAGTCAACACACACTCATGATAAAATGCTCAAAAAAAATAAGGATAGATGGGAACTTCCTCAACTTGATAAAGAGCATCTATGAAAACGCTTATCGCTAACATTATACTTAGTGGTGAAAGACTGAATGTTTTCCCCACTAAAACTGGGAACAAGGTAAGGATTTCAACACTCGCCACTCTCATTCAACATAGTGTTGGGGAGTCTAGTCTGTAAAATAAGCAAGAAAAGGAAATCAAAAGCATACAGATTGCAAAGGAAGAGTGTGGGGACAGAGCCCCAGAGAGTAGTTTCCAGGCTCTTGGCTTCACGTGGAAAGCTGCTCACTCGGGTAGTAAATGGTCATCAACTGTGATTGGAAGGCCATCAGCGTGGCTCGTTGGCCGTCAGCTGTAACCAGTGAGCCATTGGCCACTAATATAACTGCCATGGCTATGCTAGCAGAAAATGGAGGCTAGCAAGAAGATGGTGGCGAGGCTGGCAAGAGCAGATTGCAGTTAGCACGGTGGAGGGCAGGTTGCAGATTGCAGAGAAGTGGACGGCAGGTGGCAGACAGTGTGGCTCCTGCTTCCTGTGTCTCCAACCCAGCCACCAGTGAGAGTATAGTGGTATGACTCCCCTATCTATGACTCTGTAGGTGTTCCTTTTTGGCCTCACCATGTCCTGCGTTCTTATGTGGGGAGAGGGACCAGAGACCCCGCCTAACGCCCCACATGACAAATGGCACACTGAGCAGGGTATGGTGCCGGCCAAAGCTCTCCGAAGAGCGGTGGAGCAGTTTGTGTGTATGAAAGTTCTATCTCAGGAAGACCAGGAGGAGCAGCTGCCTGAGAGCTGGACCCCCGTGGAGGGCTGGGAAGATGTGGATGGTTCTCCAACCAACATAGGCTGTAGAAAGCGAAGGTCGTTGCGGGCCCTGTGGGCTGGGAAGTTCTTGCTGAGGCAGCCTGGATAAAGGACTTGTAGTCCCAGAAGGAAACGCTTGCTGAGTTCTCTGTGGGAGATGAGGGTGAGGTCAAGGTCGTCCCTCACCCCCAGGACAGCCCTGGTGAATGACTATGGACTATGGGGAATGGGCTCCATCCCTAATTTAATGGACCGCTTGACTGTTTGCTTGGGAATGTACCACCATGTAGTGGAACTGGTGGATGTTTGCTTTTGTGTCTTGACTGGCCGCCATTGAGAATATGTAAGAACCTTGACTGTGAGTCACTGTTGTTCCAGCATGGTACCCTGAGAGGCCCGGAGAGAGTGGCAGTGCCCTGAGAGCCCTGGCTGAGCCCAGGAAGTCTGGCTATGCCCAGAAGGACTGATGGTGCCCTGAGAAACCCTGGCTGTGCCCAGAGAGCCTGGCTGTGTCCAGGATATTGCATTCATCTCCAGGCTCCTCGCACAGGGCCCCTCACGGAAGACGCTTGTCGCGTAGATTGTGAGGCGAGAGCCTGTAGGGGTGGAGTGTGGGGACAGAGCCCCAGAGAGCAGTTTCTAGGCTCTCAGCCTCACGTGGAAAGCTGCTCACTCGGGTAGTAAATGGCCATCAACTGTGATTGGAAGGCCATCAGCTGTGGCTATTTGGCCGTCAGCTGTAACCAGTGAGCCATTGGCCACTAATATAACTGCTGTGGCTAGGCTAGCAGAAAATGGGGGCTAGAAAGAAGATGGTGGCTGGCAAGCGTGGATTGCAGTTAGCACGGTGGAGTGCAGGTTGCAGATTGCAGAGAAGTAGACAGCAGGTTGCAGACAGTGTGACTCCTGCTTCCTGTGTCTCCAACCCAGCCGCCAGTGAGAGTATAGTGATATGACTCCCCTACCTATGGCTCCGTGGGTGTCCCTTTTTGGCATCACCATATCCTGCATTCTTATGCGGGGAGTGGGACCAGAGACCCCGCATGACACCCTGCATGACAAAGAGATAAAACTGTTCCTATTTTCAGATCACATGATTGTCTACATAGAAATGCCAAGGAATCTACATATAAACTACTAGAACTGAAAAGTGGCTTAAGCCAATAATGTTGTAAAGATTTTGTAGGGTATCCAATGGACACTTGTCTCATTAGGGAGACCACCTCAGGGATGATGTAAATGCCTGATCACTGCACTGTACACCTGAAGCTGAACAATAATGAATGTCAAATATATATATATATATATATACACACACACACACACACACACACACAAGAACTGGAGTACAGCATTAGGAATAGAGAGAGTGGGAACGTAATGGCTGTATGCAATGGCAGAGGGGTAGTAGATTGTGGGAAGGGTTTTATCACTTTGTAAGGGATATAAATGATACATGTCTAACTGTTACATTGTTTTTTATACCTGAAACTAATAAAAACAAATCATAGTCCCTACAAAAAAAAAAAAAGTGGATTAGGCAAGGTTACAAAATACAAGATAAACATACAAAACTCAATTGCATTTCTATATATTAGCAATGAAAACACAAATACCAAAATTTAAAAATACAACATAGGGGCCTCTTGTTTTGCACCAGCTCTCTCGCCCACGCGTTTTCTCTCCCTTTCCCGTTTCCCTCTCTTTCTCACCTCACAGGCCCGTTCTCTTCCCTGAGAACCTATCACTAATAAACCCTGCTTGCATATTAATCAGTTTGCTGACCTTTGATTCTTCACCGTGTCGGCAGGAAGAACCGAGACTCCCATAACATTTTCGTGCTGTGACTGGGTTTGCACCCTTTGTCTCTAGCCGTTTGCACTGCAATGGGGCATCAAAAGTCCATTACCACCAGTATCCCCTTGAGATGTATCCTTTCTAAGTGGTCACAATTTGATCCTTAAAGAAAAAAGCCAGCTAATCTTTTTTTGGTAACAGAGCTTGGCCCCAATACTAAATAGGGGAAGGGGAGGTTTGGTCCTTTAATGGGACCCTAAATTATAACACAATTCTACTACTCAACCTCTTTTGTAAACATCTTGGAAAATGGTCAGTTTCCTTATATACAAGCATTTTTCTGTTTGAGGGGCCGTAGAGATTTATGTAAAAAGTGTAACTTAGCCCTACCAAAGAGGTGCTTACTGATCCCCAAATGCTCACTGAACCACCCCCAGCCCCAGGGACCCCAGAGAAGGCCTTCCTCACCACCCCTGTACCCAGAGTCCCCAGGACAACTGCTGACCCCTTCTTCTCCTGCCCCTAAACCTGCTCTGACAACTAAGCTCTTGCCTCTGATAGAAACGGCAGGAGAATTAGGTCCCCAACTGATACACAGACCTATATCCCTCATTGAGCTCAGGGAAATTAAAGCTGACCTTGGGAGCTATTCGGGCAATCAGACAAATGTATAGATGCTTTCCAACACCCTACTTTAGCCTATGAAACTACCTGGACAGATGTGATGATAGTTCTGGGACAGACTGTGTCAGACATTGAACAGAAAATGGTAATTAAGGAGGCCAGAAAATTTGCTAACAATTTACATCTATCTGACAACAAATACCCCACAGGAGAAACAGTGGTCCCACCATGGACCCTTAATGGGATTACAAAAGCAATTCCCCAAAGTAGGAATGAAAGCATTTCTTACTCTGTGTTAAGGTGGGACTCAAGGCGGGCCATCAAAAGAACACAAATTTTTCTAAGGTGTCTGCCATCAGCCAGGGCCTGGACAAAAATCCTATTACCTTCTTGGAAAGGCTGAGGGAAGCACTCGATAAACATATTAAACTAAATCTAGAGTCTTACAAGGGACAAGTAACATTAAAGGACAAATTTCTAACCCAATCTGCTTCTGACATTAGGAGAAAGTAACAAGAGCTTCTCCAGAGACCTGGGGCTTCCGTGGATGACATGCTGGCCACAGCCAGTGTGGTCTTTCACAACCGCGGCCAGGAGATGGAGGCCAGGGCTCAGGAGAAGGAGGAATGGGAGGAGGGCGGCACGCCCACGTTTCAGCTGTACTTGCGGGACATTCAGTCACATCCTGCAGGCCCTGCACGACTTGCTCCAAAAGACACTAAGTGCCACGTGTGCCGAGAGCCAGGGCATTGGCAAAGGAGTGTCCTAATCATAGGCCTCCTCAACCGGCCTGCTGCAAATGCAGGAGTGCAGGCCACTGGGCAGCCCTTTGTCCCTCGTGCCAGAGGCTGCGATTGCCTTGCTGATGGTAACTCAGGACTGAAGCTGCCCTCCGCATCGGCCCTACTACAAGAGGTCACCGTTACTGGACTGGAGCCTGGGGTACACCTGGATGTGACAGGTAGGACAATAACCTTTTTACTGGATACTGGGGCCACCTACGCTGTCCTTATTGCCTTCTCCGGGCCCCTTTCCTCCCAAACGTGCACTGTCCTGGGTGTGGTGGGAAAGCCAATCACTAAGAACTTCTCTCCTCCTTTAGGCTGTCTCTGGGACTATTACCGGACAGGGGGTCCTTCTTGGCACGGTGCCCGGGCTTGGTTCCCACATTGGGGGTTGAACCCAGTGGAGTCCAGGCTAGGGTCCCACACCGGCTTTGGGGAGGAAAATGGAATCCTACCCACCACGTTCCCGGGGTTGGGCCTCCTCAGCGTGCTGTCCACGTTCTTGGCATCTCAGCAAAGAATTGAACAAGACACAGAGGTAAAGTGGTGAAAGAGAAGCTTATTAGAAGAGATAGTACACTCCAAAGAATTAGGAGCTGGCTGAGCACAAGAAAAGTGGCTCAAGGCCGTTATTAGAAGAAAGAGCACACTCCAAAGGGTTTGGAGTGAGCCGAGCAAAAGAAGCTGCTCAAAAGGCTCGAAGGCTCATTTGTAGAAGAAAAAGTACAGTCCAGAGTGTTTGGGGCAGGACCCTGAGCAAAAACAAGGATCAAAAGATTCAGGTGGTTGCTTGTGGGAGCCTGGGGGTTTTATCTTTTTTTTCTGGGATGGGCTGTTCCTCTCCAAGTGGGACCGCTTGATTGACACCTGTGATAGATAAGGGACCATTACCTCACCCTCTTAGACTGCGCCTGTCCCTTCCCAGACTTCAGTCTGTTATAATGATATTAATGAACGTCTGGGCCTATGTATGATAATATAATGGTTGTATAACGAGGCTATGGTGAGATGGAGGTCATTCTACTGGGCAGGACCAGCCTAATTTATGGTCTTTTTAGGGCAGATTAAGGAAGAATTTGGGAGGTCTCCAGGCGGTGCTCCCCGTAGATTGTGTTGGACGTGCAGGAATGCAGAGACCCCATTACCTGTCTCTAACTGCCTGCCTTGTTTTCCCTGAGAGACGTGATCCCCATGAATCTGTGTGGGGAGTTGAGGGACGGGAGGTCTATTCTGTATCTGCTTCAAGCTGAGAAGGGGGTAGTGCTGTCCCTACCTAATGGGGAGTCACAGAACTCTCACCCTATCTGTTCTTAAGTATTAAAAAGGGGGGGTCTCTTCTTCCTTGGTTGGGGTGTACTAGAAGCCTCCCTGGGATATAATTTGTATCCCAACGGCCCCTAGATGAGGAGAGACAGATATTAATTAATAAATCAAAAGCGCTGGCTCCAGGGATGGGACTCAAAGCCCAGGTTTAGGTCTGGACTGGCCTGGAGGAGTGTTAATACCCATTCCGTCTCTGGGATGGCATTCATTTATCCAAGAGTTAGGTCTGGAATGGTCTGGGGGAATGTTGGGCTGCAATGATTATAGCTCACAGGCTTTTAAGTAGTTATTAGGCAGGGGTGAGACACATTCTGTGACTTAGGCCAGGAGCAATCCTTAGTTTAGGATTTAGAAACTGATTAGAAGAGTGATTAAGACCAGGGGCTAAGGAGCTAAGAAACGGGAAAAGGGACACTTAAAATTTCTATACTGAGGGGACTTAAAACTCCTATAGTGAGGGAGCGCTCCCATATCAAGACGGATATTATTTCATTCATTCCTTTCTTGTAGTCCCTGAAGGCCCAACTCCTCTCCTTGGGAGGGACCTTCTCCAATTATTAGGAATCAAAATAGTTTAGTCATAGGAGAAACTCCTGCCCTAAGACCGCCCCTCCAAATGTTAGTTACGCAAACTGAAGCCCCTCTGAGTACTCTCACCCCTACATGGAGGAGTCAAAGTGACCCCGTGTCTGAGACACTGGGATTCCTGGCCGGGCTAAGAACCCCAGTCCTCATTAGTCTTAGGGATCCCTCACAGTTTCCCCCCCAGAAGCAGTACCCTCTAAGGCCCGAGGCAAGGGCTGGGCTTCAGCCTATAATTTCTAAGTTTCTTACTCAGGGGCTACTTAAACCCATCAGTTCCCCTTGTAACACTCCTGTATTAGCGGACAGGAAAAAGGACAACTCCTATAGACTAGGAATCCACCACCGCCCATCACAGAAAATGGCTGAGTCATTAACTAAACAGTGGAAATGCCTGAGGCGCTCCAAGAATAAGAGTCATTAGCTGGAATCCAGACAGAGCCCTGGGCAGAAGTTGCTCTGGGTCATCTTGGTTCTCAGCAAAGAAAACGTGAGCCCATCATCAGAGACAGGTGGCAGCTGGAGGAGACGATAGCAGTTCTCTTCCAAGACACCATGACATAGCCTATATGAAGTGAATTTAAAAACAAACACAACGTAAACACAGAGACTGAGGCTAAGGGCCAGATGAACACCTGTCACAGTGTCACCATGACGTGCCAGCCCTGGGACTCCGTGGTTTTGGGGACTTGGCTCAGGGATGTCTGAAATCCTACAAGCTGGTGGTACGACAGCCTGCAGAAAACAAGTATGAATTACGATACAAAGGGAGAATGTAGACAAAAGACACAAGAGTGATCAACTCAGAGCAGAATATTTACTTACTAAGCACAGAAAAGGTTTGTATCATTTAACTCCCACCTGCCATTTTCCTGTCTCCTACCTGCCACTTACCCCAGCACAGCAAGCAAATGCTTTCTAAAAGATGTTCAGGTTTCATATTTTCTTTGAAAAATTATGATAATATTCCACTCCTTTTATTAACCTACCCATCCTCTTCATCAAGAAAATTAACAGAAAAAATAATCAAATTCCCATTGAGAGAAAGTAAGTAACTAGGAAAAAGGACCACTCCCTCCACGAGGAGGCAAGGGTGGGAAGAGACATTTCCCGTCATCCCTGGAAAGGGGAAGTTGGTCGGGGCAGGAACCATAGGCCTGGGATATTGAGGGTGTGAGTGAGCAGGAGAGTGGACCCTTCTCCCTACATCCTCCTACGAGCTACACAGGGAGGACAGACCCCTCAGTGGAGCAGCTGGAGTAAGAGAAGTCAGGGGTCCACAGACAGACCAAGTGGGAGCAGGAACAGCTCGTGTTCACTGTCCACACACGCAGCTCTGCAGCCATAGAAGTAAATGGTAACAGACTCGGGTCAACCGCTAATCACGTAAACATGCTGAGCGTCCTGACAGCCTGTCTCACACCCCACATTCAAAACATCACAACCTCCCTGTAGCTCAGTCCTAGGCCCCTGTGACTCAACTTCTTGTCTTGTCGGGACCTTGAGGACAGGACCTCAGGAAGCCCTGAGAACATGAGGGTCCTGGGCGCTGGACAAGAGCCTGGTTAGAGACGGGCAGTAAAGAAGAGCTGAGCAGAGGACCCAGCAGAGGGGGTGCTGAAGGCAGACTCATGTGGGGTACAGCTTTCGGCTCTGCTCCTTTTTCCTAAAGGTTATTGAGATCCGCTTCCTCCTGCTCTGTCCTGTACGTACTTACAATTTGACATTGGACCCCTCCGTCCACGTACAAGGACACAGCATCCCAGGGAGGCCCTAGTGGTGCATTGAAGCGTCAGGACAGCTGGGTATCATCCTGTTCTAGGCAGAGCCAGTGAGTTCAGCTTCATTGTTTTGCATCCTTAGTTAAATGTACTCTTATGTATTTTATTCATTTTGATGCTGTCGTTTCAAGCTTGGGTGGTCAGAATTAACGCTGGGTATTATCAGGTGTAGGTCATTACTTGAAGCCTCTTCTCCGAGGAACAGAACACCTCACAGGATGTGTCACTGTTGTAGGTGGTGAGTACACTTTTCAGTCCAGGGTGGGGAGCAATGGAGAAGGTGGTCAGATACAAGCTTTAAAGTCCATTCAGGTTGTGACTTACACACTGTGAGTCTGGAAAAGGATGTAATCTTGAGAACCCGTGTGCCGTCATCTGCACAGACTAAGGAGTAAAGTGACGTTGCGTGTAACATGGCCGTGTCGAGGACGCTGTGAGCACTGGGCACAGGTCAGGTGTCTGAGGTGACGACATGGCTAACAGGCCCTGCACAGGCTGTGCTCACTGCTGTGTAAGAGGCCGGATTCTGGTCTGCGCAGGGGAGTCATCGGACATTTTGCAACCAACTGAGATTCACTTGGTGGAATGGAAACAAAATCCCACCACTAGTTGCTCTTCCCTCCATTTTATCAAATTTCATTTGTGCTCTTTTATTATGATTCTTTTGTCCTTCGTGTTTTTCTTCTCTTTTCTTTTTTTAAAGATTTTATTGGGGAAGGGGAACAGGGCTTTATTGGGGAACAGTGTGTACTTCCAGGCCTTATTTTCCAAGTCAAGTTGTTGTCCTTTCAGTTTTAGTTGTGGAGGGCACAGCTCAGTTCCAGGTCCAGTTGCTGTTGCTAGTTGCAGGGGGCAGAGCCCACCATCCCTTGAGGGACTCGAGGAGTTGAACTGGCAACCTTGTGGTTGAGAGCCCACTGGCCCATGTGGGAATCGAACTGGCAGCCTTTGGAGTTAGGAGCATGGAGCTCCAACCACCTGAGCCACCAGGCCGGCCCTTTTTTTCTTTTCTTTATTCCCATCCTCTTTCCCCCTCTCCTCTGGCAACCATCAGCTTGTTCTTTATATTTTTGGATCTATTTCTGTTGTTTTGTTAGATTCCATACATAAGTAAAATCATACTGTATTTGTATTTCTCTGTCTGACTCATTTCACTTGGCATAATGTCCTCTAGGTCCATCCATGTTGTCATAAATGGCAAGATATATATCACATCTTCTCTAGCCATTCATCTACTGATCCATTCATCTACATTCATATATTTACATTGCTTCCATAGCTTAGCTATTACTAATAATGCAACAATGAACATAGGAGTGCATATAACTTTTCAATTTGGTTTTCTTTGAATAAGTACCCAAAATTGGAATCACGGGATCACATGATAACTCTATTTTTAATTTGAGGAACTTCCATATTATTTTCCATAGTGGTTGCACCAATTTGCAATCCCACCAACAGTGCATGAGAGTTCCTTTTCTCCACATCCTCACCAGCACTTGTTTGTTGAGTTATTGATGATGGTCATTCTGACAGGTCTCAGCTGATAGCTCATTGTGGTTGTATTTGCATTTCTTTGATGATTAGTGACATTGAGCATCTTTTCATATGTCTATTGGTCATCTCTATGTCCTCTTTGGTGTAATGTCTGTTCAGATCCTCTGCCCATTTTAGAATTGGATTGTTTGATTTTTTTTTTTATGTCAAGTTATATGTGTTTATTATATATTTTGTATACTAACCCCCATCTGATTTATCATTTCTGAATATCTTCTCCTATTCAGTGGTTATCTTTTCATTTTGTTGATGGTTTAGTAGGTTTACCTTAAGACAGTGAATATGATCAGGAAACAATTAGGGGAAGGGAAAACGCTGGCACAGACAGTCACCTTCCTGGAGGTCCGTTCTGCAGGAGCAGATCTTCCCCTGATTAATATAAACCCTGGCTGTGTGGACACCCAGGATCCCAGGCTGGAAAACAGCCCCTGATCTTCCATCAGTGTCTGAGCACTTTCTCCATTTCCCCGCCCAGTCACACATCTCTTAGGGACCATCTACACTCACCTGCCTGCCTACACATTCATTTTTCCTGAGGACCTTGTTTGTTGACATTTTATAAGAAATGTGAAAAGAAGGACACATTTTTGTAAGGGTGACCCTGATGACAAGAGGATCTGAATTCCAGAAGCCCTGGTCCCTCAGATGGTCTTTCAGGGAAATTTGCAACCTCGCTGCCTCGAACCTCATGGAGAAGCAGAGGAAATGTGGGCTGAGACCAAGCCTGTGAAGCCCTGAGGTGACCACAGAGGCTGGTGCTCCCTTGTGACACAGGTCACTCCGGATTCGGGGCTCCTGGGCACTGGACACACTGATTCGCCAAGTCCCCAGCCTCCCGCCTCTGCCTCCTCCCCACAGTTTCTCAGTGTCCCGGCTGCCGAGCTTCTAGTCCCCAGGAGTCATCTCTCCCACCTTTAACCTCTCCTCTGGGTGACAAATGATCACAAGACCAACCAGTGGCCTCTCTCCAGGTTATTTGTCATCCTGGCTCCCTCCCATGATTTGTCACCTGCCTGGGTCACCATCCCTGGCCCCAGAAGTAACAAGGACAGATGCTACGGCCAATGAACCATGTGGGATGAGACCTGACAGACTGGGGAACCCCGTATCCACCCCTCCATGCCCGGTATCTTCTCACACATCCCAGTTACAAGGGTTAGAGCAGCAGGAGCTTCACACCAGCCACGGTCCCCGCAGTGATTAGGAAGTGCTAGAACGTGGGTCAGAGAAGAGAATGGCAAGAGCCTGACCCGGCCACAGGGACCCAGAACAGCACCTGCTACACTGGCTCTGAGAAGGGGCTTCCAGCCCTCGCCTCCCTTCCTACCTCATCTCAGGATCAGGGGCCTGGGCAGCCCTTATGCTGCACGTGGCACGTGAGTCTCTGCTCCCCTCCAGGAGGCTCCACGATAGCTGCCCACCTGTGGAGAGTCCTGTCTGCTGCAGACCTGGTGGCCACAAGCTGTGTCCCGAGTCTGGGGCTCTTCAACTTGCAGCAGTTCAGAGTGATCTCTGCTGGGTAAAATGCCGGGGCCGCTTCCCATCAGGCCTTGGGTGACAGGTCACATATGCTGACATGATACTTGAGAGGGTCAGAAGAGTCAGAAGGGATTTGGGAGATAAGTGTCTCCTATCACAGTCCCTTCAACACAGACACATTCAACTAGAGAATGGACAGACTTGCTGGGTTTGAGGGAAGATAATGAGGAAAGTCAGCCAGAGCCACAGCCTGAGGGTGGGAAGAGGAGATTCTATTTCAAACTGGATTCTAGGATGACCCAGCTTCCATTATTTCATTCCCTCTTTTTATCTCTAAAGATGTCTTCCCTGTTCTTAAACCTATGCATTTGGTCTCAATTTTAGTGATTTTTTTCAATTTTAAAATTTCTCTGGGTTCTGTTATATACTGAGTTGTGTTCCACCCAAACAGTATATTGCAATCTTAACCCCCTGTATCTTAGAGGGTGACCTTATTTAGAAATTGGACCTTTGCAGATTTAACCAGTTAAGATGGGGTCATTAGGGTGGTGACCCCAATATGAGCGGTGTCCTTACAAAAACAGGAAATTTGGACACAGAGACAGACTTGCACAGAGGGAAGTTTATGTGACAAAACAGGGAAAATAGCATATGAAGATGGAGGCAGAGATTGGACTGGCAAAGGTCAGCTGCAAACCAAGGAATGCCGACCACTGCCAGCAGCCACCAGAGGCAGGAAGGAGGCAGGAAGGATTCTAGGCAGAATCTCTGAGGGGGCGTGGCCTTCCAACACCTTCATTTCAGGCCTCTAGTCTCCAGAACTGTGATCCAATACATTTCTGTTGTTTCAAGCCATCTAGCTCATGGTTCTTTGTTACAGTAGCCCTAGCAAACTAATACAAGTCCCTTTTAAAGTGTTCTATGTCACCTTTTAGAATTTCCAGTTCCCAAGTCAAATTATTATGTGTCTGTATCTGAACATGGAAAGCACATTTGTTTTACTGCATGTGTAGAATTCACAAATTCTAAAGTTTGTGCAGTTCTGCCTCAGTTGAAACTTGTTACCCCCGATTCTGGCTCATGTTGTCTTGGTTGGCTTTGCTTGTATGCTGGACCATTTTAAAAACTACTGTGTAAGCCTTTCCTGCTCCCCTGCCATCTTGGTTGGGGGCTGTCCCGTACCTAAGGCAGGAAGATGGTGGCTGCAAAGAAGACAAAAAAGTCTCTAGAGTCGATCAACTCCAGGCTCCAACTTGTTATGAAAAGTGGAAAGTACATGCCAGGGTACAAGCAGACTCTGAAAATGATCAGAAAAGGCAAAGCAAAACTGGTCATTGAAGAAAACACAAATAAATGAAATGATAAACTGTGCTCAGGGACAGGAAAGATCAATATCATTAAAATGTCAATCCTGCCCAAAGCCACCTACAGATTCAATGCAATCCCTACCAAAATACTGATGGCATTTTTCACAGAACTAGAGCAAATAATACTAAAATTTATATGTAACCACAAAAGACTCCAGATAGCCATAGTGATATTAAGAGAGAAAAACAAAGGTGGAAGTATTACGCTCCATGATTTCAAACTATACCAGAAAGCTGTCATAATCAGAAGAGTATGATACTGGCACAAAAACAGGCACATATATCAATGGAACAGAATAGAGATCCCAGAAACTAACCCACATTTAAATGTTTGATTAATCTATAACAAAGATGGCAAGATTATACAGAGGGGAAAACACAGTCTCTTCAATAAATGTTGGAAAAACTGAAAAGGCACGTGAAAAAGAATGAAACTGGACCGCTTTCTTACACCATGTACAAAAATAAATTCAATGTGGACTAAAGATTTGAATGTAAGAGCTGAAACTATAAAACTAGAAGAAGACAGAGGCAGTAAACACAATGACATCACACTTAGCAATATTGTTTTGGATGTGTTTTCAGGACGAAGGCAATAAAGTGAAAATAAACAAATGGGACTATATCAGACTAAAAAGCTTTTGCACCACAAAGAAAACCGTCAACAAAATGAAAAGGCAACTTATTGAATGGGTGTTGCCACGCAGCAGCCTACCCGTCTGTCTCCTCCTACCTGCCTCTAAAAAAAAAGGACAGTTTGTGAGACGGATCCTTTCAGGGACTTTGCTTCACCTTTGTGCTTGCACCTTATATCTCCCTGTTTGGCCCCAAAATGATGGCTGGCTAGCCAATGACAGGAAAGCTTCCCGGGGGGAGGGGGGACAACTCAAGTCAGACACAGCTGCGTGGGGGCCAACAGGAGAACCCACGGGGTTCATAGAGGTGGGCACAGCCCCCCACATTCCCCCGCTAAGGAAAGCCTCTGCCTCTGTGGCTCCATTCCTTCCCACACCCTGCAAGGGAAGAGATTCAATGATGAGCTCTCCATCTATTCCCATGCATAAAGGTTTTGTCCCGTGGGGAAGTACATACATCCTGAGACTTACGGTTCTGCTGCCTGCAGGCAAGTGTGATTGGCTTGAATCAGTTTCCTATTGTGATGTATGGGATTCACAGACCTTGAGATTGACAAGATTTACTTCTTTTACTTCCACACCTAACTAATAAAAACGATGTGTTGGCCCGATTTGGGGCTCAGTCCTTAAGGCTGGAGTCCTTTGGCCCTGCTTGCACTCTATTCTTGGCTGCTGTCTTTCTTAACCCTGCAACGCCCTCCTTGCTCCCCACAACTCTTGTCGCGCGGGACGCGACAAATGGGAGAAGACATTTGGAAATAATATATCCAATAAGGGGTTAATATTCAAAATACATAAGGATCTCATACAACTGAACAACAAAAAACAAAGCAAAAAATCTAATGCAATGAAATGAACAGACAACCTGACATTTTTCCGAAGAAGACATAGAGATGGCCAACAGACATGTGAATAGATGCTCAACATCACTAATCATCGGGGAGTTGCACAGAAACCACAATGAGCTATCACGTCATGCCTCTCAGGTTGGCCTTTATCAGAAAGAAAACAATAACAAGTATTGGCAATGATGTGAAGAAAAGGAGCCCTTGTGCACTGCTGGTGGGACTGCAAATGGGTGCAGCCACTATGGGAAACAGTATGGAGTTTTCTCAAAAAAATTAAGAATAAAATTACCATATAAACGAGAAATTCCACTTTTGGGTATTTATTCAGAGAAACAAAAAGCATTAATTCAAAAAGATATATGTTCATTGCAGCATTATTTACAATATTCGAGATATAGGAGCAACCTATGTACCCACTGGTAAATGAGTGGGTAAAGATGTGGTATACATATATCTATATATATACACTCGTACATATACATATACATATATACAATGGAATATTACTAAGTCATAAAAAAGAATGAAATCTTACTGTTGCGACAACATGGATGGACCTAGAGAGTATTATGCTATTACATAAGTCAGACAGAGAAAGAAAAATACTGTATGATTTTACTTCTGTATGTGGAATTCTAAAACACAAAAGAAACAAACAAAACAAAACAGAAACAGACTCATAGATAAAGAGAAAAAAACTAATGGCTGCCAGAGGAGAGGGGCAGGGGGTAGGCAAAAACGGTGAGGGGGATTTAGAAGAACAAATTGCCAGTTATATAATAGGTCATGGGGATGTAAAGTACAGCATAGGAAATATAGTCAATAATATCATAACAACTCTGTGTGGTGACAGATGGGTACTAGACTCACCATGGTCATCACTTCATAAGGTATGTAAATGCCAAACCGCTGTGTTGTACACCTGGAACTTATGGAATATTCTATGTCAACTATAACTTTAAAATACATTTTGAAAAAGATAAATGAACAATGTTTCTATAATTTTTGCCGAATCACTTGAAAGTTACCTGCAAGCATCACGACCCCAATCCCTAAACACTTCAGCATTCATCTCTTTAAAAAAGACACATTTCTTCTTATCCATAATATTATAACAATGGGGAAAATAACTACAAGTCTCAAATATATTCAAATTTCAAGATCATATAAAATTATCTTAATTATCCTTCAAAAAATAAATTTCTATCAGCTTTTGAAAAAAAACATCTCTTATTTAGTAACACTTTTTAAATGTCTACATAATCTTCCAGTGTGGTTATGCACATGGGACTATTGAGACAAGGGCCACAGCTCACTTAGGCATCTGTCCCCTCAGCCGGGCAGAAGAGGGGCCCCTGTGCAGGGTCACACCTAGTCCCCCAGAAATCTCTCTTGAAGCAGGTGTCAGGTGGACCTGAGAGTTGGTCTCAGTGCACTCCTGCCCCACAAGGGTCCACAGTGAACCCATGGAAGTCCTTTAATGCCTCTTCTCCCCGAGGTATTGCTCCCCATCACCAGGAAGTCAAGAAAGGCTCCACACATTGGAACTAAGACGCAAGCACCGCAAACCTTCTCATCTGCACCAACAGAGCCCGTGAGAGCCCAACCCCTGCTCCTGCCCTCCTGCGTCTCTCACACTAACCCCCACCATCTGCCTGACGCCACCAGGACTTGTCTCATTATGTCCTTTCCCTGTTTGTCTCAGTCACACCTGGTCCCCCCAACTTCCTGCACACTCATCTCCACAGCTCTGCAGACCCCTATTCCTTCTCCTCTCACACCCCCTCCCCAACCCCTGAGACCTTCCCACTGAGCCCCTGAGCTCTCAGCCCAGCATCAGCCAAATCCCCAGAGTCCTCTGTCAGGAGGTTCCTTCACCTCGCAGCTCTGACAGAAGCCTGGGCCTCCCCAAGGACACGGCTCCCCATAAAGTTCTCCCCCATGGTGGTGCACCTCTCCTTCCATAGGTACCTCATACCCCATGTTCCTCTCTTCCCTAAACATTTTCTTACGTGAACCTTCTGTACTCAGATTACGGCCCCCACTCCCCTCACTGTAACTATTCCCTGTGAACCCCAGGTCACTCCCCCATTTTTGACTCTTTTAGCTCCTGGCCCACGTCACCCTCCCCAGCAGAGTTATCTCCTTGGTCCTCATTGATTTCCACATAAGAAGAGGTGGGAGGCTGAAGAGTGGTCCCCAAAGATGTCCAGCCCTCATCCTTGGAAACTGTGAATTGCTTCAGTGGCCATAGGGACTTGGGTGATATAATTCAGGGTAAGGACCTTAAAATAGAGAGATGACCCTGGATTATGCAGATGGGCCCAATCACATCACACAATCCCTTAAAAGCAGAGAAGTTTCTCGATGGAGTCAGAGAGGCTGCAGCAGAGATGCGGCTGAGGAGAAGTCAGAGAGGTTCCAAGTGGGGGAAGGACTGGCTGCTGTAGGGACTTTGTTCCAGGTCCTCTAGGAGCTCAGGGTGGCCCCAGCTGGCAGCCTGCAAGGAAATGGGGGCCTCAGTCCTACGTCTGCAAGAAACAATTCAGACACCAAATTTGTGAGCTTGGCAGTGGATTCTCCCAGCGCCCTCAGTAAGGAACAGAGACCTGCCAACACCTTGATCTTAGCCCAGTGAGAGCATGTGGGACTTGGACCCACACCCTGTGAGGTAATCAGTGGGTGCTGTCTAAAGCAGTAGGACCCCACCCAGCAGAGGGGATGCTCCCAGTCCCTGGCTTCTCACTTCCCTGAGCTCCTCTCCTCCGTGACCTTCTGCTCTGTTCTCCCTGGGCCCCATGCCCTTGTCATCCCCTAGACCTTGTCACTGCCGACAGCCCAGCCCTTCCACAGTCTCCATTCCACGCTCCCCACTCTCTGCCACCATCTGTCCTGCTCATCCCCTTGCAGGGTGGCCTAAGCCCTGGAAACACTGATATGATGATTTTATCATATGTTTTAATGTAACACCAGCAAACCATTCATCACAAATGTGCCTGTTTATGGTATTGGCAGAAGAACAGAGACACAGACCAATGGAATAGAATTGAGAACCCGGAAATAAAAACACATATATATGGGCAGATTGTTTTCGACAAAGGAGCCAAAAGCATTCAATGGAGAAAAGACAGCCTCTTCAATAAATGGTGCTGGGAAAATTGGAAAGCCACGTGCAAAAGAATGAAACTAGAGTGCTATCTGTCACCATGTACCAAAATAAACTCAAAATGGATCAAAGACCTCAATATAAAACCTAAAACAATAAACTGCATAGAAGAAAACATAGGTACTAAACTTATGGAACTTGGGTTCAGAGAGGATTTTATTAATTTAACCTAAAGGGCAAGAGAAGTAAAAGCAAAAGTCAATGAGTAGGCCTATATCAAACTACTTTGCTTCTGTACAGTAAAAGAAACCATCAACAAAACAAAGAGGCAGCCAACTGAATAGAGAAAATACTTGCAAACAAAGCTGCTGATAAGCGGCTAATGTCCAAAATATAAAATACAACTCAACAAGAACAAAAACAATCTAATTAAAAAATGGCCAGAGGACCTGAACTGACACTTCTCCCAAGACGACATAAAAATGGCCAACAGATATATGAAAAAATGCTCAACTTCACTAGCTATTATGGAAATGGAAATCAAAATCACAATGCGATATCACCTCCCAACAGTTAGAATGGCTATCATCAACAAGACAAATAGTAACAAGTGTTGGAGAGGCTGTGGAGAAAAAGGAACCCTCATACACTGTTGGTGGGAATGCAGACTGGTGCGGCCACTATGGAAAATAGTATGGAGGTTCCTCAAAAAATTAAGAATAGAATTAACATATGACCCAGCAAGTCCTCTTCTAAATATCTACCCAAAAAATCTGAAAACATTTATCCGTAGAGATGTATGTACCCCTATGTTCACTGAACATTATTCACTGTGGCCAAGACATGAAAACAACCAGTGTCCTCCGATAGATGATTGGATAAAGAAGATGTGGTATATATACAACAGAATACTACTCAGTCATAAGAAAAGATGAAATACTGCCATTTGTGACAACGAGGATGGATCTTGAGATTGTCATGCTAAGCAAAATAAGTCAAACAGAAAAAGTCGAGAACTATATGATTTCACTCATGTGACATATGAAACTGAAAGCAACAAATGAACAAGACAAGTAAACAAACAAAAACTCATGGATACAGACAACAGTTTAGTGGTTACCAGAGGGTAAAGGAGGAGTGGGGATGGTAGAAGGGGGGAAAGGGGGTCAAACATGAAAGGAGAACTGATTCTGTGTGGTGAAAACACAATACAATATATAGATGATATATTATAGGATTGTAAACTTGAAACCTATATAATTATACCAACCAATGTCACCCCAATAAATTTAATGAAAAAAATTTAAAAACCCACAAATGTGCCTATTTCCCAGGCTTGGAATCCACCCGGTAGCACATCAACTCCAACAACCCTTAAGCCCACTGGGGTCCCACTTTGTTGATCCTGCCATCTTTTCACCGTTGCTCACCCCTCAATGTCCTCTCCTCCCTCCTCACTCATTTGAAATTCCATGATAAGTAATTTCAATCCCTCCCTTGTCTCTCACTTGCTTTGTCACCCTTGCATGGAAAGACAACACAGCTGGTGAATTTGACCTCTGTCCACCCTGCACCTGCCCCCGTGCAGCTGCAGGAGGCTGGAGAACAACTCACAGCCACGCTGACCACTGTCACCTCAGTGTCATGACCCAAACCACAGGGGAGCCCACACGGCTCCCAGCCATCACCCTGTCCTTGCACGTTCACTCGGTCTGCTCCCATCCTGGCTGCCCTTACACACCTCTCTGCTCACCATCCAGCCCCCTTCCCATTCTCATTACTGCTCATGGCCTTGTTTCCTACCTCACTGAGAACGCTGAGCTCATTAGAAGGCACCTTTACAGATTTCCACCACCGTCCACTTGCAGACCTTTGTCACAGGTTCACTGTCCCTGCTGCCGGCCAGAGCCAGTCCCCCTGCTGGTGCCCTAGACCTTGTCCCTTCTCGTCTCCTTAAAGTGTTGCTCTAGCGATTCTTCCCTTTTTCTCGTCTGTCATCTCCCCTCCACTAGTCACTGTGGCAGTCACGAGAGTGCACGTCCCAGGCCCTCAGCGAGAGGGAGGATCATTGACTGATGTCCTCAGTGCTGTGCTCTCAGATCTGTTGCCCATTTGCTCTGAGTCTGTGCTTCCCACAGGCTCCTCCCCATCAGAGACTGAGAACAGCAGGAAACTAGGGCAGGACCCTGGCTCCTCTGAAGGCTGGCTGAGGCTCCTGGGGCCCTGACACCTCACTGACGTGTCCTTACTCTGCCCTGGCTCTAGGATGCCTCAGCCCATGTTTCTCCTCGCTCCTTCACTTGCATTCAGATGCGATGGCTCCCCCAGCTCCTCAGGGACCCTCACTAACACAAGTGGTGTCAGGAGTGGTCCAAGATACAGGCAAAAGTGGGATTTGGGACTAGCACACCCACTGCCTGCAGACCAAGAGGGGGCTGTCTAGATCGGTAGGTGGGGCACTGGGTGGGAGCTGAACTGCTAGATGTCACTTCTGGTGACCTGAGAAAATGTCCTGGTTTGGGGGGATGCTCTGGCAAGTGTGAGGACAGAAGCCCTTGAAAAATGCTTGGCGGGGGGCGGGGGGCCTACAGAGACAGTGGAGGTGGCTGATTACTGCACGTTGTGTGGATACCCCAGCCCTAGAGAAGGATCATGGGAATCTGAGGAGTTAACACCGTCACAGGCTGGTGTGAGAGCCTTGGCAGTGGCTCACAGACAGGCATTTATCTCACGTACCAGACGGCAGGTGGAGATGGGTGGCAGCTGAAGATGTACCTGTGAGGGTCGCAGAACCCTACAGAGATGGTTGGACACTCAGCCAAGACAGACGTGTTACGTGAAAATCAGGGCCCTGATGGGAGGGATGCTTTCTGGACCCACTGGGCATACAGAGGGGCTTCCCCTTCTCTAGTAACTGTTAGCCCTCCCACTGTGCTGGGGGATGCTGCAGAAGCACCCATGATGCAATGGGGAACTCGGCAAGAACCAGCCAGCACGTATCTGTAGCAGCCCATGGAGCACCTCTGGGGTGGGATTTTAGGGTTTTGATCAAGTAGCCAGAACGTCAGGCTGGATAAAGACAAATTCATTGGCCTAAACGTACTTTCTCAGCCCATGGGTTTATCAGGGACCCAGGATGTGGGGCAGACTTACTGTTGCTGGCTCTTCATAGCCTGGAAACAGTGATGTCCAACTCTCAGCGAGGTAGACGTGACTGAGTCGCCCGGGCAGATGGCAGAGGATGGACAAACAGGCTGAAGGGATGGGGGTTTCCTTGTGTGAGGCCAGAGACCCAGCAGCGGATCGTGTTCCACAGGAGAACCCAGAGGGCACACCTGTCACAAAAGCCATCAGGAGAGGGCCCTGCATCACTAAGATTGGGGACATTGTGTCCTCTGCAGGCTGGGATGACAGTGAAAGGAGATCCCAGAGTCAGCTCATTAGTTTCATGGGGAGGGTATGGTCCTGAAGAGACAGAGGCCAAATGGTGGCAGTTACCCAGCAACAGCCAGAGGCCACAGTGACCATAACAACCCCAGAGCAGCAACGGGGAGGGAGCCTGACCCGCGGGAGTGGTGACGGAGGCTGATGGAGTGGTGTCCCTGGGTCGGAACAGGGGTGTCTCAGTCCTCATCGGCTGCTGTAACACGTACCATAACCTGGGTGACTTATAAACAACAGAAACTTACTTCTCACAGGTCTCGCATCAAGGTCAGGTGCTGGCAGGTTCCGTGTGTGGTGAGAGCGGCTTTCTCGGAAGGCGCCTCCTAGCGGCGTCCTCACGTGGTGGGGGAGCGAGGGGTCTCTCAGGCCTCTTTTATAGGAGCACTAACCCCATTCCTGAGGGCCACACCTTCCCAAAGGCCCCACCTCCTAATATTACCACCTTGGGGGGAGGATTCCAACATGTGAATTATGGGGGGGACACAAACATTCAGACCATAGCAGATGGGTGGTCAACAAGTGAGCTGCTTAGTATCTATAATAAAAAAGCAAGACTGAGGAGCAGTAAACTGAGGGGTTTGGCCCAATAAAGTGTCATGATCCCTTGCTCAGTACCCAGACCTGAGCCAATTTTCAGATTCAGAGCCCACTGACTGAAGAGGTGTCCAAACCCCCAGGAGGAAGGACCCTGGAACACCGTGGTAAGTAAGGAGGGGACAGTCCCCTCATCCATCTGCAAAGGCACCTCAGCCATTTACTCAGGTGGCTGGACACTGGGGACAGAGAAACGACCAGACTGTGGAGCAGTATTGCACACAGGGTGTGTGTTGCCATCTGTACCCGGATTCCCACAGCATCACCACGTCCCCTATGACAGTGGGGCCTACAGGTGCCAGGTCACAGGTGGAGTCCTGGACAAGCCTGGGTCTCACTGTGACCACTGGGTCCCTTACCCACCCGGGTTGTTGCCCCGTTTCCCAAGTACTGACCAGCACTGATGCACTTGGCAGTTGGAGGAACCCTCACACGGGGTCCCTGTCTGTGGAACAGGGTCTCTCATTGTGCTGAAGGGCAGACGGAAAACTCTGAAACTGCCCCATCCCGGCCAGGTCAGAAACGATACTGTGCCCCAGGGGCGGTGCTGTGGAGGGTTTTGCAGGTGCTGTAGGGTGAGCACCACCAGTAGAGACCTGAGGGAAGCAGGGGCCGTGTTGGCGTTGACTATTATCTCCATTAACCCAGCAACCTGTCCCTGCGGGAACCTGACGGGGTCTAAAGAAGGCATGAGATTACCTCAGACCTGAGCAGGTACAGCCCTGATGGCAGCTGCGCGCTGGATGCGATACCACGGCTGGGGCGGAGTGATAAGGCCGCAGGCACACGGCATGTGGATGGGACTGTGGGAGTGAGTTCCTTTTATTCCCGTCAGAAAGTGGAGGTGAAATGATTAGCATGTGGAAGGAACAATATTTATTTACATTTGCCTCAGGGCGATTTGACCTCCCTGCCTCTGCGATACAGTCTGAAGAGATGGGGCCTCCTGCACACCCCATACGCGTGACAGGTGACCCTTGAACAGCCCAGGGGTTAGTGGCACCGGCCACCTGTGCAGTCAAAAATCTGCCTGTAACTGAAGTCAGTCCTTCCCACACGCAGATTCCCAACTGCCAGTTGGCCCTTGGACATCTCGGTTTTGAAGTGAGTGGGTGAATTAGACTGAACGGGTCAACTGAAAACAATCTTCTTACAGGGGGATCCATGCAGTTCAAACCCCCGTTGCTCAAGTGTCAACTGTAGCTCACATCATTGACAGCGTCATGCAGATTGGGATGTGTGAGCAAGAGGTGGGCAGGGCGCCTTGGTAACACGGGCACTGCAGAGGTGGAATTGAACCTTGCAGAGACGCAGGGAGTGGCCGCCTCAGTTCAGGCCTAGAGGTCCAGCGGGGAGGGCCATGCAGCCATATCCCCTCTACAGGAAGACACACTGCTGCATCCTGCCTCCCTCGCTGCAGAGAAGGAAGCACGCTGCCTGGTCGGCCCTGTGGGTTCTCACACACACATTCCACACCTGGTACATTGTTGGGCCCACACTCTGGGTGACATAGAAGGATGCCAGCTTTGAGTGGGACCTGAACCTGGAAGGACATTGCAGCAGTTCCAGGCCCTGGTGCATCACCACCATCCAGCAGCCCCCGTGCTGTTCGAGGTATCAGTGGTGGGAGGGGCTGCAGCATGGGACTGAACCAGGCCGAGTGGGAGAAGCACAGTGTTGGCCCCTGGGCTCTGGAGGAAGGCCATGCCATCCACAGCGGAGACAGACACATTTGGGAAGGAACTCTGGGTGTGTTACTGGGCCTGATAAGACAGAATGCTGACCTTGGACACCAAGCAGCCATGGGATTACAAACGTCCACAGGACTCGGGGTCTGCATAACCCAGTAAGTCATACATTGGACAGGCCCAGCAAGTGGTCCATCGTGCGATGGAAATGGTCCATCTGTGGCTAAGCCTGACTCACATGCTAACACCCACCAGACAGCATCCCCCTGAAGAGGCCCTGAACAGCCAGGCAGACAAACTGACCTCAGCCAGCCTTCATCACTGGGCAGCCCAGGACCGGGAGGACGGGCACAGGGATGGAGTGACCACAATGGCAGAGGTGGGGCTACATCCGGCCCAGCAGCATTGACTCCCATGTACCAAGGCTGTCCCAGCTGCTGCCATCTCGGAATGTCCAAGTGTCAGCATTAGATCAATACCAGGCCCTCATTTGGTCCTATTTCTGTAGGTGACCCACAAGCCACCAAGTGACAGGCTGACTACAGGGAGCCCTTCCATCCTAGAGGGTCATCCCCACAGGGACAGACACCTATGCCATGTGTGGGTTTTCCTTTCCTGTCCCCAGAACATCAGCGGCACCACCACCTGGGGGCTTCAAAACGCCTGATACAGGCTTGGAACTGCTCTCGGCACAGCATCCGACCGGGGGACCCACTTCACAAGAAGGAGGTTCAGGCCGGACGTGACTGTGGGGTCCACTGGTTATGTCACATCTGCACCACCCAGGGCTGCTGGCCACACAGAACACTGGGCAGGCCTCCTGAAGGTGCCAGTGAAGTGCCAGCCTTGAGGACACGCCCTGAAGGGAGGGGGTGACATCGTCCAGGATGCAGAGTATTTACTGAATCAGAGACTTCTGTGTGCTGAGTTCTCAACAGGAAGAGAAGGTGGATCCAGGGCCAGGGGGTGGAAGCAGGTGTGGCTCTGGTCACCATCGCTTAGAGTCACCCCCTGGAGGATGTGACACTTCCTGTCTCTACAACTCTGGGCTCTCAGGGCAGGAGGTCCAGGTTCCGAAAGAGGGGGCCACTCTTACAAGGGGACACAACAAAGGTCCCATTGTACTATACACTATGTTTGTCACGAGGGAAGTGTGGACACTACCTACCTAGAGACCAGCATGTGAGAAGACAAGTCCCCTCTTCTTGAGCCAGGAGTAATGGACCCTGATCCATAGGAAGGGATGGAGCTGCTGTTACATAACGAGGGCAGGGAGAATACGTGGGGATCTGGGTAATACCCTGTAGTTTCCTCTCGTTCCCTGTAACTGTGAAGGGACACGTATAGCAAAGGAGTCTGAGAAGGCTTTGAGTTCCAAGGGCGTAGGCCCCTCAGGCAGGAAGGTTTGGGTCACATCCCCCAGGTAAGCCACCGGGGTCCCCACTCTTGTGCCCTGAAATACATGGCAGCATTTGTGCAGAGGCCCTGCTGCCCAGGGGCTGTTCCCAGACAATGACTGCTCACAGGAGGGACACTGAGGCAGGCCATTCCCGGGACACAGGGGCTCCTCTGATGGCTGGTGTGGCTCGAGCACTCGCCTAGGGCCTGGCTCCACTTCACTTAGATTGCCCGGCAGGGACCTGAGATACGGCTGACGAACCTTCTCCCCTGACCATCAGACTGGCGTCCCCATCTGCTGGCTCTCCCTGCGTTTTCTGGCTCCTTCTCCATAGTCTCCGACAGGTGTTTCTCCTGGTAACACACTGCTGAGTTTAACCCATCTTGCGGTCTGCCTCTTGGAGGACCCCGAGTAACAAAATCATTTTAATCGGTATACCAGCAACGTATTATTTATCTAAGCTTCTAAAATCCTTCTCTTCACCCAGCTGCTCTCACCAGCGTCTGCTCAATTTTGCTTGTCTTTGTATTACCTCTTAGAGGTAACAGATGTTTATTGTTTTAAGCCACTATATTTTAGGGGAGTTTGTTCCACAGCAACAGATAATAAGAGTCTCTACCCCTATTTCCTTACACTTTGAAAATGTTATCAGCACTCACTATTTCCAATTCCTCTCTGCCTGTTCTCTCTTTTATCCTCTTTTGTGTTTTCTCCTTTCTTCCTTCTTTCCTTCCCTCCTTCCTGTATTCTCATTATCAGGTATCTCAATGATACATAATAATACTACGTGGTTATGCTAAAAGGAAGCATTATCTGGGTGCATGTGTTAAAAGTATAATGACAGGTATATGGAATAAAAGGAAAGGAAAGGAAAGAAAGTAATTAATAGTCCGAACAGAAACTGCCTGGGTGATTCTGCAACCAAGGAACTGACCTCCAACTCTTAATTCCTCTACTTAAGCTGAGTTTGGTTTATTTTCAGAACAGATACATCAGCAACATGAAGCCTTACACACTCCTGGTAAAAGTTTAAATTGGCAGAAGCACTTCAGAAACCAAATGTACATCATCTTACCTCCTGTGCTTAAAGCTCACACCCCTGTACCCAGCCTTCCCTCCTGATAGTCCTCTTCGGGGAATCCCTTGCCTTGCTCCTAGGAGACAAGCACACTCATGTTTACAGCAACTGGGACAACCACGTGTGCATCAGCCGGGAAACAGAGAAAGTGTGGTGTCAGCATGAAATGTAAGACGTCAGCAGTGAAAACAAACGGACAGCCTCACACATGGGGGTAACTCCCTACGTAATGCTGAGTCTCAGAAGAGTCCATGCAGTGAGTTCACTGGACAGGAAGTTCCAAAACAGGCAAAAGTAAATAATACTTGGTTTGGGGATATATACACTTATTGTAAAACCTTCACAGAATCTCAAAGGAATAGTAAACAGAAGACTCAAGACAGAGGTTCCATCTGAAGGACAGGATGGGGGACGCGGCCATGGTGGCTTCTTCACAGGTTCCGTTTCTGACACCAGTGGTGTGTGCCCAGGTATTTACTTGATCATAATTCCTAAACTGACATTTCTCAAACTGTGACTTGTGAACCATTCCTGGTTAGTTTTTTTTAATAAGGAAATTCCAAAGTTTATTGCAATGATCCTTAGAAAGAACTCCCCACCTTGGAACAAAGCCACAGCCAGTGTTATGTTATGAGCCACGTCAGAGAGACGGCCAGGGTGTCACAAGAAACAGCTTTGGCCTGAAATGGGTCATGTGATCACTGGCATCTCTATAGATTTTCTGGGATACAATGTTCAATGTGACCTGCAAAGTGATTCTACCTGTGAAGGAATTGATGTGTTACCTTCAACCTCACACACAACTGAATTAACTACTTTTACAGAACAGAAATGCACATTGTTCATCAATGTAAATTAAACTGGAAAACGCTAAAGGAAACCATTGATAGAACAGAGGTGAGCAGAAAGCATAACAGAGCTGCTTTAACACAAACTTCAGCATCACATATCAACAGTGTTTTTTAGAATCACATTGGTGTTCAAATCACTTCTACCAAATCTCATTCAAAGACACAGTGAAAGATGTGACATTTATTCTAGGATGCCACTGGACAGCCAGTTTTAGAACGCTTTGTTCCTAGATTGGGGATAACCATCCCTGCCCACTGTATCACACCAAAATTGTTGTTAGAACGCCAAACGAGGTGCATAGACTGAGGCATGAGGTTCACATTTTTCTAAACATTTTGAAAAGTGACTTTGTTAGGCAAATATTTTTTTTTGGTGGGGGGAGGGGAACAGGACTTTATTGAGGAACAGTGTGTACCTCCAGGACTTTTTTTTTTTTCCAAGTCAAGTTGTTGTCCTTTCTATCTTAGTTGTGGAGGGTGCCATTCAGCTTCAAGTTGTTGTCCTTTCAGTCTTAGTTGTGGAGGGCGCAGCTCAGCTCCAGGTCCAGTTGCCGTTGCTAGTTGCAGGGGGCACAGCCCACCATCCCTTGCGGGAGTCGAACCGGCAACCTTGTGGTTTAGAGGACATGCTCCAACCAACTGAGCCTTTCAGGAGGCAGCTCAGCTCAAGGTGCCGTGTTCAATCTTAGTTGCAGGGGGCACTGCCCACCATCCCTTGCGGGAGTCAAGGAATTGAACTGGCAACCTTGTGGTTGAGAGCCCACTGGCCCATGTGGGAATCAAACCGGCAGCCTTCAGAGTTAGGAGCATGGAGCTCTAACCGCCTGAGCCACCGGGCTGGCCCCTAGACAAATATTTTTGAAGATGAGGTTGAGTAAGAAAATTGGCATTGTAGCCAATATTTCTGACATTCTTAATGAACTAAATGTGAAAATTCTAAGAAAAAGCAAAGACAGCTATTGTAAAGGCATTAATGTTATGGCGCTCAGTCTTTAAACTGTGTGATCGAGCTACTATATGTTCTCAACTTTGCTGCCAGTTATTGTAGGGAACATTGTTATTAAAAGCATCTGCAATAAAAACTTACAAATACTGTTGTATCTCCTTTCTCTGTCTCAAACTTTTAATCACTACATTCCAAAAGTGAAATTTTAGGCATTAAAGAAATTAATCAGATAAAAGAAACAATTGATTTATACAATCCTGAAACAATATTTAATTGAAATTTTTATTTTTATATGTATGTAAATTCTCTGACACTCCTCCCTTCCAGAGGTGGAGTAATTCCTTCTCTCTTGAGTGTGGGCTGGACTTAATGACTCACTTCTCATCAGGCTGATGTAATGTTGTGTGACTCCGAGTCTAGGACATAAAACACTGCAGTTTCCATCTTGGCTTCTCTCTCTCTCTCTCTCTCTCTCTCTCTCTCTCTCTCTCTCTCTCTCTCTCTCATCACTGCTATAGGGGACACCAACTACCTAGACATTTGCTGCTTTATGCCAAAGTCCACACAGCAAAGAACTGAGGCCTCCTGGGACCATCCAGGAAGCAAATGAGGCCCCTTCCAACAGCCCTATGAGTGAGCCGTGTTTCATGCGAGTCCTCCAGCCCCAGTCAAGCCTTCAGATGAGGCAGCCCTGGCTGACAACTTGACTGCAACCTTGAGAGAGGCCTGAGCCAGAAGCGTTCAGGTAAACCTCTCCTGCATTCCTGACCCTGGGAAACTGGGAGAAAGTACACATTTGTTGTTTTGAACTGCTGACTTTTGGGTAATTTGTTATGCTGCCATACATGACTAACACAGTGTCCAAAGAGAGAATGAATTATTGCACTTTTTCATTTGCTCTAAATTAATAATATTAAACATGTCATTTGGTTTTAAGATTTAAGAATTTCCATGGATAATAGAGAGGATGCATTTTATTACATTCACAATAATCTACTTGAACTTCATTTTCAACTGTGAAGTTCAATAACCCCAATAACCACCCCGGATATTCACCTTCCCCCAGTTATTCTATCAAACATTAATATAGGTGCTGGGACGAGATTCTGCAGATGTAACTGAGGTCTCAAATCAGCTGACCTTCAAACCTGGGGACTATCCATGTGGAATGTCCTAAGTAGCGATTGGGGTTTCTCTTTACCCCAAAAATTCTAAGTGAGAGGGATTCAATGTGAGACATTTTCTCTACTGGGGACTTTGAAAATGGAAGGCCAAGGCAAAGACTGCTGGTGGACACTAAGCATTGGGGCAGAATCCCCTTCCTTGACAGTTGTCAAGAAAACAGGGACCTTAGACCTACAACTGGAAAACACTGAATTCTGCTAACAATCTCTATATACACTTGGAGGAAGATCCTGAGCTCCGGATGAGGACACAGCTTTGTGACACCCTGAGCAGAGATCCCATCCACACCGAGCCTGGATTTCTGACTAAGGAACTGTGAGCAAATAAGTGGGTGTTGATTTCAGCCACTGAGTTGTAGTAATTTATTATGCCGCAATAGAAAACTAACACACAGGCTCAAGTGTGCAACAAATAAGCACACAGCATTTTTTCCACTGGAATGAATTTATAAACTGATATGCACACTAGTTTGTGATAAAATATTTCCTTTTTTTGTATTTTATGTGATATAAATTATCACACAATCATTCATTCATTCAACAAATAATTTGCTGCCCACTATCAGGAATGGCTTCATATGCCTGGGATACAACTTTGACTTAAGTAGCACCAGAGCCCCTGTGCTCATGTGCCTGACATTCTAGAAGCTTCCCAGAGTGAGATGGAGCCATTGGAGTGTTTTTAGTGAAGAAATGACACAGCCTCACTGACAATAGCAGGATCGCTGATCCCTGTGGGGAGAACAGTCCGTGGCTGGCAGGTGAGGGGGTGGCACTCGTGCCACAATCAGGAGTGAGAGGGTGGTGGGGACTAAGGGGGGAAGAGGGCCTGAGGGGTGAGAGAGACAGAGAAGGGCGGGAGAAGCAGGGGGAGGGAAAGAGGCAGAGGTGAAGAGTTCTAAAGCAGTGGAACTCTCAGGTTGAAATATGTTGCATTATAGATCTTTAGTAAATTATCTAGGGCCCAGCGGGGTGTTCTGTGGAGCTGCCTAAACTCTAATCGCCTCCTTATGCTAATCAGTTTAAAAATAATAATGTGTCCCGATAAAATATGCACACTGCTGAGATGTGAATTATTCATAAAAAACAGACAATGCAAGAACATTCTAACTGCATGAACACTTGTAACTGAGGTTGTCCATGGTCCTGGTTGAAATACACAGTAACAAACTGCTTCCACGTGCTTCTTTGTATTGAGGAGGCGGGGACTCAACAGACAAACTCAGGGCCGTGGAATGAAGATCATTTTACAGAAGAAACATCCGGAGTCACAGGTGCACCGTCTGGGAAAGTGAGACTTAGGAGCTTTGAGAGTCTGGCTGCAGCGCTGTTTACACACATTTCTGCACCAAGGGGGACAAATCACGGTTTTACAGATTAGCTTCCTGGTGATCAGGGGTTTCCAAGCTTGTTCCCACTGTGGTTAATAAACAACAAGGAGACTGGTGTCTGTGAGAATCTCCAGCTGGTGTTTTCAGACACAACTTCTCCAGGGTTAAAGAGAAAAGCCCTGTCCTTCCTCTATTCCCAGGGCGAGCTCACTCTGGGGCATCAAGTTCCCCGGGGGTGTCTTCTTCCAGAATAGTCCAGGGGGAGAGATAAAGGGTGGGAGGCAGGGCGTCCATTTCAGGGAAAGGGATTCCGGGAAGAGAAGAGGAGGAAAAGGGACTCGTTTCCTCAGACAGCCCCTGGGTCAGGACTCAGGGTGACAGTGTGACACAGAGCGCTCGGTGCAGGAGGAGGGGTCAGGGCAGAGTCCGTCCCGGGTCCCCTGAGGGCGGAGTCTGGGGCGGGGAAGCTCAGTGTTGGGGAATCCTCACTTCCCCGAGGTTTCACTTCTCCTCACAACCTGTGTTGGGTCCTCCTGTCTGGAAACTCGTGACGCGGCCCCAGTTCTCACTCCCATTGCGTGTCCGGTTCTAGAGAAGCCAATCAGTGTCACCGCTTTTCCGGTTATAAAGTCTCCACGGGCCCCCCCCAGCACACAGATTTTCCCCAGACCCCGAGGATGCGCGTCATGGGCCCCGGAACCCTCCTCCTGCTGCTCTCGGAGGCCCTGGGCCTGACGGGAATCCGAGAGGGTGAGTGCGGGGTCGGCAGGGAACGGTCTCCGCGTGGGGAAAAGCCACAGGGCCGCCGAGTGGGGACGCAGGACCCCGGGGAAGATGTGTCCCTACCGCCCGGCCCAGACCCCAGACCCCCGGCTCCGCCCTGTCGTGACCCCGCCCCGTGTCCCGCCCTCTCCTGTCGCCCACTCGGGTCTCCCGCCCCCTCCCCTCTCCGTCCCCCCTTTTCCGTCTCCCGGGCCCCCTGCCCCTCCCGGCCCATCGCCCTCGGACCCGGGACCCGCGCCGGGAGGAGGGTCGCCTGGGTCTCAGCCCCTCCCCGTCCCCAGGCTCCCACTCCCTGACATATTTCGCCACCTCCTGGTCCCGGCCCGGCCGCGGGGAGCCCCGGTTCATCGAAGTCGGCTACGTGGACGGCACGCAGTTCGTGCGGTTCGACAGCGACGCTGCGAGTCCGAGGATGGAGCCGCGGGCGGCGTGGATGGAGGGGCCGTGGGTGGAGCAGGTGGTGCAGGGGTACTGGGACCGGGAGACAGGACAAGCCAAGGCCGACGCACAGACTCACCGTATGAGCCTGAAAAACCTGCGCGGCTACTACAACCAGAGCGAGGCCGGTGAGCGACGCGGGCCCGGGTCCCTGTCACGACCCCCACGGACGGGCCGGGGTCTCCCCGAGTCTCCGGGTCCGAGCTTCACCCCGAGGCTGCGGGACCCGTCCGGCCCCTCCACCCGGGAAGAGCTCCAGGGGACTTTGACCCGGTGTCATTTTCAGTTCAGGCTCCATCACTGCGCGGTGGGCGGGGCGGGGTCAAAGGTTGGGCGGGTTTAAAAGTCAGGGTTAAAGGTTGGAGCTGACCACGAGGCCGGTCAGGGTCTCACACCATCCAGAGGATGTTCGGCTGCGACGTGGGGCCGGACGGGCGCCTCCTCCGCGGGTACAGGCAGGACGCCTACGACGGCGCCGACTACATCGCCCTGAACGAGGACCTGCGCTCCTGGACCGCGGCGGACACGGCGGCTCAGATCACCCGGCGCAAGTGGGAGGCGGCGGGTCTGGCAGAGGAGCTGAGGGGCTACTTTGAGGGCGGGTGCGTGGAGTCGCTCGGCAAATACCTGGAAAAGGGGAAGGAGACGCTGTTGCGCGCAGGTGAGAGGGGCCGCGGGGCCTCCTACGAGGAGAGGAGGAAATGGGATCAACACCCGGACACCCCCTCCCCGACCCCGGGAGATGGAGTCCGCCTGGGTTTTCAGATCCGGTACCAGAGAGCGACCCAAAGGGCCCCCTTCTCTCAGGGACAGTTAGGGGTGCAGTCTCTCAGGGGATGGAGGGGGGACCATCTCAGAAATAACTGATCAGCGGTTCCCTGTGACTCTGGCAGCTGCTCTGGGAACCCGGGGGGACTTTCTCTCTCAGGCCTTGTTCGCTGCCCCGCACACAGTGTGACTGAGCTGTGACCCCAGCTTTTCTGAGTCATGTGGCCTCCACCCAGCTCAGGACCAGGAATCCCTTTTCTCTCCATCAGAGACCTGTCTCTGACCCTGGGCTGTCTCACCCTGATTCTAGAACTTTCTAAAGATTAGAGATTATCCTGAATGTCTATGTCCAGTCTGGTGTGGGTTTTGTGCGCCCTTCCCCCACCCCAGTTGTCCTGACCATTCTCGGGATGGTCACATGACCACTGCTGGAGTGTCCCCTGAGGGATGCAAACGTCCTGAATTTTCTGACCATTCTCCTCAGATCCCCCAAAGACACACGTGACCCACCACCGCACCTCTGACCGTGACGTCACCCTGAGGTGCTGGGCGCTGGGCTTCTACCCTGCGGAGATCACCCTGACCTGGCAGCGTGATGGGGAGGACCTGACCCAGGACACGGAGCTCGTGGAGACCAGGCCTGCGGGGGACGGGACCTTCCAGAAGTGGGCAGCTGTCGTGGTGCCTTCTGGAGAGGAGCAGAGATACACGTGCCATGTGCAGCACGAGGGGCTGCCCGAGCCCCTGACCCTGAGATGGGGTACAGAGGGGGCCGTGGGCACAGAGCCTCTTAGGGAAAGCAGGGGCCTCTGGAGGACTTCAGGTTGGGGCTGAGGCCTGGGGGTCAGGGCCCTCACCTTCCCTTCCCTTCCCTTCCAGAGCCGCCTCCTCAGGCTGCCATCCCCGCTGGCATGGTGGTGGGCATCATTGCTGGGCTGGTTCTCCTTGGAGCTGCGGTCACTGGAGCTGTGCTGTGGAGGAGGAAGCGCTCAGGTAGGGAAGGGGCGGGGACTGAGGTGTCTTGTCACATTGGAGGGTTTCAAGCCCCAGGTGGATATGTGTCCTGTCTCGTTAGTGGGAAGGACCATCCACACACGTGTGCTTTCCCTGTCTAGGGCCCTATTTGCTAACACTTTATTAACACACGTGTGAAAATGAGGGACAGATTTATCACCTTGATGATTCTGGTGATGGGAACCTGATTCTCAATAGTCACAGGTCAGAGCAGAATGTCCCTGCTGAGGACAGACCTCCAGGAGGGTGGTTGGTCCAGTCCCCACACATGTACTTTCCTCAGGTTTCCTGATCCTGCCATAGGTCTGTAGTCACAGTTCTGGAAACTTCTCTGGGATCTAGGACTAGGGGGTTCCTTTAGGATCTCATGGCCCTACCTCCTTGCTGGCTTCTCACATGATGTTTTCTTCCCACAGGTGGAAAAGGAGGGAGCTATGCTCAGGCTGCAGGTGAGTATGGAGGGGGGTGATCCCTGAGGCCCTTGGGACAGTGTAGATGGAAGACATTGGGGGAGATCACCCACCCCCATAATTCCTCCTTTAGCCACATCTGCTGTGAGCTCTGACCACATCTTGTTTTGTTCTCCCCCAGGCGGTGACAGTGCCCAGGGCTCTGATGTGTCTCTCACGGCTTCTAAAGGTGAGACCGGGAGGCCTGAAGTGTTAGTCAGAGGGCACAGGACTGGGTGATGGGGATACTTTGGGACAATTTGGGCATGTGGTGGACTGTTCAGAATGTCACCACTTACAGCCACTAACCTGAATTTGTTCATGATTATTTTATTCTATAGCCTGAGACAGCTGCCTTGTGGGGACTGAGTGATGCGAGATTTGTTCATGCCCCCACTTTGTGACACAGGAACCTGTGAGCTCTCTTTCTGCAAAGGGCATCTGAATGTGTCTGCGTTCCTCTGGCATCATGTGAGGAGCTGGGAGACTGCCCGCCCCTGCCCTCCATGCCCCCTCCCCACACTGACCGAGTCTCTTCCCTGACCCACTGTCCTGTTCCAGCAGAGGCTGTTTCCATCCCCGCCTTTACTTCATGTTACACTGAGTGGCAACTTCTTACTTCCTATGGAAATAAGAATCTGGATATGAATTTGATTTTTTAGTTCTTGCCATGAAGGGTTAATGGGTTAATTAAAGGAGAAAATCCTAAAGTTTGAGAGGAACTAAATGAAGCACTGAGAACCTTCCAGAATCCGTGTGTTTGCTGTGCTGAGTCTGTTGCAGGTGGAGACAGGAGGAGCTGTGAGGACCGAGCGTGGACGCAGCCTGAGCCCAGTTGGTGCTCAGTGCATCGTGGGCTCTGACATGGTCACTCCTCGGGGGGGTCACCTCTCTGCCCCTTAGTCCTCGTCCCTTCAGTAGAACCTTGTCCCACCAGGACCTGTGATCACAGGGACTCGAGCATCACCCAGGTCTGGTCTTGTCAGTGACGGCTTCCTGTGGCCGGGTCACCAAGGCTCAGGCCTGGCCTGGCCCTCAGCCCTATCTTCTGGGTGTTCATTTGTTTCTATAGAGGAATATGACTGTGTTTGTTCTCGTTATGATCCTGGTCTCATCCTCCTGTGGGTGTTCCCTGTCTGTCAGCAGCAGGAGGTGTTTTACCTGTCATTGTCCCCACAAGGCCCAGGGGGACCCTGCACAGAGGAGTCTGTGGATTGAGAAATGCATTTTCAGACTCATCCAGCTCTCGCCTCCTTCTAGGGCTTGATGGTTCTTTCCATCTTTTCCCAAACTATCAGAGGAACCAGATTCTGGAACGCGCAGAGGAGGGATCCCGTGATTTCCCATCTTAGATAAGTTCCAGCTGGAATTCTGCTCTGCTCGCCGCCCTCTCTCCCTTCCCTGAGCTCTAGTGCTGGCTCCAGTCCAAACTCAGGGGTTGATGAAGCAGAGTCCGCTTTAGATTTGGTTGGAAAACAGGACCCATAAGCCGGGGCTCATTGTTTCTGAAGAGGGAAATATCACTGTGCTGTGGGTGCAGGAGGGCAGGTGTGGGAGAAAGAAGGGGGGAGGGGGAGAGCAGCACCTGTGAGAAAAGGGGAGGTGGCCCTGATGCCAGTGTGAGGGGACTTGGTGCTGTAGCTGCCACAAAACAGCATTTGACCTGAGACTACATTAATAAAGATACTGTCCTTAGAACAGGGAGACGCTGTCACTGATCATTCACTGACATTGGCCGTGTGCCAGATGTGTGACAGTGTCTGCATCTGGGAAGCATCACTGAAGTAGAATGAGAAAATGGCTGAACCTGGGGAGCATCTGTTCCAGTGGAAGAGACAGACTATATCCTATAAGCACAGTAAACAAGGAAGGTTTGTATGTTAGAAGGAGATAAGTGTTCCGGGAAAATGCAGTGGGGAAGGGGATCCAGAGTTGGGGGTGTGGGGCCAGGGAAGATGGCTGTTTAGATTGGGGTGCTCGGGGGGCCTCACTGGGAAGCTGACCTTCAGGGAAGACGTGAAGGACACGAAGAATTACCCAGGAGGACGTCTGGGCACGTTCTTTCCAGGCAGGGAACCTGCAGTGGGAATGCCCTGGGGCAGGAGTGTGTCTGGTTTCTGGGAAGAGCGGGGAGGCCGGTGTGGCTGCAGCAGACAGTGATGGAGAAGAGACAGGTGCGGCCAGACCACGTGGCCGGGAGGATGGTAGAGGGCAGTGACCTGTGCTCTGAGTGAGGGGGAGGTACAGGACAGTTAGGAGCAGAAGGGGACATAGTGTGACCTCCTTTCAGAGGACGTCTGGGGCTGCGGTGCTGAGAACAGGCTTGGGGGAGGGAGGCCGTCGGGAAGTGGAGGAATCTGCAGGGTTCTGGGCTGGACCTGCTGCCACTGGGGGTGAGCGGTGGGAATAGAGGGAGTGGGGTTCTGGGTACGTCCTGAAGGTGGACATTACAGCGTTTCCTAAAGGGTCATTCGGGATGTGAGAGTCAGGGACACCCAACATCTCAGAGGATACAAGTAGATGGATGGAGTTGCCATTAGCAGAGATGGGGAGACTCTGGAAGGAGTATATCTGAGGGGTGGGGGGCGCCACAGGCCTTGATTTTAAAGATGCTGGAGCTGAGATGTCTGTTAGAAATACAAGTGAGGTCATCGGACCGGCAGTTGGACAGATGAGTCTAGAGATTAGGGGAAATGTCTGGGCTGGAGAAATAGACTTGGGAGGTGACACATATAAATGATATTTAAAGCCTTCAGCACAGATGAGGTCACCAAAGGAGTGATGGCCACAGAAGAGAAAGGAACAGGACTGAACCAGGGACCCCCAGTGCTGTGATCTGATCAGACCACACACCCTGCAGACGGCACAGTTCTGGCCCCACGTCGATAAGGCACTTAGACCAATGAGTCCCAAACTTCCCTGGGCGGGAATCCCCTGGACATCTTGTTAAGACTCAGAAAGTCCGGAGCAGAGCAGAGCCTCTGGATTTATAAGGAGGTCGGTGCTGCTGCTGGTCTTCAGGTCACACTTTTAGTAGCAAGACCCTCACCAGGATTCCCACAGGCCTGTGCGTCAGCCTCACCTGCAGGGCTTGTTACAGAAGCAACTCCTGGGCTTGTGTCCTGTTCTCTGAGACGGTGGGTCTGGGAGAGGCCTGAGTGTCTGTAACAAGCCCATAAGCTGTCCTGGGGCTCAGCCAGCTTGGGACCCTCTGAGGTCAGTGATGGGGCTATGGGTGGGGAATGGTCTTATATACACTGTTAAACGTGTTTTTCCTCAGAAAGGGGAGGACATATATCATCTATTATGAGACATCATATTGGGAGTTTCATGTCCTCTCTACCAGGGGGCAGAGTCAGTGGGAGATTTAGGACTGGGTCACAGGTCAGTATAATAAAATCTGAATGCTGGCTCCTGAAACTATTCCCTGGATTAATTTCTGTGAGCAAACAATGGAATCAAATTTTTTCTAATTTACACACACACACACACACATTGGGATCTAACAGTATTTTGGGGAGGCCACAGAACCCGCTTGAGCCCACGCACCAGCAACTGACCCACAACCTCCCAGGTCAGCTCCCACATGGGTCCCACTGCCCCTGCTGCTGTCACATGTGTCACTGCTCACACCACTGACATTCATTGGACCCCATGCCCGGCAGCCATGACTGTTGTCACTGCTGCTCTTGGCAGCTGTGTTGTTACTGCCAAATGCATTCTGCATGGTTCCAGCCTCTGTATCACCACGTCCTGAGTCAGAGTCTGGCATGTGGTCACTTGATGGTGGTGCCTCACGCTGTGTCCAGCTGCAAGATTGTTGGGGACAGTGGTTTCCCTCTTTTATGGAGTGACGTGGACTCTGCCTCCCACCAAGACTCTACATGTGGAATTTTCCTCATGTAGGAAGAGACTTCAGGTGATGGGGGTGAAGGATGGAAAAAGAATGACTAATTTCAATTCGTGGAGCAAAGATCTGAGATTAAAACTTTCTCTGGTACTTTATAGGCACTCCGGTTTGGCTGGAAGAGCAGGAACTAATAAATGACATCCAATGCTAAGCAAAATAAATCAGATGAAAAAGTAGAGAACCATGTGATTTCACTGATAATGTGGTATATAAAACTGAAAACAAAAGAACAAGACAAACAAATTAAGGAAAAAAACTCATAGACATAGACAACAGTTTAGGGGTTACCAGAGGGTAAGGGGGGAGGGAGAGTCTAGAAGAGGGTCTAATATGTGCTGATGGAAAGAGAACTGACTCTGACTGGTGAACACACAATGTGAGATATAGATGATGTATTATAGAATTGTACACCTGAAATCTATGTAACTTTACTAACAACAGTCACCCCAATAAACTTTAAATAAATAAATAAATAAATAACTGACATGCAAGATGGAGGTTGACTTGCTCACCCTTACCCTGAATTTCTTTGTGGGATTGTGAGGGATTTTTTTTCTCTCCACTGAACCAATTCTCTGATTCTTGGACACCACCTGTGTGTCCTTCACTTCAATTCAACTCTGACACCACCTACCTGGAGTTACATCAGACCCCACAGGTTACGGGCTCCGTCCCACAGACTGTCCTCACTTAGGATGCTAGTCACAAGTTTCAGGTACCTCTCATGTTACCTGCACTTCTGTGTGACGTGGGTGCTAAGTTGTGGGTCCCCCATTTCAAGTTCAGTAATTTGCTAGAACAACCCATAGGACTCAGGAAAATGCTAAGCTTACTGTTACAGTTGGTTATAAAGGACACAAGTGAGCAGCCAGATGAACAGGTCCGTAGGGCTTGGTCTGGAAGGGTCCCCAGCGCAGGAGCCTCTGTCACTGAGGTGGAGTGTGTCACCCTCCCAGCACATGGATGTCATGAGAAATTCGGCAGCTTTCTGAATTCTGTTGATTTAGGGTTGCTGTTGTTTTTTTTAATGGACGTTTCATGACGTAGGCCTGATTGATTAAGTGATTGACCATTGGTGATTGAACTCAACTTCCAGCTCCTCTCCCCAGAGGTCAGGGAGTGAAGCTGAAAGTTGCAACCTTCAAATCATGACTCGTCTTTTTGGTGACCAGCCCCCATCTGGAAGCTCTGTAGGACCCCTCAGCCAAGAGTCATCTCATTGGCATCCCAAAGACAGTTTTCTCACTCAGGAGATTCCAAAGGTTTTAGGAGCTCTGTGTCAGGAACTGGGGACAAAGATCAAATATTTTTAATTACACCACAGCTCTTTGACCACAGATCTGTTTGTAGCAAAAGGACCTTAACAGTTAAAGATGCTGGCACATTACAGGAGTCCCATTCAGTTATTAAGATTTAGTCCAGTCCAGTGTCCTATTGAAGATATTTACATGCATAGTAAATTTACATAACTTCTCAACATTTTTAGGCAGAGGGGAAATGCAAATTAGCTATAATAGGATATCATTGCACACCTCCCAGAATGGCTAAAATGAAAAAGTCAGACAATATCAATTGTTGGCAAAAATTTAATTATAGCACTCATATATTGCGAATGGGAGAGTAAATTGATTCATATACTTCCAAAATTCTTTGGCCGTACATTCTAAAGCCAAACATTCGCTCACCCTACGACCCAACATTTCCACTCCTACTTCTATACCTAATAGACATGCATGCGTGTATGTTCCAGAATATATGAAAAAATCGTTCATAGCAGCATGATTTGTGAAATCTGGGCATAACACAAATGCCTATGAAGGTCAGAGGACAGAAGTGTGGTCCTGTTCATATAATGGACCCCCTGTAGCCGTGGGAATGAATAATCCACAACCACACACGGCCTTAGGGGTGAGACCCAGGGACATAATGTTGAGTGAGAGGCAGATACCTGTTAAAAATCAAGCTAAGATCTACTTGGGGAGAGGTTGGTTTATGACTGAATACGTCTCAAGAGGGTTTCCTGGAGCTGGAAATGTCCCTTGGTGTGGGTGTTGCTTATCCCAACGTTCACTTTGGGAAAATCCACTGTACACTTATGATTTGTCCACCTCTTTCTATGGGTGTGTTAACCTAAAAATAAAAAGGCTTTCAAAGTGAATAGCAGCAACAAGCATTTGAGACATAATTAGATAGATAGATAGATAGATAGATAGATAGATAGATAGATAGATAGATAGATAGATGTATTTGGGAAGCATTGATTCAGACAGAAACCCACATAATATTCCAGTTAGGAAGAAAAAGCAATGGGTATTTATGAGAAAGGGAAGGGGAACAATTACATCAATAGAAGGAAAGCATTTCTATTGGTGCAGATAACAAAACGTATTGATGCTAATTCTAAATAATTAAAATTTTCAGTGCAGTAAACAGAATAACAGCTTTCCTGTTATCTTTGCAAACAGCTCTCTGGGACATAATGCTGCTTTAGGCCCAGTGCAAAGGTTATTTGCCCTGTTTTAACATTTACAAGGTTTGAAGCATAAGATGTGCAAAGTTCCTCTGGGATGGCAGCTCTCGCTGCATTTTAAAGTGGATCTGTTCAATATTTCTTTAACATTTCCCCTATTTTGATCCACATCTTTCCTTCAACACATGACTGATGAATCACTGGAAAGCAGCACTGATGGGTCAGTAAAGCGTCCTTGGCCCTCCATTGTTAGGACGGCTCATTTTCGGGGTGTTGGGCCACTGTCGGTCTTGTTGCCAGGAAAAGTCATTCCTGGTAAGTCATGTCCCACGACAGATTGAAAGTGGTTTTCTTTGTTCTTAGGAACTTTAGCTACATTGGAGCAGCAAAAGCACCAGCACAGAGGAAAGCTTTGCCGTCGTGTTCCTTTAAGGGCAGACATCGTCTGTACTTTCTTGAGGTTTTTTTATGTAAAGTCTCACAGGCCTTAGTGAGCATTTCAAATGTTGAGCAACTGTTATCAGAGTGGTGTCCTTATAACACCAAGACATGCGAAACTAATGGTTTTAGAGCAGCAAATATTTTATAATAAATAAAATGTTAAGTTCAATTTGAGGAATAGATTTGAACCAAGAGGCAATGCCTGAGGGCGGTTAGTTGAAGATTAAAAAACCTGAGGTGTCAGTGGGCACTGTATTTAGTCATTAGGTTTGTGCCTGGATTTTATTTAGTTCTGTCTATTTTCCAGAGGTGTTTCATCCAAGTACCAGAGGCATTAACAACAGAGCAAACCACACATGCTCAGCTAGGAGCTGGTCAAGAGCAAATCTACTGCCTAATATAACTCACATACAGGGATTTAAAGATTTTTCCTGGTCGGCTTTGTTTTAGTGGTAAATACAGCGATTTCCTTCAAGGTTTTTGATGTGTTGATAATCATGTATTTTTTTCATTTTAATACCTGCCCAAGGAAAAAGTATTCTTCCTAATCTGGTGCCTTCACGGGGGCTGACATCGCCAGGCAAGAAACGTTCTTGTCTGTGTGTGTAATTGCGGTGCATTTGGACGTGTGAAGTAGGTTTAAAGATGATGCCCAATGTTATCTGCCCAGAAAGAAACTGAGGGGAAAAGCAAACAACAACTATTACAGTGGGTGGCTGACCTCTCATATTTTTGTGAGATAGGAAGGAATTAAAGTGAGAAGAAAGGCAGGGGAATTATACAGGCTTGGCCTGGAATCTTGGGTTGGCTTCCACCACAGATGTGATCTGCTTCATTTCCCAGTCACTTTAAATTTCAAATGTTCTGTTTGTCGAGCTGTCCAGTTTGGTGCAAGATCTTTCTTTAAATTAGGAAACATGAGTCCAAGAGTCAACATCTTTCAGTTTGGTCACAGGTGGATTAGTTAAGAGGACCTGAAATCTGATGGCTTCAGGTAGGAAGGAAAAGATCAATGCTTTAATTTTGTTTACAAAGGTATAATTTACCAAATTGCTGTAGATCATAGGTAGTTTAGGAAAACATTTTCTTATACCTGGAAAACAGAGTAAAAACCAGCGATGTAGGAGATTTTTTGAGTGCAGGCCGGGATCGTGTCTCATGAAACCAAAGAATGGAAGCACGGACCAAGGAGAGGCAAGGTGTTGTAAAAGAGGATAGTTTATTAAAAAGCAAAGGGTCAGAGCTTCTGAGCGGGAGGGGCTCCCGAATGGGGTGACCAGGTCGGGCAAAGGCTCTTACTCTTATATCTTCTCTTCCCTGTTTGATGAAGGGAACTGACACCTTCTAATGGAATTTGTGTACCAGGATTTTTTTGCTCTATTTTCCCATCCTGAAAGCATTAGCACAATAACTCATTCCTGTCTATTAAATCTGCTCCATTTGTCCTGGAGTGAATGAGTTACTTCAGAATTCAGAATCTGGAGTTTTAGGAAATGACTGCCTTTTGTTTATTCCACCAGGGACCTTCCTGTCTACCTAACAACATGCTAACTAACCTGTCTCACCAGTAATATTTTACATGAAAGTTACAAAAACTATAATCACTCTTACCCATGTTATTAATTCTTGTTGATCTTTATCTTCTTGTCAGTAGTTTCATAAATCCAGTTTTTCCTTAGAGTTGTATAGTTTTTCCTAGTTCAGTGTTATGTTTTTAAAGTTATCAGAAACTTGTATTTTAGAGTATTTGTAAGTTTTTTTTAATGAATATTTGAAGATGAAACACATTTGTAGGAATATGTTTTGCCAAAGCATCAGAGTAAAACCATAACTGTAAATTACAAAAGACTTAAAAAATGGCCATGGTTAAAGGTCTGGTGAGAGTTTATAGACATCCATATACGCATAATGTAATTGACTCAGTTTCCCATTCCAGTCTTAGCTGGACCACATGGAAATTCTTTTCTCAAGATCCCTCCTCCACAAACCTTCTGCAATATACACAAAACTGCAACTGACCTGTACCTTCCAATTTTGTCTTATCTTTTCCTTTCTAGAAACAATCATTCTAATTTAGGGCAAAATTGCTTTCCTTTTGCTTTATTTACAAAAAAAAAAAAAAGAAGAAGAAGAAGAACCCAAAAAACAAAAACAACCCATATCCTTTATATGCTACCTTATCCAAAAACCACATTCTATTTTCCTTTCCCTCAACAAAAATGCATCTTCGCACTTCATACCTTCTTCTGCTGAAAACATACATCCCATTTTCATGTACAGTCATTTGTTTTATCCTTTATTAATTTTAGTAGTTTTGTAAAAAAACTAATATCTTTATAACTTTATAACATTCTGCAAGGGAACTTATACAGCGGTCTGTATTTTAAAAAGGCCACTTTTTTTATCCCATTCACTCTCTGTGGGTAATATATTAGTTAACTCCTTGGTGTTTACATTTCAAAGACGTGGTTAAGAGTTACAGCTTTAAGAGATAGAGAAGGTCTACGTTTTACAGCATTCCCAGGATGTGTCAGAATTTTATATAATTTTTAGAACATTCATAATAATATCATATCGACTATATAAATATAATCAAAGGTTTAGCATCACTTATTTGACAGTGTTTCCCATGTAATTAAGATACCAAATAAGACTAATCAGTTTAATTTCCCCCTTTTATAAAGAGAGAGAAATTTTCTTTGAAATATTTGAGGGGCCTTCTGGAACACCCCAAGTTATTCCAATGTCAATAATACAATTTGGAATCTGATCTTGGGAGGTTTGTCAAACACATCAAGAGGTTTAAAACATTTCATGAAATAGAGTCATAGGTCATTGTGGAACAATACTTAATAGAACAATACTTAGTTATGCATTTAACCAAAGTAACAAGAAAAGATTTTAAAGAGAAATACATGAGGTTACATAGGTATAAGCAAAATTTTAATTGCTTTTTGTTTTTTAATATTAAGAAGACTTGGTTTAGTTAGGCAATTAAAAACCTGATGACAATGAACACAGGAAATCATTTAAATAAAACATAAAATCTTTGCTTTCCACTTATAATTTCTTAAGCGTGCATCAATAATACAGGAAAATTTTGTGCTTTTAGCAGAGAAATAACATTAAGTTTCAGCTCTGCATAAGCACATCATTGATGTGAAAGCTTAATTAATTTTTTCAAAAAGGCCCTTATAATAACAATTTAAATTTAACCTGCTTAATTGTAAGAGATAAAATTCTTTCGTTCTCTCTTCCCATTCTGAAATAACCAGAACAAAATCATTTTCATTTTCCTTAAGGAAAACATATCTCCATATCTCAGACTGATTAACATTCTTTAGATTGACAAATTTATGAATATATTTTGTAATCTCTAGAAACATAGGTTTTTGACTGGTAAATATATTTCATAATTTTTAGAGCCATGTACTTCCTTAACATAAAACATTTTTATTAATAGACCCAAATATCTTTAGTTTTCCTATATTGAGAAGTCAAAAGTAGGTAAACTTAGATTCATTTAGCAATTAATGTTTCAATATTTTATCTTATTTGGAAATGACCTAGATATTCAATAATTTTCATCTTTTCATTTAACGTAGTAGATCTCTAAGGTTTCAAGTTACCAAAAGACTTTGGGGAACTATTTTAAGTACACGTACCATAGAACATATATTGATGAAAACTTTCTCCAAAATTCTTTTATTTTATTTACATCAATTTAATTTAGTAATTCTCAACAATTATACTTAGATGACTCATGAAAATTTTATGAGACATTAAAGGCAATTATTATCCCCAGCTCTTTTCCTGTTGGCAAACCTTGTAATAGAGATAACGTGAACTTAATTGTTTTGTAAACACAGATAAATAACATATTAAATTTGATAACTCTAAAGACGTGTCTGTTTTTGTCTTGTTCTTTTGTTGTTTTTGGTTTATATACCACATATCAGTGAAATCACATGGTTCTCTGCTTTTTCTGTCTGACTTATTTCGCTCAGCATTACACTCTCAAGATCCATCCATGTTGTCACAAATGTTCCTATATCATCTTTTCTTACGGCCGAATAGTATTCCATTCTGTATATATACCACAACTTCTTTATCCATTCATCTATCAAAGGACATTTTGGTTGTTTCCATGTCTTGGCCACCGTAAACAAAGCTGCAATGAACATAGGAGCACACGTGTCTTTATGTATAAATGTTTTCAGATTTTTGGGGGAGATACCCAGGAGAGGGATTGTTGGGTCATATGGTAATTCTATTTGTAATTTTTTGAGGAACCTCCACACTGCCTTCCATAATGGCTGCACCAGTCTGCATTCCCACCAACAGTGTATGAGGGTTTCTTTTTCTCCACAGCCTCTCCAACATTTGTTACTATTTGTCTTGTTGATGAAAGCCATTCTGACTGGGGTGAGGCGATATCTCATTGTGGTTTTTATTTGTATTTCTCTGATGATTAGTGATGTTGAGCATTTTTTCATATGTCTATTTGCCATTTGTATGTCCTCTTTGGAGAAATGTCTCTCCAGGTCCTCTGCCCATTTTTCAATTGTGTTGTTTGTTTTTTTGTTGTTGAGTTGCATGAGTTCCTTGTATATTCTGAATATTAGCCCCTTATCTGAGAAACTGTTTGCAAAAACCTTCTCCCATTTAGTTGGTTGCCTCTTTATTTTGTCGATGGTTTCTTTTGCTGTGCAGAACCTTTTAAGTTTCATATAGTCCCATTCATTTATTTTAGTTTTTACTTCCCTTGTCTTTGGAGTCAAATTCATAAAATGCTCTTTGAACCCAAGATCCATAAGTTCAGTAGCTATGTTTTCTTCTATGCAGTTTATTGTGTCAGGTCTTATGCTTAAGTCTTTGATCCATTTTGAATGAACTTTGGTACATGGTGACAAATAGCAGTCCAGTTTCATTCTTTTGCATGTGGCTATCCAATTCTCCCAGCACCATTTATTGAAGAAGCTGTCTTTGCTCCATTGTATGTTTTTAGCTTCTTTGTCAAAAATTATCTGTCCATATTTATTTCTGGGTTCTCAATTCTATTTCATTGGTCTATGTGTCTGTTTTTCTGCCAATACCATGCTGTTTTGATTATTGTAGCCCTGTAGTGCAAGCTAAAGTCAGAGGGTGATACCTCAATTTTTGTTCTTTTTTCTTAAGATTGCTTTGGCTATTCAGGGTCTTTCGTGGTTCCAAACAAATCTGATGATTTTTTGTTCTATTTCTTTAAAAAATGCCATTGGGATTTTGATGGGGATTGCATTGAATCTGTATATTGCTTTGGGTAATATGGCCATTTTAACTATGTTGATTCTTCCAATCCATGAGCACGGAATGTCTTTCCATTTCTTTGTGTCTTCTTCAATTTCTTTCAAAAATGTCTTATAGTTTTCAGCATATAGGTCTTTCACATCCTTGGTTAAGTTTATTCCTAGGTATTTTATTCTTTTTGCTGCAATTGCAAAAGGAATTATTTTTTGTATTTCTTTTTCTGAGATTTCATTGTTAGTATATAGGAAAGCAATGGACTTTTGTACGTTGATTTTGTAGCCAGCAAATTTACCGTATTCATTGATTGTTTCTAATAGCTTTTTGGTGGAGTCTTTAGGGTTTTCTATATATAGCATCATGTCATCTGCAAAGAGTGATAATTTAACTTCTTCATTCCCAATTTGGATGCCTTTAATTCCTTTCTCTTGCCTGATTGCTCTGGCAAAGACGTCCAACACTATGTTGAAAAGCAGAGGTGATAGGGGACATCCCTGTCGTGTTCCTGAACGTAGAGCAAAGGGCTTCAGTTTTTCTCCATTAATTATGAGATTAGCAGAGGGCTTGTCATATATGGCCTTTATTATGGTAATGTATTTTCCTTCTATACCTATTTTATTAAGTGTTTTAATCATAAATGGATGCTGAATCTTGTCAAATGCTTTTTCTGCATGAGTTCATATAATCATATGATTTTTGCCCTTTATTTTGTTTATGTGATGTATCACATTGATGGATTTGCAGATGTTGAACCATCCTTGTGCTACAGGGAAGAACCCCACTTGGTCGTGATGTGTAATCTTTTTACGCATTGTTGTATTCGATTTGCTAGAATTTTGTTTAGGATTTTTGCATCTGTATTCATCAGTGATATTAGTCTCTAGTTTTCTTTTCTTGTGCTGTCCTTACCAGGTTTTGGTATCAGGGTAATGTTGGCCTCATAAAATCAGTTAGGGAGTATTGTCTCTTCTTCAATTTTTTGGAAGAGTTTGAGCAGGATTGGTATTAGATCCTCTTTGAAGGTTTGGTAGAATTCACTAGTGAAGCCATCTGGTCCCGGACTTTTGCTTTTGGGAAGGTTTTGGATGACTGATTCAATTTCGTTACTGGTGATCGGTATGTTTAGATTTTCCAGTTCTTCATGATTCAGCCTTGGAAGGCTATATGTTTCTAAGAACTTGTCCATTTCTTCTAGGTTATTGAATTTGGTGGCATATAGTCCTTCATAGTATTCTTGGATGATCTTTTGCATTTCTGTGGTGTCCATGATAACTTCCCCTTTTTTGTTTCTGATTTTGTTAATTAGTGTCTTCTCTCTTTTTATCTTAGTGAGTCTAGCCAAGGGTTTGTCAATTTTGTTAATCTTTTCAAAGAACCAGCTCTTTGTCACATTAATTTTTTCTATTATCTTTTTTTTCTCTATTTCATTTAGTTCTGCTCTGATTTTTGTTATTTCCTTTCTTCTGCTGACCTCGGGTTTCACTTGTTTTTCTTTCTCAGGTTCTTTAAGGTGTAACATGAGGTTATTTGGGATTTTTCTTGTTTCTTGAGATAGGCCTGTAATGAGATAAATGTCCCTCTTACAACTGCTTTCGCTGCATCCCAAAAATTTTGGTAGGATGTATTTTTATTGTCATTTGTTTCTATGTATCTTTTGATCTCTCCTCTAACTTCTTCTTTGACCCAGTCGTTCTTTAAAAGTATGTTGTTTAATCTCCATGTATTTGTGTTTTTTCCTGCTTTCTTTTAGCAGTTGATATCCAATTTCAAAGCCTTGTGATCAGAGAATATGCTTGGTATGATTTCAATCTTCTGACATTTGCTGAGGCTGATTTTATGTCCCAATATATGGTCTATCCTTGAGAATGTTCCATGTACACTAGAAAAGAATGTATAATCTGATGTTTTAGGATGAAGTGCTCTATAAATGTCAATTATGTCCATTTCATCTAATGTGTCATTTAGGGCTGCTATTTCATTATTTATTTTCTGTTTGGATGATCTATCCATAGCTGTCAATGATTTATTTAAGTCCCCTAGTATAATTGTGTTTTGGTCAATTTCTCCCTTTAGTTCTGTTAGTAGTTGCTTGGTATATTTCGGTGCTCCCTGATTGGGGGCATAAATATTGATGACTGTTATGTCTTCTTGTTGTACAGTCCCCTTCACCATTATGAAATGTCCATCTTTGTCTCTTGTTATCTTTTTCACCTTGAAGTCTCTTTCATCTGATATCATTATGGCTACACCTGATTTTCACTGGGTACCATTTGCTTGGAGTGTCAGTTCCCACCCTTTCACTTTGAGTCTATGCCTGTCCTTGTAGCTGAGATGTGTCTCTTGGAGACAGTATATGGTTGGGTTTAGTTTTTTGATCCAATCTGCTACTCTGTGACTTTTTATTGGTGAGTTCAGTCCATTTACATTTAGGGTGATTATTGATATGTGAGGATTTCCTGTCATTCTATCTTTAGTTTTCTGGTAAGGCTGTGTCTCCATTGTTTCTTTGCCTTTCTGTTGTTGTCTATTATTTCTGTGTGGTGGTATTCTATGATGTTTCCCTCTGTTTCTTCTTTTATTACAGTATATATTTCAGGTCTGGATTCTCTTTTTTGAGTTATTACCCTTAAGTCTATGTAAAAGACAGTTTGATATTTAGAGTATTCCATTTTCTTCAGCACGCTTACTTTCTCCATTCCCATATTGCAGTTCAGGCCTTTACTCTCCCCCTTTTCATGTTTTGGTTGCCACAAATTGTCCCTGTTGATGGTGGTCGAATAGCCTCCTTTAGTATTTCTTGTAGTGCAGGTCGTGTATTAGAAAATTCCCTCAGCTTCTGTATGTCTGGAAAGGTCTTTATTCCTCCTTCATATCTAAAGGATATCTTTGCTGGATATATTATTCTTGGCTCATGATTTCTCTCTTTCAATAGTTTGAATATTTGGTTCCACTCCCTCCTGGCTTGTAGAGTTTCTGCTGAAAAATCTGATGATAATCTAATGGGCTTTCCTTTGTAAGTTACCGTCTTATTTTCCCTGGCTGCCTTGAGGATTCTTTCTTTGTCGTTGATTTTAGACAGCTTCAATACAATGTGCCTTGGAGAAGGCCTGTTGGGATTGAGGTAATTAGGTGTTCTATTTGCTTCTTGGATTCGAGGGTCCAGTTCTGTCCACAAGTTTGGGAAGTTCTCATCGACAATTTGTTTGAATATATTCTCTGTTCCCTTCTCTCTTTCTTCTCCTTCTGGTATGCCCATTATTCTTATATTGCTCTTTCTGATGGAGTCAGAAAGTTCTTGTAGAGTTCTTTCATTTCTTTTAAGTCTCAAGTCTCTTTCTTCTTCTATCTGTGTCATTTCCAGGTTTCTATCTTCGATGTCACTGATTCTTTCCTCCATCTGGTCAACTCTACTACCTAAGCTGGTTATTTCATTCTTAATTTCTTCTATTGAGTTCTTAATCTCCAGAAATTCTATTTGGTTCTTTTTTAAAATTTCAATCTCTTTCGTAAAATGCTCATGCTGTTCTTTGATTGTGTTTCTGAGTTCATTTAACTGCCTATCTCTGCTTTCTCGCATCTCATTGAGTTTTTTCAGAACTGCAATCTTGAATTCTCTGTCTTTTATGTCACATATTTCCTTATCTTTAAGTGCCTTTTCTGGAGACTTTTCACTTTCTTTCTGAGCTATCTTGTTGCCTTGGTTATTCATGGCGATTACTGGTTTACTATATCTCTTCCTAGACATCTACAGGAGTGACTTCTGCAACAGGTTGATAGAAAGCGGTCTTTCTTTTGTTTTCCAGTACTTGTTGGTAGAATGTTTTATTGTTTCTCTGACTGCAGCCTATTTTTCCTCTCCCACACGGTAGTGCTATGTTTTCCCTGCACTATTCCAGCTTCTCACACAATGGGGGGGATTCCCTGGGAGACGGGCTTCTCCTCTGTTAATAGTTCATCTAGGTCACAGGGCGCAGTGTCCCGGTGGGTATGCGGAGAGCTTTTGATGTTCCAAAGCTCTTCCAGCTCCTGATTCAGAGCCCGTATGTTTCAGCAGTTCTGTTTACTCCTGCAGGGATCCGCCCAGATAGGTGGGGTCAGGGGTGGGATGAGTTGTGAGAGGTGGCCCAGAGCAATGGCGGTGACTGCCACCACAGCTGGTCCTGCCTCCACAGCTCCCTCCCCTTTGCCGGAACTAGTTGGGCTGCGAATCTGTGTCTGCGGTCCACAGTTCTCAGAACAGCAAATATTCTGTTCCTTTGATCTGACACTGCTACTGTTCTGCTTCTAGCACTGGGCAGGTGGGGGTGGAGCGAGCTCTGGGAGGGTAGGAAGGGGGCGGCTACTCTCAGTGCCTAAGGCTTCCGTTCTCTGCTTGGTAGTGAGGGCTTAAACCACTGTTTTCAGCCTTCTTCCCTCAGTCTTTTCTCCAAGGTCTCTGCGATGAACGTTGGGTTCAGCCGAGTTGTATGCTGCCCCCTCAGCCCTGTGGGGCCCAGGCGGAGCCCTAGCAGTCCGAGTTCCTCCCTCACTCGCAGCTGCGGTAGTTCCGGGAAGCAGCGAGCTTGGCGCACTGAGCTAGGTCTGCGTCCTGTGCTCGAGCCACTCTTTCTCTGCACTTCTCCCTTCCTTCCTCCCCCTCTTGCGTGATTTGCCCACCTTTAGGTGAATTCAGTAGTGGGCCTCTTCATCTTGCCTGTCTGCTGTGCAGGGAGTCCTTTGTGGAGTTATTGTTGTTTGATTAGTTGTAAATTCCAGGGGAGCTTTACAGAGGCTCACCTCACGCTGCCATTTTGATGACGTCTCCAAGATGTGTCTGTTTTAATTAAACCAACAAAGTTAAATAAATTTTAATGGTAAATATGTTTTCAGATCACATGATCCTGAAAAGCACTTGGGTTAGTTTCTGTTATAATTATTTTTATTCCCCCTTCTTCCACCTCCCCGACCTCACTCTGGTTCAAGCTGTTGTTTCTCAGTCTAGTTGTGCAGGACACAGTTCCCTGGCCATGCTGGTATTAAGAGCCTTGCCCTCCCCCCACTGAGGCAGTCGGTTGCCAGTCGTCGGTCGGCTGCTCACAGCAGCTGTTATAATTCTTATTTAATATAAGCACTTAATTTTTTAACCAGTTAAACAGAGCTCCTTATATAAACGAAGTCTAGTAATTTCCTCTGGAGGTAGACATACATACACATATAAACAAACAAAACATAGCCAGAGACCTGATAGTTTCATTAAAAGAATATTTTTTTTAGCCATGGGACAGGTACAATAAGACAAAACCCCCGTCAATTTATAACAGTTGGAATCATTTAAGTGTATTCATTCAGGTGGCTAAGGCTCTAAGACTTGTATTTGTCCTTGATAAACACTTCAGTTAAGGAGACTGGGGGTGCTGCTTAGGCAAAGGAGCTATTTTAGCTGCTTGTGTTTTTGAAAAAGCTTTCTTCCCACCTCCTGCTCTTTTTGGTTTGTTTGGTCTCAGACAGTTGTGGGCTGTGTTTGCATTTCTGATTACCTGTTAGCAAGGCCTTGCGAGTTACTGAGGCTTAGAAAACTCCTATTAGGCTTCTAATGTTGCCAAATTTCTGATCATAGAGTTATGAAATTACTTTAAATACCTTGTCAGCTTTCAGGTAAGACAAACAGTAAGAAATTTTAAAGTACCTACTCAGATGGTCAAAAATTATTCATTTATTAAAAAACTTCTGCTTATTAACCAAAGATTGCTTTCCATTGTCCCAGAGATGTTTGGATTCCTCTTCCTACAAAATCTTTTTCTTATGACAAGCAACATAACAGAGATACAAGAAAAGGAAACAAAAGAGCGTAAAATAACCAAATGAGTGCTCATCCATCAGGAAACCCCTGCAGAGCTACTCACCTCCCTGGGCGCTTCTTCCAAGCAAAAGCTGAGAAAAGCCACTCTTGATAAAAAAAATTTGTTCCCACATAACTGCATTGGCATAGAATTAACCGCTGGTCATTCATAGAAGGTGCAGAGAATTCATGAGATTCTGCAAAGTGGGAGAACAAGAAAGTTTTATTGAAAGTCAGACAGAGAGAGAGAGTTCTGGCAAAGGGAGTTTGCCAGGGCATCTGAGAGAGAGCTGCGGAGACAGAGGGGTAAGAGAGAGATGCTGGCAAACGGAGTTTAGCCAGGGCAGAGTCCAATAGAGACAGCTGTGCCGATGAGAAGGAGTGCTACGGTTTTGTATTTTTCCATGCAGGATGTAGGGTGCCTGTCAGCTTGCAGGAGGGCTGCAATTACAATTGTCTTCTCCCAGGAACTGTCCTATTCCCAGCTATGATAGGTGTTTGTTAGTTTGCAGGGGGTTGCCGTTGTGACTGGAACTGTTCTGTTCCCATCTATGATGGATGTAAGGTGCTTGTCTGCTTGCAGGTACAGTGCTAGCCAGGGGAGTGAGAGCCAAGCCATTAATGTTGGAGCTCGTTCCTGCCACACCTTATAAGCCCGGTCCTGTTAACTCTTTACTTGTCTCATTAGTAACAAGCTTCTATGACCTTTCTTCATATGCCAGCACCTGAGGTAATTGCTCCTACCCCCCCATGAGGGAAAAAATCCCTCTCTTGAGGTGAAAAATCTCTCCTTGAGAGAAAAACCCACCTGACCTCAAATAAAGGTATTTGACCTCAACCAAAAAAGGAAGAAGCCTTGACTGTAAGAGGGCTTCACAGTCAGGGAGACAGCAGTCCATGGAAGCCGTGAGCACAAAAGAGCCTCTGTAGGTACCACACCTGGTTCCAGGGGACGCTGGACCATGAAAGTGAGGCCACTTTAGGCCCCTTCATAGTCACCATGATATGTGAACCTAAAAATAAAAAGGCCTTTCAGGTGAGAGGCAACAAGCTTTTATTTGAGATTTTTAAAAAAATAACTACTCAGGAAGCACTGATTCAGGCAGAAGCCCAAATAATGTTTCAATTATGAGACAAAGGCAATGGGTATTTATGAGAAAGGGAAGGAGAACAATTATATCAATAGAAGGAAGGCATTTCTATTTGTGCAGATAATGTAATGTAGTGATGCTAATTTTAAACGAGTAAATATTTTTTTAGTTCTGTAGTCATCATAACTGCTTTCTTTCTCCCCCCCTTCTTCCCCCCTCACTCCGGTTCAAGCCGTTGTTTCTTGGTCTAGTTGTTTGGGACACAGCTCCCTGTCCCATGCTGGTATTATGAGCCTTGCGCTCCCCCAGGCTGAGGCAGTTGGTCACTGGTCACCAGTCGTTGGTTGGCCACTCAGAGCAGCTCAGGGCAGCTCTCACCAGCTGATGGCCACTCACACTGGTTACCGGCCACTCATGGTGGCACACGGCAGCTCACGGCAGCACACGGCAGCTCACGGCAGCACACGGCAGCTCACTGTAGTACACAACTCAGCAACCTCCAGCTGCTCACCGCAGCCCAGCTCCAGGGAGAGCTGTTGTTCACAATCTTAGCTGTTGGGGGCGCAGCTCACTGGCCCATGTGGGAATCAAACCAGCGGTCTACGGGGCATGGCGCTCCAACCGCCTGAGCCACTGCGCTGGCCCACATAACTGCTTTCCTGTTATCTTTGTAAGCAGTTCTTTGGGGCACACAGTGGCTCTAGGCCCAATGCAAAGATTATTTTGCTCTGTTTTAACATTTCAAAGGTTTACGGCATAAGACATGCAAAGCAATTCCTCTGGGATGGCAGCTCTGGCTGCATTTTAAAGTGACTCCATTTATAATTATTTTTTGAGAGGTGTTGTTCTCTTTCATGAAAGTATAATTTTCTGGATTTTTGAAACAATTCTATTTAAGCTAACACAGAATTCTTTTTACTGAAAGCTCTTAGAAATGCTGAATTGAAAAAAATCACTGCAATTCAAAAAAAAGTCCAAGGAAATACATTCCTGTGATTCAGCTATGAAGAATAGCATCTAAGGCAACGGCAGTGAGCCTGGGAGCTGAACCAGATAGTTTGGGGAAGGGCCGTCAACCAGGAGCTAGGAATGAAAACCCAAACAGGCCACGGGGAGGGGAGAATGTGAAAGATGCCCTAAGTGGTGCATGAATGCCTCATGGGCAGTGGCTGGGGGGTTGGCTGGACAGTCAGAAACTGGAGGAAAACAAAGCTGGGAAATTGAGAGGTGGAGGAGAGATGTGTTCACACACCTCTTGCCGTGGGGGGAGTGGTGAAGGTACTGGTGTGCGTGTGGATGCCAGCAGAGGTCACCCCACTGGTGGGGGCTGCTGGAACCCAGAGGGGGCGGTGCCTTGTTGGATGGTGTCACTTAGCCTCTCCCAGAACCCCAGGGCTTTCTCATGGGGACAAACAAAACGACAACTGGGATGGAGCTTGTATGGGCACAGCAGTGTGGCTTTCCACTCACCCAGGCTGACCTACCTGGTGTCTGCCACTGCTGAGTGCCCAGCCTGCTAATGGCAGCTTCTTTTTTTCTTTTTTTTGAAAAAAGAAATAGAAGAGGTGAAATTAATTTTTTTAAAAAGAGTCATCTCAGGTAAATATGTCAGTGTAGACATAGGAGAGATTTAAACAATCTTAAAACTATGAAGAAATTTATGTCAATGGAAGAGTCTTACTGCAACGAAATAAGTCAAAGCAGTTGTAAAAATCCTGTTTCCCTTCAGAATATCTGGGATCTTTTACAGGTAAGTTCTATAAAACTTTCAAGGATGGTTCATGATCTTATATAAAATGCTGTATGACAACTACAATTGAAAAATAAAAATTATTAAAATTAAAACCAGAAATGAAATAAAGAATGTAAAGTATTTCAGTTTTATACTGATTACATGTTGAAATAACATTTTTTAAATAATTTAGGTAAATAAAATGTTATTAAAATTAAAAAAGACTTACTATAAAGCTACAGCCATAAGACACTGTGGTATTAATGAAAGAATAGAGCGATACATCAACGGAACAGAAAAGAGAGCCCAGAAATAGACTCACATAAATATAGTCAACTGATCTTTGACAAGGAGCAAAGACAACACAACAGAGCAGAGTCTTTTCAGCAAATGGTGCTGCCACAACTGGATGACAACCACATGCAAAAAAGTGAATCTAAACGCAGATCTTACACACTTCAAAAAATTAACTCCAAATGGAACATAGACCTAAATGTAAAATGCAAAACTATAAAACTCCAAGAAGATAACACAGGAGACTAAGGTTAAATGATGTCTTGTAGACACAACTCCAAAGGCACAATCCATAAAAGAAATAATCAATAAGCTAGACTTTAACAAAACTTTAAAATTCTACTCTTGAAAGGCAAAGTCAAGAGACTGAGAAGACAAGACACACACTGGGAGAAAAATATTTGCAAAAGACACATGTGAAAAAAGATTGTTATCCAAAATGGACAAAGAATTCTTAAAACTCAACAGTAAAACACAAACCACCCAATTAAAAATGTGACAGAGACTATAACAGACACATCACCAGAGAAGATATACAGATGGTAAATACGCATACGAAAAGATGCTCCACCTCATATGTCATCAGGAAATGCAAATGCAAACAGCAATAAGATACCACTACGTATTAGAATGGCCAAAATCCAAAACACTGACACCACTAAATGCTGGTGAGGACCTGGAGCATCAGATGCTCTCAGAATTGCTGGTGAGAATGCACTTTGGAAGACAGTTTGGTGGTTTCTTACAAAAGTAATCATACTCTTAACCGTATGATCCAGCAACGGTGTTCCTTGTTTTTTACACAAATGACTTGAAAACTATGTCCACACAAGAGCCTGTGTACAGATGTTTATAGCAGCTTATTCATAACTGCCAAAACTTGGAAGCAACCAGGATGTTCTTCAATAGGTGAATGGATAAATAAACTGTAGTACCTCCAAACAGTGGAATATTATTCAGCTCTAAAAAGAAATGAGTGGGGCCGGCCCGGTGGCTCAGGCGGTTAGAGCTCCGTGCTCCTAACTCCGAAGGCTGCCATTCGATTCCCACATGGGCCAGTGGGCTCTCAACCACAAGGTTGCTGGTTCAACTCCTCGAGTCCTGCAAGGGATGGTGGGCAGCACCCCCTGCAACTAAGACTGAACACGGCCTTGAGCTGAGCTGCTGCTGAGCTCCCGGATGGCTCAGTTGGTTGGAGCACGTCCTCTCAACCACAAAGTTGCCAGTTCGACTCCCGCAAGGGATGGTGGGCTGTGACCCCCTGCAACTAGCATTGGCAACTAGACCTGGAGCTGAGTTGCGCCCTCCACAACTAAGACTGAAAGGACAACAACTTGAAGCTGAACAGCACCCTCCACAACTAAGACTGAAGAGACAACAACTTGACTTGGGAAAAAGTCCTAGAAGTACATACTGTTCCCCAGTAAAGTCCTGTTCCCCCTCCCCAATAAAATCTTAAAAAAAAAAAAAAAAGCTATCAAGCCATGAAAAGACATGGAGGAACCTTAAATACATAATACTAAGTGAAAGAAGCCAACCTGAAAAGGCCACATACTGTGTGATTCCAACTATATGGCATTCTGGAAAAGGCAACACTACAGAGACAGGAAAATGGTCAGTGATTGCCAGGGATTAGGGTAGAGAATGGAATTAAACAGGCAGGGCACAAAGAGATTTAGGGCAGTGAAAATACTCTGTATGATACTATAAAGGTGGATACATGCTGTCATACATTTGTCCAAACCATAGAATGTACAACATCAAGAGTGAACCCTAATGTAAACTCTGGCCTTTGGGAGATTATAATGTGTCAGTGTAAATTCATCAGTTGTAACAAACGTACCACTCTGGTGAGGTGTGTTGATTGTGGGAGAGGCTGGGACTGTGTGGGTTCAGGAGGCATACAGAAAATCTCTCCACCTTGATTTTAGTTTGGCTGTAAAGTAAACTGCTCTTTAAAAAAAAAAAAATATTTTAAAAAATCCCCAAACCAAAACCAACCAAAATAAAACAAATAAACAAACAAAAATTATTAAGGGGCTAGTATCCAGAATATACAAGGAACTCATGCAACTCAACCACAAAAAAACAAACAACCCAATTGAAAAATGGGCAGAGGACCTGAAGAGACATTTCTCCAAAGAGAACATACAAATGGCAAATAGACATATGAAAAAATGCTCAACATCACTAATCATCAGAGAAATGCAAATCAAAACCACAATGAGATATCACCTCACCCCAGTCAGAATGGCTATCATCAACAAGACAAATAGTAACAAATGTTGGAGAGGCTGTGGAGAAAAAGGAACCCTCATACACTGTTGGTGGGAATGCAGACTGGTGCAGCCGTTATGGAAGGCAGTGTGGAGGTTCCTCAAAAAATTACGAATAGAATTGCCATATGACCCAGCAATCCCTCTCCTGGGTATCTACCCAAAAAATCTGAAAACATTTATCCATAAAGACACGTGTGCTCCAATGTTCATTGCAGCTTTGTTTACTGTGGCCAAGACATGGAAACAACCAAAATGTCCTTTGATAGATGAATGGATAAAGAAGTAATGGTATATATACACAATGGAATACTATTCGGCAGTAAGAAAAGATGATATAGGAACATTTGTGACAACATGGATGGATCTTGAGAGAGTAATGCTGAGCGAAACAAGTCAGACAGAAAAAGCAGAGAACCATGTGATTTCGCTGATATGTGGTATATAAACCAAAAACAACAAAAGAACAAGACAAACAAATGAGAAACAGAAACTCAAAGACACAGACAATAGTTTAGTGGTTGCCAGAGGGTAAGGGGGGCGGGGGGTGGGGGGTGGGAGATGAGGGTAAGGGGATCGAATATATGGTGATGGAAGGAGAACTGACTCTGGGTGATGAACACACAATGGGATTTATAGATGATGTAATACAGAATTGTACACCTGAAATCTATGTAATTTTACTCACAATTGTCACCCCAATAAGTTTAATTTTAAAAAAAAATTATTAATCCAGGTTGTTGTGTGTTAGTATTTCATTTTTAATGACTGCATACTATTCCACTGTATACACACAGTACTGTGTATGGTTTTATGTGTTTGTTTGTCCTTCTACTGTTGAGGGATATCTGGTTGTTTACAGTTTTTAATGATTATGAATAAAAGGGCTATAAACATTCCCCTGAGGTGTGTGCAAATAAATTCCCAATTCACTTGGGTGAATATCGAGCAGTGCCATTGATGAGCCATGAGGCAAGTCCATGTTTAAGTTTAGAAGAAAACACAAACAGTCTTCCTAAGTGGCTTTACAAGTTCTCATTCTCATCAGCCATGAATGAGAGTTCCTGGTGCTCTATATCCTTGCCAGCATTTCTTATTGTCACTTAACATTGTTTTAACTATTCTAGTCATGTAGCGGTGTCTCATTGTGGCTTTAGTTTGTATTTCCCTAATGAAGGATGATGTTAAGCAGCTTTCTGTATGTTTATTTGACACCCATATATTGTTTGGGGTGAAGATCTGTCTCTCACTTTTTAAATTAAGATTTGTTGTTTTCCTTTGTTAAGCTTCAATTTTCTTTATTTATTTTGGCTGTAAGTCCTTTATCATATGTGTGACTTCCAAACATTTCTTCAAGTGGCTGGTCTCTCTTTCTCTTACCAGTGTGTTTTGTAGAGTAAGAGTTTTTAATTTTGATAAAGTCTGACATGTGATTTTTTTTTAATGGATTGGGCTTTTGCTGTATTATCTAAAAACTTATCACCAAACCAGAGGTCAGATTTTCTCCTTACTGTTCTTTTAGAAGTTTTATGGCTTTGCATGTCACCTGTAGTACCTGTGATCCATTCTGAGTTAATCCTTTATGTGATATAAGATACCATTTAGATTTACTTTATTTTTTATTTTTTGCATACAGATGTCCAACTGTCCCAGGACAGTTTGTTAAAAAGACTATCCCTTCATCATTGGATTACCTGAGCACCTGCATTCAAAACCAGCTCATGGTATTTGCATAGGTCCATTTCTGGTCACTTCATTCTGTTGTATTGATCATGTTTCTACCCTTTGGCCAATTCCACACTGTCTTTTGTGTGGAAAGTCTTGGAATAGCATCCTATAATTTTTGAAAGATACTTTTTCATTATCATTCAGTTGAAATCTTTCTAATTTCCAGTGTTATCTTTGATCCATGGATTATTTAGAAGGTTGTTTGTTTGTTTTTTATTTCTAAATATTGGTTTTATTCTCCTGATATCTTGTTACTTATTTATAAGAAAATTAGTTTTGGCCAAAGTACATATGATTTCAATCTTTTGAAATTTACTATTACTTGTTTTATGTCTCAGCATATGATCTTAGTGCATGTACAAAAGCACTTAAAAAAAAAAAAAAAAAATATATATATATATATATATATATATATATATATATATATATGTATGTATGTATGTATGTTGTTCCTGGGTTGCTGTAATGTTCTGTAATGTCAATTAGGTCAAGGTGGTGGGCAGTGCTGTTTATTTATATTTTAAGGAAACTATGAGCAGAAAAAAGAGCCTTTCCTTATCCTATCCCCACCCCCCACATATTTATGATTTCCACTGCTATGCATTCCCTCCTGAAGACTTAAGTTCCCATCTGGTATTTCTTTTCCCAGAGGAAATGTGTTTAATGTCTTTGTTGTTATTGTTGTTGTTTTCTGTTTGAAACAAGCTTTCTGAGTTTTATTTTATCGGAAAATATTTTTCCTTTTTTTTCTAAAGAGTATTTTTACTGCTGTAGAATTCTGATTTAACAGTTTATTTTCTCACAGCACTTTTTAAAAATGTTGTTCCATTGTCTTCTGATGTCCATTGTTTCTGATGATAAATTAGAAACATACTTACTGGTCATTCTTATAATTTTTCTTATGTACGTAGTGTGTCTTTTTTCTCTCATTGGTCTCAAGAGTTTCTGTTTATCTTTGTTTTTTGTCAGATTTCATTGGTGTGGTTTTATTTATATATATCTTGCTTGGAGTCCCCCAAATTTCTTGAGTCTAAAAATTCATGGCTGTTACCAAATTTTGGAAACGTTTGGGCCTACCTCTCTGCAAGTCTTTATTTGTCCTGTTCTCTCTTTCCTTTCCTTCTGGGATTCCAGTTGCACATATGTGTGATTGTTTGGATATCATCCCACAAATCTCTGAGAATCTGTCACAGGTGACCTCAGAAGAATGCTACAAAATTGCTTTTCCTTTTCTCTTTTACACTTGAGGGCACTGGGCACATAGAGGTTCAGTGACCTGTCCAAGTTTAACAATTAAGTGATGGAATAAAAGTTTAAAACTAATCCTTTTATTATAAATCATTATGTTAAGTTAAAATCCATTCACCCATACTGATATTAAATGGACACATAAATAAATAATTGGGGGCAAAGAGAAAAGGGAAAGTTGTTCTTTACTGTCGAATGCCAACTAATAAATGGGAAAGAAAGAATAGAGTTTGAAAAATCATTATTTTGCAACTGTAGTAATAATTGGTACAGACAGGAATCATCAAGGATTGCTAAAACCAGTGAGTGAAAGTTTGTTGAAGAGTAAGATAGTTACATAGTTTCAAAGAATCTCCCCTCAAGTTCCTTGTCAATTATAATGGAAAACAGTAACTGTATAGTGAAAATACCTGGCAGACACTGCTTTAGCTAAGTGATCAAAATTAACATCACCCACAACGGGCCAAACTGACCTCATGTGTCTCCTGATATGATGTTGTGAGAAGGATACAACATCACAGCTGCAATGTTCCTGCCAAAAATGCACAACTTGATTCGAACCATAAGAGCATTGAATAAACCCAAGTTGAAGGACTTCCTATAAAATAAATGGTCAGTCACCTACAAAAATACCAAGGTCATTAAAGAGAAATGAAATATGAAAAATGGTTCCAAATCGAAGAAGACTAAAGATACATGACAAGTGAATCCAATGCATGTTCCTAGATTAGATCCTGAACTGGAAAAAAAAAATACCTATGAATAATATTATTGTGACAATTTGAAGAATTTAGATAGTGACAGTAATATTGAGTCAATGTTAATTTTCCTGGTTTTGATTATTGTAGTCTCATTATAAAAGAAAATATCCTTGTTCTTAGGAAACAGACTGATATATTGAGGAGTAAAAGGGCAGTGATATCTGCAACTTACTCTCGAATCATTATGTATACAGCAAATGTGGCAAAACGTTAGGATAGTGAGGATTCTTTTCTACTTTACCTGCAAGTTTTCTCTAAGTTTGGAATTACTTCAAAGTAAAAACCTGTTTAAACACATTATTTTGACTTCAAGACCACATCATACTTTATTTAGTGTGGTTTTTAATAGTCAAATGTTGATGGTTATTTCTCCATGAATATTTTGACCTATTTCTTGAATCATTGGTTTGAAATGTTCAGGCATTAGGATATCCTTGCTATTATTCCCTTCTATTTGAAGGCTTTTTAGAAAGACTCTAGATTTAAGAAAGAAATCTCAGGATCTAGAATTTGGTGAAAAAAAATCTCAATGTAACTTATACCACAACATTGGGCAGCAAGGTAAAAGGAATAAGCAAACAGGGAGAAACCCCTTTACTTTTCTTTCTCTTAGAAAATGTCCACATTGCTGCTGCTCTTTGCATGTCCCTGGGCCTGAGGGACAGACGGCTCCCTTACACTATCAGAGGAAAATGATGGTGGGAAAACCTCTTCCTCTGTCACCTCCTCACCTTCAGCTTCTTTTTGTGGCCCATTCTCCCTCCCCAAGCCCTGGCCCAGGACCTCCAACCTCAGCCATAATCTAGCTTCTCACCTAGAGCTCAGTGGGGAGTGAGCCCTTCCTAGCACTGGAGGGCAGAAGAGAGAGGCCGGAGCCTGGGGCTGTGGGAGAAGGTGCAGCAGGAATGAAGGAGTTAGAGCCTGAAGGACTTCTGAATGAGAGTGAGGTGTAAGGATCAGAGAGTGACTGAGGACATTCCCGCATCTCCCTTTAGAGGGAAAGGGAAGGGCCTCAGACACAGGGACAGAGAGCATGGCAGGGTCTCGATGAGATCCACCCTCACCCTCACCCCTATGCTCTGAGAACACCTCACCTCAGGTCACGCTGAGAGTGCCCTTCAGCCCCAGGTGCTCCACCAGGCAGGTGTGTCTCAGCTCCTCTCTGGGGAGGACCCTCTTAGCTGTCCATCATGGATGTGTCCCCAACCCCCAGGTTAGGTCCCCCTGAGAGCTGAGTCCAGGCTCAGCACCTTCCCTTCCTGCAGCCAGGTGAGAGGGTTGATGGCAGGTGAGAAGCACAGTATGGCAGACAGCGTGTGATTGCCCTCGGGTCCTCTTGTTGGGTCACCACAACCCTGGAGGACACTGGTTTGAGAAAGAAAGAGCTCAGGGCAGGATGGGGGCTGGACTCAGCTCAGGATCTTCCCTTCTTTCCCAGTTTCCTTCACGCCAAGAAACCCCAGGCCGTGACCTAGTGAACGGATATAGAGACCCGGATCCCCACCCCCTCCCAGGAAGTGGTGGCTTCAGGGGCCTCCATTCCACCTGCAGGGTTAGTGCCGGCCCAGTGTGAGCCCAGGTACGTGCAGACGTTGGTTCTGGACCGCTCTTCCCCCAGTTAACCGCATGGCCCAGCCCCTCACCTCTTTCAAGACTTGCTGAAATGTTACCTACCTGAGCACCCCATTTCAAATTGTCATTTGTTCCCCTAAACCACCCCTCCCCCGCCTCCTTCTATTTTTTCTCTATATCTTGTATCGCTTTCCAACCTATCATATTATCAACTGAAACTGGAGACCTGAATTCTTTCAGATCTGTATCTGGGATTGAAAGGACAAGGGTCACTTTCCCTGTGTATGGTTTGGGGGTCCTGATTCTGTGTATGCTTGTGGGTTCCTTGCCGACTGGCCCAGGCCCGGCAGCCCTGCTGCCAGCAACCTCAGTTCTGCCACCAGCCGCGAACCGCAGACAGGAAGCACTAAGTTCACCGCTGAGCTGCTCGTAGCACGGACGATCTGCAGACCCCAAGCTAAGTCCTGCAAGGGACCTCCAGGAACATGGCCTCCTTGGCTGCCCGCAGCTGGGCCACCTCACCGCCCACAGCGCCACCCTCTGGGCCTGGCCAGGCAGCTCCCGCTTCATCAGCAAGGAGAAGGAGGTGATCCAAGTAGCTGAGGGCTGAGAGCGCAGGCCGCCCAGGGCTGGACCCTGACTGGGCTGTGAGGTCATGACCCAGGGAGTGGGTCCCTCAACATCCAGGACTGGGCCTTCAGCACCTGCCATTCGCTCTCCTTCCCCAGCACCCCAGAAATTCCTTTGCGCCTGTCTGCTAAGGTCTGTTTTCACTGACAGTTCACTTCTGACACCACGTGGGTGGGTTTTTCCACACCAAGCGATTCTCCAATTCTCTGTGGACACCAACTGGATGTCCTACAATTCAATTTGGTTCTGACACCAACTACCAGGGGTTAGTGCAGACCCCACAGGTGAGGGGCTCACTCAGTCCCATAGACTGCCTTCCCCCCACATCAGATGGGAGTCACCAGTACTGGGTCCTTAGGCTACTCACACTTCTGACTTAGCTGCAATTCAGGTGTTTCCATGACAACTGTCTCCAGGTTGGCTAACTTGCTAGAATGGCTCACAGAACTCAAAGGCACTGTGGGGACAGAGTGCCAGAGAGCAGTTTCCAGGCTCTTGGCCTCTCGTGGGGAGGTGCTGGCTCGGGTAGTGGATGACCATCCGCTGTGATTGGTTGGCCATCAGCTGTAACCGGTTAGCCAATTGGCTACTGATGTAGCTGCGGGGCTGCTTTGATTGGTTGGTTCGTTGGCAGGCAGAGAAGTGAATGGCTGACTGCGGATCCTGTGGCTACTACTGCGTGTGTCTCGCCCAATCGCTAGAGAGAATATAGTGGTATGACTCCCTACCTATGGCTCCGTGGGTGTTCCTATTTGGTTTCACCATATCTTGCGTTCTTATGTGGGGAGTGGGACCAGAGGCCCTGCAGGCCACCCTGCACGACAGGTACTTCAGTACTACTGACTGTTTCATTATAAAGGATACAGCCCAGGAACAAGGAAACAGAAGCCATGCATAGGGCGGGGAAGGGGGTGGCTTAGAGCTTCTGTGGTGTCTCCTGGCGCACACCCCTCCCAGCACCTCCATGCCTCACTAACCCAGAAACCTCTGAGTCCCACTGTTTAGGGTTTTGTGGGCCCTCCGTTACATAGGTATGATTGATTAAATCATTGGCCAGTGGTGATCAACTCAATCCCAGCCCCTGTCCCCTCCCTGGATGTTGGAGGTGGGGCTGAAAGTTCCAACCCTCTAATTACATAGTACCTCTGACAACAAACCCATATTCAGAAGCACCCTAGGGACCCAGCCTCCAGTCATCTCATTAGGACACCAATGGGCCACTTTTGTCACTCCAGGGATTCCAAGGGTCTTGGAAGCTCTTGTGACAGGAACCGGGCACTCAGACCAAATATTATAACTCAAGATGCTCTATCATCCCTGTCACTCAGGAAATTATGAGGGTTTTAAGAGCTCTGTTCCAGGAATCAGGAGTGAAGACCAAATATGTATTTCTTATTATATTATATATCACATTGTCCTTATACACATATGCACATGCACATGTCCTCTAACTAAATCCTTCCTGTTTTGCTCTCCTCCCTGGCTCCTTCCTCTCTCTTCCTTTCCCCTACTCTCCAGAGGCTCCCTCCTTCCAGGACCTGACTCCTCAGGGCTCCTATCCCCAAATCTCCTGGTTGGTGACTCACAGGGTTGATTCCTGGGAGGAGCGGCCTCCACCACAGAAGAAGCTGTAGGAACAAGGGAGGGGATTCAAGAGTCCAAGGTTCCATCCAGCAAGGTGAGGGACTGTGTCTTGAGGTACCAGGGATTTTGGGGTAGGTCAACCCCACAGTTGAGTCCTGGCTATTATGGTCTGGAGGCTTGCCTCTGCCCTGGGGATAAAGCCCAGAGTCACTCTGTGGTGGGAAGAAATGTCAGTATCAACCAGGATTTTGAAAAGCTGAACAGGCCCTGAGCCTGACCTGTGACCTGGACACCCCCTTCTGTGCAGAGCCCTGTCCAAGTGCTGGGAGCAGAAGGAGACCCTGGGGTGGTCCTGGCTGAGGAAGAGAAAGGGGAGCTGGCTCTTCTGTCCTAAGCCTTGTGGCCACATGAGGACACCACCACTCAGAGCTTGGACCTAGAGAGCCGAGACTAAGGACACACAGAGAGGGATCTGGATAAGCAACCCTCCTTTTGAATCAGCAAGTGCACAGCTAGTCTGTCACTTTCCCACTCCCTGTTTACTGTGAGCTGGTTCAACACTGCAAGTGAAGCACAGCCTTGGTCTCCATATGAGAAGCTTCTGTTTCTTTTATGCTGCTTTTCACAGATTCCTTTCCTTTTGTTTCTGTGGTGTAACCACTAATACAATATACAGGCAAGACGTTATAAAACCGGGTAAAAGATTATTCCTTACTCTACTTACTTATGAAAGTGGAGGAGTGATTATGAGGAACAATGACAGATATGGATCGAGAAAGATACAGGGAAAGGACCAAGAGACAGGCATAGAGGTAGAGATACTCACACACAATGTGAATCCATCCATCCATCCATCCATCCATCCATCCATCCATCCATCCATCCACCCACCTACCGACCTTTGCAGGGTACGTACATCAACAATTTTCAGTTTATGCCCCGACAGAAGGCACAGGGCTTCCTTGTGCCCTCACACCTGCCACACTTATTCATCAGGCTGACCGGTACGTTTGCTGAGTTCTACCACGTTCTGTCCTGCGTGCTCAGCATTGGAGTCTGAACAGGAAGAGACACCCGTGACCTGCTCACACCGGGCCCTGCACTGTCCCTGGCTGTGACATGACCTTATCTCCTGGATGCTTTTCTTTTTGGTCTTTGGGAAATGTCCATGCCCACCTCCCTGTTGACATTTGGGAGACTCGATCATGCTGGAACCATCACTATCTTTGAATCAAACTCTGATTTTTCAGCATTTACTCTGTGTCAACCACCTGCTAAATGCCTTTCAATGATTTTCTTTGATTTTCAATGATTTTCTTTGAAACCACAAAGATGTGGTTACCACTCCAAACACGTTGTTTATCAGAACCCTAAAAATAAGGACCCCTCAGGGAAAGGGCCCTCTCTGATGTCTCCCAGGACACCTCATTTCTTCTTCTCCTCTGGGTTCGCTTGCTTGCAAGGTGGCTTCTGTTTTCTCTGACTTTATTGCAAGAAGTGGAAATACTTGCTCAGTGATAAGTTCTTTGGAAAATCCAGGGTCAAACACCACCCCCAGGAATCACACACTCAAGAAAGACATATCTCTACTCCCTAAGTCCTGGAGGTGCTGTATTTATTTTCCTGTGTGTCCACCACAAGCAACTAGAAAATTTGGCTTTTCAATCCAATTTAGTGTCTGAAAATGATCTGGAAACAATCGGTGTATTCCCCTTCAAAGACTAAACTGCAGAGGAAATCTGTCCAAATCCACTGTTGTGGTTTCCTGAGTCAATAAAGAAGCCAAATGTGAGGTCCTTCAACAAAAATTAAGAGCTTTGGCTCCAAGCTGATTCAGAGCAGGGCAGTGTCACCTGAGGGGGGGGCACTGAGGAGACTCCCACCCAGGGCAGTTGCCCCTCCCTGGTCCTCTCCCCTCATGCCTGTGAGTCCCCTCGCCTCTTATGCTTCTGGGATCTGATATCGGGGACAGAGTGAGAGCAGGTCCGGGGAGGGTGGTTACCACTGAGAAGCCGCATTTGTGATCAGGATGATAGAGGCACTGACAACAACTGACTCGGAAACTGCCACACCAGCTGAATGCCCCATTGGAACAGGAGGCGAATGTCAGCCAGGGAGGTCTGCAGCCTGAGACAAATTGAATCTGCACGTGATAATGACCTCAGGATGCCTGCAAGGCTAAGGGACTTGGGAGTAAAAGAACTTCCAGGTCTAACTCAGCTCTTTGGCTTCGACACTAAGACACTTTCTCTAGCTGTGAATTTACTGGACAGATTCCCATCCAAAATGAAGGTACAGCCCCAGCCCCTTGGGTGTGCTGAACTGAGCTGCCTCTATTTGGCTGTAAAATCAATGGAAGAGGAAAGGAACGTCCCACTGGCAACTGACTGGATCCGAATAAGCCGGTCTAGGTTCACGTTTCAGGCTTTTCAATGAAGATCGAAAAGATCGTGATAGAGAAGGTGTTGGACATTCAAAGCTACTACTGCCTTTCCATCTCTGCCACTCTGTTATTCACTCACTCACTCAAGAGAACTGGCCATTTGGAAGGAGGAAGAGCCTTAACCATGAAAGACTAGGAGCTCAACCTCAGGCATGCCACTGCAGGATGGTGTTTTCTAACGCAAAGCCGTCTGTGTCTGCACTGTCTGTCATTGCACTGGAGACCCAAGCACAGAGGTGTGTGGAGTTCACAGAAGTAGTAGGATGACTTCAGACACACTGCAAGATAAATGGCAGGGATTTGACCTCCCAGCAAGAGCTCGTACAAGTGTTTAACTGAATAGTCATCAAACGAGTGTTCCAAACCAAATGATCAGATGTTGAAAACGATTGTTCCTGGGCGTACTGCATGGCAATTGAAGCATAGTTACTACAGAATAACCCACCTTCCAACCATTCCTGAAACAGTCCCTGAATTGGATTATTACAACAATAAAATTCTCTTCTCTGAAGCCTTTCTCCCCAATCCTGAGCTATGGATTCCATAATGCTACAATGGATTTAAGCTGTGAAGTCTCAGAAACGTCACAACTACATAACACTGGTGTCAAATTTGGGAAAACTCCCTAATTAACATCACACTGTAGTGGAATTATGCTTAAATTTTAATTCATCTGTGAGGCATAGAAAAAAGCCAAGAGCGTGTGAAATGCTAATGACAAGTCTGGGAAGCTTCATGTCTAACATGGATCCAACTTTCTATACTGGGTCCGTATATTTAGGTGGTATCGAAAATAGTAAACTGTTAAATAAAATTTTAATGAGGTTTACATCAAAACCAACATTTCACAAACGCACTTTGAAGGCATAACGAGGGTCACCATTCTAGGCAGTGAAAACAGTTTCTTGGCACCTGTAATGCAAGTCACAGATAATCCAGAGAAGTGGGCTTCATTGCTACATGGGAAATATGTTTGAATTTGAGGTTATTTTATATAAAGCAAAACTACACACCTAGTAATTGTGGCATATTAAGTTATTTTTAATATTTTTTCGAGGAAGCAGGTGATGTTTGTATCCACGAAAAACAAAAGTTTTTGTACAAAATCTGCTTCAATCCAGTCTCACCAAGAAAATTAGTTTTTATTATATTAGTAACTCAAAATAAAACATCACTATGAACACTTGCTGATTTAACACTCCAGAAGTTTTTGCTATGACTGTTTTGATAAAATGGCCATTGCTTCTCATTGAGAATCGTGTTTAAAATGAAGAGAATATTCTTTCACTAAGTGCCCCTCCTATGCCGACAGACAGTCTTAAGAAGACTGAATAAGCTTCTTCACAGCCGTGGGGTTGCTGGGGTGTGTTCAGGGTTTTCTGTGCAGTCAGTGATGTGAGGACATCCACAGTGTGAGTGTTGGTTGTACAGTCAGTGATGTGAGGACATCCACAGTGTGAAGTGTTGGCTGTGCAGTCAGTGATGTGAGGACATCCACAGTGTGAAGTGTTCTCTGTGCAGTCAGTGATGTGAGGCCATCCACAGTGTGAAGTGTTGGCTTTGCAGACATTGATGTGAGGACATGCACAGTGTGAAGTGTTGGCTGTGCAGTCAGTGATGTGAGGACATCCACAGTGTGAAGTGTTGGCTGTGCAGTCAGTGATGTGAGGACATCCACAGTGTGAAGTGTTGGCTGTGCAGTCAGTGATGTGAGGACATGCACAGTGTGAAGTGTTGGCTGTGCAGTCAGTGATGTGAGGACATCCACAGTGTGAAGTGTTGGCTGTGCAGTCAGTGATGTGAGGACACCCACAGTGTGAAGTGTTGGACACGGTTACCCAGCGCCATGTGGAGCCTCACCCACCCAGGATCGCTGCACCCAACTTTGACATCATGTTATGGGAAACACGCAGTGGAAAATGAACCAAAGAACCACGGTGGATCTTATACGTCTGTAAACCATGTTTTGTAGGTAACTTTTCAGTTTTCCCAAAAGGCTGATATTGTTCAATATTTTTATTACATTGGTGTGAATTTTGAGTTGTCAGAGGTAACCTAACCAACTATCATTATGTATTGGTACTGAGGGATATACATTTCAATAAAGTTATTGAAATGCAAAAAATAAAATAAAAATTAAGAGAATTGCCAGGCCCCTGCTGGTGTGAGATGGGGCTGGGAGCGTCTGCCCCCTCCAGGAACACAGAATATGCTTCTTTTAGGTCCCTGGAGGAGGCAGTCAACCAGTGTCTGGGGGCCTCCAGGAAAACCCTCAGAAGGATTCTGTCTGCCCAGCAGCCCCCATCAGCCGCTTCCCCTGAAGAAACCCCGATGTCTTAGAAATCAGTTAAGGACAAAGATAGTCAGTGAATCTAATAAAGAAAATGAAAAACCAACATTCCACCAGGCAGCAGGGAAGCTACTGGACTATATGGTCTGCATGTGGAGAAGATACGTTGAACATAGAAGTGGGAATTTGCGCAAAAGTGAGAGGACATGGTCACCTCAGAAAACCTCAGAGACGTCCTGCAGGAGCTGGACCCAGGGTGAAGGAGGCCTGTGTTTCTGCCACCCTGTCATATCCACAGTGATGGAGCTTAGTCCTGGCATGAGGAAAACTGGAAATGTGGGAATTCAGGCACACGACCAAAACAATGACTGGTGTCTGATTTTAGCTCTTGCTCTGTCTGCTTGAGAGATATTTCCTGAAAGAGAGAAAACAGGGAACACTATTCTTGGCTCCAGACTTGTTTGCCTTTCCCGTTATCGGAGGATATGCCTGTAGATAGTAAACGAGCCTTTCTGTTTTCTTGTCCCTGTTTGTCCTCCAGCCCCATCCACAGGGAAGTCAGAGTCTAAGGGGAGGGTGGGGCCTCAAGGTACAAATCAAGGGCAAGAATTTTCTGTCATCTGAGCTTGGAAGTTCCTTTGCGAGGTTGGGAGTAGAAATGTCCGGTTATAATTCTGAAACAACAAATACTGCTGTGAAAAAAGACAAAAGATACTAAATAATGATGTTACACGTCTCTGCTTCTCCACTCAGAGCTACTGGTTGCTTTTGAGTGTCTAAGATGTGCTGAACATTCAACGTAAAGCCAGACACTTAGACTTCTCAGAGTCTCCTCGTCGTTAATCGTAGTGGGAAACATTTTGTCAGTTTCATCATTCCTTTCTCTCTCTCTCATTTTTAAAGATCATCTTACAAAAAACTGCCAATAGATGAAATAAAATACTGTGTGGGTTTACCTCAAAATAATGCATGTGGGTTATGGTTGGGGATACAGATAAATTATGAGGGGATATGATTCATCTTTGTAGCTGAGTGAAGGTTTCACTGTACTCTTCTCCCTACTTTTGTGTATGTTTAGAATTTCTTTAGTACGGAGTTTTAAAAACAAGCACAAAGGTGACCTAGTATCTGGTGGAGGCATCACATATTCTGAGGAATCAGGAGATCCTGGTTATAACGTCAAAGCAAACCTCCAATAAAGGCAGACATTTTGGAGTGAAACCACAGGAACAAAATGGCTTAAATATGTCCAAACTCCTCCATTTCCTCTTCTCAATTCAGATGGGTCACTGCTTCCTCTCATCATCAGTTCCATGTGGCAAGGACTGGAGCCCTCACCCCCATTGGGAAGAGAGCGGGGTTTTGGAAAACACTATATTATCATCAGTGACAGGAAATAGGATTGGCACTGAGAGGGAGGGGCAGGCAGGGGACACCTGGAGAGCTGCTGTTCCCAGGAATTCCTTTTTCCCTCTAACAGAAGGTGTAGATGGGACCATAGACCCTTGGTCTTGGGGGTCTCCTAACCACCTGAAAATTGCATGAATATGTATGGGCGTGCAGGTAAGTGATTTTAGCTGGGACAGGCGTGGGGCCAGGCCATAGCTCTCATCAGAGTGTCACAGTGTCTGGATCCACTGAGGGGAGAGAGGATCTGAGTATACTCTGCCCATCCGACTGACTCTGAGGGAAAGCAGTGGAGACAAAGGCATCAAGGGATCAAAGCCACCAGCAGGGAGGGGCGTGTCCCCTTTGGCAGTCATTGTCCCTCAGCTCTTGCTTCAGCTGATGAGCTTTCTGAAGTCTCCCAGGTCCTGCTTCCAGCCTGAAGTGGGGTGACCCTGACGCTAGTGGGGCTGAAGCCCAGAGCCCCTCACTCCACAGGCTCCTTCTTAATCATCACTCATTTTTCTACCAAATTTTGTATTTATGTCTTTGCATTCTTTTTTTGCTAATGGAGACCCCCAAATTGTGTAAACTCTGGCCCCCACAAAACTTGCTGTTCACACTATAGAGATGGTCCCACGTCTATAAATCTCAGAAGTGAGAGGTAAGTTGTTCTCTGTCCACTGCCCCCCAGTCACCTGGTTACCACCTCCTGCCTCAGGAACTGTTGTTGCCAATTGTTTGTGTACCTTTGCAGAGACTGATGAAGCATTTAACCCTTACACTGTTCTCCCCACAGTAAAGATTTTCCCGTCTCCGTGTCTGGCTCTGTGAGCGGCTAGGAATTCATCAGTGTCCATGGGCACCGCTTGTTGTCCTTGCAAAGGCAGAGCGTTCACATGGGAGTCAGGCCAAGGCCTCAGTTTGGCGCAGACACCCCCACGTCCTTCCTGCTGACAACTGAGCTGCCCAGGACCTCATCGCAGTTCCTGTGGGGACTTAGCAAGCTCTGCCCTGATGCTGTCGGTGTGGGTTTATATTCTCACTGACTCTGAGCAGGGAGCCATACCTGGGTCCTGGGCCCTGCCCCCCACCACAGCTTGTTAATGCCTCTGGACTCTCTCCTCTGGGTCTACTGTAGACAATAGAAAATTGGGTGGGAGAGAAACATAGCACTTTCATCCAGAGTCAACGCTCATGCACTTTAGAAACTTTGATTCTCCTTCATGAAGGACAAAATGGAAATACTGCATATGCGTAAATATAATGACAGTAATTATGTGTGTTAATTTTCTTACCTGGGAAAAGGTGGCTGATATTTTCATGCAAATTCTATGGAGCAATTCAAAAGAAATACAACAAAAATCGACAATTTTAAAGCGAAGATCTATATATCCCATTTATGTGGGATACATTCAAAAATCATGCTCAGTGCTAAATGTGGTTCTCAGCTTTTAGCACCTCAGGCAGAAAGAGAAACAAACAGGGAATGCGCTGAACCCCCTGGAGAGACATAAATCCTATGATGTGCTGAAGGAAGAGCTTATCGTGTAGATTTTAAAGGTCCTTGCTTACAACATAAAAAGCATTAATAACTGTAATTTAAAAAAATACAAAATAGTTTTACTAAATGTCCACTCGAAACTGTTCTCAGAGAAAGATTGGTATCGAATAATTAAAACTAATTTAAAGAAGCCCTTTGTGAAGGAGCATGGTGGCGTCTTGGAGCTGTGAGAAGAAGGAGCCCCCGGGAGACAACTCAGAGCGGCGGTAACTGCTGTCTGCACTGGAAGGTCTGCAGGTCTTGTCCAGGGAACTTATAGAAATGCTGGCAATTTCCAGAAACCAGAAGTTGTTACAGGCAGAGGAGGAAAACCAGCTCCTTGAGTTGTTAATTCACAGAGATGGGGAATTTCAAGAACTAATGAAATTGACACTTAATCGGGGAAAAAATCCATCATGAAATCCAAGTTTTAGAACAAGAAGTAGAGAAGAGAGACAGTGCCATTCGGCAACTGCAAAAACAGCTACAGGGAGCAGAACAACTACTGGCAACAGCTGTCTACCAAGCAAAAGAAAAACTGAAGTCAATAGAGGAAGCAAGGAAAGGTGCTTTCTCCGCTGCAGAAATAAGTAAGTGTGCACACAGGGTTAGTGCTAGGAACGCTGTGTGTGCCCCTCTGATCTGGGTTCCAGGGCACCCAGGGGGACCTGGCCCAGCTGGTTTAGAGATGAGAAGTGATCGTTGGGTCAGATGAACAATCCTTCTGCCAATGGTGTGAACGATCATTCACCTGGGGACGCACCTGCAGCAGGCAGACGGCCAGACGTCCTCGCTCCACAGTGTCCCTGGCAGGCAAGTGATACAGCCATGAATGTGTTTCCACCAAATCCCAGTAATGACTCTGTGTTGGAACCTCCGGGGCATAATAAAGAAAATGAAGATGAAGGGGTGGTTATGTCAACAGACTCCTCGAGCAGTAGTAGTGACTCTGATTAAAAAAAACATACGAGACAAAAGCATACAGAATCGAATACTGTGGAATTCTATTTCTTAAACAATAAGCCAATTGGTATAGTGGATTGTGCAGCCTAGTAAAAAAATCACAGTGGACTTTCTTTATAAAGCCAAAAATCATGATTTCAGTTCTAAACCACTTGGTGAATATTTAGAGAATAATCAAGCCTTACTGTTAGAAAAACCAGATTATTCAATTCAGTGCCGTCTGACCCTGTTCTGTTGCAGTTGTGCTGGACTTTTACATAGTAGTTCTGGAAATAAGATTTGAGGGAAATGGTCCATCTACATGTCACTAGTAGGTCTCCTGGAGTTATTTAGAAAAGCAAAACAAAAGGCAGCAGATCACTGAGTGTGCGTCATATCAAAATATCAAAACCCCTCATTGAAAGTGAAGGTTGTTAGCTTCTGTCACAGGAACAGGAAAAATTGTCTCAATTTATACTATTTGCAGTTATTGTTATTTTTGTAACTAAACTAACTTTTGTTTGAAAAAATAAAAGCCCTTTTCATGTAGATCTGAGACAATACCGCCTAATAAAATTCCTTCCCAATAATCTAAACTGACACACGGAAGGGCGAGCCCAGAGGGCAGATGCCTTAGAGCCCAGTGTTTAGTTTATTGAGAGCATCTCTCGCACACTCAGAAATCCCAACAAGAAACCTGCAGAGCTGCCAACACTGTAAGAAGTCCATGTCTTCATCTTCGTTCTTACTCAGAATAACTTTTCACCTACATTCGCTGGGAAGGGAGCTACAGGGAGACTAAAACCAGGGCTGAATTTTAATTAAACGTCCTCGACCAAGTTAAGTTCCAAGCACAGGGTTAGCTCCCAGACTCCAAGTGTCAGAGGCACGTGGCCCTATAGAGAATGTTTTAGACAAACTATCTCCAACAAGAGACTTTTCCAAGTAATTGTTTTAGTTGGAAATTAGTCTGAGCAACACCCCCCACCCACCTCAGTACCTTTGCACTTGCTTTGCCTCCTCCCTGGAATGCCCAGGCCTTCTCCCTCACTTTTTTCATGTCCTCAGTGACGCCTACTCTAAAATGTCAACCTCTAGCACCCACTGCCCTCCATATACTTTCCCTCCCCTGATTGTTCTCCATAGCATGAATCATGAGCTTACATACCACATCATTTAGTTATTTTATTTGTTGTTTGTCTCCGAAAAGTACAATGAAAACTCATGAAAGCATGGGGTTTCATCAGTTCTTTTTTTCCTGCTTTCCTCCAGCACGTGCAATACTGCATGGCAAATTGTGGGCTCAATAAATATTTGTTGAATGAATCAATCTGAATGTAGTTTGTTTACATTAGGTCACATCCTGCAGAGCCCATCAAGAGGATAGCTGTAGCGTATATCTCCGATTTTGGAAAACAAGTTAGTCTCTTTCAGTGTAAGAGATTTGTTTTATTTTCATTGAGTTCATTTTTTTTTTTTTTGGTCATTGTTATTGATGATGGTAGTACAAAATTGTGTTTACTACCTCACTGAATTGGCTTTCAATGCACTTCCTTAGCATTAAACACACTCTTAAGAGTTCTTTATTTCCATTGTCTCCTAATACTGTCCATTTCCTATACCTTTTGCCTCTCAGACTTCAGACTTGATCTTGCCCATGCCCTTCAAGGCTTAGGCTAGAGATACCGAAGTCCTGAGCTCCTGGGTGACAGTGCACAGCTATGTGGGAGGGGGTGGAAAGGAGCTCCTAGAACAAGAAAAAGAATGCTCTCTTGTTAATATCGGTCATCTCATCATTTCTCACAGCATAAACTGCCTCACTCACACATGGGGGTAGGAATGACAAAGGTGGAAAGAGGCTGACAAGGGACTTGTCACCTAGCAGCTCACTCATCCCTGCCTTGTCAGAGAACATTTGGATTGGAAGAAGATGTGAATAAAGTTATTGAATCACCTTAGAAAATGAAGAGTCTAAATAAGAAAAAAGAGATAAACTACATGTGGTACCATCAACAGATACAATTGAGAAGAGGGAAAACAATAGCTCTAGAAAATATCCTTCAAGTTATTGATTAATGGATTTTTGATTGGGGAAGTAGGACCATGTAATACTACTCATTTAAAGATTGGAGGGTAATTTAAGTAATAGAAAAGGCGGCATGAGGTGAACCTCTCGAAATCTCTCCTGGAATTTACAACAAATTGAACAGCTATAACTCCACAAAGGACTCCCTTTGCGGCAGACAGGCAAGACTAAGAGATGGGCAACTGAAATCATCTAAAGGTGGGCAAATTGGGCGTGGGGGAGGAGGTAAGGAGGAAGTGCAGAGACACGGGCCAAGCAGACCGCGGGACACAGACCGGAGCTCAGAGCTCTGATGTCCCTGCATTCTGGAGCTACTGCAGCTGCGGGAGAGGGAAGCACTCGGGCTGCTAGTGCTCCCTTTATGACCCACAGGGCTGAGGGGACAGCATATAACACGGCTGAACCCAATGCTCACAGCAGAGACCTTGGAGCAAAGACTGAGGGAAGAAGGGTGAGAATGGTGGTTTAAACCCGCACTGCCGAGCAGAGGATGGAAGGCATAGGCACGGAGCCTGGCTGACCCCGCCTCACCCTCCCAGAGCTCACCCCACCCCCAGCCTCTCAGTGCTAGAAGCGGAACATAGCAGTGTCATATCAATAGAACAGGATGTTTGCAGTTCTGAGAACCGTGGCCCGCAGCCATGAACTCGTGGCCCAACTAGTTCTGGCAAAGGGGAGGGAGCCATGAAAGCAGGACTAGGTGTGGTGGTGGTCGCCGCCATTGCTCTGGGCCACCTCTCACAACTCACCCTGCCCCTGGCCCCACCTATCTGGGCGGATCCCTGCAGGAGTAAACAAAGCTGCTGAAACACACAGGCTCTGAATCTGGTGCAGGAAGAGCTTTGGAACTTCAGAAGCTCTCCACGTCCCCCCATGGAGCTGGTGCCCTGTGACCAAAGCGACCTGTTCACAAAGGAGAAGCCCACCTTCCAGGGAACTCCCCCATCATGTGAGAAGCTGGAACAGTGCAGAGAAAATATAACACTACAGCGTGAGAGAGAGAATGAAAGGATGCAGTGGGAGACAAAATAAAATATTCTACCAGCACCTATTGGAAAGCAAAATAAAGACCTCATCCTATCAACCTGTTGTAGAACCAACTCCTGTAGGAGCCTAGGAAGAGAAATAATAATTCTAATTGGCATGAATAACCACGGTAACAAGACAGCTCAGGAGGAAAACGAAAAATCTCCAGAAAAATGAACTTAAAGACGTGGGAATATGTGACTTAAATGACAGAGAATTCAAGATTGCAGTTCTGAAAAAAACTCAACAAGATACAAGAAAACACAGATAAAGTAGTACCTTGGTTTTTGAACATCTCCATTGACGAACATTTCGGTTTACGAATGCCGTAAACCTGGAAGTAAATGCTTTGGTTTTCGAACACGCCTCAGAAGTCAAACATGTCACGTGGCTTCCACTGTGTGCAAGACCCTGAGTCCTAGCTGTTGGCTGTTTGCAAACGTTTCAGACTTTGAATGGTCTTCTGGAATGGATTACATTAAAAAACTGAGGTACCAGTGTACTAAGCAGTTTACTGACCACAGAAACACAATCAAAGAACAAAATGAACATTTTATCAAAGAGAATGAAATTTTAAAAAATAACCAAATAGAATTTCTGGAGATTAAAAACTCAATAAAAGAAATGAAGAATGAAATAGCCAGTTTAGGTAATAGAGCTGACCAGATGGAGAAAAGAATCAGTGACATCGAAGATAGAAACCTCGAAATGACACAGATGGAGTAAGAGAGAAACTTGAGCATTAAAAGAAATGAAAGAACTCTACAAGAACTTTCTGAGTCCATCAGAAAGAGCAACATAAGAATAATGGGCATACCAGAAGGAGAAGAAAGAGAGAAGGGAACAGAGAGTACATTCAAACAAAGGGTTGATGAGAACTCCCCAAACTTGTGGGAAAAACTGGATCCTCAAATCCAAGAAGCAAATGGAACAACCAACCACCTCAACCCCAACAGGCCATCACCAAGGCACATTTTATTGAGCTGTCAAAAACCAATGACAAAGAAAGAATCCTCAAGACAGCCGGGGGAAAGAAGACGGTAACCTACAAAGGAAAGCCCATTAGATTATCATCAGATTTCAGCAGAAACTCTTTACGCCAGGAGGGAGTAGAACCAAATATTCAAACGATTGAAAGAGAGAAATTATGAGCCAAGAATAATAGATACAGAAAAGATATCGTTCAGCTATGAAGGAGGAATAAAGACCTTTCCAGACATACAGAAGCTGAGGGAATTTTCTAACACACGACCTGCACTACACAAAATACTGAAGGAGGCTATTTGACATGAAACAAAAATCCAAAAGAATACGAAACTATGCGTAGTATTACAAACAGACCGACAGAAGCAGGAAATTGCGACACCTACACCAAATAGGACACTATACACTTAAACACAATATACACGGTAAATAAAAAAAAGTAAAAAAAAAAAACTTAAAAGAAAGAGGGAATAGACAACTTGCTACTGCAGTGAAGAAATCAACTCACAGAATAAATAGAGATAATTTGTGACAACAAAAACATAAAAGGGGGAAGAGTAAGGCCTGAACTGGCAAAAGGGAATGGAGAAAGGAAGCATGCTGAAGAAAAATGGAATATTCTAAATATCAAACTTTCTTTTACATAAGCTTAATGGTAACCACTCAAAAAAAAAAAATTCAGAACCAAAATATATAACAAAAACAAAAAGAAACCAAGGGAAAACTCATAGAATACCACTACACTGAAATAACAGACAGCAACAAAAGGCAAAGAAACAATGGAGACACTGTCCTACCAGAAAACCAAAGATAGAGTGATAAGAAATCCTCACATATCAATAATCACCCTAAATGTAAATGGACTGAACTCACCAATAAAAAGGCACAGAGAAGCAGATTGGATCAAAAAAGTAAACCCAACCATATGCTGTCTCCAAGAGACACATCTCAGTTACAAGGACAAACATAGACTCAAAGTGAAAGGGTGGAAATTGACACTCCAAGCAAATGGTATTCAGAGAAAAACAGGTGTAACCATACTGATATCAGATGAAACAGACATCAGGATAAAAAAGGTAACAAAAGACAAAGATGGACATTTCATAATGATAAAGGGGAGTATACAATAAAAAGATATAACAACCATCAATATTTATGCACCCAATCAGGGACCACTGAAATATACCAAGCAACTACTAACAGAACTAAAGAGAGAAATTGACCAAAACACAATTATAGTAGGGGACCTAAATCATTGACAGCTATGGATAGATCATCCAAACAGAAAATAAAGAAATAGCCCTAAATGACACATTAGATGAAATGGACATAATTGACATTTATAGAGCACTTCATCGTAGAACATCAGACTACACGTTCTTTTCTAGTGTATGTGGAACATTCTCAAGGATAGACCATATATTGGGACATAAAATCAGCCTCAGCAAATTTAAGAAGATTGAAATCATACCAAGCATATTCTCTGATCACAAGGCTTTGAAATTGGATATCAACTGCAAAAAGAAAGCAGGAAAAAACACAAATACATGGAGATTAAACAACATACTTTTAAAGAATGACTGGGTCAAAGAAGAAATTAGAGGAGAGATCAAAAGATACATAGAAACAAATGACAATGAAAATACATCCTACCAAAATTTTTGGGATGCAGTGAAAGCAGTTTTAAGAGGGAAATTTATATCATTACAGGCCTATCTCAAGAAAGAAGAAAAATCCCAGATAAATAACCTCACGTAACACCTTAAAGAACTAGAAAAAGAAGAACAAATGAAACCCAAAGTCAGCAGAAGAGAGGAAAAAATAAAAATCAGAGCAGAACCAAATGAAATAGACTACAAAAAGAAAAAATTAATGCAACAAAGAGCTGGTCCTTTGAAAAGATTAATAAAATGGACAAACCCTTGGCTAGACTCACTAAGATAAAAAGAGAAAAGACACAAATAAACAAAATCAGAAACAAAAGAGAGGAACTTACCAAGGATGCCACAGACATACAAAGAATCATCCAAGTATACCATGAAGGACTATATGCCACCAAATTCAATAACCTAGAAGAAATGGACAAGTTCTTAGAAACATGTAGCCTTCCTAGGCTGAACCATGAAGAACTGGAAAATCTAAACAGACCGATCACCAGTAACAAAATTGAATCAGTCATCCAAAACCTTCCCAAAAGGAAAATTCCAGGACCAGATAGCTTCACTAGTGAATTCTACCAAACCTTCAAAGAGGATCTAATACCACTCCTGTTCAAACTCTTCCAAAAAAATGAAGAAGAGACAGTACTCCCTAACTCATTTTATGAGGCCAACATTACCCTGATACCAAAACCTGGTAAGGACAACACAAAAAAAGAAAACTACAGACCAATATCTCTGATGAATACCGATGCAAAAATCCTAAACAAAATTCTAGCAAATCGAATACAACAGTGCATTAAAAAGATTATTCATCACGACCAAGTGGGGTTCATCCCCGAGGCACAAGGACGGTTCAACATCCGCAAATCCATCAATGTGATACATCACATAAACAAAATAAAGGACAAAAATCATATGATTATATCAATTGATGCAGAAAAACCATTTCACAAGATACATCAATTTATGATTAAAACGCTTAATAAAATAGGTATAGAAGGAAAATACCTTAACATAATAAAGGCCATATATGACAAGCCCTCAGCTAATCTCATAACTAATGGTGAAAACTGAAGCCCTTTGCTCTACGTTCAGGAACACGACAGGGCTGTCCCCTATCACCTCTGCTTTTCAACATAGTGTTGGAAGTCCTTGCCAGAGCAATCAGGCAAGAGAAAGAAATCAAAGGCATCCAAATTGGGAATGAAGAAGTTAAATTATCACTCTTTGCAGATGACATGATGCTATATATAGAAAACCCTAAAGACTCCACCAAAAAGCTATTAGAAACAATCAACGAATACAGTAAAGTTGCCAGCTACAAAATCAACATACAAAAGTCCATTGCATTCTTATATACTAACAATGAAATCTCAGAAAAAGAAATACAAAAAACAATTCCTTTTGCAATTGCAGCAAAAAGAATAAAATACCTAGGAATAAACTTAACCAAGGATGTGAAAAACCTATATGCTGAAAACCATAAGACATTTGTGAAAGAAATTGAAGAAGACACAAAGAAATGGAAAGACATTCCGTGCTCATGGATTGGAAGAATCAACAAGTTAAAACAGCCATATTACCCAAAGCAATATACAGATTTAACGCAATCCCCATCAAAATCCCAATGGCATTTTTTAAAGAAATAGAACAAAAAATCATCAGATTTGTTTGGAACCACAAAAGACCCCGAATAGCCAAAGCAATCTTAAGAAAAAGAACAATACTGGAGGTATCATACTCCCTGACTTTAGCTTGTACTACAGGGCTACAATAATCAAAACAGCATGGTATTGGCAGAAAAACAGACACATAGACCAATGGAATAGAATTGAGAACCCAGAAATAAAACCACATAAATATGGACAGATAATTTTTGACAAAGAAGCAAAAACATACAATGGAGCAAAGACAGCCTCTTCAATAAATGGTGCTGGCAGAATTGGATAGCCACATGCAAAAGAATGAAACTGGACTGCTATGTGTCACCATGTACCAAAATTAATTCAAAATGGATCAAAGACTTAAGCATAAGACCTGACACAATAAACTGCATAGAAGAAAACATAGGTACTAAACTTACAGACCTTGGTTTCAAAGAGAATTTTATGAATTTGACTCCAAAGGCAATGGAAGTAAAAGCTAAAATAAATGAATGGGACTATATGAAACTTAAAAGCTTCTGCACAGCAAAAGAAACCATCGACAAAATAAAGAGGCAACCAACTGAATGGGAGAAGATTTTTGCAAACAGTGCCTCCGATAAGGGGCTAATATCCAAAATATACAAGGAACTCATGCAACTCAACAACAAAAAAACAAACAACCCAATTGAAAAATGGGCAGACAACCTGAAGAGACATTTCTCCAAAGAGGACATACAAATGGCAAATAGACATATGAAAAAATGCTCAACATCACTAATCATCAGAGAAATGTAAATCAAAACCACAATGAGATACCACCTCACCCCAGTCAGAATGGCTATCATCAACAAGACAAATAGTAACAAGTGTTGGAGAGGCTGTGGAGAAAAAGGAACCCTCATACACTGTTGGTGGGAATGCAGACTGGTACAGCCGCTATGGAAAGCAGTGTGGAGGTTCCTCAAAAAAATTACTAATAGAATTACCATGTGCCCCAGCAATCCCTCTCCTGGGTATCTACCCAAAAAATCTGAAAACATTTAGAGATAAAGACACGTGTGCTCCAATGTTCATTGCAGCTTTGTTTACGGTGGCCAAGACATGGAAACAACCAAAATGTCCTTTGATAGATGAATGGATAAAGAAGTAGTGGTATATGTACACAATAGAATACTATTCGGCAGTAAGAAAAGATGATACAGGAACATTTGTGACAACATGGATGGATCTTGAGAGTATGATGCTAAGAGAAATAAGTCAGATAGAAAAAGCAGAGAACCATATGATTTCACTGATATGTGGTATATAAACCAAAAACAACAAAAGAACAAGGCAAACAAATGAGAAACAAAAACTCATAGACACAGACAATAGTTTAGTGGTTACCAGAGGGTAAGGGGGGTGTGGGGTGGGAGATGAGGGTAAATGGGGCCCAATACATGATAATAGAAGGAGAACTGACTCTGGGTGGTAAACACCCAATGGGATTTATAGATGATGTAATACAGAATTGTACACCTGAAATCTATGTAATTTTACTAACAATTGTCACCCCAATAAATTAAAAAAAAAAAAGAGTATCATATAAATTTACAATTTAAGAACCACACACACAGAAAAAGAAAATGAAACCCGAAGCAAAACGCCACATGTTGGTCCAGGCTGTGATGGGTCACTGTGTCCCCACACAACGTGGTGAAGACCCTCCCCTCCTCACAGGTGGGAGACCCCTGCTGGTCCTTGTATGGAACCTGACGTCACTCACAGACCTTGCGTCCATGGTCCAAGGTCTGCTGTACCCCCAACACCATGGGAATGTTCTGCTATGGTTTTCATGAAATCCTTCTGCTCCTAATAGTTGGATCCCATCTTCTCCAGCCACGTAGCCCGCGGCATCACACTTTGACTCGCTCTGTGGCTGTTGAAGCACAGGACCCACCCGCGTGTGTCCCCCAAGGCGGTGGGGGTGAAGCGTGGCTTGCTGACTCTAAGGGATCAAGGGGGCGTCTAAACACACCAGGGAGTGAGAGCCTGGGCAGAAACGGTCCTCAGGGGAAGGCAGGAGGGGCTGTCACACTACCGCCCCCTCCTGGCTCTGTCCTGAGCTGGGCTCAGCTGCTCCCAGCTCCCTCCTGCACCTGTGCCCAGGAGCTGCTCCGCTGGGACCGTTATTGATTTGTGTGGAGGGGAAAGGTGAGAGGAGGAGAGATGGAGAAGCCAGGACAGGGCTGGCGTGGATGGAAGGGAACAGAGTGAGGTGAACGGAGGGGAGGGGTCTCCCTCAGGGTAGCGATCCCCACAGTAGCAGGAGGAAGGTTCGGAGCCATTCCAACCGGCTTCTCTCCCTATGTCACTGTCTGCAGAGAACTCTGAATCCCCACCCACTGCTGTAAACACAAAGCTCTACTAACTTTGATGGGCTTTTTCAGAACCCTAAGATCTAATTCTAACAAAATGCGTCTGTATCATCAGTCCCCAGGCAGAACAAGCTGAAGGAGGTCGGGAAGAGGAAAATGAAAGCCTGGGAGACGACCTGGGAGACAGGCACCCCTGAGGGCGGGGCTCTGCTTAGACCCGCCTCCTGGGCTGCATGTGCTCAAGCCCAAACGTGGCTGTGTAGCTGTGTCCCCAGCCTCCTCGTTACCCACAGGGCAGTCGTGGGCCCGTTCTGCCTTGGAGACTCGATCCTGGGACAGTCTAAGTGAACCACCAAGGACATCTGGCTGCCTCAGGCCCAGGCACTCCTTGCTCTCCCTACATCACAGAGTGAGCTCTTCTCCAAGGGAGGGCAATTTATTTTTGTGGATGGGTCTGAGATAATAGAAAATAGATGTTGGCCTCTAGAGGTCCCTGGTTCCTGGCACAGAGCTCCTGAAACCCTTGTAATAGGAGCTGTAAGTGACAGGAACACTAGGATCACCTCTTGTTCTAACATTTGTCTTTGATCCCGTCCTCTCCGGGAGGGTGAACTCCATGGACAGAAGCTCCTGTGCTCAGGACCCTCCCAGACCTCGCCCTGTGTATTTCTTCATCTGGTTGTTCACCTGTATCCTTTATCATAACCTTTAATAAACAAGTAAATATATGCAGACGTTTCCCTGAGTTCTGTGAGCTGCTCTAGAATATTCATTAAACCAAGGAAAGGGTCATTAGAAGCTCTGATCTATAGCTTGTTTGTCAGAAGTGATGACATGGGCTTTGGACTGGCATCTGAAAGGGGGTCATCTGTGGGACGAGCCCTTAACCCCTGGGATCTGACACCAGGCAGACAGTGTTAGAATTGAGTTAAATTGTGGGCCATCCAGCTGATGAAACAGAGAATCACTTATCGTAGGTAAACCTCCACACATTTGGTGACAAAAAGTGTCACAAGTGAAGTGTCTCTAGAAGTAAATGAGACACACAGGAAAGAACGACATGGAAGCACTGGGTTTTCCCAACACAGGAGAACTATGAGTTTATCTTTTACAGCAGGACAAAGCAAATAGGGGAAAGAGAAGGAGAGCCAGGGAAGGAGGACAGAAAGGTGTGGAAAGGTGTGGGGAAGGGCAGGTGACCGGGGCTCCGGGGGGAGGTGGGAGGGCTCTCTCGTTGCCCAAGCACCCACCAGGCTGTCCCTCCTCTGTCCTCCGTCTCCATTGTCAGTCTTCTCAGTCTCCATGCTCACCAGCCCTGGGCTCAGTCAGCCATAGGGCCCCAGAGAGGAGGAGAAGGAGGGTTGGGGACCCCGTGGTCTGGCCGCTCGGGATGCCTTGGAATCTGGGGTGAACAGGGTGCCTGCCCCCTGGTGTGGCTGTTGTAAATGTACATGTTGACTAACCCTGATTGATTGGCTTTCCTACAACCTCAGAGCCTATTGAAAAGTAGACATGATGCTGTGTCCTCTGTTCCTTGGTAGAACAGCCGTAACACCTGGCACAGGTGTGTGAGAACTGAGAGGAAGTCCAGCACTAAGCCCTCTGCTGAGCTGGACTTCCCTACCCAGTGATTGTGCTCAGTGAGAGCAGGAGATTCTCACACCCACACCTGGAGATTATCTTGGTTGTTGTTGTTCTTATTGCCATCCTAGGCCTTCTGCCTGAGTCCCGCCTCTTCCCCCAGGCTTTCACAGAAGAAACGTCACCATGGGAACTTGCTCTGTCTGGTGCATTCAGATACCACTTGTTCACAGTACGTGGAACACTACGTATTGTAACATCCTTAGTCATTTCTATCAGCTCCTTATCACTACCCTGGGCCTTGACTTTCTTCAACATAAAGCAAAGCAACTCTCTTTCTGTGGTACAGTGCGTGAAAAGTAACGAGTAGTCTTTACTCCATTTGTTGTTAAAACTTCAGTCCTCAGTTTGTCTCTAAGTTTCAATCAGTCTGGTCACTTCAGAGCAAGTCTATAAGCAGCACACAGCTTCACGAGCTGATCCACCATGAAATTCTTTTGTTCCCATATCGAGCATAGAGACTAGGTGACTTTTGAGCCATTTTGTTTTCACAATTAGAAGCCACTAGTGCACTGACCGTAGTGTTTTAAATGAAAAAAAGTCTGACAACGTCATGTGTTGGCAAGGACATAAAACAACTGCGTCCTGCTGTTGAAAGAGTAAATTGGTCCAATAGATTTGAAGAATGGTTTGTCCTTATCTACCAAAGAAAAGAGTCACCTTCTGTATACTTGTGGATTCCACTTTTAGGGTTTACTAACAACAAGAAAAGATAATACTGGTATATGCAGCATAGATTGTTCAAAGTTTTATTTATAATAGTCAAAAACTGGAATCAACCTAAAAATTCACCAACAGAAAAGTGGATAAACTGAGATATGTTCATGCAATGGAATGCTACACAGTAACAAAAGTGAATGAAATACAGCCACTCACAATTACATGGATGAACCTCACAAACAATATTGTTACACAAAAGAACAGATAGAGTATGATTCTGTCTACATACACTTAAATAGGAAAAAATAATCTGGGTTGCTAGAACTAAGATTAGTTGTTACCTTGGGGGTGGAGAGAAGATGTAAAAATTAGAGACCTCAACCAAGATTGGAGCCTGGAGGGCCTGTAGGGGGAGCTCTCACACCCACCACTGTAAGGTGCCCCCAACAGGAAGAAACTGCCTGACATCTACAGTTGGAAAATGGCTTATCATCTACTACCCCACCAGGAAGGGGGAAGATTTTCTCCTCCCCTGGCAATGGCCCAGCCAATGAGAGACTGTCACAACCCAGCCAATGAAAAGCCACTACAGTCTGAACTCCTGGTTTCCTCCAGTGGAGGTTTTGTTTATAACAGTTCCTCTCAACGTCCCCTTTTCTCTGTAAATGTTCCTTTCCTTTGTTCTTAACACTTGCCTATGGTTTTGCCATAGCTCATATATCCCAAATTGCAGTTCTCTGCTATTCCTGAGTAAACTCATCTTTGGTGGCAAAATAAGTAACTGTTTAATTTCTCAGGTCCACAGAGTCTATGATTGTGGGATGTGTGAGAGGGTCTGGTCTTCTGTTCTATTTCTTGACCTGTGTAGCTGTAACAGGGGTATCTTAATTTTGTGAAAATTCATTAAAATGTTCACTAATGATATGTGTTTTATACTTTATTTAGAAAAATAAATCTTTGATCATGTTTGGCACAAACTTGTTTTTATAAATAAATAATAAATTCAAATCATTATCCTATTTCTTTGTCAGAAATTTATTTGAGGGGATCTGAATTATTGATGGGAAAACACATCTCTTTCTAACAGAATTCCAACTAATTAATTCAGAAGGAATAATAGAAACATTGTCCTTTGTAGCCCTAATGAAATAATGACTACAGGCAATGACCATCAATGGATACTCTGACAATTAGATGAAAAATTGATGGGGGGACTTTATAGTGGTTGGATAGTAGGTGGTCACCACCCAACCCCTAATCAATGTTAACGTCTCTAATGTGAAGCCACCAGACTTCATGCTCCTCCTGATAAACATAACGGGGTGGACACAGGGCCATCTAAGAAGTGATATTGTCGCTTATGAAAATTTTAAGGATATAAACTTTGCTTTCTATTTCTTTTATCCCCACATATTGCCAAACACAGGGCAGTGAAACTGTTCCCTTCGAGCTTATGGAGTAATTAAAAATTTTATTGTTTTCTCCTTTTGAATGTCTCCCTCTCTGAACAGTGACTTCGTTTTCATACCTTATCTTTGATGAGTCTTGTGTCAACTTGTCTGGGCTGCAGCACCCAGTTATTTGTTCAAACACTGATCTAGGTGTTGCTGTGAAGGTTTCTGTACATGTGGCTGACACCTGAAATCATTTGGCTTTATTTTTTTTAATTTACTTATTTTTTATGATTTTTATTGAAAAATACAGCTGACATACAACATTATATCAGTCTCAGGTGCACAGTATAGTTGTTCAGCATTTATACACCTAACGAAGTGACCACTGTGACAAGTCCAGCAACCATCTGACACGGTACCACGCTGTCACAATATTAGTGACTGTATTCCCCATGCTGTACGTTACATCCCCAGGACTTACTTGTTATATACCTGGAAATTTGATACTTTTGTTCTTCTTTACGTCCCCCCCTTTTTAACATTTTCAATTACAGTTGATATTAAAAATTATTTTATATTACATTATATGTTGTATTTCAGGCATGGTGAAATTATTTTATGTTTTAAGCATGGTGATTAGACATTTATAATTTAAGAAGTGATCCCCCTGATGAGTCTAGTACCCACCTGGCACTATACATAGTTACTATGAATAGGCAGCATATGTAAAGATTTCGTTTTTTTTACCCATTCAGCCACTGTATGTTTTTGATTGGAGCATTTAACCCATTTCCATTGAAAGTAATTGTTGATAGATGTGTAGTTATTGTCATTTAATTAGTCATATTTGTGATTTGTGTGTGTGTGTTAAAGAATTCCCTCTAACATTCCTTGTAATACTGGTTTGGTGACGGTGAACTTTTTTAGCTTTTTCTTGTCTGGAAAGCTTTTTATCTGTCCTTCAATTTTTTTTTTTTAATTTAATTTTTTTTTTTAAAAGATTTTATTGGGGAAGGGGAACAGGACTTTCTCTTCAGCAAGTTGTTGTCCTTTCAATCTTAGTTGTGGAGGGTTCTGTTCAGATTCAAGTTGTTGTTCTGTCTTAGTTGTGGAGGGCACAGCTCAGCTCCAGGTCCAGTTGCCGTTGCTAGTTGCAGGGGGCGCAGCCCACCATCCCTTGCGGGAGTCGAACCGGCAACCTTGTGGTTGAGAGGACAGGCTCCAACCAACTGAGCCATCAGGGAGCTCAGCGGCAGCTCAGCTCAAGGTGCCGTGTTCAATCTTAGTTGCAGGGGGCACTGCCCACCATCCCTTGCGGGACTCGAGGAATTGAACTGGCAACCTTGTGGTTGGGAGCCCACTGGCCCATGTGGGAATTGAACCGGCAGCCTTCGGAGTTAGGAGCACGGAGCTCTAACTGCCTGAGCCACCGGCCCGGCCCTGTCCTTCAATTTTAAATAATAGCTTTGCTGGGTAGAGAAGTCTTGGTTGTAGATCCAGGCTTTTCATCACTTTGAATATTTCCTGCCAATCCCTTTTGGCAACACAAACTGTTATGGGAGCTCCCTTATAAGTTACTACCAGTAGGTGCCTTTCTCTTGCTACTTTATGATTCTCTCTCTGTCTTTAACCTTTGCCATTTTAATTATAATGTGTTTGGTGTGGGCCTGTTTGGGTTCATCTTGTTTGGACTCTCTGTGCTTCCTGGGCTCGTGTGTATATTTCCTTTGCCAGCCGAGGAAAGTTTTTAGTCATTATTTCTTCAAATAGGTTCTCAATCCCTTTGTTTCCTCTCTTCTCCTTCTCGTCCCCTCTGATGAAAATTTTGGTGCTTAATGATGTCCCAGAGTCTCTTACACTGTCCTCATTGTTTTTTATTCTTTGTTGTTTTTGCTGTTCCGATGGGCATTTTATGCTACCCTGTCTTCCAAATCACTGATCTGATCCTCTGCTCCATCTAGTCTGCGGGCACATTCTTCATGTCAGTTATTGTATTCTCCATTTCTGACTGGTTCTTTGTTATGGTCGCCATGACTTTTTTAATGCTTGTTATCATTTTGCTCAAATTCTCACTGTGTTCACTGAAGATCCTTATAACCAGTGTCTTGAACTGTGTCTCTGGTGAGTATAATGAAAAATATATGGAATAAAAGTAAAGGAAGTAATTAGTAAGTCAGAAAAGAAAATGCCTGGGTGATTCTGCAACCAAGGAACTGATTTCCAACTCTTAATTCCTCTACTTAAGCTGAGTTTGGTTTATTTTCAGAGCAGACACATCAGCAACATGAAGCCTTACACACTCCTGGTGAAAGTTTAAATTGGCAGAAGCACTTCAGAAATCAAATGCACATCATCTTACCTACTGTGCTTAAAGCTCACACCCCTGTACCCAGCCTTCCCTCCTGACCGTCCTCTCCGGGGAATCCCTTGCCTTGTGCCCAGGAGACAAGCACACTCATGTTGACAGCAACTGGGACAACCACTTATGCATCAGCAGGGAAACAGAGAAAGTGTGGTGTCATCATGAAATGTAAGACTTCAGCAGTGAAAACAAATGAAGGACAGCCTCACACATGGGGTAACTCCCTACATAATGCTGAGTCTCAGAAGAATCCATGCAGTTGAGTTCACTGGACAGGAAGTTCAAAAATGGGCAAAAGTAAATAACATTTCGTTTGGGGATATATATACTTATGGTAATATCTTCAGAGAATCTCCAGGGAATAGTAAACACAGGCCTCAAGATAGAGGTTCCATCTGAAGGACAGGATGGGGGACGCGGCCACGGTGGCTTCTTCACAGGTTCCGTTTCTGACACCAGTGGTGTGTGCCCAGGTATTTACTTCATCATAATTCCTAAACTGACATTTCTCCAACGGTGACTTGTGAACCATTCCTCGTTAATTTTTAAATAAGGAAATAGAAAAAGAAACACCAAAGTTTATTGCAATGATCCTTAGAAAGAACTACCCACCTGGAACAAAGCCACAGCCAATTGTTATGAGCCATGTCAGAGTGGGGGCCGGGGTGTCAAAGGAAACAGCTTTGGCTAGAAATGGGTCATGTGATCACTGGCATCTCTACAGATTTTCTGGGATCCAGGGTTCAGTGTGACCTGCAAGGTGATTGTATCTGCGGAGGATTTGGTGTGTTATATTTAACTTCACATACAACTGAATTAACTACTTTTACAGAATGTTTATGCATGCTGTTGATCAACATAAGTTAAACTGGAAAACGTTATAAAGGGGAAACCATTGATAGAATAGAGAGTGTGAATGGATACAACAGATACAACAGAGCTGCTTTGAGAAAACTTCAGGGGTGGCCGGATGGCTCAGTTGGTTAGAGCACGAGTTCTCCACCCTGGGATGGCGGGCTGCGCCCCCTGCAACTAAGATTGAAAACAGCGACTGGACTTGGAGCTGAGCTGCTCCCTCCACAACTAGATTGAAGGACAACGACTTGGAGCTAATGGGCCCTGGAGAAACACTCTGTTCTCCAATATTCCCCCATAAAAATTAAAAACAAAACAAAAAACAAAACTTCAGTGTCACATATCAACAATGCTTTTTAGAATCACGTTGGTGTCCAAATCACTTCTACCAAATCTCATTCAAAAACACAGTGAAAGATGTGATATTATAGGATGCCAACCGGACAGCCAGTTTTGGAACACTTTGTTTCTAGATTGGCGTTAACCATCGCTGCCCATTGTATCACAACAAAATTGTTGTCAGGACACCAAGGTGTATAGACTGAGGCATGAGATTCACATTTTTCTAACATTTTGAAAAGCAATTTTATTAGGCAAATATTTTTGAAGACGAGGTTGAGTAAGAAAATTGGCATTTTAGCCAATATTTCTGACATTCTTAATGAAATGAATGTGAAAATTCTAAGAAAAAGATAGTTATTGTAAAGGCATTAATGTTATGGCGCTCAGTCTTTAAACTGTGTGATCAGCTACTATATGTTCTCAACTTTGTTGCAACTTATTGTAGGAAACATTGTTATTAAAGGCATCTATAATAAAGACTTACAAATACTGTTGTATCTCCTTTCTCTGTCTCAAACTTTTAATCGTTACATTCTAAGAGTGAAATTTAAGGCATTAAAAAAATAATCAGAGAAAAGAAGGATTATGGTTTATAAAATCCTGAAACAATATTAAATTATAATTTTTATATGTATGTAAATTATTTGACATTCCCTTCCAGAGGTGGAGTTAATTCTTTCTGTCTTGAGTGTGGGCTGGACATAGTGACTCACTTCTCATCAGGCTGATGTAATGGTGTGTGATTCTCATAGGACATAAAACTGCAGCTTCCGTCTCGGTCTCTCTCTCTCTCTCATCACTTGCTCTTAGGGAAGAAGCTACCTAGTCATTAGCCACCTTATGGAAAAGTCCCCATGGCTAGAAACTGAGGCCTCCTGGGACCATCCAGGAAGGAAATGAGGCCCCTTCAAGCAGCCCTATGACTGAGCCGTGTTTCATGCGAGTCCTCCAGCCCCAGTCAAGCCTTCAGACAATGCAGCCCTGGCTGACAACTTGACTGCAACCTTGGGAGAGGCCCTGAGCCAGAAGCGCTCAGGTAAACCTCTCGTGCATTCCTGACCCTGGGAAACTGGGAGAAAGTACACATTTGTTGTTTTGAACTGCTGACTTTTGGGTAACTTGTTATGCTGCCATACGTGACTCATACAGTGTCCAAAGAGAGAATGAATTATAGCATTTTATTTGCTCTAAATTAATTATATTAGACATGTCATTTGGTTTGCATTTTATTACCACTCACAACAATCTATTTACTTGAACTTCATTTCCAACTGTGACCCAAATAAACACAAAGGGAAGAGCAGGCCATCCTAGGCTGATTCTGTGATGGTCCCTAATAACAACCCTGGTTATTCACCTTCTCCCAGTTATGCAATGAAACATTAATATAGGTGCTGGGAAGGGATTCTACAGATGTAACTAAGGTCTCAAATCAGCTGACCTTAAGACACGGGGACTATCCATGGGGAATGTCCTAATCAGGTGAGGACTGACTGGGGTTTCTCCTGAGCAAACATTCCAAGTGAGAGGGATTCAGTGTGAGGCATTTTCTCTACTGGCAGCTTTGAAAATGGAGGGCCACATGGCAAAGACTGCTGGTGGACACTAGGGGTTGGGGCAGCACCCCCCTCGCTGACAGTTGTCAAGGAAACAGGGACCTTAGACCTACAACTGGAAAAAACTGAATTCTGCTAACAGCTCTCTGTAAGCTTGGAGGAAGATCCTGAGCTCAGGATGAGCTCACAGCTTTGTGACACCCTGAGCAGAGATCCCATCCACACCGGGCCTGGATTTCTAAGGAACTGTGAGCAAATAAGTGGGTGTTGTTTTGAGCCACTAAGTTGTGGTAATTTGTTACGCAGCAATAGAAAACTAATACACAGGCTCAACTGTGCAACAAATAAGCACACAGCATTTTTTCCACTGGAATGAATTTATGAACTGATATGCCCACTAGTTTGTAATAAAATATTTCTTTTTGTATTTTTCAAGTTATGATTTTACATGATATAAATTTTAATACAATCATTCATTCATTCAACAAACAATTTAATGCCCACTATCTATCAGGAATGGCTTTATATGCTTGGGATACAACCTTGACCTAAACAGCCCAAAGCCCCTGTGCTAATGTGCCTTACATTCTAGAAGCTTCCCAGAGTGATTCTGAGCCATTGGAGTGTTTTTAGTGAAGAAATGACACAGCCTCACTGACATTAGCAGGATCGCCGATCCCTGTGGGGAGAATAGTCCTTGGCTGACAGGTGAGGGGGTGGCACTAGTGCCACAATCAGGAGTGAGAAGGTGGTGGGGACTAAGGGGAGAAGAGGCCCTGAGGGGTGATAAAGAGAAGGGCTGGAGAAGCAGGGGGAGGCAAAGAGGCAGAGGTAAAGAATCCTAAAGCAGTGGATCTCTCGGGTTGAAATACGTTGTGTTATAGATCTTTAGTAAATTATCTAGGACCTGGCGGGGTGCTCTGTGGAGCTTCCTAAAAACTAATCACCTCCTTACGATAATCAGTTTAAAAATAATGTGTCCCAATAACATATGCACACTGCTGAGATGTGAATTATTCAGAAAAATAGGCAACACAGGAGTATTTTAACTGCTTTGAACACTTGCAGCTTTGAGGTTGTACATGCTCCTCTTTGAAATACACAGTAACAAACTGCTTCCCCTGCTTCTTTGTATTGAGGAGGCGGGGACTCAGACAAACTCAGGGCTGTGGAATGAAGATCATTTTACAATAGAAACATCCGGAGTCACAGGTGTACCGTCTGGGAAAGTGAGACTTAGGAGCTTTGAGAGTCTGGCTGCAGCGCTGTTTACACACATTTCTGCACCAAGGGGGACAAATCACGGTTTTACAGATTAGCTTCCTGGTGATCAGGGGTTTCCAAGATTGTTCCCACTGTGGTTAATAAACAACAAGGAGACTGGTCTCTATGAGAATCTCCAGCTGGTGTTTTCAGGCACAACTTCTCCAGGGTTAAAGAGAAAAGCCCTGTCCTTCCTCTATTCCCAGGGCGAGCTCACTCTGTGGCATCAAGTTCCCTGGGGGTGTCTTCTTCCAGAAGGGTCCAGGGGGAGAGGTAAAGGGTAGGAGGCAGGGCGTCCATTTCAGGGAGAGGGATTCCGGGTAGAGAAGAGGAGGAAAAGGCGCCGAGCCCTGGTTCCTCAGACAACCCCTGGGTCAGGACTCAGGGTGACAGCGTGACACAGAGCGCTCAGTGCAGGAGGAGGGGTCAGGGCAGAGTCCCAGGTCCCCTGAGGGCGGAGTCTGGGGCGGGGAAGCTCAGTGTTGGGGAGTCCCCACCTCCCCGCGGTTTCACTTCTCACATCTCTGTCGGGTCCTTATGTCTGGAAACTCAGGAAGCAGCCCCAATTCTCACTCCCATCGCGTGTCGGGTTTCTAGAGAAGCCAATCAGTGTCACCGCCTTTCCGGTTATAAAGCCTCCATGGACCCGCCGTACGCAGATTGTCCCCAGAGCCGGAGGATTCCGATCATGGGCTCTGGAACCCTCCTCCTGCTGCTCTCGGGGGCCCTGGGCCTGACGGGGACCCGGGCGGGTGAGTGCGGGGTCGGGAGGGAACGGTCTCCGCGGGGGGAAAGAGCGAGGGGACCGCCCAGTGGGGGCGCAGGACGCCGGGGAAGATGTGTCACCACCGCCTGGCCCAGATCCCGCCCCGTGCCCCGCCCACTCCTGTCTCCCGCCCCCTCCCCTCCGTCCCCCCGTTTCCGTCTCCCGGGCCCCCTGCCCCTCCCGGCCCATCGCCCGCGGACCCGGGACCCGCGCCGGGAGGAGGGTCGCCTGGGTCTCAGCCCCGTCCTGTCCCCGTCCCCAGGCTCCCACTCCCTGAGGTATTTCGAAACCTCCTGGTCCCGGCCCGGCCGCGGGGAGCCCCGGTACATCGTCGTGGGCTACGTGGACGACACGCAGTCCGTGCGGTTCGACAGCGACGCGGCGAGTCCGAGGATGGAACCGAGGGCGGCGTGGATGGAGGGGCCGTGGGTGGAGCAGGCGATGCCGGGGTACTGGGACGGGAACACGCAGAGAGCCAAGGCCAACGCACAGAGTTTCCGAGTGGACCTGAACATCCTGCGCGGCTACTACAACCAGAGCGAGGCCGGTGAGCGACGCGGCCCGGGTCCCGGTCACGACCCCCACGGACGGGCCGGGGTCTCCCCGAGTCTCTGGGTCCGAGCTCCACCCCGAGGCTGCGGGACCCGCCCGGCGCCTCCACCCGGGAAGAGCCCGCGGGGCCTTTGATCCGGTTTCATTGTCACTTCAGGCGCCACCACTGAGGGGCGGGAGGGGTTAAAGGTCGGGGTTAAAGGTCGGAGCTGACGGCGGGGCGGGGTCAGGGTCTCACACCTACCAGATCATGTCCGGCTGCGACGTGGGGTCGGACGGGCGCCTCCTCCGCGGGTACCAGCAGGAAGCCTACGACGGCGCCGACTACATCGCCCTGAACGAGGACCTGCGCTCCTGGACCGCGGCGGACACGGCGGCTCAGATCACCCGGCGCAAGTGGGAGGCGGCCCATTACGCGGAGCGCCTGAGGGGCTACTTGGAGGGCAGGTGCAGGGAGTCGCTCGGCAAATACCTGGAGAAGGGGAAGGAGACGCTGCTGCGCGCAGGTGAGAGGGGCAGCGAGGCCTCCTACGAGGAGAGGAGGAAATGGGATCAACACCCGGACACCCCCTCCCCGACCCCGGGAGATGGAGTCCGCCTGGGTTTTCAGATCCGGTACCAAAGAGTGACCCTAAGGGCCCCCCTTCTCTCAGGGACAGTTAGGGGTGCAGTCTCTCAGGGGATGGAAAGGGACCATCTCAGAAATAACTGAGCAGCGGTTCCCTGTGACTCTGGCAGCTGCTCTGGGAACCCAGGGGGACTTTCTCTCTCAGGCCTTGTTCGCTGCCCCGCACACAGTGTGACTGAGCTGTGACCCCAGCTTTTCTGAGTCATGTGGCCTCCACCCAGCTCAGGACCAGGAATCCCTTTTCTCTCCATCAGAGACCTGTCTCTGACCCTGTGCTGTCTCACCCTGATTCTAGAACTTTCTAAACACTAGACATTATCCCAGACGCCTGTGTCCAGTGTGATGTCTGGGTTTTGTGCTCCCTTCCCCCACCCCAGTTGTCCTGACTATTCTCAGGATGGTCACGTGACCACTGCTGGAGTGTCCCCTGAGGGATGCAAAGGTCCTGAATTTTCTGACCCTTCCCCTCAGATCCTCCAAAGGCACACGTGACCCACCACCGCACCTCTGACCGTGACGTCACCCTGAGGTGCTGGGCGCTGGGCTTCTACCCTGCGGAGATCACCCTGACCTGGCAGCGTGATGGGGAGGACCTGACCCAGGACACGGAGCTCGTGGAGACCAGGCCTGCGGGGGACGGGACCTTCCAGAAGTGGGCAGCTGTGGGGGTGCCTTCTGGAGAGGAGCAGAGATACACGTGCCATGTGCAGCACGAGGGGCTGCCCGAGCCCCTGACCCTGAGATGGGGTACGGAGGGGGCCGTGGGCACAGAGCCTCTTCTCAGGGAAAGCAGGGGCCTCTGGAGGACTTCAGGTCAGAGCTGAGGCCTGGGGGTCAGGGCCCTCACCTTCCCTTCCCTTCCAGAGCCGCCTCCTCAGGCTGCCATCCCCGCTGGCATGGTGGTGGGCATCATTGCTGGGCTGGTCCTCCTTGGAGCTGCGGTCACTGGAGCTGTGCTGTGGAGGAGGAAGCGCTCAGGTAGGGAAGGGGCGGGGAATGAGGTGTCTTGTCCCACTGGGGGGTTTCAGGCCCCAGGTGGACGTGTGTCCTTCCTCGTTAGTGGGAAGGACTAACCACACACGTGTGCTTTCCAGTCTAGGGCCCTATTTGCTAACACTTTATTAACGCACGTGTGAAAATGAGGGACGGATTTAACACCTTGATGATTCTGGTGATGGGGACCTGATTCTCAATAGTCACAAGTCAGAGCGGAAGGTCCCGCTGAGGACAGACCTCCAGGAGGGCGGTTGGTCCAGTCCCCACACATGACCTTCCTCAAGTTTCCTGATCCTGCTGTGGGTCTGCAGTCACAGTTCTGGAAACTTCTCTGGGGTCCAGGACCAGGGGGTTCCTTTATGACCTCAGGGTACTGCCTCCTTCCTGGCTTCTCATGTGATGTTTTCTTCTTGCAGGTGGAAAAGGAGGGAGCTACACTCAGGCTGCAGGTGAGTATGGAGGGGGGTGATCCCTGAGACCCTTGAAATAGATGGAAGCCGTTGGGGGAGCTCATCCACCCCCATAATTCCTCCTTTAGCCACATTTGCTGTGAGCTCTGACCACATCCTGTCTTATTCTCCCCCAGGCGGTGACAGTGCCCAGGGCTCTGATGTGTCCCTCACAGCTTCTAAAGGTGAGACCTGGGGGGCCTGAAGTGAGGGGAGGGGGACAGAGGGGACAGGACTGGGTACTGGGGATTCTTAGGGACAGTTTGAGCAGCGGTGGACTGTTGAGAATGTCACCACTTCCAGCCACTAACCTGAATTTGTTCATGATTATTTTCTTCTACAGCGTGAGACAGCTGCCTGGTGGGGACTGAGTTATGCGAGATTTGTTCCTGCCCCCACTTTGTGACACAGGAAGCTCTGATCTCTCTTTCTGCAAAGGCCATCTGAATGTGTCTGCATTCCTCTCGCATCATGTGAGGAGCTTGGAGACTGCCCACCCCTGCCCTCCACGCCCCCTCCCCACACTGACCGAGTCTCTTCCCTGACCCACTGTCCTGTTCCAGCAGAGGCTGTTTCCATCCCCACCTTTACTTCATGTTACTCTGAGCAGCAACTTCTTACTTCCTGTTGAAATAAGACTCTGGATATGAATTTGTTTTTTCAATTCTTGCTATGAACGGTTGATGGGTTAATTGAAGGAGAAAAATCCTTAAGTTGGAGAGGAAATAAATGGAAGCACTGAGAACCTCCCAGAATCCGTGTATTTGCTGTGCTGAGTCTGTTGCGGGTAGAGATAGGAGAGGCTGTGAGGACCGAGTGTGGACGCGGCCTGAGCCCAGCCGGGGCTCAGTGCATCGTGGGCTCTGACATGGTCACTCCTCGGCGGGGTCACCTCTCTGCCCCTTTGTCCTCTTCCCTTCAGTAGAACCTTGTCCTAGCAGGACCTGTGATCATGGGGACTCGAACATCACCGATGTCTGGTCTTGTCAGTGACGGCTTCGTGTGGCCGGGTCACCAAGGCTCAGGCCTGGCCCGGCCCTCGGCCCCCATCTTCTGGGTGTTCATTTGTTGTTTCTATAGAGGAATATGACTGTGTTTGTTCTTGTTACATGTCCTGGTCTCATTCTCCTCTGGGTGTCCCCTGTCTGTCAGCAGCAGGAGGTGTTTTACCTGTCATTGTCCCCACAAGGCCCAGGGGGACCCTGCACACAGGAGTCTGTGGATTGAGAGATGCATTTCAGGCTCATCCAGCTCTCGCCTCCTTCTAGGGCTTGATGGTTCTTTCCATCTTTTCCCAAACTATCAGAGGAACCAGATTCTGGAATGAGCAGAGGAGGGATCCCGTGATTTCCCATCTTACCTAAGTTCCTGCTGGAATTCTGCTCTGCTCGCCGCCCTCTCTCCCTGCCCTGAGCTCCAGTGCTGGCTCCAGTCCAAATCCAGGGGTTTATGAAGCAGAGTCTGCTTTATATTTGTATTTGGTTTGAGAATAGGACCCATAAGTAGGGGCTCACTGTTTCCTGAAGAGGGAAATATAACTGCTGTGGTGAGCAGGAGGGCAGGTGTGGGAGAAAGAAGGGGGGAGGGGAGAGCAGCACCTGTGAGAAAAGTGGAGGTGGCCCTGATGCCAGTGTGAGGGGACTTTGTGCTGTAGCTGCCACAAAACAGCATTTGACCCAAGGCTTCATTAATAAAGACACTCTCTCTGGAACAGGGAGACGCTGTCACTGATCCTTCACTGACATTGGCCGTGTGCCAGATGTGTGACAGTTTCTGCATCTGGGAAACATCACTGAAGTAAAGTCAGAAAAATGGCTGAACTTGGGGAGCGTCTGTTCCAGTGGGAAGAGACAGACTATATCCTATAAGCACAGTAAATGACGAAGGTGGTTATCTTAGAAGGAGATAAGTGTTCTGGGGAAAATGCAGTGGGGAAGGGATCCAGAGTGTGGGGTGTGGGGCCAGGGAAGACGGCTGTGTTGATTGGGGTGCTCAGGGGGCCTCACTGGGAAGCTGACCTTGAGGGAAGTCTTGAAGGACACAAGGAATTAACCACTAGGACGTCTGGGCTGTTCTTTCCAGGCAGGGAACCTGCAGTGGGAATGCCCTGGGGCAGGAGTTGTCTGGTTTCTGGGAAGAGCAGGGAGGCCGGTGTGGCTGCAGCAGAGAGTGATGGAGAAGAGACAGGTGCGGCCCAACCACGTGGCCGGGAGGATGGTAGAGGGCAGTGAGCTGTGTTCTGAGTGAGGTGGGAGGTACAGGACAGTTGGGAACAGAAGGGGACATGGTGTGACCCCCTTTCAGAGGACGCTGGGGCTGCGGTGCTGAGAACAGACTTGGGGGAGGGAGGCCGTCGGGAAGCGGAGGAATCTGCAGGGTTCTGGGCTGGACATGCTGCCACTGGGGGTGAGCGGTGGAAATAGTGGGAGTGGGGTTCTGGGTACGTCCTGAAGGTGGACATTACAGCATTTCCTAATGAGTCAGTCTGGGGTATGAGTCAGGGACACCCAAAATCTCAGAGGATACAAGTAGAAAGATGGAGTTGCTGTCAGCAGAGATGGGGGAGACTCTGGAAGGAGCATATCTGAGGGGTAGGGGGCCTCACAGATACTCATTTTAAAGATGTTGGAGCTGAGATGTCTGTTAGAAATACAAGTGAGGTCATCGGACTGGCAGTTGGACAGATGAGTCTAGAGATTAGGGGAAATGTCTGGGCTGGAGAAATAGACTTGGGAGGTGACACATATAAATGATATTTGAAGCCTTCAGCACAGATGAGGTCACCAAGGGAGTGATGGCCGTAGAAGAGAAAGGAACAAGACTGAACCCTGGACCCCCAGTGCTGTGATCTGATCAGACCACACACCCTGCAGATGGCACAGTTCTGGCCCCACGTCGATAAGGCACGTAGACCAGCGAGTCCCAAACTTCCCTGGGCACAGGAATCCGCTGGACATCTTGTTAAGACTCAAAGTCTGGAGCAGAGCAGAGACTTTGGATTTATAAGGAGGTTGGTGCCGCTGCTGATCTTCAGATCCCACTTTTAGTAGCAAGACCGTCACCAGGATTCCCACAGGCTGTGCGTCAGCCTCACCTGCAGGGCTTGTTACAGAAGTGACATCTGGGCTTCTGTCCGGTTCTCTGAGACGGTGGGTCTGGGAGAGGCCTGAGTGTCTGTAAGAAGCCCACAAGCTGTCCTGGGGCGCAGCCAGCTTGGGAACCTCTGAGGTCAGTGATGGAGCTCAGGGTGGGGAATGGTCTTAAATACACTTTTAAAGGTGTTTTTCCTCAGAAAGGGGAAGACACATATCATCTATTATGAGAAGTGATGTTGGGAGTTACATGTTCTCTCTACCATGAGGCAGAGTCAGGTGAAAGTCAGAAGTGGGTCACAGGTCAGTATAAGAAAATCTCTGAAAGCTCGCTTCTGAAACTATTCCCCAGATTGATTTCTGGGAGCAAACAATGGAATCAATTTTTTTCTAATTTAGACATACACATACACACACACACACACACACGAGTTCATACAATTAAGTTCGGGAACTCATCCTAGAAAACGTGCTACATACCTCAGTGCTGAATATCACTGTGGTCACCTTCGAAGTGCTCCCCTTGGGAAGCTATGCACCAACGCAAGTGCCTAGTCCACCCTTCAAAGCTATTTTGGAATTCTTTCTGGAATGGCCATCAGAGCTGTCGTCATATTACCCTTGATGTCCTGAATGTCATCAAATGTCTTCCTTTCAATTTTTCCTTTATCTTCGGGTAAAGAAAGAAGTCACTGGGGTTCAGATCACGTGAGTAGGGAGGATGTTCCAATACAGTTATTTGTTTACTGGCTAAAAACTCCCTCACAGACAGTGCTATGAGCTGGTGCATTGTTGTGATGCAAGGAGCCAAGAATTGTTGGTGAAAAGTTCAGATTGTCTAACTTTCACGCAGCCTTTTCAGCACTTCCAAATAGTAAACTTGATTAAGTGTTTGTCCAGTTGGTACAAATTCATAATGAATAATCCCTCTGATATCAAAAAGGTTAGCAACATTGTTGCAACACGTTCACAAACTTAATTCTCCGAACTTGGTGTGTGCCTGTGTGTGTGTGTGTGTGTGTGTGTGTGTGTGTGTGTGTGTGTGTGTAAAACATTCTGGCAAAATACTGTTGTGGGAAGGCCACAGAACAAGTTTGAAGCCACACACCAGGAAGTGACCCGCAGTCCCCCGAGGTCGGGTCCCACGTGGAAAGCACTGGCCCTGCTGCTGGGCACACGTGTCACTGCTCACACCACTGACATCCATGTGGACCCTGGACCCTGTGGCCATGACTGCTGTCACTGCTGCTCCTGGCAGCTGTGTTGTTACTGCCAAATGCGTTCTGCATGGTTCCAGCCTCTGTGTCACCATGTCCTGAGTCAGAGTCTGGCATGTGGTCACCTGAACGGGGAGCCTCATGCCGTGTCCAGCAGCAAGAGTCTTGGGGACAGTGGGTTTCCCTCTTTTATGGAGTGAAGTGGCCTCTGCCTCCCACCAAGACTCTATGTGTGGAATTTTCCTAATGTAGAAAAGAGTTCAGGTGTTCGAGGTGAGGGATGTAAAAAGAATGACTGGTTTGAATTCTCGGAGCAAAGATCGGAGACTAGAACTTTCTCTGGTACTTTATAGGCACTCAGGTTTGGCTGGAAGAACAGGGACTAATAATTGACATCCAAGGGGTAGGTTGATTTGCTTACTTTTACTCTGAATTTCTTTGTGGGATAGTGAGGGCTTTTTCCCTTCACCCAACCAATTCTCTGATGCTCTGACACCACCTGGGCGTCCCACAATCGGGGAATTCTGCCACTACCCGGAGTCAGCATCAGACCCCACAGGTTACGGGCTCCATCCCACAGGCTGCCCTCACTTAGGACGCAAGTCACAAGTTTCAGGTCCCCCTCATGTTACCTGCACTTCTGTTTGCTGTGGGTACTAAGTTGGGGGTCCCCTATTTCAAGTTTGATAATTTGCTAGAAAAACTCATAGAATTCAAGAAAATGCTAAGCTTACTGTTACAGTTGGTTATAAAGGATACAAGTGAGCAGCCAGATGAAGAGGTCTGTAGGGCGAGGTCTGGAAGGGTCCCCAGCGCAGGAGCCTGTGTCACTGAGGTGGAGTGTGTCACCCTCCCAGCATATGGATGTGATGAGCAATTCGGCAGCTCTCTGATTTCTGTTGATTTAGGTTTTGTTTTTAATGGAAGTTTCATGATGTTGGCCTGATTCATTAAGTTATTGGCCATTGGTGATTGAACTCAACCTCCAGCTCCTCTCCCCAGAGGTCAGGGAGTGAGGCTGAAAGTTGCAACCTTCTAATCATGGCTGGTCTTTTTAGTGACCAGCCCCCATCCCGAAGCTCTCTAGGACCCCTCAGCCAAGAGTCATCTCATTGGCATCCCAAAGACAGTCTTCTCACTCAGGAGATTTCAAAGGTTTTAGGAGCTCTGTGTCAGGAACTGGGAACAAAGACCAATTTTTTGTGTGTGTTATATCACAGGTCTTTGACCACAGAGCCATTCATAACAAAAGGACCATAACAGTTAAAAATACTGGTACATTACAGGCATCCCATTCAGTTATTAACAATTAGTCCAGTCCAGTGTCCTATTGAAGATATTTACATGCCTAATAAATTTACAGAAATTGCTCAATGTTTCAGTCAGAGGGGAAATTCAAATTAACTGTAATTGGATATGAATGCACACCTCCCCGAATGGCTAAACTGAAAAAGTCAGACAATATCAATTGTTGGTAAAAATTTAATTATATCTCATATATTGCTAGTGGGAGAATAAATTAATTCAAGTACTTTGAAAAATTATTTGGCCGTACATTCTAAAGCCAAACATTCACTTGCCCTATGACCCAACATTTCCACTCCTACTTATATACCTAATAGACATGAGTGCATATTTGTGTCAGAATATATGAAAAAACTGTTCATAGCAGCATGATTTGTGAAATCTGGGCATAACACAAATCCCATGAACGTCAGAGGACAGAAGTGTGGTCCTGTTCATATAATGGACCCCCTATAACCGTGGGAATGAATAACCTACAACCACACACGGCCTTAGGGGTGAGACCTGGGGACATAATGTTGAGTAAGAGGCAGATACCAAGGGGTTTCCCCTGTAATATTCCAGTCTACCAACACCTGGCAGAACTCATCTCTGCTGTTAAAAATCAAGCTAAGAGCTACTTGGGGAGAGGAAGGTTTATGACTGAATACGTCTCAGGAGGGTTTCCTGGAGCTGGAAATGTTCCTTGGTGTGGGTCTTGCTTATTCCAACGTTCACTTTGGGAAAATCCACTGTACACTTATGATTCGTCCACCTCTTTCTATGGGTGTGTTAATCTAAAAATAAAAAGGCTTGAGGCAACAAGTATTTGAGATTTAGGAAAAAAAAAAAAAAGCAATCTGGGAAGCATTGATTCAGACAGAAACACACACAATATTCCAATTAGGAAGCAAAAGCGATGGGTGTTTATGAGAAAGGGAAGGGGAACAATTACGTCAATAGAAGGAAGGTATTTCTATTGGTGCAAATAACAACACAGTGATGCTAATTCTAAATAATTAAAATTTTCAGTTCAGTCAGAATGGCAAGTTTCTTGTTATCTTTGCAAACAGTTCTTTGGGACATAATGCTGCTCTAGGCTCAGTATAAAGGTTATTTGCCCGGTTTTAATGTCTCAAAGGTTTGAGACATAAGATGTGCAAAGCAGTTCCTCTGGGATGGCAGCTCCTGCTCCAGTTTAAAGTGGCTCTGTTTAATATTTTTTTGACATTTCCCCCATTTTGATCAACATCTCCCCTTCAAAGTATTGCTGATAAATCACTGGAAAGCAGCACTGATCGTCAGTAAAGCATCCTTGGCCCTCCATTGTTAGGGTGGCTCATTTTCGGGGTGTCGGGCCACTGTTGGTCTCTCATTGCCAGGAAAAGTCATTCCTGGTACGTCATGTTCCATGTGGGAGGGAAAGTGGTTTTCTTTGTTCTTAGGAACTTTAGCTACATTGGAGCAACAACACGCGCCAGCACAGAGGAAGGCTTTGCCACCGTGTTCCTTTAAGGGCAGACATCGTCTGCAGTTTCTTGAGGTTTTTTATATGAAGTCTCACAGGCCTTAGTGAGCATTTAAAAAACGTTGAGCAACTGTTATCAGAGTGGTTTCCTTATAACATCAAGACATGCGAAACAAACGGTTTTAGAACAGCAAATATTTTATAATAGCAAATAAAATGTTAAGTTCAATTTGAAGAATAGATTTGGACCAAGAGGCAATACCTGAGGGCAGTTAGTTGAAGATTAAAAAACCTGAGGTGTCAGTGGGCACTGTATTTAGTCATTTGGTTTGTGCCTGGGTTTTATTTAGTTCTGTCTATTTTCCAGAGGTGTTTCATCCAAGTACAAGCGGTATTAACAACAGAGCAAAGCCCACATGCTCAGCTGGGAGCTGGTCAAGAGCAGTTCTACTGCCTAATATAACTCACATACGGGGATTTAAAGATTTTTCCTGGTCGGCTTTGTTTTAGTGGTAATACAGCGATTTCCTGCAAGATTTTTGATGTGTTGATAAGCATGTATTTTTTCATTTTAATACCTGCCCAAGGAAAAAGTGTTCTTCCAAATCTGGTGCCTTCATGGGGGCTGACATCGCCAGGCATGAAATGTTCTTGTTTATCTGTGTAATTAGGGTGCATTTGGACGTGTGAAGTAGGTTTAAAGATGATGCCCAGTGTTATCTGCCCAGATAGAAACTAAGAGGAAAAAGCAAACAACAACTATTACAGTGAATGGCTGGCCTCTCATATTTCTGTGAGATAGGAAGGAATTAAAGTGAGAAGAAAGGCAGGGGAATTATACAGGCTTGGCCCGGAATCTTGGGTTAGCTTCCACAACAGAGGTGATCTGCTTCATTTCCCAGTCATTTTAAATTTCAAATGTTCTGTTGGTTGAGCTGTCCAGTTTGGTGTAAGAGCTTTCTCTAAATTAGGAAACATGAGTCCAAGAGTCAACACCTTTAAACTTGGTCACATGTGGATTAGTTAAGAGGACCTGAAATCTGGAGGCATCAGGTAGGAAGGAAAAGATCAATGCTTTAATTTTGGTTATTAAGTAGACGTTTCTAATAAATCAATAATTTTTTACCATCTGAGTAGGTACTTTAAAATTTCTTACTGTTTGTCCTACCTGAAACCTGACAAAGTATTTAAAATAATTTCATAACTCTATGATCAGAAATTTGTCAAAATTAGAAGCCTAATAGGAGTTTTCTAAGCCTCAGTGACTTGCAAGGCCTTGCTAACAGATAATCAGAAATGCAAACACAGCCCACAACTGCCTGAGACTAAATAAATCAAAAAGGGCAGGAGGTGGTAAGAAAGCTTTTTCAAAAACACAAGCAGCTAAAATAGTTCCTTGGCCTAAGCAGCACCTTCAGTCTCCTTAACTAAAAGTGTTTATCAAGGAGAAATATAAATCTGAAAGCCTTAGCCACCTGAATGAATAAACTAAAATTATTCCAGTTGTCATAAATTAATGGGGGTTTTGTCTCATTGTACCTGTCTAATGGCTTAAAAAAATTATTTTAATGAAACTATCAGGTCTCTGGTTATGTCTTGTCCTGCAGGAGACCCTGCTCCCTGTGCTATGTGTCATGCAGGGGACCCTGCTCACTGCACCATTTGTTGCGCAGGGGGCCCTACGGGTTCTCTGCTCCCGCTCCACACATCAGAACGCAGGACATGGTGAGGCCAAAAAGGAACACCCACGGAGCCACAGGTAGGGGAGTCATACCACTATATTCTCGCTGGTGGCTGGATCCACACTGTCCGCAACCAGTCATCCTAACTGCAATCCGCTCTTGCCAGCCACCATCTTCTTGCTAGCCCCCATTTTTTCTTGCTAGCGTGGCCACGGCAGTTATATTAGTGGCCAATGGCTCACTGGTTACAGCTGACGGCCAACTAGCCACAGCTGATGGCCATCTGATCACAGTTGATGGCCATCTACTACCCGAGCCAGCACCTTTCCACGTGAGGGTGACAGTCTGGAAACTGCACTTCTGGCTCTGTCCCCACGTGTCTGTTTATATATGTGTATGTATGTCTACCTGCAAAGGAAATCATTGGACTTGGTTTATATAAAGAGCTCTGTTTAACTGGTTAAAAAATTAAGTGCTTATATTAATTAAGAAATATAACAGAAACTAACACAAATGCTTTTCAGGATCATGTGATCTGAAAACATATTTACTATTAAAATTGATTTAAATTTATTGGTTTAATTAAAACAGACATGTCTTTAGAGTTATCAAATTTTATATATTATTTCCAAATAGTTAAGTTCATGTTGTGTTACAGGGTTTCTCAACAGGAAAACAGCTGGGGATAACAATTGACTCATAACATTGTCTCATAACATTTTCATGAGTAATCTAATTGTTGAGTATTACTAAATTAAATAGATGTAAATAAAATAAAATAATTTTGGTGAAACTTTTCATCAATAAATGTTTTATGATATGTGTACTTAAAAATAGTTCCCCAAAGTCTTTTGGTAACTTGAAACCTTAGAGATTTACTATGTTAAATGTAAAGATGAAAATTATTGAATATCTAGTTCATTTCCAAATAAGATAAAATTCTGAAACATTAATTGCTAAATGAATCTAAGTTTACCTACTTTTGGCTTTTTAATATAGGAAAAGTAAAGATATTTGGGTTTATTAATAAAAGTGTCTTATGTTAAGGAAGCACATGGTTCTACAAATTATGAAAGATATTTGTCAGTCAAACACCTATGCTTGTGGGGCAGATGGGTGGCTCAGTTGGTTAGAGCACTAGCTCTGTGTTGCCGGTTTGATTCCCACATGGACCAGTGAGCTGCGTCCTCCACAACTATGATGAAACAACGAGCTGCAGCTGAGCTTCTGGAGGGGCGGCCGGATGGCTCAGTTGTTGGTTGGAGCAGGTGCTCTCAACCACAAGTTTGTGGGTTCGACTCCTGCAGGTGGGCCGTGCCCCCTGCAACTAACAACAGCGACTGGACTTGGAGCTGAGGTGCACCCTCCACAACTAAGATTGAAAGGACAACAACTTGACTTGGATGGAGCTGATGGGTCCTGGGAAAAACATACTGTTACCCAATTTAAAAAAAAATGTCCTGGAAATACACACTGTTCCCCACTAAAGTCCTGTAACTCCTCCCCAATAAAAATCTTTAAAAAAACAAACAAACAAACAAACAAAAAACCTATGTTTCAAAATATATTTACAAATTTGTGAATCTACAGAATGTTAATCAGATACGTTTTCATTAAGGAAAATAAAAATAATTTTGTTCTGGTTATATCAGAATGGGAAGACAGAAAGAAAGAATTTTATCTCTTATAATTAAGCAGGTTAAATTTAAATTGTTATCATAAGGGCTTTTCAAAAAATTAATTAAGCTTTCACATCAATGATGTGCTTATGTCGAGCTAAAACTTAGTGTTATTTCTTTGCTAAAAGCACAAATTTTTCCTGTATTATTGGTGTGCTCTTAATAAGAAATTATCAATGGGAAGCAAAGATTTTGTTTATTTAAATGATTTCCTGTGTTCTTTATCACCAGGTCTTTAATTGCCTAACCAAGTCTTCTTAATATTGGAAAAAAAAAAAAAAAAACAACTGCAACTACTAAAATGTTGCTTATAACTATGTAACCTTACGTATTTCTCTTTAAAATCTTTTCTTATTACTTTGGTTAAATGCACAATTAAGTGTTGTTCTATTAAGTATTGTTCCACAATGACCTGTGATTCTATTTCATGAAGTGTTTTAAACCTCTTGATGTGTTTGACAGGCCTCCCAAGGTCAGATTCTAAATTGTCTTATTGACCTAGGAATAAATTGGGGTGTTCCAGAAGGCCCCTGAAACATTTAAAAGAAAATTTCACTCTTTATAAAAGGGGGAAATTAAACTAATTAGGCTTATTTAGTATGTTAATTACATGGGAAGCACTGTCAAATAAGTGATGCTAAACCTTTGATTATATTTATATGGTCGATACGATATTATGAATGTTCTAAAAATTATATAAAATTCTGACATGTCCTGGGAATGCTGAAAAACTTAAAGTCCTTCTCTGTCTCTTAAAGCTGTAACTCTTAACCATGTCTTTGAAATGTAACCACCAAGGAGTTAACTAATATATCACCCACAGAGAGTGAAGGGGATAAAAAAGTGGCCTTTTTAAAATACAGACTGCTGTATAAGTTCCCTTGCAGAATGTTGAATTACAAAGAAATTAGGATTTTTACAAAACTACTAAAAATTAATGATGGATAAAACAAATGACTGTGCATGAAAATGGGATGTATGTTTTCAGCAGAAGAAGGTATGAAGTGCGAAGATGCATTTTTTTGTTTTTGAGGGAAACGAAAATAGAATGTGTTTTTTGGATAAGGTACCATATAAAGGATATGGCGTTGTTTTTGATTTTTGGGTTCTTTTCTTTTTGTAAACAAAGCAAAATAAAGTAATTTTGTCCTAAACTAGAATGATTGTTTCAAAATTAGAAAGGAAAAAATAAGACTAAAAATGGAAAGGTACAGGTAAGTTGCAGGTTTGTGTATATTGCAGAAGTTTGTGGAGGAGAAAAGAATTTCCATGTGGTCCAGCTAACTAAGACTGGAATGGGAAACTGAGTCAACTACATTATGTGTATATGGATGTATATGAACTCTCACCAGACCTTTAACCATGGCCATTTTTAAGCCTTTTTTAATTTATAGACAGTTACGGTTTTACTCTGATACTTTCGCAAAATATATTCCCACAAATGTGTTTCATCTTCAAATATTCATTAAAAACACCTTATAAGTACTCTAAAATACAGGTTTCTGGTAACTTTAAAAACATAACAGTGAAATAGGTAAAGATTTATACAACTCTAAGGAAAAATTGGATTTATGAAACTACTAACAAGAAGTTAAAGATCAACAAGAATTAGTAACATGGGTAAGAATGATTATAGTTTTTGTAACTTTCACGTGAAATATTACTGATGAGACAGGTTAGTTAGCATGTTGTTAGGTAGACAGGAAGGTCCCTGGTGGAATAAACAATAGGCAGCCATTTCCTAAAACTCCAGATTCTGAATTCTGAAGAAACTCGTTCACTCCAGGACAAACGGAGCAGATTTAATAGATAGGAATGAGTTATTGTGCTAATGCTTTCAGGATGGGCAATCAGAGCAAAAAAAACCTGGTACACAAATTCCATTAGAAGGCGTCAGTTCCTTTCTTCAAACAGGCAAGAGAAGATATAAGAGTAAGAGCCTTTGCCCCACGGGGTCACCCCATTCGGGAGCCCCTCCCGCTCAGGAGTTCTGACCCTTTGCTTTTTAACAAACTATTCTTTTACATTCCTTGCTTTTCCATGGTCCGTGCTTCCATTCTTGGGTTTCATGAGACAAGATCCCGGCACTCACTCAAAAAATTTCCTACATCACTGGTTTTTACTGTTTTCCAGGTAAAAGAAAATTTTTTCCTAAGCTACCTATGACCTATAGCTATTTGGTAAATTATACCTTTGTAAACAAAATTAAAGCATTGATCTTTTCCTTCCTACCTTTTCATAAAAGCTGCTTGCAAGAGTGTGCCGTGCCCTCTACTGGTGGAGGGAAGAAACCTCATCATTACAGGCCTGCGTTCTTAGCACTCCGTGAAATTAGATGTTATCAGAGCTTCACTGAATTTCTGATTCACAAACTTCCCTTCCAGCGTCTGGTGCGAGAAATTGCTCAGGACTTCACAACAGATATGTGCTTGCAGAGTGCAGCTACTGGTGCTTTGCAGGAGGCAAGTGAGGCCTATCTGATTGGCCTTTTTGAAGACACCAACCTGTGTGCTCTCCATGCCAAACGTGTAACAATTAGGCCAAAGGGCACCCAGCTAGCACGCTGCATACGTGGAGAACGCGCTTCAGAATCCACTATGATGGGGAAAATCATTCTTAAAAAGAAAAAAATAATCTTTTCTTTCTGTCATTGGTAGTTCTGAACTTAAGATAGTTTTTCTCCATGGGGTTAAAAGGTACTCATTATATGATCGCAAGTGGAAAAACGGGGGCAGAAATCAGGTATTGGCAGTTTTTCCGTTTTTATCTGTGTGTGAATTTTAAATATAAATGCACGGACATAAAGCATTAATGCAAGTCAAAATGTTTCAGTGAACAAGTCTCAGCAGTTCAACGTTATAACAATTATAAATAAACCTGTTAATTTTTTCTGGACAATGCCAGCATTTGGATTTCTTTTAAAACAAGTAAATTTCTTATTGATGGCAACTGAATGGTGTTTGTAGCATTTTTATCATATAGTAGATTCCATCCATTACTACACTTTTCTGAGTTGTCCCACGTGCAAGTACAGGTTTTTAGTGTTGGTTTCTGTGCTGTTCCTGTAAGTTTGCTATTAAAATACATTAAACTATTTTTTTAAAAGAAGAAGAAGAAGAAGAAGGAGAAGGAGGAGGAGGAGGAGGAGGAGGAGGAGGAGGAGGAGGAGGAGGAGGAGGAGGAGGAGGAGGAGGAGGAGGAGGAGGAGAAGGAGAAGGAGAAGAAGAAGAAGAAGAAGAAGAAGGAGAAGAAGAAGAAGAAAGAGGTACCTGAGAGCTCTTTCTCTCTCCACCTATGCACAGAAGAAAGGCCATGTGAGGGCAGAGAGAGAAGGAGGCCGTCTGTAAGCCAGGAAGAGCGCTCTCACCAGAAACTGAATTTGCTGGCACCTCGATCCTGAATTTCTAGCCTTCAGAGCTGTGAGGAAATAAATGTCTGCTATTTGAACCACCCAGTCTGTGCTGTTTGTTATGGTAGCTTGAGCAGACTAATACATGTGGTGAAACGATTTTCAACAAGGGTGACAAGACCATTCAATGGGGGAGAGGACAGACAGTCTTTTCAAAAAATGGCGCTGGGTTAACTGGCTATCCACATGCAAAAGAATGAAGTTTGATCCTTACATTACACCGTAAAAAATTAACTCAAAGTGCGTCAAAGACCTAAAGTAAGAGTTAAAACCATAAAACTCTTAGAAGAAATCATAGAGGAAAACCTTCATGACACTGGATTTGGCAATGGTATTCTTGTATATGAAATCAAAAGCACAGGCAACAACAACAAATAATAAAAAGAAAAATATGAAAATTGGAGCACATCAAAATAAAACACTGTGCATCAAAGGACACAATCAATAGACTGAAAAGACAACCCAGAGAACAAGAGAAAATGCTTGCAAATCAAGTATATGATAAGTTTTAGTGTTCAGAATATATAAAAAACTTCTACAACTCAAACAAAACAACCTGATTTATAAATAAGCAAAGGACGCGAATAGACATTTCTCCAAAGAAAATATACAAATGACCAATGAGCACATGAAAAAATGCTCCACATCACTAAGCATTAGTGAAATGAAAATAGGAAACACAATAGAAAATAGAAAACACAGTCATTGGGAAGTTTGCTATCAAAAAAAGAAAATAAATCTGGGGAGGATATGGAGAAACTGGAATATTTGGGGATGTAAAATAGTACTGCTGTGGTGAAAAACAGTATGGCAGTTCCTCAAAAGCTTAAATTTAAAAAAACTTAGAATTAAAATAGAATTATCATATGATCCAGCAACTCCACTTCTGGGTCTATACCCAAAAGAATTGAAAGCAGGGTGTCCAAGAGATATTTGTACAACAACGTTCACAGCCAATATGTGGAAGGAACCCAAGTGTTCATCAACAGGTGAATGGATAAAATGTGGTATATACATCTCACAGCAATATTACACAGCCTTAAAAAGGAAGGAAATTTTCAACCATTCTACAATATGGTGAACCTTGACAACATTACGCTAAGTGAGAGAAACGAGTCAAAAAAGACAAATGCTGTTTGATTCCACTTCTATGAGGTACTAGAGCAGTCAATTCAGAGATAGAAAGTAGAATGATGGTTGCCAGGCGCTGGGGAGAGTAGAAGATGGGCAGCTGTTGTTTAATGGGTGTAGAGTTTCAGTTTCAGTTTCAGTTTTGCCAGATGAAAAGAATTCTAGAGAGCTGTTGCACAGCAACGTGAATGTATATAAGACACTACTGAAGTCTGCACTTAAAAGTGCAGTATGGTAAATTTTGTTATGTATATTTACCACACAATTAAAAATATTACAATTTTAAAAAAGAAAGTGAGGATTACCAGGGAAGGATCTAAGATGGTTGAGTAGATAAATGCTATATCTGCTTCCTCCCGTGGACATGTTAAAATTACAACTAAATTATAGAACAATCAACCTGGAGAACTATCTGAAGTCTGCCTGAATAGAAGTGTTATAACAGGATATAAAGAAGCCACGTCAAGACTGGTAGGAGGGACGGATACGTGAAATGAGCTGGCCCCACACCTGCATGTGGTGGTTGAGAATCAGGAGTGATATCTCAGCCACAGAGGTCCCCCCCAGGAGGAGTGAAGGACCCAGCCCTACACCGGACTCTCCAGCCTGGGTTCCTGGTGCCTGGAAGAAGAGCCCCCAAAACATCTGTCTGTGAAAAACAGTGGGGATTCTGACCATCCGGGTGGGACTGAGGGATGCGGGAAACCCAGAGGTTCTCTTAAAGGGCCTGTGCACAGATACATCACTTGTAGGCACTCTCCCTGGGCTCCTGTGGATGGACAGTGACTGGGGAGCGTTGGAGACATACAGGGAAAGACTAAGTTGTGTGGCTGTGGGGCGAGGACTGGAGGGCCAGTGGCCATTTTACCTGTGTGGAGTCCTTCTCCCATGGAGCTGACATGCAGGTACCATCTTTCCTGTGCTGAGCACTCCCCCAACACCCATGGCCAAGTCTGACTCTGAATTGGTTTGGTAAGCTCTGCTCACTTCACCATAGTGATTTCCTGAGTCCCCCACCTGACCCAACTCTTGGACCACACGATGCTCTATCAGTGCCTGCATTTTACAGGAGCTGGTAGGTGGCAGTAGACCCCAAGGTGTCCTGGATTTTTGCGGAACTACCCCAGGGCCAGTACTGATGGCAGCCATCCTCGGTTTCAACATGGCCTCCTCATGTACCTCCAGGTACAGCACAGGCAGCGACCAACTGTGGATCACGCTGTAGCTCCTATTAGGTAGTCCTCGGCCAGTCACAGGCAGTGGCTGACTTGGGCTGCACCAGAGCCCCTTGCAAGAGGCCAGGAACAAACGTACTGTAGGTTGGCTTTAGACCACAGCACAGGACCACCTAATTAGCCCCACAAGCATCACACCCAAAGGGTAGTCTCAACAGGAACCAGAGCACAGTGGGGCAAATTCCGCTCGGTGACAATCCCCACACACAGCAGCCCATAAGTTGTATGTGGCCAAACCCCAAAGCTAGTCAGCCTTAGGGTCAATCCCACTCACTGTCATGCCAACAGCAACCAAGGCTCAATTATAACAGGAGGGCACACACAACCCACACGGGACACTCCTGGAGCACCCGGTGCTGTTGGGCAGGGCGACTGTGACACTGGGCCCCACTGGACACCTACTACATAAGTTCACCAGCTCAAGACTTGGAGACATAGCAGTCCTAACTAATACATGGAAACAAACACAGAGAGGCCACCAATATGAGGGTACAAAGAAATACATCCCCAATGAAAGAACAGGAGAAAATTCCATAAAAAAAACTAAATGAAATGGAGGCAAACAACCTACCAGAGACAAGAGTTCAAAACAGTGGATATAACGATGCTCAAGGATCGTAGTGAGAACTTCAAGAAACTGATAGCAAACATAAGAAAGGACATAAAAAACATAAAAAAGAACCAGTCAGAAATGAAGAATACAATAACTGAAATGAAGAATGCACGAGAAGGAATCACCAGCCGACTAGATGAAGCAGAGGATAGATTTAGTGATTTGGCAGCAAAGTAGCAAAATCACCCAATTGGAATAGCAAAAAGAAAACAGAACAGTAAAAAATGAGGATAGTTTAATAGTCCTTTGGGACAATATCAAGTGTAACAACATTTGCATCATGGGGGTACCAGAAGGAGAAGAAAGAAAGCAAGGGACTGGGAACCTATCTGAAGAAACACTGACTGAAACTTTCTTATCCTGGTGAAGGAAATAGACATAAAAGCCCAGGAAGTGCAGAGAGTCCCAAAAAAGATGCACTCAAACAGGCCCACTCCAAGACACATTAGAATTAAAATGAGAGAATCCTGAAAGCAGCAAGAGAAAGGCAACTAGTTACTTATCAAGGAGCTCCCATAAGATTGTCAGCTGATTTCTGAACAGAAATTTTGCAGGCCCGAAGGGATTGGTATGAAATATTCCAAGTGATAAATAATAAGGTTTTGAAGTACCAAGAGCACTCCACCCAGCAAGGCTATACTTGAAACAGGACAGAGAAGGCCAAGGAGCTTCCCAGACAAGGAAAAGCTAAAGGAGTTCATCAGCACCAAACCAGTATTCCAAAGAACCTTAGAGGGACGACTTTAAGACTATATGTATGTCACCATATATATGAATAATAAAATGGCAATAACTACATATCCATCAACAATTACTTTCAATGTAAATGGATTAAATGCTCCAATCAAAAGACATAGGAGGGCTGAATGGATAAGAAAACAAAACCCTTACATATTCTGCCTACAAGAGACTCACTTCAGATCAAAGGACACACACAGACTGAAAGTAAAGGGATGAAAAAAATATATATCATGAAAATAGAAACAAACAAACGATATAAGCTGGAGTAGCAATACCAGACAAAATAGACTTTAAGACAAAAACTATAACAAGAGACAAAGAAGGACACAGTAATCCAACTTTTGGGTATTTATCTAAAGAAACCCAAAACGCTGCTTTGAGGGGACATGTGCATCCATAAGTTCATTGCAGCATTGTTTACAATGGCCAAGATGTGTAGACACCCTGGATGTCTGTCAATGGATGAATGGATATAGAGGAGGTGGTACATATATACAAAGGAGTATTGCTCAACCATGCAAGGGAATGGGCTCTTTCTATATGTGGCAGCATAGATGGACCTGGAAGGTATGCTGATTGGAGAATGTCAAATTAGAAAGACAGATGAAATATGATTTCACTTATATGTGGAATCTAAAGAACAAAATAAACAAACAAACAAACAGAAACTCATAGATACAGAGGACATTTTGATGGTTGCCAGATGGGAGATGGGTTGAAGGGGTGGGTGAAAAAGGGGAAGAGATTTAAGAAGTACAAATTGGTTATGATAAAGTAGTCATGGGAATTCAGGGTATAGCATGAGGAATATAGTCAATAATACTGTAATAGCTATGTAAGTGCCAGATGCACTCTAGATTTATCGGAGTGATAAATGTGAGGGGTGTTGGGGAGTAGGGTGAAAAAGGTGACGGGATTAAGAAGTACTAACTGGCAGTTACAAAACAATCATGCGGATGTAAAGTAAAGCATAGGCATATAGTCAATACTATGGTAACAACTATGTATAGTGCCAGGTGGGTACCTGACCAGTCAGGGGGATCACATTTTTAAAAAACTTTTTTTATTGGGGAATATTGGGGAACAGTGTGTTTCTCCAGGGCACCAAATAGTTGTCCTTCAATCTAGTTGCAGGGGTGCAGCCTACCATCCCTTGTGGGAGTCGAACCGGCAAGTTTGTGGTTGAGAGCCCACTGGCCCATGTGGGAATCGAACCGGCAGTTTTTGGCATTAGGAGCACGGAGCTCTAACTGCCTGAGCCACCGGGCCGGCCCCAAAGTGAACTTTCTTGATCTGTGATAATGTGTAACTTGTACTGTCTCATATGGTTGGCTAAGTGATTCATAACTGCAAAATCCTCAAGGTCAGGCCTCAAATCTTACACTTTTCTTGCATCCTCTTCCAGTGTCCAGACACAGTGCCAGACACAGAAAAGTTTAGCAAGTCCCTTTTGATGAACCAAGTAAGTGTCTTTTGCACTATTTCACAAATTTGGAAAGGGGGGTGGGATTCAAAACAGAAAAGGAAGAATGATTTTTCTCTGTTTTTATTCTTTTACTTATCTGGAATATAGCATAGAGGACACAGGGAGAAAAACTATAGCACAAAGTCACCGACAGAATCCTTTATGCAATCTGAGGTACACATACAGATGCGCCTGTCCCTGGGTTACACTAGAGAGCTCTGGGTTGAAGGCTGATGAAGACATACCGAGGTGAAAGGATTGCCTGACTGCAATTCGCTTCATTTCACTCCCTTGCCCTCTTTACTTTGACCAGGAAGGTGGTACTGACCAGAAAAGGAAGGAGAACTCCAGGAGTGCTTGATAAATGTCAATGCCCGTTAAGTAACCATCCTCTGTGAGCAGGATTTCTCTCCACATTGGCCAAAAGGGTGGCAGTAGGGTCTCTAGTTGAAAAGACCAGCAAAGTGAAAGACATGGGAAATAGAACTATTATGAGAACCTGGGAGATCTACTGCTCAGAGCAGAGAAAAGGGCCAACGTTATTCATTATAGTGGTGGGTAAAGTTGATTAGCTTTGATTTCCGCCGTGGGAACTCTCTACTGCCTGCAGAAATACGTCTGTTGTAGAAAATTATATTGCCCTGGCTTTACTTTTGTAGATTATGTGGGCATAAGTGATGACAAAGAACATCCAGAAACGCTGCATGAATACACGGGACACCAAGCCAAACCAGCGCATGACTCTGCCCTCCCAATGCTGGTGACATTGTTGGTAAGAATTTGTAGTACGATGTTTACAGTTTCATAGAAGAAGATCCAGATGACATAGATCACCAAGCCCCTGCACATCTGGGCGTGTACTGAGGACATGAGCAAGCAGCTGATGATGATGGTGATGCAAGACAGGAAGAGGGCGATATTCAAACTCCAACAGATGAGGAACTGACGTATCAGGAGAATTACACTCTCATTCCATTGGTCAACCTCAGTTCAATTGCTGCTCCTCAGTGGCTTGTGTTCGAAGATGAGGTACATGTCAGTGGCTACGATGGTAAAAACCCTGCTAACACGGTGTCTGTTTTGGCGGTCATCCCACACCAGTGTTTCTGTCTCATGCTGAGAATGCCTGTAGAGACAAACAATATAAGGGGGAATTCTGCTTCCTATCCATGTGGTAAATTAAATTACCAGGGTGTCTGCCTCCAGTCCTAAAGGAAATTACAGAGAGAAATATGAAACCAGGAAATAACTGTAGGAAGACAGAAGACTGTTTACAATTGATTGGGAGTGGGAGTGGGAGTGGGGAGGATGCAGTCTGGTGGCAGCGAGCAGATCAATTACAGGAGTGGTTCTCAACCAGTCTTCTTCACATTAAATCACTGTAAGTACAAGGCCCAGGCCCTATCTCAGACCAATTAGAACATTTTCTATGTGGGTCCCAAATATCAGAATTTTTCAAAATTCCTAGTGATTTTCACATGTAGCCAGGATTGGAAAACACTGAGCAGAAAAGGTAGTTTAAATGATCTTTCCTAGCTTTGCCTTGGGCGACCATTGCTGCCCCCTCATGGGGAAAATTGGCGGCACTTGTCCGACCTTGAGTGCAGGTGTCCTTAGGAGAAAAATCTGGGCAGCAGGATAGCCCTGCTGGGGTGAGAGTTGATCAAAACAGGGGGTTTTGAGTAATCACGCCTCCATTACAAATCAAAACTTAAGGACTACAACGAAAGGTGTACTTTAAGGAAAATTGAGAACCTTAGGATACGATAGCCTTGTAAAAGAAAAGAAAAAGCAATAATCAGCTAAGTGTTCAACTCAAGAAGTTAGGGAAAAACAACAACAATAAGAACAACAAAAAATGGAAGGAAGAAAATGAATAGAATAAAAAGCAATGAAAAGGAAAATTTTAAAAAGCAGGGGTATTTCTGAATGGTTAGGTTTTTGGAGCCAACTAGCTGCTAAAAACAACTGAAAATGCTGAATAAAATTGTTTTAAAATATTCTTAAGAGCACAGAATTCCTGACAAGGTAGGAGGTAAGAGGTAGAAAGCCAAAGTCCATAGAGGTTTAAGAACTGGGACAGGTAAGCAAGCACGGAAATCAGTTTTGCTCTGAGGATATTTGCCAATCTGACCAAACTTGAATTTAGAGAGAGTTCTGTAGAGTAAGAACAACTGAAATCAAAGCTCAGGGTTGGCGAAGATGGGGAATCTGTTTGAAGACCTTCCCTATATTAGTCATGGACCCCCCAAAGAGATATGATTAAAGGTGAATCAGAAGTAAACCTGCCCTCACAGCTTTCTCCCAAGAGACTCCAAGGAAAGCTAACTTAGTAGTACACTGACTTTATGGGGGGAGGGGAAACTCTCCTTGAGACATTATACTCGTAGCTAGCCTTTTTGTGGATTTGTAGCCTAAATTACATGAATCATTCAAAAAAACTTTTAAGTCATAAATCTAGTTTAAAGTAGCCCTAAACTGGAAGTGTCTCTAAGTGCCGGCAAAAGCAAACTCAAATCCTCTCTGGAAGAATGCATCTTTGTCTTGGTCCTCAAAGAATCTCCTTTAGTAATTTTTCAGAGACAGTGACTAGTACGCAGTAAAAAATAACAAAGCAAACAAGGAACAAGCCACTGTGAGTGAGAACCAACAGAAATAACAGACAATAGAAACAGAACTGCAAGAATACCAGATTATGAAAAAATTATGATTGCTACTTTTTTGCATTACTTTTTAATTTTATTTTTAATTGTGGTAAAATACACATAGCATAAAATTTACCATTTTAATCATTTTAAGTGTGCAGTTCAATAGTGTTAATTACATTCACATTGCTTTGCAGCCAATTTCCAGAACTTTTCTTCTTACAAAACTGAAATTCTATACCCATTAAACAACAATTCCCTATTTCCCTTTCTCTCCAGCCTCTGGCAATCACCAATCGACTTTCTGATTCTATGAATTTTACTACTCTGGATATGATATATGATAGATCTGGGTATGATATATCAGAGTAGAAGAGTGGAATAATACAGTCTTTGTCTTTTTTGAGACAGGTTTATTTCATCTATATAACATCCTCAGATTCATCTACATTGTAGCATGTGTCATAATTTCCTTTGATTAGTACATTTAAACAAATATAAAAGATAATATTGAAAACTATGTGGAACAGGAAACCATAGAAAATAACCTAGTATGTTTCAAACAGAACCAAATAGAATTTCTAGAAATAGAAAACTCAGTATCTGAAATTAAAAATACAGTAGGCATTTGGTAACAGATTGGATACAGATGAAGTGATAATCACTTAACCGGAGGATAAATCAAAAGAAATTATCCAGAATGTAGCACAGAGAAACAAAAAGATTAAAAATATGGATGAGAAATTAAGAGACATAAATGATATAATAAGATGTTCTGATTCAGAGAGAGTGAGAGAGAAGGAAGGAGGGAGGAAAGAGAGTTGGATAGCATATTTGAAGAGATAATAGCTAAGGATTTGCACAACTGAAGAAAAATGTCTATGCAGATTCAAGAATCTTAACTGATTGCTAGTAGGATGAATAAGAGGAAATCTACACCTAGACATTTGGTACTCATTCTGTTGAACATCAAATACTAAAATAGATTCTCAAAATGCAGCTGAGGGGCTTTTTATTCATAAGAGCAATGATTAGGCTTCTAAAGGAAACCAAAATCCATTGGAATTATAAACATGCTAAAAGAAAATAACTGCCAACCTAGGACTCATTCTACACCCAGCTAAATTATTTCTCAAAATTGAAAGCATGTTGTATATTAACATTTTTGTAAAATTCCAGACAACTGAAATGTAATATATTGCTTGGCCTACATATATATGTGGATTAAATTTTATTTAAAAAGTAAGGAAATAATAAACATAAAATGGGATAGTGATTACCTTTGAAGTGCAAGAGCTGGGATAGGGAAGGGGCATATAGATAAATGTGAATTATAGTTTATCTTCTGTTCCTTGGGCTGAATGAGGGCAATTAGAGTGCTCAGTATAGTGTAAAAAATCAAACAAACAAATAAATTGGTAAATAAAAGTGGACCATGGAAATCCCACGTTCATAGATTGGAAGAATTAATATTGTTAAAATGTTAATACTACCAAAAGCCATCTATTGACCTGGTTTAACTACTTGGCACGTTACAAATTGGATAACTACTATTAACTATATTTGCCATTATGCAACCCCTATCAATATTCCAATGGCATTTTTATAGTAGTAGAAAAAAACACCTCTAAAATTTATATGGAACCACAAAAAAACCCAAATAGCCAAAGATATCCTGAAAAAGAAGAACAAATCGGAGGCATTACACATTCTGATTTCAGGCTATATTATAAAGCTTATACTTATCAAAACAATACTAACATAAAAACAGACAAATAGACCAATGAAAAAAAATCATGAACCCAGAAATAAACCCAACATACATGGTCAACTAATAGTTGACAAGGGAACCAAGAATAGAAAAGACAGTCACTTCAATAAATGGTGCTGGATAATTGGATATTCAAATGCAAAAGAATAAAACTGAGCCCCTTACACCATTCACAAAGATCAACTCAAAATGGATTAAAGACTTAAATGTAAGACCTCAAATCATGAAACTCCTAGAAGAAAAAAACACACATAGGAATAAAGCTCCTTGACATAGGTCTTGGTAATGATTTTTTGGATATGACACCTAAAGCACAAGCAACAAAATAAAAAATAAACAAGTGAGACTACATCAAACTAAAAACTTCTACACAGCAAAAGAAACCATTAACAAAGTGAAAAGACAAGCTATGGAATGGAAATCCATATTCACAAAACATAAATCTGATAAAGAGTTAATATTTAAAATATATAAAGAAATCATACAACTCAATAGCATAAAACAAAAAAAACAATTTAAAAAATGGGCAAAGGACTTGAATAGACATTTCTCCAAAAAAGACATACCAACAGGCATTATGACTTTGAAGGCATTATGCTAAGTGAAATACGTCAAATAGATAAAGACAAATACTATGTGATCTCACTTATATGTGGAATCTTAAAAAAAGAGAAGACAAAAGAAAGAAAAGAAAAACCAACCAAACTGATAGAAAAAGAGATCAGACTTATGGTTACCAGAGGTGAAGGGTGAGGGGAGAGGGAATTGGATGAAGGTGGTCAAAAGGTAGAAATTTCCAGTTGTAAGATAAAGAAATACAAGAGATGTAATGTACAACGTAATGACTATAGCTAACAATGCTGTATGACATATAGGACAGTTGTTAAGAGAGTAAATCCTAAGAGTTCTCATTATAAGGAGAAAAATTTTTGCCTCATTTTTCTTTTCTTTTCTTTTTATTGTATCTATATACCGTGTTTCCCTGAAAATAAGAGCAGGTCTTATATTAACTTTTGCTCCAAAAGATGCATTAGGTCTTATGTTCAGGGGATGTCATCCTGAAAAATCATTCTATGGCTTATTTTCCGGTTAGGTCTTATTTTCGGGGAAACATGGTAAGAAGATGGATGTTAGCTGAAATTATTGTAGTAATCATTTCACAATATATGTGAATCAAACCATCATGCTGTACACCTTAAACTTATGCAGTGATCTATGTCGATTATTTCTCAATAAAACTGGAAAAAAACGCTGTGGAGAATCAAATCTAAGTTAATAAGCCTGAATAATTAGGAATTTACCACCAAAACTAAGGTAATAAGGCTGAAAGATTTAGTAATCAGGATGAAATATAAATGATAAATAGATTGTCTTATAGCCAGAAAGCTATAAGTCGTATGAATATCACCCCAAAAATGAGAACTAAAACACTCTGGAGTGAAGGTACAGCAAGAAGGCTGGCTGCCATGCCAGTATCTGCTGCTATGTATCTGAATAGATTATCTGTTTAAATACAAAGGGTGCCATTGCCCTGGTTTACCTATATGGCATGCTACAAATTGGGTAACTACTACCAAATATATTTCCCACTATGTAAGTAGATTTTCTTGCTCACCATTTAATCTCTAGTGATTATTTTTTTAATTAAATTTATTGGGGTGACAATTGTTAGTAAAATTACATAGATTTCAGGTGTACAATTCTGTACCACATCATCTATAAATCCCATTGTGTGTTCATCACCCAGAGTCAGTTCTCCTTCCATCACCATATATTCGATCCCCCTTACCCTCATCTCCCACTCCCCACCCCCTCTCCCCTTACCCTCTGGCAACCACTAAACTATTGTCTGTGTCTATGAGTTTCTGTTTCTCATTTGTTTGTCTTGTTCTTTTGTTGTTTTTGGTTTATATACCACATATCAGTGAAATCACATGGTTGTCTGCTTTTTCTGTCTGACTTGTTTCGCTCAGCATTACTCTCTCAAGATTCATTTTGGTTAGCTTTCTTGCAGTGTTTTTTCTACATAAAAAAATTCACTTAGCACCCTTTCATGCATTTATTCACAGATATGGGGTGCATGATGTACATTAATGTTGGTTTTAATAAAAAATAATTAAACCAACAAATAAATTAGTTAGTAAAAGGGGGCCATGCATTGTATTCTGATGCATGTCTGTTTTTATGACATGGGATTATGACTAATCCAATTCGGGATCCCTGAGTTCCCTAAGGAGAAACAAGGATGGAAAAAGACAACCCAAACTTTCAGTTATAAGTTAAATAAATACTTTTCTCACAACAAATGTTCCTGTGGTGTAATTGACCCTGCTGTGTTTACTGACTCTCAGCCACCTGAAACAGACGGCAGACTTCCTCCTTCTATTCCTTAAACTGCTCATTAAAATTTTGGGGTTCCCACTGGTCTCTCTATGGTAAAGATTGTTCATTGTCTCCCAACATCCATTTTCTTCTTCTTACTTTTTGTTGTAGCTAGATACATGGCCGCTGGACTAATGACTACATTTCCCAGCCTCCCTGGAAGCTTTTCTTTTTAATTAAAAAAATGTATTACAGTAAAAGACACATTGCCACCAATCTCCCCCAAAATACTCCCCCTTACTTCAAACACACTTATCCCATCCTTCTTGCCACTTTTTTTTTTTTATTGGGGAAGGGGAACAGTGTGTACTTCTAGGACATTTCCCAAGTCAAGTTGTTGTCCTTTCAGTCTTAGTTGTGGAGGGTGCAGCTCAGCTCCAGATCCAGTTGCCGTTGCTAGTTGCAGGGGGCGCAGCCCACCATCCCTTGTAGGAGTCCAACCGGTAACCTTGTGGTTGAGAGGATGCGCTACAACCAACTGAGCCATCTGGGAGGCAGCTCAGCTCAAGGTGCAGTGTTCAATCTTAGTTGCAGGGGGCGGAGCCCACCATCCCTTGCTGGACTTGAGGAATTGAACTGGCAACCTTGTGGTTGAGAGCCCACTGGCCCATGTGGGAATCGAACCGGCAGCCTTTGGAGTTAGGAGCACGGAGCTCTAACCGCCTGAGCCACCGGTCTGGTCCCCTTCTTGCCACTTTTTGAAGCAGTTCTGAAAGTCCTCTTTCGTGAGTGTCTTTAGTTGTGTTCTTGTGGCTGCCTCAACGTCCTGAATCATTTTAACTTTGGGGAAGAGCCAGAAGTCGCATGGTGCTAGATCCGGTGACTAAGGTGGATGAGGACACACCTTTTTTTCCCCCTTTTTTGTTTCAGGTTTACAAAACAATGTAATAATTAGACATTTGTACCCTCATAAAACGATAAACCCCCAATCTACTGCCCCTCTGACATCATATATAGCTATTACACTACCGTTGATTATATTCCCTATGGTGTACTTTATATCCCGTGACCATATGTATAAATATATACATATATATGTATATATATTTAATTATAGTTGACATTCAATATTATTCTACTTCAGCTTCAGGTGTACAGCACAGTGGTCAGGCATCTACACTGTCCATGATGTGATCCCCCAATAAGTCACGTGCCCATCTGGCACCCTACATGGTCTTTACAACATTATTGATTATATTCCCCATACTGTATTTCATATTCCTGTGCCTGTTTTGTCATTACCAACGTGTGTGGCTATGTGACCAATGGGAGGTGATGAAAGTGACATGTGCCACTTTCCAGTCTTGTTCATAAAAGAATGAGGAGTGTCTCACCTTCTCCTTTTCCTCCTTCCTGATTCTTGGCCATGATCAGAGCTGATCTTTGACCCAGGCTTGGAAGCCCTTGTCGAATATGGTGAACACCCTTTTACCCGTGGATCACTGTTCTTGAGAAAGAAACAAACCCTTATCATAAATAAGCCACTGTTTGGGGGGTTTCTTTGTTACAACTTAGCCTGTGCCATAATATATCTAAACTTCACTTTTTGGTGCTAAACCCAGTGAGGACTAGCCATCCACAAGGATCTAGCTCCTCCCTTGACTTTGCCCTTTTGAAGAAACCAGCAGGTTCTCTCCATCTATATGTTTATCTCCCTGAAAGAGACGTCTCCCTTTTATCTCAGGGTCATTATTGTCTTCGCAATTAACTTGATAATAAATCATGTATTGTGACATCTTTTGTATTGTGTTAACTTGCTATTTAAATACTTTGTATTTATAAGAATCATCCCATTGGCTACTAATGGGGACCTTAGAGTTAGAGAAGGTAATTAATTTTGCCTAAGGCTGTACATCTGGTCAGTGGCAAAATCCGGATTTTAACCTATACCTGCCTGGTTCCAAGACCAATCTCAACACTCAATCCACTTGTGCCTTATCTTCCTCAGAGATTTGTGAGCTCCCTGAGCCCAGAGATTCCATCCATCGCAGTTCCTAATAGATGGTCTTGACTAGAGCAGGGCCTGGATTAGAGCAGGCCCTTGACAAATACAGACAATTCTTCCCCGATTGCCTCTCATTTTAGTCATCTGTTCTCCGTAACTCTGAGGGCCGTTATGCTCTTTTCTCCTTTTCCTTCCTCTCTCCTAGGTTTTCTCCTTTCTTCCCTTCCCTACCTCCCTGTCTTCTTTCCTCCTACACAGTAAAACTTCTAAGTGTGTACTCTTGATCGCTCTAAGAGAAGGTGATGGTCTTTAACCTGGGAAAGTAGAAAGGACTAGGAAATGCAGGGAGCAAAAAATTGCAGGATGGTCCTCAAGCATGTTTTGTTTGAACAGCAGTCTTTTAAAGGAAGTTGAATTAAAATGCTCTCAGGCAAGGTGGATACTGTCCTGTTGTTAATTTTTCATCACTCCCTATTATCTTTAGACCCCTTCACCTCATACATTTATTTTACTTGCCTGGCCCCGGAAGGCCTTGCAGTTTGACACTCTTGCTTCAGAAGTCTCTTTATCTCATTTGATAGACCAGATGTGACATCTTATGTAACATGAAAATGTTAACCACAATATTTTATTAATATTTTAATAAAAATATTATTATTAATCTTTTTCTGTATTTTTATTTGTGACTTTTTAAATCTCAGTATTGGCTTCCGCCCCCCCCCCCCCAGAGGATTATCTCTGTAAGGACCTGGCCCACAGGCAGACAAGCTACCAGGCAAGGCAGTCAGGGTCCCCTGGCTCGGTAGGAACGCTGCTTAGCAGACAGACAATTTTGTACGTTGGCCAGCCTGCAAGGTCTCCCGGCTTCTTGGGACACAGTGTGCACGAGAGCAGGCCTGCAGGGCCCGCCAGATCGATTCTCCCACGGAACGCGTTTGTTTTGCGGGACCTGTATAACCTCGCTTCTCCTCCACCTTGGGGCCGATCACTGCCCCTTCGGCCGGCCGCCACCGGAGACTCTCCCCGGTCAGTAAGTCTCAATGAACCTACATCCCGCACTCAGCCAGCTGGCGTGTTCTTCGGGCTGCGGCTTCTTAGGCGCAAATCTTAAAACAATTCGGATTCAGTCCTTAAAATCTCTCTTAAGTTATATGCTAAGTCAATAGAAAATTATCCTTTACTTTTGCAAATTAAAATATTTACTTCTCAGGAATATGCCAATCAAATGAAATGAGGTAATAATAATGATAATAATAAACATTTACTAAAATCTTACTTTGTGCCAGACATTGTGTGAGAGTTTCACAACATTCTTTTGAGTGTAGCTGTAATTGTATAATTTATTTTCTTGTCGAGGGTGAGAGAGGAGAGGTGTATTTGTATTATTGATGCATTCAGATTCCAGATGTTGATTTTTACTTGTCAGGAGAGGAATCATTCACAATTACTGACAACCATTCAGAACTTAGCTCCAACTCAGGAGGTTGTTCTGCTAATTTTCTGATTCTTCAATAGGGCTTTGAAGAAATCCTGGTTCATTTCCCAAGGTACCTTCAATTGTACTAGTAACTTTATTTGATTTATTTTATTATTTGGCTCATTGTAAGTTAAAGTCACCTGTAGATTTAATCTCTAGTACTTTTCCTTAAGTTTCTGACTCTTCAGTTTGTTGTTCATTTGTTTTCTATTGCTAACTGTAATAAATCACCACAAATTTAGTAGCTAAAGACAACACAAGCTTACTATCTCACAGTTCTGTAGGTCAGAAGTCTTGGCTGCCTCAAGACTCAAATGGTTTCTCTGCTTCAGGGTTCACACGGCAGAAATCAAGGTGTCATTGGCTGGGTGGGTTCTTGGTGGGAGGCTCTGGGGAAGAATCCACTTCCAAGTTCTTTTAGGTTGTTGCCTGAATTCAGTTCCTCGCAGCTGTAGGACTGAGGATCCCATTTCCTTGCTGGATGTCAGCTGAGGGCCACCCTGTCCTCCTGGAGGCCTCCTCTGTCCTTGCCTGTGGGCTCTCAGAGCCGCACGGTTCACCAAACCTTCTCATGCTTAGAACCTCCCTGACTTCTTCTGCCTCTGGCTGGAGAAAGTTCTCTTCTGTTACCAGCTCATTGGATTAGATTGGGTACACATGGGTAATCCAGTAATCTCTATCTTTAGATCTCTTACCCTAATTACATCTTACCTTAATTACAGAATCCCTTTGCCATATTCATAGATGTGATTCATGGGGCAAGGGTCAAAGGGACCCTTTGTGTCCCCCCAAATTTATGTTGAAGTCCTAAACCCCAGTACCTTCTGACTACATTTGGAGATAGGGCCTTTAAAGAGGTAATTAAATTAAAATTAGGTCATCAGTATGGGCCCTAACCCAATATGCCTGGTCTCCTTATAAGCAGAGGAGATTGGGACATAGACACACAAGGAAGAGGGAAGACCAAGTGAAGACAGGGAAAAGATGGTCATCTACAACTAAGCAGAGAGGGCTCAGGGGAAACCAACCCTGCCAACCCCTTGACCTAGCACTGCTAGCCGTCAGAATTGTGAGAAAATAAATTCCTGTAGTTGAAGCCAACCAGTCTGTTGTGCTCTGTCACGGCCGTCTCAGCAAACTAATACAGGGGCCAAAATTCTGCCAACCACAGTCATGAATTGTCCTCCAATTCTTCTTTGGATCTGGGTACATTGCCTGTCTACAACTGGGATGCTTTCTTACAAAAATTAATTCTTTTGGAAAAGGTATTTTTACAATCAGTTTTCTTTTAGGCGAAAACAATATAACAATACAAAGTTGTTTTTTTAACTAAGGCTGTGGGATTAAACCAAATCATTCAAGAACCTAGCTAAATCGTTGTCAGTCAACTCCATTTAATTTTTAAGAAGTCAACACAAAGCTCATTCTCTCTGGGCATTCTATCTTTAATACATCTTTTTTCCAACTTAGAGAGAAATGTTTTTGGGAGGTGGAGCTGCTCTGTTCCTGGATTTGCTTGCAACTTCCACTTCAAAACCCGGCTTCCTAGGTCTACCTGATGTTGTAGCTAAAAATAAATAAATAAGATAAAATAGAATAAAATAGAATCTCAGACCCTAGACCAGACCTGCTGAAGGTGTGGACCCAGAGAAAACTCCCAACCTTGCTACTTGTCTTCTTTGTGCCTGAAACTGGGGGACAGAATAAAGCTGAAGGAAAAGTTACCCTACAAGGTATTTCTTTTTTGCTTGTGTAAGTCTTCTGGGGAGGTACACAAAAATTTTATTCTTGACTCTGGGCTAATATATTTCGTTACCAGGTACAAAAAGATGTCTTGTTCCAAAAAATAGAATTTCCCCAAATTGATGCAAATAGAAATATGGATCACAACATGTTGACATAGCAAAACTCTCCACCGAAAGGCTCCTGCCCATACTGGATTTTCTATACATAACATTTTTTCCGAACCTCCAAGGGTAATATATACCAAGGGTCCTACGAGATATTTTGTACCAGTATTCATAGTCAGCAGTTCCAACTGGGCCTTCAGCAACGCTAGGAACTCCTACTACACATCTCTGGTGACTTCCTCTCCTATTATTTGCAACCACCATTTTAAACCTTCTGCTTTGAGATGCACAAATCTTATTTCCACATACACACCCTCTTCCTCTGTTACAGTGACTATCTTTCTCCCTCTACCATTGTCTGTGTTCCAGAGCCCCTTCCTCCTGCCCTCTCTGGAACTTTACATTTATTACTTCATTGGACCCCTCTGTGTCTCTTCAAGGATCTTCTTTTGGTTTCTGACAGCAAACTCACCTTATTTTCCTTCCATTTCTCTGGCAACTCCTTTTCAAAATCCCTTACTGGCTTCCTTCTGTTTATTCTTAAATGTTAGTCTTTCTCTGTACACAAACCAAGACACTCTTCTCACTTTCTCTGTTGTCACACAGCAGCCTAGCAGACTGTCCCCCCATGTCTTTCCTTAAGGAAAGAAGAGTCTGTGAGACTGTGCATCTCTGGGACTGTATATTTCTCTGTATTTAGTCTCCAAAAGAGGGTTTGCAGCCAATGACGAGTAAGATTCCCCATGAAGAGGGCAACTCAAGCCAGGTGGAACCCCATGGAGACCCCCATGAGCTGCCTTAAAAAGACTTGGGAAGGGGCCTTGTCTCCCCTTCCCCCTGCCTGGGAAAAGCGGCTGCTGGCTCTGACTCTTGCCTCTCACCTAATTGGGAGAAAAGTCTTGAGAGTGATAAGATTAAACTCACTCTGCTCAGCTCTGTGAAACAATTTCAACATATGATATATGTCCCTTAAAAGAGTTGCATACCTCACCTCAAGGACTTTCTGCTTTGGCTGTTTGAAGATCAACATAATTGGTTTGGGTTGTTTGTATCACATGATAAGTGAGTCCCACAGACCGTGCCAAAAACACTGCTACTCCCTTGGATACTTATCAATAAAAACCTCCAGTCGGCTTTGTTCTGGGCTCCAGTCTTTCAGAACTGTGAGACCCTAGGCCTTCTGAGATTTAAATACATTGTCTCTGTATGTTTCTTTCTTAAAACTTGACCCAAACTGCCCCTTCTCGCACCCTCACTGCCCGTGTTGTGCTGGACGCGACATTTCTCCTTTCTCCTCAAATATTGTCACTCATCGCCATGGTTCAGTTGCCATCACAATGAAGACTCCCAATCCAGTCCAGTCTATGTAGAGATTTAAACCTGCATATTCACATATTCTGCCTCCATCTGGGAACTTTTCAGGCTGCTCAAACTCAACATATCACAAACTAAGCTTACAATCTCCCATCCCCACCCCAACCTGCTGCTACTTCAGTGTTCATTTCAGTAAATGATATCAGTATCTATCTCCACCGTTTCCCCATGAACCTCCTTCTCTCTCGTCCTTTACATCCAGAAATACTCCGTTTCATCTACTCTTCCTCCCACATATCTCCTGAATCAGTCATGTTTTTCCCATCTCCACGGCCAGCGCCATAATCCAATCACCACCATGTCTCCTCTGGGCTATTGCATCTAACACTTCTTGTAAAGTTGTCGTCTTTGTAGCCATGAATGATGATACAGCCATGTTGGGCATTTGGGTAAAAAGCCAGTGGACATGTGTGTAAAGGATGAAAAGTCCTCATTATCATGATGGGAGGTCAATAAATAATGTCTAAAAATGATTAATCAAGAAATATCAGTATAAGTATATAAATTAGAGATAAAAGGTAAACAGGAGGAGAAATAGAAGAATTGAAGGTGGTTGCCTGTGGGAGGTATGACTAGGGGTAGGGACAGGGAGCAAAGGACTACTGTTTTTATAAGCCTTTAAGAATATTACTATACACACACAATTTTAACAAAAACAAATTTATGAAACTATGAGTTTCATGAGTTCATAATAAATCTAGATCATTAAATAAATCCCATTGGCTGCCTTAATGCTGGTGTAGCTTTCTTTTTTTTTAAATTAAATTTATTGGAGTAACGTTGGTTAATAACATACACATTTCAGGTGTTCAATTCTATAATACATCAACTATATATTGAACTGTGTGCTCACAACCCAAAGTCTAGTCTCCTTCTGTCACCATATAGTTGACCTCCTTTACCCTCTTCATCCTTCCCCCACCCTCTTCCCCTCTGGTAACCACTGGTGTTTTCTTTAATGCAGTATCTCCTAAGCTCCAGAAAGGGTTAAAGCTGGCATCATGGAGAGACAGCTGGATAACTTTGCTCCACTCTAAACAAAGAGCTAAAAATGTTGTCATGAAAAGTAGTTGGTGTTAGCATAATCTTCTTGATTTATTTGTGAAATTTCCTGAAAATGATATATTAGTTTAAATGCTACATAACTAGAAATGATTCTGATTCTATCTTTGAATATTTACAACATTCCAAATTGTTTTAAATTAAAGAAGTCTCTTTTTATTTTTAAATAAACTATAGTAGAAAAATAAAAAAATATTATACAACAAAATATTGTAAAAAAAGAGTTGATTTTTATCCTTCCACTTCACATTAACATCACCCTTTTGAACTCAATAAAAGTGTATAATGTTTATTTTAAAATACTCTTTGTTTTTTAGGCCCTGAACTAAGGTCTTATCTTACTTGGGAAGGTCTCATTTGACAATCTGCAGATCTAGTCCTTTCTGAGTGGGCTGTATTTAGGGCATTGGCATGTGTATTATTTTGGAAGCACTGCACTCCCAGGTTTAATCCCAGGGTTAGGGGAGGGAGTTAATTAGTCATGTTCTGAAGGGTATCCTGAAAATGCAACGGAAGAAATAGACTACAGATAATTATAAGGGAGGTGTCAAGGTTAGGAACAGCAAGTTTTCAAGTCAAATGGCCAGAGTTCAAACCTTGGTTTCCCCATTTACTGTGTATTTATCCTCAGCTACCACATCTTTAAATTGGGTCTACAATTACTCAGCAAGAAAAAGAAAAAAAAAATGAAATCTTGCCATTTGTGACAACATGGGTAGACCTAGAGGGTATTATGCTAAGTGAAATAAGTCAGACAGAGAAAGACAAATACCATATGATTTCACTTATATGTGGAATCTAAAAAAGGAAGCAAAACAAATGAATAAACAATACAAAACAGAAGCAGACCTATAGACGTAGAGAACAAGTTGATGTTTGCCAAAAGGGAGGGGTGAAGGGATGGGTGAAATAAAAAATGAAAAAACAAAACAAAACAGATAAGACAAATAGAAAACACATAGTAATATAGCAAAATGGTAGATTTAAATTCAACTATAGCAATAATTACATAAAGTATGAATGATCTGAACACTCCACTTAAAAGACAAAGATGTCAAATAGAATTTAAAAAAACTACCAAACCCACATTAAATATGGAGCTACAAATAGATTAAAGGACAAAGACAGGATAAAATAGTCTATGCAAACACTAATCCAAAGAAAGCTGGACTGGCTGTATTAAAATAAAAAATAAGTGTATTTAGGAGAAATATTACCAGAGATAAGATTGTATGTTTTCTAGCAATAAAGGAGTCAAATTATCAAAAGGAAATATCAATCTTAAATTTGTATGCATGTAATAGCAGAAATAAAAATAAAAAGTAAATTGTGTACCAGTTACTATTTTTTTACTAATTTTACCAGTTTGCATAACAAATGACTACTCCAACACATAGAAGCATAAGACAACCATTTATTATGTACATGGATTCTGTGGGTGAGAACTTTGGACACAACACGGGGTTAGCTGAATACTCACTGTGCGTGATGAGGAATTTGGACCTGGCACGTGCAGGATGACTTGTCACCGCTCATGAATTTGAAGGCCCTCTCCTGGAAGACTCCTTTACTCACTAGCCTGGCACTTGCTGCTGGCTCAGTTGGGGGCCTCAGTTCCTCTCCAGTGTGGTCTCTGTGGGGGCTCAGAGCTGCTTCTTCACAGCCTGCTGCCTGGCTTTCACAGAGCAAGTGTCCCCAGAAGAGTGAGTCACTGGAAGCTGTGTCCCCCTTCCTTAACTTAGCCTCCGAAGTCCCCCCCACCACACTGCTTCTGCTGCACTGTATTCTTTAGTCACCAAGGCGGCCCATATTCAAGGGGAGGCAATTAGGTTCTACCTTTTGTGGGAGGAGCTAAAGATTTTGCCCATGTGCAGGGCCTTCTGGTTATCTCAGTGGTCATGACCCAAGTTCCCGCATTTGCCTGGTTGCCCAGGGAAGCAAAAGTGATCTGCTAAGCTTAAAAAAGAAATTGAGATCAATAACAATAGCTATTAGGATGCACTGATTCAGGCAGAAGCCCGAATAGTGTTCTGATTAGGAGACAAAGGCGATGGGTATTTAAAGGATTACATCAATAGAAGGAAGGCATTTCTATTGAATTCTAAACAATGTCTTATTAAAAATAACTAATATTTGAAAAGTAAACAGCAGAGAGCCATGCATGGGGCAATGAGGAATATGCCCTGCACCAAGGATTACAATAAATCTAGTTGTGAGCAGATGAGGCCCAATAAAAAATAAAATAAAACAAGGATAATAACAGCATTTATCTCATAAAGTGGCTGTGAGGATGAAATGAGTTAATATATTTAAAACATTCAGAACAGTGCCTGGAACACAGTAGCACTGTACTATATAAGTATTTTTGCTATCATTATTTTTACTGTATGCCCAGGGGCAACTATTATTTATTATGCATATAAAACTACTATTTATTAAGCTGTGCTGCAGCAGACACCATTAGCTTCCTTCCCAGTACCCATTTCCTCCTTCTTTGCTAACAGAAGTCTGCTTTTGTTCAGGATGGCAATGAACCGAGACCCAGGCAAAATATTTGCTTTTCCAGATATTAGCTTGTACCAAGGGTGTCCATGGGACACAGTTCCAGCAAATGACACATAAGCAGAAAACTGTTAGGGGCTCTGGGAAGACTTGCTTTTCCTGATAAAAGAGGATGATGTGGCTGGCACCATCCCTGTATCTCCTTTCTTAACTTGCATGTGCTGCGATGCCTAGAGCCTCAGCAGCTATTTTGTTACTATGAGGCAACAGGCAGGAAGACAGAAACAAATATGCTAAGGATGTCAACACGAAAGAGTCTTTTTGCAGTTTATCGGTTACTCCTAAAGTTGAACGTTCTTATAACTATTGATACATGATTGAAAAATCTATGTCTGACTAAGTTTAAAAATTAGTGTGATAAGTAGAAAACAGAAGTTCTAGGTGATGAGAAAGCATCAAGCATAATTTAATTAATAGGCTTTTTCTCTCAGTTCCTGCCATTAATCTTATCATGATGAGTTAATCTTAGATTAAGTCAATTACAGTAAGACTTTATATTCACAGTTCCTTTCACAATTTGCCTTGTGATCCCAGCAGAACACATTGCTGCCAGCTCCTCTCAGCTGGATCGCCTGCATTGTTAGGTTGGGGAAGAAAATAACAATGACAGTGAGCACATTATAAGGCTTTACAGCCTAAGGCCCCTGTATCAGTTAGGAGTACACTTGGCTGCAAAGAACAGAAACTCAAACAATGGTAGCCTTTGAACAAATAAAGATTTAATTTTCTTCTCATAACAGAAAATCTGGTAGTGGCAGTGGCATGCGGGGTGTCAGGTCAGGTCTCTTCTGGGGTCTCTAGTCCCGTTCCCTGCATAAGAACACAGGATATAGTGAGGCCAAAAAAGAACACCCACGGAGCCATAGGTAGGGGAGTCATATCACTATAGTCTCTCTGGCGGCTGGCTTGGAGACACAGGAAACAGGAGCCACACGATCCGCAACCTGCTGTCCGCTTGTCTCCACCAGTGTCCTGCTGGCTGTTGGACAAATACCTCAGTTCCTAACCTCGTGGACCTTTCCAGAGGCTGTTTGAGTGTCCTCGCAACATGGCAGCTGGTTTCCCCTAGAGCAAGTGATTCAAGAGTGAGAGACACCGAAATGGAAGCTGCAGTACCTTTTATAACCTAATCTCAGGAGTGACATCCATTATTTCAGGTGCATGCGATGGTCACACACATCAACCCAGGAGGAGAGTGTGGGGAGTGGGCTCCACAGGATGGAAATACCAGGAGGCGGGATCATTGAGGGTCAACTTGAAGGCTAGACACCTGGTTTAGCACATATTTGCCAACATTTGGTACTATTATTTTTTAATTATTTTCTATTTTGATATATTCTTTCTATTTAATTTATGCAGTAAGTAAAAAAAAAATCATACTTTAATTTTTGAACCTTATTGATTCCTCCTAAAACTGAATATTTAAAACATATTTGTTGACCAGTTTCATTGTCCCTTTTACAAGTTATTTATGTCCTTTACCTAATGCATTCATGTATTAGGATGTTAGTGATTTTCCCCCCAATTTGTATAAGTTCCTTATATAATAAAGAAAAACCAGAGGCTCCTGTCTCGTTGGTGTGGAGTATTGAGACCCTGCAGTCCTCATGGGCAGAGCTGCAGGGAGGGCACAGGACCTCAGAAGGGATGTCTGGGTATTGAACTGGGGGGGACTGGACCCCAAGTACTAGGAGCTCCCCCCAAACCAAACTTGAGTCAGGCTCCCCTGAGTCCTCTTCTTGCGTTAGCCCCAACCTTGGCTCTGTCCTCAGCCTCTTAGTCCAGTTGTAGCAAGACTCCTGCTGAGTGAATTGAGTGCCAATCCCCACACGTGTTACTGGCCTGCCTTCAGCAAACATCCTCCCAGCCTTACGTCTCCTCTTGGTACTTTTCCATCCACTCGCCCCCACCCTGCTACTTAGCTATAATCTCCACTTGTCCTTGCTGTGTTCGGAGTTGGGCCCAATCTCTCTCCCCCACGACAAAACCTCCATTGCAGTAGTTCCTCTTGAATAAAGTCGTCCTTACAGTCTTTAACAAGTGTCATGAACAATGTTTTCTTTAACACTCCCCAACCTCAGTAAAAATACCGACGAGTATAACTCACGTGGGGCTAGAAGCAGGAGCTGGTGGGCACGCGAGGCATCTGTCAGCACCCCCATGACGGCTACAGGTGAGAGGCTGCCCCTGTTTCTGGCACCAGGCTCTACGTCTGGATTCTGAGGCATCTTTGAGAACCAGAGGAGCCCTGGTGACAACAGAGATTGGATTTACTTCTAGCCTATTGTGTTTCCCCGAAAATAAGACTAGGTCTTATATTAATTTTTGCTCCAAAAGACGCATTAGGGCTTATTTTCAGGGGATGTTTTATTTTTTCATCTACAACAATGTACATTTATTCATGTACAACAATCTACATTTATTCAAATACAGTCATCTCATCTTCTTCTGGAACATCGTCATAACTCTCCAAACCCCGAATTCTGGCTTGAATTTCCTGTGACTCCATTTCCTGTAGAACCATTGGCCCCGATCTCTCATGCCCAGCAATAGAGCTCTCCTTAAATGAGCACTTCTTGTCCATGCAGCTGCTCGTAGTGCATTGGCAACACAGCTGTCAGTGATTTTAGCCCATGAATTCTTCACCCAAGTCACCACTTCTTGCAGGCTAGGATTCACAAAGTTTCCACACTGATTTCTCTCCATTCTGTTTTCAGTATAGTCATTGATTTCCATGCACAGATGGTCCTTGAATGGCTTGTTTATTGCAATATCAGGAGTGTGGAGATAGGCAGTCATTCCTGCGGGAATCATAATTTGATCTAGTCCTCTCTCTGCAAGGAAGTTCTTCATGTCTTTAGCGCAGTGAGTGCTGGCTGAATCCCAGACTAGCAGACCTCCGTGGTCACCTCGCAAAACAAGTGGCAGCATTAAATCGATCCACTTCCTTATAACTGCGTGTGTGCACCAGGCTTTTCGGTTTCAAGAATATAAATGCCTGAAAGACGTTCAACCTTATCTTTCTTGCCCTTAGTGATGATTAGAGGTGGGGCTTTCTTTCCATCCAGACGAATTGCCAAAATACAGGTAACAGGTGCCCTTTCGTAACCAGTGGAGGGAATGCAGATTGAGGAGGCACCCCTCTGTTCCATTGTCATTTCAGATCCTTGGTCCATAAACACTGCAGTTTCATCCATAGCAATCATGTTGGAGATTTGGTATTTAGAAAAGCTGATGCCATCAACAAAGCACAAAGTTTAATAACTTCAGTATCTTCCAGCTAGAACAGTTTTGTTGATCTTTGAGACAGTTCATATCGCTGAAGGAAGCCATCCAGCCAGTGTTGTGATGGTTTGAATTCTTCTGGGGATATTTCTAACTGTGCTGCCATTGCAAGGGCAAAGGCTTGACTATCAGCCCTGGGCACAACCAAAGCCTCTGCTCACCTGTCAGCAATCCACTCACAGATGATGTCTTCCGGCTCAGGAAATAATGGTTGCCGACATGATCCACACTTGTGCTTCTTAGCATTTCCCTCGTTCACCTATTGACTGAGATTATTTTACTCTGCTTGCCATTTTCACACCATTCGGAGATCCAACTTCTTCTCTTTGCAGAAAGCCGTAAGATTCTTGCCCCAGGAGTCCTCCATTGCCTTTCTTACAGAATAGCTCTTTCTTTTGCACTCATTGTGTGTGGGGGTCAAAATATTATTCCCTTTAAATCTACCATTAAATCAGGTGTTAATTGAAGACTTACGAGACAGGAGTGGCAACAAAAATGATGACAGTTAAGAATGATAGTCCACACAAAAACGATGAAAAATTGCAGGCATCAAAACTCAGAAAACATTTCTTTATTTCACACAAGTGCTTTAAGTACATCTGTTTCAACATACGATGTATTGAATTATGAAGATTCATATTAGACACAACCACGGCCGTTTGTTATCAAGTGTGCACGTTATTCGTGCATTGAGTCTGTACTGGGATTGGTCATTCTGCAAAGTCTCAAGTCCACCTGTTTACATAGGCGTTTATCTCTCGTCCAAAGGTGCCTGCTTCAGTATTTACAAATACTTAATTATAATTTATATTGTATTTATTTTAAGTGTTAAAGTCAATGACATTATTTATTTATATTTAATTATATATTAGCATTATTATAATTCAAAACGTCTGTCATGTATTGCAACAGACGTAGTAAATGCGTCCATCTGGCTGACAATCTTAACTGGGACTTATTTTTGGGGTAGGACTCATATTACGACCATCCTCAAAAATCATGCTAGGGCTTATTTCCATTAGGTCTTATTTTTGGGGAAATACGGTAGCAATATCAGGCTTTTTAAAAATGAAAATGAAAATGGATATTTTGTATATATATATCTATATATCTATATATATCTATATATATATATCTATATATATATATGTACGTATTTGTGTTCTTAGAGACATGTCTTCTACATTTTCTTGTAAAACATCCATCAGCTTAAAAGAAAGCTACTGAGATAATTTATGACCTCTTCTCACACCCTTTTCCTTGGCTTTGTATAGCACATTAGAATACATGTCATAATTGAACACCCAATGCAAGAAGTGGCTTTATTACTTATCTTTATATTTTTAAATTATATAAAATCTGATTCAGAGCTATTTCTCAAGGATTTAAGGAGAAATTTTATCTCAATCAAATAGAATTCCCAGTTCACCGAATCTTGGAATCTCAGGGAAGGGCTCTGGACTTCAGGCTGGTGTGTGTCCGAGCCTCAGTTGTCACACTGCTCATGGCCCCAAAGGCTGTGTCTTAGAGCTCAGTTCCCGTGTCCATGCAGCTCACCCATTAGACACCCTGTCTCTCCAGCATCTGGAAGGAAGTCAAACTAGGGCTCCAAGGTGGGCAGAACCAGACACTTCTCTATTCCCTCAAAATAAGGAAATCCCACCTGCTGCAGGGGTTGGGATCCATTCGCTTCTCCCTCAACTTCTCAAGTCAACACCCCCTACACACCCACAGAATCTAGATCTCTGCCTTTAAGAGCCTACATGGTCCAAAACAAGAGTCTTGTAAAATGGGGAGACAACGACATTCCTTTCAAACCTAAAAAGAGAAAATGCATGTCATGCTTTGGTGGTGAATCAGCCAACAAGCAGGGGAACCAGCCACAACTCTGAATGAGGTAATTCTGACAGTAAATCACACCGCTGCATACAAAGACCTCATGATCTGACTCCGATCCAAATTTCCAGGGGCGTCTCTGAGCATTCCTTCTCCTGTATACAATGTTCTCACTTGCTCAAACACTTTTTCTTCCCTTCTCCACTAGCTGACACCCACTCATCTCTTATGGTCATTTGAATCCTCAAAAAGGCGTCAGGGCTCTAGGTTGTCACCTGTAATTCCCTGTGTGCGTGGCTATAGTACCTCACACCAGTATTCCAAACAGGACTATGCCAGTAAGTTCTCCTCTGTGTTTGTCTCCCTCATAGGAAGGAAACCACTTCCCAGAAGCCCCCAGCAGCCTGCCCATCATGGCTTATTGGTGAGAACTGGGTCACATGGCTACTCAGAGCTGCAGGGGAGGCAGGAGAAGCAAAGTTTCTGCCAAAGCTGAGTAGGATTGCCGTACTGATTTGGATAAACCATGATTTATGCCCAGACTGGGAACACAGTTGCCTCACCTCTCTACAAAGATGATTCTCTTCACAAGGAAGAAGGAAGGAAATGGCTAGTCAAGTCTACCATAGAGATTTTGTTCCATTAATTGTCCTGTCTTCTCCTTTCATGTGGTAGGAACCACTACTATCTCTTTGCCCTTTCTTCCACAGGAGCAGAATTTTGAGGTATACACATGGTTGGCCAGAGCGTTTGCCTTTTCCAGCCTCTCTTGCAGCTGAGTGTGGCCATGTGGCCAATTTCTAAGAATGGGTTGAAAAGGGAAGAAATAAATATAAACACCAAACGTTAAGGAGAAAGTCATATTCTCTCTCTCCCTCATCCCAGTGGCTGAGATGTGGATGTGGTGGGAGCCATGTTGGACCCACTGGGCGAGGATACGACAGAGCTTAGAGACAAGGAGCCGAGGCCCCTGAAAATTTCACACAGCAGAGCGGCCACATCAGCTTAGACTTTTACATGAGAACAACTGTAAACTTCCATCATGTTTAAAGCACTGTTATTGTGCAGCCACACTTAGGTCCTAGTGTTAATAAATACAACTGCCTCCAATATGCCGCCTATACGCATGTTGTCTCTCCAACCTCAAACAACCTCTCCCTTGACCCTGTGTTTCTAATTTACATTCAGTCTTTCTCTGTTAGTCAGAGCAAGCAACATATATCAATTCTTGGCTGATTTAGCAGAGAAGGCAGCTAGTAGGCTTATGGAAAGGGCTAGAGAACCATCATCTATCTACTGCCATAATAATGCCACATAAAGAACCACAAATCTTCAGTGGCATATAACATGAACAGTATTTAGTTCACAAGTCTGTGGGGTTCAGCTTATCTGGGGCGGGGCTGATCTCAGCCGGACTTGCTCAAGTGTCTGGGGTCAACTATTGGTTGGCTAGAGAGTACTGTTGGTTTTGGCTGAGCTCATTCCTATGTCTGAAGCTCACCTGGCTGTTGGCTGACTAGGACGGCCTCAGCTGGGGTAACTCAGGGAGACTCATGTTAGTGCCACATGTTTCATCATCCAATGGACCAGCCAAGGCATGTTCTAATGGCAATGGCAGAGGTCAACAGGGAGAGTGCTATGGATTGAATGCTTGTGTTACCCAAAACTCATATGTTGGAAACCTAATGCCCAAGGTGATATTAGAAGGTGGGGCCTTTGGGAAGTGACTCAGTCATGAGGGTGGAATGAATGAAACGAGTGCCCTTACAGAAGAGGTCCCAGAGAGATCCCTGCCTCCTCCCACCATGTGAGGACACAGTGAGAAGTCTGCAACGCAGAAGAGCTTTTCCCGGAACCTGACCATCTGGCATCTGGAGGTTGGACTTCAAGCCTCTAGAACCATGAGAAATAAATACCTATTGTTATAAGCCACCCAGTTTGTGGTATTTTATTAAAGCGGCCCAAATGGACTAAGATACAGAGTGAGCCCATCACACAAGTGCTTTTCAAGCCTATGCTTATGAAACGTTTGCTAATATCCGTTGACCAAAGCAAGTCACAGGGGGAGTCCAGAGTCAGAATGGGAAGGTGACAAGACAACACGGACGCAAGGAGAGGTGAGTTGAGGCCATTAATGCAGTCATGGTACCACAGCATATTCAGAGGTTCTGCTTACAGGGCAGCAGCCAGCATCACACCACAGAGCTGGACCAGTGAAGGCCCTGCTCCTGCCACTGATGAGCATTTGGTGCCACAGCTACACTGAGAGCCCTTCTAGCACAGCCCTGGGTGCTGCTGCTGCTGTGGCTGTTCCCCCAACTGTTGCATCCAGCAGATTTATTCCACCAGAAGTCCAAGTGGGGAGTGAGGAGCCTACATTTTTAGCTCGAAGGGTGGGAGGGGAAGTCAGCAAATTTTAACCACAAAGACAGAGACAGTTGAGGGACCACGGTTTAGCTCTCATCCTGGTTGCACTAAAAAAACTAAACAACGTGGAGACGGGCGAGGAAGACGAACACGACTTCTCCTTCTCTAGCTCTACAAAACTCTATACTCCTCGTCTCCTTTCCTTTACTCCTTTTCTTCCATTCCCTTCTCTTCCAGCACAGCACTGATGCACAGGCCAGGGTGCCAGGCCAGGCCATTCTATTTTTCTCATCAGCTTTCAGGGCTTCAGATGGCTTGGTTTGGTGGTTTGGTTTGGTTTTTCATTTCATCTGCTCCACGTGGCTCCTCTCCTCTGGCCCAGCAGCTCCTGGGGTATGTTCTTCTCGTGCTGAATGGCAGGAGTGCAAGAGAATGAGAGAGAACGTGTGGGTGTGTCTAATGCACTCACTGGCTGCATTCCTTCATTTGGCCCAAAAGAAGAAGGAGGGGAAATATACTCCATCCACTTTCACGCACTGCAAGGTCATGTGGCAAGAGGGAGTGAAGAAGCGAAGAATAATCCAGGCTACCACAGCTCTTCATCTGGCTTCTGACCCTGCTGAGCCATTTGGGTCAACAACAACCTAACAATTGCCAAATCAAACACACAGCTTGCAGAGGATGAAGAGGCGGGCATGTGCCACGTAATACAATACCTTTTAGCCACAGTTAGGAGTTTGGATTTCTAAGTGTAGGGGAAACCATTTAATGATTGGATATGTGACCACAGCGGGCTTTTTACAATGCAGATCTGGTCTTGTCACGCCCATACTAAACTTTCAGTGAATGTCCCATGGCCTAGAGGGAAAGGTGACATGATCCTTATAGCACATTAAAAGCCCACCATGACAGGCCCCTGCTCCAGGATCTCCTGTCACTGTACCTCATTCCTTGCACATGTAGAGCTGCTCATGGTTTATTTGAGTTTGGATTCTCCCAGAGGCTGATCCTGAGACAAGGATTTGAGTGCAAGTAGTTTATTTGGGAGATGATGGAAACACCAGTGAGGAAGAGGTGGAAAGTGGTACAGGGGAGGAAGGGTGAGTTATTAAGTCAATTACCACAGTGGGCAACAGGAGCTTAATCCTGTAAAGAAACTGGAAAACACTTGCCTCAGAATTATCCCACCTGAGGGGTGAAGGAGCTGGGGATGTACACACCATCTCCTGACATTCCCTGTCTGAGGGCTGTTCCCCGGGTACAGAGAGCATATGGAGATGCCGAGGGATATGGGCCAGGCACTGACAGTGTCTCCACATGGCTTTGCAATACAGCTTATCTTGTAGGTTCCCATCGTTCCATAAATGGTTCCCCTTCTGCCTACAATGTTTTCCCCTCCATGTGTGCCTGGTAAACTCCTACTGAATTAAATTCAAGACATTTCCCAGTTTCCTAAATAGAAAGGACCAGGCCTCACTCCTTGCTTTCTTAGGACATAGTACATACCTCTGTTTTGTTTTGTTTTTCCTAATCACGTACCATACTGCTTTACTTACTAGCCTGACTCCCTTACTAGGTATTACTAGCGCTGCATGTTGACAGCTCTTACTTAACACAGTTTGTCACCTGAAATGTAACAGTGACTCCACAAAAGCCAGTGGGATGGACTTTCTTCCTATGGCCTGTCAGTCACCGGGTGGAGCTGCACTGAACTGCGTGCGGCCCAGCTGAGGTGACATCATAGTAATTTTATGCCCCTTTATTATCTCCATGGCACTCCCCTTCTTCCACTCACCTGGTGCCCTCCTCTTCTGTCTCCCTACCCTGATGTCAAAACCTGCTCCTAGACTCTTCTTTTACATCAAAGGAGAGCAAAACCAAGAGACGGAATCTCTGGTTCCTGTTCACCTTTGTCATTGACTAGCTTGGGGGTCCTTGGCCAAGATTCATCCTCTCTGAGCTTCAGGCTCCTCATCTGTAAAATGATCTTGAATGTCCATGCCAATTACTGAGGGGATCTGGAAGAATATCTCTGGAAGGATGACACACAAGGAAATGCAACAGTGGTTGCTGCTGGGAAGGAAAAATGGGTGTCCATGCGTCAAGAAGACCAACTTTCTCTTTATATCCTGTATGAGTTTCCTGGGATTGCTGCAACAAATTACTACAAATTTGGTGGCTTAAAAGAACAGAGATTTGTTTTTCACAGTTCCGGAGGCTGGAAGACCAAAATCAAAGTGTTGGCAGGGCCACACTCCCTGTGAAGGCTTTTGGGGAGACTCTTTCCTTGCCTCTTCTGGGTTCTGGGTGGCTTCATGCTTTCCTTGACTTGTAGCTTCATCACCCAAATCTGTGCCTTTGTGTCAAAATGCCTCCTCCTCTTCTGTCTGTGCCTTCTTTCTTATAAGAACACTTGCCATTGGATTTATGGCCTGCATGACTAAACCATGATGATCTCATCTCAAAATTCTTAACTTAATTATATCTGGAAAGACTCTTTTTCAAATGAGGAAACATTCACAGGTTTCGTGGATTTGCATGTGGACATATCTTTTTTGGGGGGTTCACCATTGAAACTACCACATATCTACCTCAATGCTGTACATTGGCATCAGGTACACATTTATAAAAGGAAGCAAGGAAAGAAGGAAGGAAAAAATAAAGACATATATGACTGAACAGATATTAAAATTTCTACTTTTGTGCCTCATGTTCAACCCAAATTTATTCTTCATATAGGATCTGGCTTTGAACCATTCCTCCCCAACCCAATTTTTATTTACTGTTGAAACCACATTATAGGAAATGAAAATGGAACTCTCATCCCATGTGGGTGGAAGAGTAAAGTAGTAAAAGCTCTTTGAAAAACACTCAGGTACTATTTGGCAAAGTTGAATAAGCAATGCATGCACTGTAGACCAGCGATTCCACTATTATGTGCACTTATCCAGGAGACATAGATAAGAATGTTCAGGGGCGGCCCGGTAGCTCAGGCGGTTTGAGCTCCATGCTTCTAATTCTGAAGGCTGCGGGTTCGATTCCCACATGGGCCAGTGGGCTCTCAACCACAAGGTTGTTGGTTCAACTCCTCGAGTCCCTCAAGGGATGGTGGGCAGCACCCCGGGCAACTAAGATTGAACATGGCACCTTGAGCTGAGCTGCCGCTGAGCTCCCGGATGGCTCAGTTGATTGGAGTGCAGGCTCTCAATCACAAGGTTGCCAGTTCGATTCCTTGAGTCCCTCAAGGGATGGTGGGCTGAAAGGACAACAACTGGAAGCTGAACGGCACTCTCCACAACTAAGATTGAAAGGACAACAACTTGACTTGGAAAAATCCTGGTAGTACACACTGTTCCCCAATTAAGTCCTGTTCCCCTTCCCCAATAAAATCTTTAAAAAAAAGAAAAAAGAAAAGAATGTTCATAGCAGCACAGTTCACCATAGTACGAAGTATAAAACAACCAAATACCCACAAGTAGTAATACAGAAAAGCTGTGCAATTTATAAAATGGAATATTACACAGCAGTGAAAATGAGTGAACTATAGCTACACTCATCAACATCGGTAAATCTCAACACCATTCTGTCTTCTAAAAGAAGCAAGTAATAGAACAATAGACACAATACACTACCATTCATATAAACAACATATAATTTATGGTTACAAACACAGGTGGAAAAGTGCAAAGAAAAACAAGAGGATGATGAATACAAAACTCTGCACAGTGATTACACCTGAGGGGAGGAGCAGGGAGAGCCCATAGGAAGGAACACTCAGAGGCTTCTAAGATACGAGTGACGTCCTATTGAATAGTGTGGGGAGTGGGAATGTGAGTGCAAATGCTATTTATTACTCATCAAACTGTACATATTGGTGGGTTTTTTTATATCTATGATAATATTTAACATCTCATGAGAAAAACTTAGTGTAGGTGAGAATGTGGAGCAAAATAACTTCTTACTCCCTGCTAATATAAGTGGGGAAAACCATTTGGGAGAGCACCTAGCAATGCCTTTCCTAGGTATTCTTAGGTGCCTTAAAGCAGTGGTTTTCAAACTTTCCAACAAAAACTTGTTATTAAGAAATACACTTCACATTACAACCAAGTACACAATTTACACACAAACACACATATACATGGATGTGTAACTGTGTATAAAGTTGAAACAAAAGTTTTGCAGAAAAGGACATCCAAGATGGCAGAGTACATAAACGCTGTGCTTATCTCACCCCATGAACACATCAAAATTACAACAAAACTATACAACAATCAACCTGCAGAATCATCTGAAGTCTGGCTGAACTAAAGTTTTATAACTAAGGATATAAAGAAGCCACATCGAGACAGGTAGGAGGGACGAAGATGTGAAACAGGCTGGTCCCACACCCATGTGTGGTGGTTGAAAGTCAGGAGAGACATCTTGACCACAGAAGTTTCCCACAAGGAAAGAGGGACCCCAGCCCCCACACCACGCTCCCCAGCCTGCAGTACTAGTGCTGGGTAGAGGAGCCCCCTCAACTTCTGGCTGTGAAAAAGAGTAGGGATTCCAACACTCCCAGTGGGGTGGAAGGCTTTGGGAAAGCCAGACATCCTTTTAAAGGGCCCACACAGACACTCACCCTGGGTTCCAGCGGAGGGATGGTGACTCTGAGAAAGTCACAGACATATGGGGAGAGACTGAGTTGTGTAAGTTGGGGCAAGGACTGGAGGGACAGTCCCCATTTTTCCTGTGTGGGGCCCTCTTCCCATGCAGCCAGCAGGCAGGCACCACTTCCTCTGTTGAACCTGCCCCCACAGGGCAAATCTGAAGCTGATTAGCCTGGTGAGCTCCGCTGCTCTGCTGCTGACTCATTGAGACCCTGCCTCACCCCGCTTGCGTACCACAGGAGGCTGTGTCAGTGGCTGAACCTTATGGGAGCCTGCAGATGGCAGCAGGCCTTGGTGTGTACGGGCTTTTTGTGGAGCAACCTCAGACCTGGTACTGGTGGCAGCTGTTCTTGGTTTGCAACATGGCCTCTCCCATACGCCTCCAGGTACAGCACAGGCAGTGGCCCACTACAGATCGGTTTGTAGCTCCTACCAGGCACTCCCCAGTCGGTCACAGGCAGTGGCTGACCTAGGCCTGCACCAGAGCCCCTCCAAAAAGGCCCCAGAACCAACATACTTGGAGGTCGGCTTCAGACCACAGCAGAGCACCACCCAATTAGCCCCACAGTGGCACACACAAAGGGCAGTCTCAACAGGCAACAGATCCCACTAGGGCAAATCCTGTTCCGTGGGGTAAACCCCCTGCACCGCAGCCCATAAGCTGTGAAAGTAGCCAAACCCCACAGTCAGTCAGCCTGAGGGTCAATCCCACCCACTGATGTACCAACAGTAAACAAGGCTCAACTATAACAGGAAGGCACACACAACCCACACAGGGAACATTCCTGGAGCAGGTGACCAGGGAGACGGCCACTGGGCCTACTGGACACTTACTACATAAGGCCAAGTGCCAAGACTGGGAGACATAGCAACCCTCCTTAATACATAGAAACAACATGGAAAGGCGGCCAAAATGAGGAAACAAAGAAATACATCCCCACTGAAAGAACAGGAGAAAACTCCAGAAAAAGAACTAAACAAAATGGGGACAAACAACCTACCAAAGACAGAGTTCAAACAATGGTTATAAAGATGCTCAAGGAACTTAGTGAAAACTTCAACAAAGAGATAGCAAGCATAAGAAAGGACATAGAAACCACAGAGAAGAACCAGTCAGAAGTGAAGAATACAATAACTAAAATGAAGAATGCACTAGGATAAATCACCAGCAGACGAGATGAAGCAGAGGATCAAGTCAGTGATTTGGAAGACAGAGTAGCAGAATGTACCCTGTAGGGACAGCAAAAAGAAAAAAAGAATAATAAAAAAAACAAAAACGGGATAGTTTAAGAGTCCTCAGGGACAACGCCAAGTATAACACCATTCGCATCATAGGGGTACCAGAAGGAGAAGAGAAAAAGCAAGGGACTGGGAACCTATTTGATGAAATAATGACTGAAAACTTCCCTAACCTGGCAAAGGACATAGACATACAACCCCATGAAGTGCAAAGAGTCACAAACAAGATGTACAGAAGCAGGTCCACACCAAGACACATTATAATTAAAATGCAAAGGTTAAAGACAAAGAATCCTAAAAGCAACCTAGAAAAGCAGTTAGTTGCCTACAAGGGAGCCCCCATAAGGTTGTCAGCTGATTTATCCACAGAAACTTTGCAGGCCTGAAGGGATTGGCACAAAATATTCAATGTGATGAAAAGCAAGGACATACAACCAAGATTACTCTACCCAACAAAGCTATCATTTAGAATCAAAGGACAGATAAAGCGCTTCCCAGACAAGAAAAAGCTAAAATTGTGCATCAGTACCAACTCAGTATTGCAAGGAATGTTACAGGGACTTCTTTAAGATAAAAAAAAAGTCAAAATTATGAATAAAATGGCAATCGTACATCTCTATCAACAATTACTTTCAATGTAAATGGATTAAATGCTCCACTCAAAAAACATAGGAGGGCTGAATAGACAAGAAAACAAGACCCTTACATATGCTGCCTACGAGAGACTCATTTCAGATTAAAAGACACATATAGAGGGAAAGTAAAGGGATGGAAAAAGATATTTCATGGAAATGAAAAACAAAACAAAACAAAGCTGGGTAATGCTTATACCAGACAAAACAGCTTTTAAAACAAGAGTTCTTCAACCAAGAGCACAGGCAAACATATGGAATCTTTGGTAAAGTGGAAGCATCCTAATGAGGTTTATAAAATGTTTTCTATCATCTTTTCCAACAAAAAACGTGTATGAACAACATAGAACCAAAAGACAACAATAGTTTAGACTCTTCAATCTCTCAGTTAAGCACCTTCCACGTGACAAGCACAATTCTAGATGCTGGGGTTATAGCAGAGAACAAAACAGACAAATCCCTGCCTTTGTGGAGTTTACATTCTGGAGTATATAGATGGACAACAAAATAAGAAAATAACATAGTAGTCATTGATAGTACTTTAAAGTAAAACGCAGTGGTGGAGCCCGCTAAATAAATCTTAAATAAGATGATGGTCAGGGAAGGCCTCCCTAAATTGAAGACATTTGGAATGTACCTGAATGAAATGAAGGAGCAAGTCATCTAGATACTTGGGAAAAATGAATTCCAAACACAGGAAATTGCCAATGCAAAGGCCTTGAGATAGAAACTGTTCAAGGAACAGCAAAAATGCCAATAAGTGTGGTTGGAGCAGATTAAGCAAGGAAGAGAATGGGACCAAATCATGCCGGGTCTTTAAGGAGCTTAGGTTTTATGTCAAGTGTGATGGAGCCATTTCAAGGTATTGAGCAAAGGAGTGATGTCTGACTGGCATTTTAAAAGGCTCTCTCCGGCTGCTGTGTAGGGAATACACTCTAAGAGGGCAGGAGTAGAAGCAGGGAGGCTTAATAGGAGGCTGTAAGGATGTTGGTTGGTTTAGATTTGGGTGGTCATGGTGGTGGTGGTGGTGAGAAAGGTCCCAACCATCTCAACTTCCCTAATAAAGACTATTTAATAAGTTATCACCAGACGACTGGAGTGACATTTTAAAGTCTTAGATGGGAAACTGGCTTAGATGTAGAAAACCAAGAAGAGGGATAATAGGGCTTCTTTGGGTTGAACAATGTTAACAGTATCCCCTGGGAATCAGAGTTATTTAACATTTAATAAAAAATGAAGAAAAAAGGAATACTTTGAGACATTTCTAAGTACACAAATTATACTCTGCTTTCCACATGTGAAATAGCAAGTTAATAGGGAGCTCTTCTGGAACATTTCTGAAGCTCTGTGAAGATGGACAAGGGGTAAGACAGCTCCTATAGGGGGAGATAATTCAGATGACACCTTTAAGATAGTGAACTCTGACTTGCCAGTATCCCGTGAAGAAAGGGATCTAGAAGTCACTGTAGATTATTTCTTCAAGACATCAGCTTCTGTAAAGTCCAAAATACCAGCAAAAGTTCTGGCGTCCAGAATAAAGATGAAACATCAGCTTCAACAAAACCTCAGGAAACCCCTCTTGGAGCTCAGTGTGCAGTGCTGGTCACTGCATCCTAAAGAAAGAAAAAACAAAAACAGCCAAAGAAAGGCAGCTAAAATGTTTAAAAGATAAGAATAAACAGGTAAGAGGGACTTTTGTTTGATGGATAAATGCTCATAAATGTGACTATGTGAGACAAGATAAGATGAAAGTCTATAAAAGCACAAAAGGTCCAGAGAAAGTAAAAACAGCTCTTTTTATACAATCCCATGATTGTGAAATTAGGGGCAAAAGAAGCTTGAAAATGGGGGTAATGTCTATGTAGAAAGAGGCCACTGGAAGGCATATGAAAAATGTCCTTAAGACAGGGGGTCCTTAAGTATTCTCCAACATGTGGAAAGACATGTGGCAGCAGTAAAGAAGCCACCTCAACAGTCCTTTGTTGGGATGGAAACTATTCTGACTGGTGTGTGCTTCCTGCCCACCCCCCTCATCACTGGTGTACAACCACAGAAACTCAAAAAGAGCAAAAAACACTAACAAGACATTCAAAGGATTCAAAATGCTAATATTAAATCTCATTCTGTATTTAAAACTAGATTGAACATAAAGTCAAGGGTGAAAAACTGATAATAGATTAATAAGAGAAATTAAGTCTGTTTGGGGTTATATCCTTAATCTTTGTGATTCACGTCATGGAGACATATTATGTCCTCACAAGAAACGTTACTTGCTGGTCGAATTGGATGAATACTTTGTCAGCATCTGGGTTCTGGTCAGAAAGTGACAGTTATTGGTTGAAACAGGGATTAGATCCTTTGAACTTCACCCACAGCACAAGTCCTTCAATGGTGTTCCATGAACAGAGGAGACGAAGATTCCTGTGAACCAACCGTCGCTCAGGTGTTGAACAGTCAGCAACCATAGGCTATCGGACCCGGATGGATCTTCCTTCACAGATTAAAAAAAAAAATCGGGTTCCAAATGGAACGGGAAACGGAAGGTAAAACCAGTGTCACTGAGCTGGGTGGGAGATTTTAAAATGGGTTGCAAACAACACATGGGCCCTTATTTTTAGGTCAAGATTTATGTATATAAATAAATACATATGCTCTCTCTTCCCCAAAAATATTAGTCTCAAGAACCTCATTCCCCCCAAAGAAAACTGTACCCGTTCCCCTTCCCATGGGTCCTTTACCTCCTTCTTCCCTTCGCCAGGTTAAGAAACCTTCAGCCCCGCCTCCCTGCCGGTCCGAGCTCCGCCTTCCCGGTCCACCTGTGTGCCCGGCCCCTGACGTCACCGTTCGGCTTCAGCGGCTTGCAGGATTCCGGCTCCTGATTGGTTCGCCCGACCACAGCCTGGCAGTCCACCAATGGCAGCGGCGCTGGGTGGGGAGATGCCCATATCCAAGATGGCGCTCCCAGCAGCTGGGAGCGGGTGACCGGCAGCGGGGGAAGCGGCCTGGGTTGGCCCTCCGATTGTGGGGTTGTGGGGGCGGAGCCCCAGAGAGTAGTTTCCAGGCTCTCGGCCTCACATAGACAGGTGCTGGCTCAGGTAGTAAATGGCCATCAACTGTGATTGCATGGCCATCAGCTGTGGCTAGTTGGCCGTCAGCTGTAACCAGTGAGCCATTGGCCACAATATAACTGCTGTGGCTACGAGCAAGAGAGAAGGAGAGAGAAGAGAGAGAAGAGAAGAACGGGGGCTAGCAAGAAGATGGCGGCTGGGCTGGCAAGCGTGGATGGCGGTTTGCGGACAGTGTGGATCCAGCCTCCAGTGAGAGTATAGTGCCGCCAGAGAGAATATAGTGGTATGACTCCCCTACCTATGGCTCCGTGGGTGTTCCTTTTTGGCCTCACCATATCCTGCGTTCTTGTATGGGGAGCGGGAGCAGAGACCCCGCAGGCCTCCCCGCACGACAAATGGCGCAGCGAGCAGGGTCTCCCGCATGACACATGGCGTAGTCGGCAGGATATGGTGCCAGCCAAAGCTCTCCAAAAGACGGTGGAGCAGTTTGTGCGTGTGAACACCCAGTCTGAGGAAGACCAGGAGGAGCAGCTGCCGGAGAGCTGGACCCCCGTGGAGGGGTGGGAGGATGTGGACGTTTCTCCCACCAGCACAGGAAAAGCCATGCAGCTGCTGCAGAGATGGAGCCCCGTGGAGAGGTGGAAAGATGTGGACGGTTCCCCAACCAGCACAGGCCGGAGAAAGCAAAGGTCGTTGCGGCCCTGTGGGCCGGGAGGTTCCTGCTCGGGCAGCCCGGATGCAGGACTTGTAGTCCCAGGAGGTAACGCTTGCTGAGTCCTCCGTGGGAGATGAGGGTGAGGTCAAGGTCGTCCCTCACCCCCAGGACAGCCCTGGTGAATGACTATGGACTATGGGGAATTGCCTTCCATCCCTAATTTAATGGACCGCTTGACTGTTTGTTTGGGAACTGTTGTTAGTGGAACTGGGGGATATTTGCTTTTGTCTCTTGACTGGCCGCCATTGAGAATATGTAAGCACCTTGATTGTGAGTCGCTGTTGTTCCAGCAGGGTACCCTGAGAGGCACAGAGAGAGTGGCAGTGTCTTGAGAGCCCTGGCTGAGTCCAGGAAGTCTGGCTGAGCCCTGAAGATACCCTGGCTGTGTCCAGGAAGTCGGGCTGTTCCCAGAGAGAGTGGCAGTGCCCTGAGAGCCCTGGCTGAGTCCAGGAAGTCTGGCTGAGCCCTGAAGGTACCCTGGCTGTGCCCAGGAAGTCGGGCTGTTCCCAGAGAGAGTGGCAGTGCCCTGAGAGCCCTGGCTGTGTCCAGGAAGTGTGGCTGTGCCCACAGAGAGTGGCAGTGCCCTGAAAGCCCTGGCTGTGTCCAGGAAGTGTGGCTGTTCCCAGAGAAAGTGGCAGTGCCCTGAGAAATCCTAGCTGTGCCCGGGGAAACTAGTGGTACCCTAAGAAGTCCAGGAAGTCTGGCTGTGCCCAGGAGTACTGGTGGTGCCCTGAGAAACCCTGGCTGTGTCCGGGAAGACAGGTGGTACCCTAAGAAGTCCAGGAAGTCTGGCAGTGCCCAGGAGTACTGGTGGTGCCCTGAGAAACCCTGGCTGTGTCCGGGAAGACAGGTGGTACCCTAAGAAGTCCAGGAAGTCTGGCCGTGCCCAGAAGCACTGGTGGTGCCCTGAGAAACCCTGGCTGTGCCCAGAGAGCCTGGCTGTGTCCAGGATATTGCATTCACCCCCAGGCTCCTCGCACAGGTCCCCTCGCGGAAGACGCTTGTCGCGTAGATTGTGAGGCGAGAGCCTGTAGGGGTGGAGTGTGGGGGCGGAGCCCCAGAGAGTAGTTTCCAGGCTCTCGGCCTCACATAGACAGGTGCTGGCTCAGGTAGTAAATGGCCATCAACTGTGATTGCATGGCCATCAGCTGTGGCTAGTTGGCCGTCAGCTGTAACCAGTGAGCCATTGGCCACAATATAACTGCTGTGGCTACGAGCAAGAGAGGAGAGAGAAGAGAGAGAAGAGAAGAACGGGGGCTAGCAAGAAGATGGCGGCTGGGCTGGCAAGTGTGGATCCAGCCTCCAGTGAGAGTATAGTGCCGCCAGAGAGAATATAGTGGTATGACTCCCCTACCTATGGCTCCATGGGTGTTCCTTTTTGGCCTCACCATATCCTGCGTTCTTGTATGGGGAGCGGGACCAGAGACCCCGCAGGCCTCCCTGCACGACACATGGCGCAGCGAGCAGGGTCTCCCGCACGACAAATGGCGCAGCGAGCAGGGTCTCCCGCATGACAGGGGTCCTGGGGGCATCTCGCCGAGTACCCCCCGGCTCGCCTACCAGGCCTTCCCCCGGCCAGAGCAATGGCTGCCGAGAACAGCAAGCAGTTTTGGAAGAGGAGCGCCAAGCTGCCCGGGAGGTGAGCCCAGGAGCTGAGAGGAGGAAGAGGGGATTGGACCAAACCCTTCCAGATCCGAAGCCCTGAATCTCGCGGGCCTGGAGCTCCGCCGACCCCGGCAGGCTGGTTTGGGGAACGTGGGCTGGGGGAGCTGGGGCTGCCTGGTTGCGGCAGGGCAGCTGTCAGGCTGAGGCGCAGGCAGCAAGCTGTGGGGACGGCTGGTTGTGGGAGCAGCCCGGGGTCTGGGGGGGGAGGGCTCTGGGGGGGCTGCCCTCAGCCGGGCGGTGGCCGGAGTCCGGGCGTAAGAGACCCTGGAGTGGGATGAGTAGCCTGTGTCCGTCCTGGGTTAGGAGGCCCGGCCCTGGAACTGCTTCTCACTTTAAACAGAACTCTCCTGGGGGGTCTCCCCCACGCACAGGTGGTTGTTTGGACAGGGATGGCCCCTTCCCCTGCTCCTCCAGCTCGGCACGTAGGAACCTTTCCCTGGATTCCAACAAGGTGCTGCTGGGAGCTTGGGACCGTCTGCAGGGGGACAGGAGAAATGAGGAAAAGTCTCAGGCCCGACCTTACTTTATCTTCAGTTGGCCTTTTCCCTTTAGGAATTATTACAGGGTCACCCAAGAACTGAGGTTATTTCTTTAGCCTTTTCTAAGGATTTGTTCAACCCCGAGTGGCCCCTTACCCTCCTGCGTTGTATTGTTCTTTTTGTGCAAATGCACTAAATTTTTTCATTCTTCAGTTGATTGGTTGGAGAGCAGACCTTCTAAGCTATTTTTTTTTCCCTTTGTGGTGTAAGTTGAGACCCTTAACAATTGTACATCCATCCATCTGCTGTTGGTTTGCAGTTTCAATTTGTTTTGGGCAGAGTCCTGAGAAGTATAAGGAGTGTATGTTTCAGTCGTGAATTTAAGATTTCTGACAGCCACAGTCTACTTGGTGATGAAATTCGTGTGGGTTGCCCACATGCTACCTTTCCTCATTGATTGGGGTCTTTTCCTTCTGGGATAATCCTTTGAACTTGTGACCTTTTTTTTTTTTTTTTTTTTTTTTTTTTAATAGGAAGAGAGAAATGAGGGTCAGTGGTCGCTATATAGCAGACTGATTTTTTTTAGGATCCTGTTAGACATATGGAGAATGGTGGGAATCAGCTTCTAGTGACACAGTATTAAAATACTGCAAGGGAATGCAGAGATGGCTTCAGATGAAAGTGCTGTGGAATTACAGTGTTAATGTCAGTGCTAAAGACTTTTATGTTTTTAGATAAGCACCACTTCCTGCCAACTGATTCCTTTTCCTTCCTGGTCTAGTGAGCTCTCCAGTCTCACTAACTGTTGTTCTCTGGGGTTTCCATAGTGAGGTCATTAAATGTTGACATCCTAGGGTTATAATCAGAATCAGTGGGAGAACTGTTCAATCAGGAGGCAGTAGATGAGATGTGGGACACACATGGTCTTTTGTGCCTACTGAGTGCTGGTTGTTATTAACACTCTTTTCTGTGTTTCCTGTTTTGGACAATAGGAACAGTCACCTTTTTTCAAGGCACTGCTTTTGCAAGATAGGAAGAGGAGTCTGTTCAGTTTTCTCGTTTCTGGCTTCCTTTTTCATTTTGAAGAGGAACATAGAGGGATAGAGGAGGGACCGTTTCAGTTCAGAAAGACTTGGGTTATTATTTGGACCCTTTCACCTGTGTGATTAAGGACAGATGGTTTGCTCAATTTCTCTCGGCCTCAATGTCCTGATCTATGAAATGAGGATAAAAATACTTTCCTCAGGGTTACTGTGAGGACTTCACTTAACATCCTATTTGTAAAGAACCAAGGACAGTGTTTATTTAGTACATTGTGGTTGATCAATATATACTAGTAGTTAGTAATACTGGTTATTCTTAGAGCAAATAAATGAACCTTTACTCAGATCCTTACCCTGGTGTGAGGTATTTATGTTCATTGTTTATCTGAAGACATCAAAGTGTTGCCATGATTGACAGTAGTTTTTATTACCTTGCTTGTTGAGGGGAAATATTGTTTAGTTATGTGCTTTTAGCAGGGAACCCTCCAGGATCCCCTGGTTATGGGGACAACTACTTTTAGATAGTAAGTGCTTTGATTTAAGGAAAATGTTAGGGCATTTTCTCAGGAATAGAATTTTTGCATTTGTAGTCTTTCCATTTTAGGGAAGAAACGCTTTCTCCTAGTGGGGAAGTGACATAGACAACTGTGTTTAGGCCCATTGCAACCTAAAAGTGAAACCAGTTTACTTTTCTCTGCAAACTGAAAGGTAAAATTCAAAGCAATATCAGGTTACTTTCAGTTTCTTTGATCATGACCCAACAACCTTAATGACAAAGAAATAGGAATTTTATTTAGTAAAATAGCCTAAGTTCACAATGAATTAAGCATTCTTTTTTTAAAACAACAGCTTTATTGAGATATAATTCACATACCATAAAAATTCACCCACTATTCAATGGTATTTAGTATGTTTATCTAGAGTATGATGGTTTTGTACAACCGTCACCACCAATTGTTCCCACGCAGCAGCCTACCAGTCTGTCCTCCGTGCCTACACTTAAGAGGAAAGGAGAGTCTGAGACTAATCCTTTCAGGGACATTGCTTCACCTTTGTGCCATCTCTCTGTTTGGCCCCAAAGATGACTGGGCAGTCAAAGATGGGTACGACTTTTCACGTGGAAGGCAACCTAAGCCAGGCGCAGTCGAGTGGGGACCCACTGGAGAACTCGCGGGGTCGATAGAGGTGGGCACAGCACCCCACTTTCCCCCGTCTAAGGAGAGCCTCTGCCTCTGTGGCTGCATTCCTTCCCACAACCTGCAGTGGGAAGTGACTCATTGATGTGCCCTCCAGCTCTTCCTGCATAAGGCTGTAGTCCCTTGGGAGGCACATATTATCATTACAAAGACATCCTGGGGACCTCGGGCTGCCTGCGGGCATGGAGATTGGCTTAAATCCGATTACAATGCATCAGATTCACAGATTTTAAGATTAAGAGACTTCCTTAACTAATAAAAGCTCTGGGTAGGCCGGTCGGGGCTTTCAGCTCTTTGAAGGTGGAAGACCCTTGGCCCCCACTTGCACTCTATTCTTGGCTGACGTTGTCTTTCTTAACCCTGCGCCGCCCTTCGTGCTGCCCACGAGCTCCTGTCTTGCAGGACACGACAACTAATTTCAGTACATTTTTATGATCCCCAAAAGAAACCTCATAGCCATTAGTAGTCACCCTCCATCCCTCTCCACCCTCCTCAGCCCCTGGCAACCACTAATCTTCCTGCTTCAATAGATTTACCTTCTGGACTTTTCTTATAAATGGAGTACTGTGATATGAAGCCTTTTCTGAACTCTTTTATTAAGCATGGTGTTTTCAAGGCTCATTCATGTTATACCATGTATCAATATTTTATTCCTTATAAGGGCTAAATAATATTATATGGCTGGGCCTCATTTTGTTTATCCATTCGTTAGTTGATGGACATTTACGTTGTTTCCACTTTTTGTCTATTGTGAATAATGCTGTGAAATTCATGTGAAGGTTTCTGTGTGGATGTATGTTTTCCATTCTTCTGAGTATATGTAGGAGTGGAATGGCTGGGTCACGTGGTAACTTGGTGGAATTAAACATCTTTTTAAGTTCTCTCAGTCACATGCGTACATAAGAGCCCTGTGTACTTAATACATCACATGGTCCTTGTACGGATGCCTAGGAAGCTAGGAGGTGACATGTACCACGTGGTTAAGAATCGGGTTCGGAAACTTGCAGCTAATAGGTAAGTCAGTCCTGAGATCTAACGCACAGCGTAGGGATTATAGCCAACAGCGCTACAGTATAAACTTCACAGTTGCTGGGAGACTAGGTCTTAATTGTTCTCACCAGAACAAAGCAATTATAATTATGTGACGTGATGGAGGTGTTAGCTAACCCTTTGGTGGTAATAAATTGCAATGTGTAAATGTATCAAGCCAACACACTGTACAGCTTAAACTTTCACAATATTTGTCAATTATATCTCAAATAATAATTTGTAAAAAGGTGAAGGCTTTGAAATAAGATGATAGGAAAGCATTTATGTGAAGTTCAAGAACAGGCAAAACTAGTTGATGTTGATTGAGGTCAGTGGTTGGTGGGGAGTGTTGACTGGGGAGGAGCGTGAGCCTTCTGGGGCAGGACGTGTTCTTCACCTTGATCCGGGTGGTTTCATGTATACGGAGGGTGCCAGAAAAATGTATGCACATTGTAAGAAAGGAAAACTATTAAAATTATAATAATCACTATATACTGATAACAAAAGATGAATACAAGTCACGTTTGACGTCTGCAGTTACAAGAGGTGCCCAGAGTGGTTTCCATCAGCGTCCAGACACTTCTGATGACGGGGAACTACTGCTTGAGCAACGTTGACCAAAGTGTCCACTTGTCTACATGTTTTTGACACCCCTGGTACATGTAAAGCCATCCAGCTGTACACTTCAGATTCGTGTAGTTACTGTATGCAAGTTATATCACATTTTAAAAATTGAAAAAAGGCTGCAGGGGAGCTCCTGGTAGGAGAAGGGCACATGGTTCAGTGTGTCGTGAGGCCACCATTGAAGGGTGGGGAGGAAAGTAGGTGGGTAAGTGGTGCAGGAAAATACAGCAACACTGAAATCTACCCACCAGACAGACTGTTGACCTTGTGAAAATTGCCCCAAACCGAAATGGACGAAAGCTTCCTTTCTCACAGGGGAAGGCTGAAGAGTAAGTGATTGTACTTGAGTCTTGGTACCAAGTGAGGATCTTGATGTTGGCAGCTGGGAGACTTGAAGAAAACAGTGTAACCAGTAGGATTCAGGGCTGACAAGTCACAGAGCTCATCGGATACGAGGTGGTGGCTGTGCAAGGGGTTGTGCAGCACTGAGAGTGTTGGGCTGTGAGCGGTGACGGTGGGAAACCCTCCTGGCTAAAGGGAAGCTGTAGTGGTGGTCAGATAGGCTGACATTGGCCTTGGACCTGAGATCCTAATTCGTAACCAGCAGGGCCTCCACCTGCAGTTCTGAACTGCGGGGGGAGGGAGAGGGGGCTTCTCTCCCCCAGCTGTGAGCCTGAGGAGGGCTGTACCTGCCTAAGGGGGCCTGTCAGGCTGTTCCGGGTCCTGGAAGGAGGAGGGAAGCAAAAGGGACTCTGCAGGGAAATGGGCTGCACATGCGACAGCTGTCCCTGCTCTGATGTAAGGCTGCACGGAGAGCAGGCCCTTCTCAGCACTTGCCCGGGGCCTGCCCTGCGCTAGGTTCTTCTCCCTGATGGGGACGTAGAGGAGAGGCCGCTGCAGCCAGCCACGCAGACTGCTGAAGGGATTTCCTGGCAGAGGAACAGCCAGAGCAAAGGCCCTGCAGGGGTCAGAGGTTGAGGTGCTGGGGAAGGGAGGAGGCAGAGGGAAGGCAGAGTGGCTGGAGTGTCAGGAGGTGAGGGGAGAGTGCTGGTGTAGGCCTTGGGAAGGGGGTGGGGCTTGACTCTACAACAGGGAAACTCGGACCCCCTTCCTTTGTCACATCAACAGCCAGCCCTAAAGCCTGGCCCTATAATCTCTGGGCCTTGACCTGCACTGCCAGCTCTTTGGAGATGGGATGAGGAGGGAGGCTTTGGTCCCACCCCAAAAGCCAGCCCAGTCCCTGGGATTTACAGTCCCTTGTTAAATAACAAAATCATAGCAATGGGAATGCACTTGCCAGCTTCTGCGGTGCGGCCAAAACCTACTGAAGCATGGTGGAGCGGTTTGTTCGTGTGAGAGCCCAGCTTCGGGAGGCCCATGAGAAGCGACATCGGGAATGGGAGGGGTGGTCTGCCTGGGAGACTCGAGCCTCCAGCTGGCACACCACCTTCTTGGCCATGGAAGGCATTGTCCTCCTTTTGTTGATCTGCTGCGGCCTTAGGATCCGAGGGTTGTGGACATCTTACAAGGAGGCCTCTACCCACTCAGACACCTGGCACGGTGAGCAAGATTCTGACCAGGTAGGAATGGCGTCTGACTCTGGGCAGGAGGATGTGTGGCCCCCACACAGTGTATGGTGTCTGGTGGCTACTGTTCTCAGGAGTTGGACCACCAAGGAGGGGTGGGAGGACATGGACGGCTCTCCGGCCAGTGTAGAGAGGGCCCTGCAGGCTCTGGCTGAGCGGTTGCCGGAGGAGGAGAAGGCTACGGCCGGCCGCGTGGGCTGGATGTTCCTCACGGCCTTGAGTCTCAACACGGAAAATGTGCTTAATGAAATGGCCCAGGTGCCTGACCAGGTGTTCTGGTTGGAAGCGCTGGAAGCACGGGTCCGCCTGTTAGAACAGGGGCCCCAAGGTGGAGACTCTGAGGCAGAGAGGGAGGAAGCGAGTGGAGACAATGTAGCTCCCAACCCCCAAGCTTGGCCAATCTTTAAGCAAAGGGTAAAAGTGAGCAACCTTTGGGCCCCGGGGGCGTTGCTGCTGACAACCCAGCTGTGACTGAGTTCACAACCTACACCCCATACACTCCCACTGAGTTGCAGGAGCTGGGGAGGCAGTACAGACAGCGCCCTGGAGAGCCAGTCTCGGCTTGGCTATTACGCTTATGGGATGAGGGAGCAGACAGCATTCTCTGCTCCCAGGTGAGATGGAAAAGCTAGCCTTCGTGACAGTGCATCTGTCCCTGAGACAAAGGTTACAAAACTGCCATAGGTTGGCCCACGACCAGGGCAACCATTCTCTAATGGCGTGGCTCACTGCTGCAGTGCGCACCGTATGGGGACAGGCTGGCGAGCTGCCAGACACTGAGTCAATGGCAGTCATATACGGAACTTACGCAAATAATCCGTGAAATGGGTATGAGACATGCTATTTTTAACCTCAACATGCAGGGCCCAGATGACGAGCTTTTTACTGCCAGCATGAGAGATCTGGTTTTGGATACTGCACCTGCGAGTGCTTTTGGATCCTTGGTTGCTATTCTTACACCGTATGTAGGGAGACGGATCCATGAAGTTACAACTGCCATGGCCACCCTAGGGGATGTTGAAAGCCGGAGGCGAAGGAAGTTAAGACAGGAGGTCCGCACAGTTGAGACCTGGAAGCCCAAACCAAAGGTAAAGGGGCGAGGTCGCGGGCCTCAGAGAGTAACACGCGCACAGATGTGGCGTGATCTCGTGGCAGCAGGGGTCGATAGGAAGAAAATAGACCGACAACCCAATGCACTCCTGCTGGAACTTTGGAAACAGTTGCGTCCGGAACAACAATTCTGGAGAAGCATAAAGGAGGAGTCTGGCAAAGCGCGACCCGTGTCCCTCCAGGACTTCATGCAGCCGCTTGAGGCTGACCCCTTGCAGCTTGATTAGGGGTGAGGCCAAGGTACCCGGTCAGAGGGGACGAGCAGGGACCGGAGGCCCCACGTGGAACTGTCCATACATTGGTCCCCTTCTAATGTGCAGAAGGTTTTGGCCCTAGTTGACACTGGCGCTGACTGCAGTCTCGTTTATGGGAACCCAGAACTGTTCCCTGGACCAGCAATCTGCATTGATGGCTACTGGGGAAAAACTGTGACTGTGAAAGCCGTTTCCTTACCACTGGGTATAGGAAGGCTCCCTCCTCTTACCTACAAGGTTTATGTCTCCTCCTTTCCGGAGTATATTCTAGGGGTGGACGTGCTACATGGCCTCAGCTTACAGACGTCGGTAGGAGAGTTCCGTCTCCGGATCCGGGTGGTGAAAGCGGTGACACGTGGGCATGCTCACCACCCTCCTCAAGTGTTGCCACAGCCCTGGCGCATGGTTACAGTGCGACAGTACCGCCTGCCAGGAGGACAGGAGGAGATTGGTCGTACAATATTGAAATTGGAAAAGGCACATATTGTGAGGCCAACGCACAGTCCCTTTAACTCCCCAGTATGGCCTGTCAAGAAGCCAGATGGGACCTGGCGAATGACTGTGGACTATAGGGAGTTAAATAAGGTGACGCCACCCTTACACGCTGCAGTGCCTCCAATTCATGATTTAATGTGAGACTCTGTTAAAGCCAGGCTACGGCAGAAATGGGAACATTTTGCTGCCAGCACCCACATGCTTGAAAGCAGGGGAACGGCAGCAATGGACTTGGCCCTGGCAGGTCAAAAGCCCCCACTGTCGGTGGTTGGGTTTGATAGCCCCATGGGGGGCCGGTTTGACTCATGATTTGCAAGTGACGCCAGGGGTGGTGGCTGAGTGGCCACCACAAGTGACTGTAGTATACAAAGGTCCCGATACCGGGATGATTTTGCGAGGAAACTATGTGCTCTCACTGTGGCCTATTATGGGGTCCCCTGTTCTGTTACATGTTGAAACTATGCAAGGGACCCCAAGCACTGCCATAAAGGTCTGGTACCACAAACCGGGAAAGGTGCCAGTGGCAGCGACCCTCCTTTCCCAGGACAAAAAGCTAGCATGTATCCTCCCAGATGGGAGGGATTTGCCATTGTTGGTTCCTAAGACTACTGTTTCTTTTCGTCCGTAGGTGTCAGTAGGCTAATATGGCACCGGGACCCTCGCGGAAGATGCTTGTCACGTAGATTGTGAGGCGAGACCCTGTAGGGGTGGAGTGTGGGGACAGAGCCCCAGAGAGTAGTTTACAGGCTCTCGGCCTCACGTGGAAGGGTGCTGGCTCGGGTGGTGGATGGCCGTCGGCTGTGGCTGGTTGGCCATCAGCTGTAGCCAGTTAGCCAATTGGCAGCTAATATAACTGCTGCAAATACTGAGGAGAGTGGAGGAGAGTCGTCGGTCGGTTGGCAGAAAAACGGACAGCAGGTCGCACGTCCGGTGAACCCAGCCTCCAGTGAGAATCCATAGTGGTATGACTCCCCTACCTATGGCTCCGTGGGTGTTCCTTTTTGGCCTCATCATATCCTGCGTTCTTGTGTGGGGAGCGGGAGCAGAGACCCCGCAGGCCGCTCCGCACGACAGTCATCTTGGTTCTCAGCAAAGAAAATGTGAGCCCATCATCAGAGACAGGTGGCAGCTGGAGGAGACGATAGCAGTTCTCTTCCAAGACACCATGACATAGCCTATATGAAGTGAATTTAGAAACAAACAAACATAAACAAAGAGACTGAGGCTAAGGGCCAGATGAACACCTGTCACAGTGTCACCATGACGTGCCAGCCCTGGGACTCCATAGTTTTGGAGACTTGGCTCAGGGATGTCTGAAATCCTACAACCTGGGGGTACGACAGCCTGCAGAAAACAAGTATGAATTATGATACAAAGGGAGAAGGTAGACAAAAGACACAAGAAGTGATCAACTCAGAGCAGAGTATTTGCTTACTGAGCAAAGAGGTTTGTATCATTTAACTCCCACCTGCCATTTTCCTGTCTCCTATCTGCCACTTGCCCCAGCACAGCAAGCATATGCTTTCTAAAAGATATTCAGGTTTCATGTTTATTTGAAAAATGATGATAGTATTCCACTCCTTTTATTAACCTACCCATCCCCATCCTCGAGAAAAGTCACAGAAAAAAATAACCAAATAGTATGATTCCATTGAGAAAAAATAAATAAGGAAAAAGAAGGGCCACTCCCTCCACCAGAAGGCATGGATGGGAAGAGTTGTTTCCTGTCATCCCTGGAAAAGGAAAGTTGGTCTGGGGAGGAACCATAGCCCTGGGGTATTAGGGAGGGTGTGAGCGAGCAGGAGAGTGGACCCTTCTCCTTACATCCTCAGTGGAGTGGCTGGAGTAAGAGAAGTCAGGGGTCCACAGACAGACCAAGTGGGAGCACGGACAGCTCGTGTCTCACTGTCCACACACGCAGCTCTGCCGCCATAGAAGTAAATGGTAACAGACTCGGGTCAACCGCTAATCACTTAAACATGCTGAGTGTCCTCATAGCCTGTCTCACACCCCACGTTCAAAACATCACAACCTCCCTGTAGCTCAGTCCTAGGCCCCCGTGACTCAACTTCTTGTCTTGTCGGGACCTTGAGGACAAGACCTCAGGAAGCCCTGAGAACACAAGGGTCCTGGGCGCTGGACAAGAGCCTGATTAGAGACGGGCCGTAAAGAAGATCTGAGCAGAGGACCCAGGAGAGGGGGTGCTGAAGGCAGACTCACGTGGGGGTACAGCTTTCGGCTCTGCTCCTTTTTCCTAAAGGTTATTGAGATCCGCTTCCTCCTGCTCTGTCCTGTACGTACTTACAATTTGACATTGGACCCCTCCGTCCACGTACAAGGACACAGCATCCCAGGGAGGCCCTAGTGGTGCATTGAAGCGTCAGGACAGCTGGGTATCATCCTGTTCTAGGCAGAGCCAGTGAGTTCAGCTTCATTGTTTTGCATCCTTAGTTAAATGTACACTTATGTATTTTATTCATTTTGATGCTGTCGTTTCCAACATGGGTGGTCAGAATTAACGCTGGGTATTTTCAGGTGTAGGTCATTACTCGAAGCCTCTTCTCCGAGGGACAGTACACCTCATAGGATGTTTCACTGTTGTAGGTGGTGAGCACACTTTTCATTCCAGGGTGGGGAGCAATGGAGAAGGTGGTCAGATACAAGCTTTAAAGTCCATTCAGGTTGTGACTTACACACTGTGAGTCTGGAAAAGGACGTAATCTTGGGTACCCGAGGGCCGTCACCTACGCAGACTAAGGAGTAAAGTGACGTTGCGTGTAACATGGCCGTGTCGAGGACGCTGTGAGCACTGGGCACAGGTCAGGTGTCTGACGTGATGACATGGCTAACAGGCCCTGCACAGGCTGTGCTCACCGCTGAGTAAGAGGCCGGATTCTGGTCTGTGCAGGGGAATCATCGGTCATTTTGCAACCAACTGAGATTCACTTGGTGGAATGGAAACAAAATCCCACCACTAGTTGCTCTTCCCTCCATTTCATCAAACTTCATTCGTGCTCTTTTATTATTATGATTCTTTTGTCCTTATTTTTTTCTTTTCTTTATTTCCATCCCCCTCCCGCTTCCTCTCTGGCAACCATCAGCTTGCTCTTTATATCTATGGATCTATATCTGTTGTTTTGTTAGGTTACATACATAAGTAAAATCATACAGTATTTGTATTCATCGTCTGACTTATTTCACTTAGCATAATGTCCTCTAGGTCCATCCATATTAACACAAATGGTAAGATTTTATTCTATACCGTGTTTCCCCGAAAATAAGACCTAGCTGAACTATCAGCTCTAATGAGTCTTTTGGAGCAAAAATTAATATGAGACCCGTCTTATATTATGTTAGATAAGAACTGGTCTTATAGTAAAATAAGACAAGTCTCATATTAATTTTTGCTCCAAAAGATGCATTAGAGCTGATGGTCCGGCTAGGTCTTATTTTTGGGGAAACACGGTACACACACACACACACACACACACACACGCATCTTCTCCATTCATCTATGGATACATAGGTTGTTTCCATATATTAGCTAATACTAATAATGCTACAATGAGCATGGGAGTGCATATAACTTTTCAATTTAGTGTTTTTGATTTTTTGGGGATAAATTGGAATTGCTGGATCATAGGGCAGCTCTAGTTTTAATGTGAGGAATCTCCATACTGTTTTCCATAGTGGCTGCACCAATTTACAGCCCCACCAGCAGAGAGAGCACCAGGGTTCCCTGTTCTCCACATCTGTTCATTGATTTATTGATAATGGCCATTCTGACAGGTGCGAGGTGATACCTCATTGTGGTTTTTATTTGCATTTCTCTAATTATTAGTGACATTGAGCATCTTTTCATATGTCTATTGGTCATCTGTATGTCCTCTTTGGTGTAATGTCTGTTCAGGTCCTCTGCCCATTTTTAAATTGGATTGTTTGAATATTTTTATGTTAATTCATGTGAGTTTCATATATATTTTGGATACTAACCCCCTGTCTGATGTATCATTTCTGAGTATCTTCTCCGATTCAGCAGGTTGTCTTTCATTTTGTTGATGGTTTAGTAGGTTTACCTTAAGACAAAGAATAGGATCAGGAAACAATTAGGAGAAGGGAAAACGCTGGCACAGACAGTCACCTTCCTGGAGGTCCGTTCTGCAGGAGCAGATCTTCCCCTGATTAATATAAACTCTGGCTGTGTGGACACCCAGGATCCCAGACTGGAAAACAGCCCTGGATCTTCCTGTCTGTATCTGAGCAGTTTCTCCATTTACCTGCCCAGTCACTCATCTCTTAGGAACCATCTACACTCACCTGCCTGCCTACACATTCATTTTTCCTGAGGACCTTGTTTGTTGCCATTTTATAAGAAATGTGAAAAGGACACATTTTTGTTAGGGTGACCCTGATGACAAAAGGATCTGAATTCCAGAAGCCCTGGTCCCTCAGATGGTCTTTCAGGGAAATTTGCAACCTCGCTGCCTAGAACCTCATGGAGAAGCAGAGGAAATGTGGGCTGAGACCAAGCCTGTGAAGCCCTGAGGTGACCACAGGGGCTGGTGCTCCCTTGTGACACAGGTCACTCTGGATCCAGGGCTCCTGGGAACTGGACACACTGATTCGCCAAGTCCCCAGCCTCCCGCCTCTGCCTCCTCCCTGCAGTTTCTCAGTGTCCCGGCTGCCGAGCTTCTAGTCCCCAGGAGTCGCCTCTCCCACCTTTAGCCTCTCCTGCTGAGTGACAAATGGCCACCAGACTGCCCAGTGGCCTCTTGCCAGGTTTATTTGTCATCCTGGCTCCCTCCCAGGATTTGTCACCTGCCTCGGTCACCATCCCTGGCCCCAGCAGTAACAAGGACAGATGCTACGGCCAATGAACCATGTGGGATGAGACCTGACAGACTGGGGAACCCCGTATCCACCTCTCCATGCCCGGTATCTTCTCGCACATCCCACTTACAAGGGTTAGAGCAGCAGGAGCTTCAGGCCAGCCACGGTCCCCGCAGTGATTGGGATGTGCTGGGACGGGGTTCAGAGAAGAGAATGGCAAGAGCCTGACCCGGCCACAGGCACCCAGAACAGCACCTGCTACACTGGTTCTGAGAAGAGGCTTCCAGCCCTCACCTCCCTTCCTACCTCATCTCAGGACCAGGGGCCTGGGCAGCCCTTATGCTGCACGTGGCACGTGTGTCTCTGCTCCCCTCCAGGAGGCTCCACGATAGCTGCCCACCTATGGAGCGTCCTGTCTCCTGCAGACCTGGTGGCCACAAGCTCTGTGTCCCAGGTCTGGGGCTCTTCATCTTGCAACAGTTCAGAGTGATCTCTGCTGAGTATAATGCTGGGGCCGCTTCCCATCAGGCCTTGGGTGACAGGTCACATATGCTGATGGTGATACTTGAGAGGGTCAGAAGAGTCAGAAGGGATTTGGGAGATAAGTGTCTCCTATCACAGTCCTTTCAACACAGACACATTCAACTAGAGAATGGACAGGCTCGCTGGGTTTGAGGGAAGATAATGAGGAAAGTCAGCCAGAGCCACAGCCTGCGGGTGGGAAGAGGAGATTCTGTTTGAAACTGGATTCTAGGATGACCCAGCTTCCCATTATTTCATTCCCTCTTTTTATTAAGATGTTTTCTTTGCTCTTGAACCTATTCATTTGGCCTTAATTTTAATTATCTATTTTTTCAATTTTAAAATTTCTGCTGGGTTCTGTTCTATGCTGAGTTGTGTTCCCCCCAAAAAGTATGTTGTAATCTTAACCCCCTGTATCTCAGAGTGTGACCTTATGTGGAAATTGGATCTTTTTTAACCAATTAAGATGGGGTCATTAGGGTGGTGACCTCAATATGAGTGGTGTCCTTACAAAAACAGGAAATTTGGACACAGAGACAGACAAGCACAGAGGGAAGTGTATGTAACAAAACAGGGAAAATAGCATGTGAAGATGGAGGCAGAGATTGGACTGGCAGAGGTCAGCTGCAAGCCAAGGAATGCCAACCACTGCCAGCAGCCACCAGAAGCTAGGAGGAGGTGGGAAGGATTGTAGCCAGAATCTCTGAGGGGGCGTGGCCTTCCAACACCTTCATTTCAGGACTCCAGCGTCCAGAACTGTGACCCAATACATTTCTGTTGTTTCAAGCCATCTAGCTGTAGTCCTTTGTTACAGCAGCCCTAGCAAACTAATACAGGTCCCTTTTAAAATCTGCTATGTCACCTTTTATAATTTCCAGTTCCCCACTCAAATTATTATGTATCTGTATTTGAACATGGAAAGCACACTTCTTTTACTGCATATGTCCAATATTTACAAATTCTAAAGTTTGTGCCGTTCTGCCTCAATTGAAACTTGTTACCCCCGATTCTGGCTCATGTTGTCTTGGTTGGCTTTGCTTGTATGCTGGACCGTTTTAAAAAATATTACGTGTAGACCTTTCCTGCTCCCCTGCCATCTTGGCAGCTGCTTTTGGTTGAGGGTCCTTCTGCACCTATGACAGGAAGGTGGTGGCTGTAAAAAAGTCTCTGGAATTGATCAACTCTAGGCTCCAACTTTTTATGAAAACTGGAGAGTGCATGTGTTGGCATAGAATTAACCCCTGATCATTCACAGAATGTAAAAGAATTTCCAAGACTCTGCAAAAATATCCAGAGAAAAGATTTATTGAAAGTTAAAAAGGGAGAGAAAGAGTTCTGTTTGGAACTGGCAGAAGTTTGCCAGGGCAGTTGATGGAGACAGCTGCAGAGACAGAGGGGTAAGAGAGAGATACAAATGGAGCTGTGCCAGGGCAGAGTCTGATGGGGGACAGCTGCACTGATGAGAAGGAATGCTGGGGTTTTATATTTTTCTAAGCAGGATGTTGGGTGCTTGTCAGCTTGCAAAGGGGCTGCCATTATATTTGTCTTCTCCTGGGAACTGTCCTATCCCCATCTATGATGGATGTCGGCTTACAGGGGGTCCCTGTTACAGTTGGGAAACATTCTGTTCCCATCTGTTATGGGTGTTTGTTAGTGTGCAGGGGGTTGCTGTTGTGATTGAGACATGTCCTGTTCCCACCTATGATGGATGTAAGGTGCTTGTCAGCTAGCCAGGGGAGTTGGAGCCAAGAGGTTAATTTTTAAGCTTGTTCCTGTTAGCCCACAAGCTCGCTCCTGTTAACTCTTTACTTGTTTCATCAGTACATGCTGGGATACAAGCAAACTTTGAAAATGATCAGACAAGGCAAAGCAAAACGGGTCATCCTCACCAACAACTGCCCAGCCGTGAGGAAATATGAAACAGAGCACGGCACCATGTTGGCCAGGACAGGTGGCTGTCACTACAGAGGCAACAATATTGAACTGGGCACAGCGTGTGGAGAACTCTACAGAGCATGTGCACTGGCTGCCACTGATCCAGGGGGTTCTGACATCATTAGCAGCATCGCAGGACAGAGTGGGGGAAAGTAAATCGTGCAGATTTTTTCTTTAATAGAACTGGCCAGAACTTCTTTTAAAAAAAATAAAAATAATAAAAATGTTGTGTGTAGGAATTATTTGCAGCCTAAAGTGGTGCTATCTTATTCAGGACGGTTGTCCTAGTTGTTTCTTGGTGCCCAAGGAGATGTTTGCCATGATGCCCCAACCGCAGTCTGAGGGCCGAGTCATCCCTTATCACCCAGAGATGGAGAAACCATAAGTGACTGTAAGTTCCTGAGCGGACTAGTTATTTCAGATTCACTCACGTTTCTAGGAAGCAGCATTTCAGAGTCACTGCTTAATGTGGGGGTTAGTGTATCAGGGTCCCACCCTCGTTGGGCGCCAGCTTTCACCTCCTTTTCTGCTCAGTCCCTCAAGGACCCAAAAGCTCAGACAGAGTTCTCGCTGATCTCCTCAGGTTTGGCAAATGCCCTCAGAGCGAAAGTGACTCCGGAGCTCTGGGCTCCCTGACATCAGCTCCCCAGGCAGTGGTCCTGCCGTAGAACTTGGCTGGACCCCCTCACTGTGTTTGCATGTGGAGGGTTTCAAGGACATGAACTATATTTTATCAGAATTTCTCGGTTGTTCTCAGCGGGAGCCTGGGTCTCCTAAATCAGCTCCTGCTCCCTAACCAGCAGTCGGGGGACAAACTACTTTCTAGGCTGAGATGGAGCACAGTGCTGGGAGCTCCAGTTCTGAGGGGAGGGAAGGAGAGCATTTGATCCTAATGGAGGGGGAGCAATGTCAGGGGGAGCGACAGCTCAGGGGTGGGGGCCACAGGCCCAAGGGGGGTGCTGGGGACAGAGGGGAAGGGCAGGAAAGTCTCCCTTGTACACTTGCTCCCACAGAACATCTCAGGACCAAAGTCCATTACAGGAAGTGCTGCTCCTTTGTTGTCACTGACTTTTCCTCCTGTCCCAATGGCCTCCCTCCAAAGCTACAGGGTCCTTTAAAAGGCCATGAACAGAACTAGGGCCACTCTGGGCAAGTTACACACCAGGAATGTGTCTGAAATCACACACACACCACGGTCACCTGCCAGGACCATAAGTCCCAGAGGAGGATTCAGGGGTCAGTCCTTTCCCCGCCCTCCCCTGAGTGAGGTGACAGAGGATTGTCTCCCTCCCTGAGGGCGATCATGGAGGGGTGGCTGCCCTAGTACCTGGGCAGCAGTGTCTCATTCCAGACCTCGGGGTGTTGAGTAGCAGGTGCACACGCCCTTCAGTCAAGAAGCGGCTCAAGGTCTTTGCAAGACAAATCTCTCCCCACTTGTGCGTGGCCTGCGTAGCCACCCTGCCTGTCACTTCCCAGGTTGTGGGTCCCTGTTCACAGAGAGAAAACCCTCACATTCCTCGGAGACTGAGTGTCCCCTGAGGAAGCTCCCGTTGGGGCCATCACGCAGCAGGGCAACCTCTGCAAGGCTGGGACTCTGGACCAAGAGTCAGTCAAAACTGTCAGCTGAGAAATAATAATCATGAGGTGTTTTGTCACCAAAAAAGGATTCACTCGGGGAAAAAAACAGGGTTGCCACCCAGCGCATGCAGACATGGCAGCCACGAGCACACTCTGCCTGCGTGCCAAGTTGGAGGGTCCTTATGGGAGGGAAAGACAGTTAATGAGGGGAAGTTAGAACCTGGAGCTTTATTATAGAATAGCATTCTTCCTTAGGGGTCTCGGGATGACTTAGAGCACAAGACCTTCCATGAGCCCTCGCTCCTCCCACAGACCCTCCCCACTGGTTACGTTGCTTCAAGTTCCAGTTCATCTTTATCAAAACCAGATTGAAAATGAAACCCGAAGCAAAACGCCACACGTTGGTCCAGGCTGTGAGGGGTCACTGTGTCCCCACACAACGTGGTGAAGACGCTCCCCTCCTCACAGGAGGGAGACCTCTGCTGGTCCTTGTACGGAGCCTGACCTCACTCACAGGCCTTGCGTCGATGGTTCAAGCTCTGCCTGTACCCCCAACACCATGGGAATGTTCTGTTATGGTTTTCATAAATCTTTCTCCTGGTCCCCATAGTCAGGTCCCATCTTCTCCAGCCACGTAGCCCGCGGCATTACACTTTGACTCGCTCTGCGGCTGTGGAAGCACAGGACCCACCCACTGTGTCCCCCAAGGTGATAGGGGTGAAGCCGGGCTTCCTGACTCTGGGGGATCAAGGTGGTGTCTAAACAAACCAGGGAGTGAGAGCCTGGGCAGAAACGGTCCTCAGGGGAAGGTGGGAGGTGCTGTCACACTGCCGCCCCCTCCTGGCCTTGTCCTGAATTGGGCTCAGCTGCTCCCAGCTCCCTGCCTCCTGCACCTGTGCCCAGCAGCTGCTCCCTTGGGGCCGTTATTGATTTGTGTGGAAGGGAAAGGTAAGAGGAGGAGAGATGGAGAAGCCAGGACAGGGATGGGGTGGGTGGAGGGAACAAAGTGAGGTGAACGGAGGGGTGGGGTCTCCCTCAGGGTTGCGATCCCCACAGCCGCAGGAGGAAGGTTAGGAGCCACTGGAACCAGCTTCTCCCCACATCTCAGTGTCTGCAGAGAACTCTGAATCCCCACCCACTGCTGTAAACACAAACCTCTACTAACTTTGATGGACTTTTCCAGAACCCTAAGATCTAATTCTAACAATGCATCTGTATCATCAGTCCCCAGGCAGAACAAGCTGAAGGAGGTCGGGAGGAGGAAAATGAAAGCCTGGGAGTTGACCTGGGAGACAGGCACCCCTGAGGGCGGGGCTCTGCTTAGACCCGCCTCCCTGGGCTGGAGATGCTCAAGCCCAAACGTGGCTGTGTAGCTGTGTCCCCAGCCTCCTCGTTACCCACAGGGCAGTCGTGGGCCAGTTCTGCCTTGGAGACTCGATCCTGGGACAGTCTGAGTGAACCACCAAGGTCATCCGGCTGCCTCAGACCTAGGTAATCCTTCTTGCTCTCCTTACATCATAGAGTGAGCTCTTCACCTAGGGAGGGCAATTTATTTTTGTGGGTGGGTCTGAGATAATAGAGAATATATGTTGGCCTCTAAAGGTCCCTGGTTCCTGGCACAGAGCTCCTGAAACCCCTGTAATTTCCTAAGTGTTAGGAACACTAGGAGCACCTCTTGTTCTAATATTTGTCTTTGATCTCGTCCCTGACACAAGACTCATAAACCTTTGTAAATTCCTAACTGATAAGAGCCCTGAGAAGCATCTTTTGTTCCATTGAGGGGACTCTGCGTGGGCCCCTGGATGGGACCTGATCACCAGAAAGAAGCTTGGAGTTTTCATCAGCCCCCTCTGCCCCCTACTTCTCCAGAGAGGGGAGAGGGGCTGAAATGGAGTTATAACTGACCACCCCTACGTGAGGAGGCCTCCATAAAATCCCAATAGTACAGGGTTCCGGGAGCTTCCAGCTGGGTGAACCCATCCACTCCGGGGTGAACTCCATGGACAGAAGCTCCTGTGCTCAGGACCCTCCCAGACCTCGCCCTCTGTATTTCTTCACCTGGTTGTTCATCTGTATCCTTTATCATCACCTTTAATAAACAGGTAAATATACGTAAACGTTTCCCTGAGTTCTGTGAGCTGCTCTAGAACATTCATTAAACCAAGGAAAGGGTCATTAGAACCTCTGATCTATAGCTGGTTTGTCAGAAGTGATAACGTGGGCTTTGGACTGGCATCTGAAGGGGGGGCATCTGTGGGACGAGCCCTTAACCCCTGGGATCTGACACCAGGTAGACAGTGTTAGAACTGAGTTAAATTGTAGACACATCCAGCTGGTGAAACAGAGAATTGCTCATTTGGTGACCAGAAGTGTCAGAAGTGAAGTGTCTGTAGAAGTAAATGAGACACACAGGAAAGAATGACAGGGAAGCACTGGGTTTTCCCAACACAGGAGAACTATGAGTTTATCCTTTACAACGGGACAAGGTAAGTAGGGGAAGAGAAGGAGAGCCAGGGAAGGACAGAAAGGTGCAGGGAAGGGGAGGTGACCAGGGCTCTGAAGGGAGGTAGGAGGGCTCACTGTCCTTGCCCAGCACCCACCAGGCTGGCCCTCCTTTGTCCTCCATCTCCGTCATCAGTCTTCTCAGTCTCCATGCTCACCAGCCCTGGGCTCAGTCAGTCATAGGACCCCAGAGAGGAGGAGAAGGAGGGTTGGGAACCCCATGGTCCGGCCACTCGGGATGCCTTGGAATCTGGGGTGAACGGGGTGCCTGCCCCCTGGTGTGGCTGTTGTAAATGTACATATTGGGTAACCCTGATTGATTGGCTTTCCTACAGCCTCAGAGCCTATTGAAAAGTAGACATGATGCTGTGTCCTCTGTCCCTTGGTAGAGCAGCCATAAACACCTGGCACAGGTGTGAGAACTGAGAGGAAGTCCAGCACTAAGCCCTCTGCTGAGCTGGACTTCCCCACCCAGCGACTGTGCTCAGTGAGAGCAGGAGATTCTCACACCCAAACCTGGAGATTGTTTCGGTGTTGTTGTTTTATTACTGCCATCCTAGGCCTTCTGCCTGAGTCCCGCCTCTTCCCCCAGGCTTTCACAGAAGAAACGTCACCATGGGAACTTGCTCTGTCTAGTGCATTCACGGTAAGTTCAAGTCTATGTATTGTAACATCCTCAGTCATTTCTATCAGCTCCTTATCACCACCCTGGGCCATGCTTGTTTGCCTTGACTTTCTTCAACATGAAGCAAAGGAACTCTCTTTCTGTGGTAAAATGCCTGAAAAGTAAGGAGTAGTCTTTACTCCATTGTTGTTGTTAAAACTTCAGTCCTGGTTTGTCTCTCAGTTGCAATCAGTCTGGTCACTTCAGAGCAAGTCTACAAGCAGCACATGGCGTCATGAGCTGATCCACCATGACATTCTTTTGTTCCCACATTGAGCGTACAGACCAGGTGACCTTGGAGCCATTTTGTTTTTCACAATTAGAAGCCACTAGTGCACTAACCACAGTGTTTTAAATGAAAAAAAGTCTGACAACATCAAGTGTTGGCAAGGACATAAAACAACTGAGTCCTGCTGCTGAAAGAGTAAACTGGTTTAATAGATTTGAAAAATGGTTTGTCCTTATCTACCAAAGATAAAGATTCACCCTCTGTATACTTGTGGATTCCACTTTTAGGGTTTACCAACAACAAGAAAATACATGTACCATAGATTGTTCAAAGCAGTTTTATTTATAATAGTCAACAGCTGGAAACAACCCAAAAATTCACCAACAGTAAAGTGGATACATTGAGATATGTTCATGCAGTGGAATGCTACACAGTAACAAACATGAACAAAATACCACTACCCACAATTACATGGATGAACCTCACAAACAATATTGTTACACAAAACAACAGATAGAGTATGATTCTGTCTACTACACTCTTAAATAGGAAAAAAATATTCTGGGTTGCTAGAACTAAGATTAGTGGTTACCTTCCGGGAGGAAGAGGAGATGTAAAAATTAATTAGAGACCTCAACCAAGATTGGAGCCTGGAGGGCCTGTAGGGGGCGCTCTCACACCCCCCACTGTAAGGTGCCCCCAACAGGAAGAAACTGCCTGACATCTCCAGTAGGAAAATGTCTTATAATCTACTACCTGCCAGGAGGGAGGAAGATTTTCTCCTCCCCTGGCAATGGCCGGGCCAATGAGAGACTGTCACAACCCAGCCAATGAAAAGCCTCTACACTTTGAACTCCCAGTTTCCTCCAGTGGATTTTTTTTGTTGTGTATAACAGCTCCTCTCAACTTCCCCTTTCCTCTATAAATGTTCCTTTCCTTTGTTCTTCAGACTTGCCTATGGTTTTGCCATAGCTCACTTATTCCAAATTGCGATTCTCTGCTATTCCTCCGTAAACCTATCTTTTGTATGTCTTAATTTCTTCCCCATTTTCACCCACTCCCCTCAACCCCCTTCCCATCTTGCAACCATCAAAATGTTTTCTGTATCTATGAATTTGTTTTTGTTTTGTTTGTTCATTTTGTTCTTTAGATTCCACATATAAGTGAAATCACATTGCATCTGTCTTTCTCTGTCTGACATACTCCAGCACAACACCCTCCAGCTCCATCCATGCTACTGCAGATACTAATGTATTTCCTTGAAAATAAGAACCAGCCAGTCTGTCAGCTCCAATGAGTCTTTTGGAGTAAAAATTCATATAATATAATATAATATAATATAATATAATATAATATAATACCCAGTCTTGTATTATATTATATTATATTATATTATATTATATTATATTATATTATATTACCCAGTCTTATATTATAGTAAAATAAGACCCGGTCTTATATTAATTTTTGCTCCAAAAGACACATTAGAGTTGATAGTCCAGCTAGTTCTTATTTTCAGGGAAACACGGTATTATATAGAAAACTCTAAAGATTCAACCAAAAACTATAAGAACTGATAAATTAATTGAGTAAAATTGCAGGATAAAAAATAAACACTCAGAAATCTATTACCTTTCTACACACTAATAACAAACCATTAGACAGAGAAATTAACAAAACAATCCCATTTACAATCGCATCAAAAAGAATAAGGTATCAAGAAATAAATATAACCAAGGAGCTTATTTTTGTACTCTGAAAACTATAGCACATTGATAAAATAAATTAAAGAAAATGCAAATAAATGAAGTGATAAACTGTGCTCACAGACAGGAAAGATGAATATCATTAAAATGTCAATCCTGCTCAAAGCCACCTACAGATTCAATGCAATCCCTATCAAAATACCAGTGGTATTTTTAACAGAACTAGAACAAACAATGCTAAAATTCATGTGGAAGCACAAAAACTCCAAATAGCCATAGTGATCTTAAGAAAGAAAAACAATATTGGAGGTATTATGTGCCATGATTTCAAACTACACTACAAAGCTATCGTAATCCCAACAGCATGATACTGACGCAAAAACAGGCACATAGATCAATGGAACAGAATAGAGAGCCTAGAAACTAACCCACACTTAAATGTTTGATTAATCTACGACAAAGATGACAAGATTAAACAGTGGGGAAAAGACAGTCTCTTCAATAAATGGTGATGGAAACACTGGACAGGCACACACACAAAAATGAAACTGGACCACTTTCTTACAGCATGTACTAAAATAAACTCAAAATGGACCAAAGACGTGAATGTGCAAACTGAAACCATAAAACTCTTAGAAGACGTGGAGGTAGTAACTGCCTCTGAATGACATAGCACTTAGCAATATTTTTTTGGATATGCTTCTAGGGAAAATGCAATAAAGCAAAAATAAACAAAGGGGACTACATCAGACTAAAAAGCTTTTGCTGAAGAAAACCATCAACAAAATGAAAAGGCAACCTACTGAATGAGAGAAGGTATTTGGAAATAGTATATCTGATAAGGGGTTAATATCCAAAATATATAAGGAACTCATACAATTGAACATCACGAAAACAAAACCCAATACAAAAAAAAATGAACAGACAACCTGAATACACATTGTTCCAAAGAAGACATAGAGATGGCCAACAGGCATATGAATAGAGGCTCAATGTCACTAATCGTCGGGGAAATTCAAAGCAAAACCATAATGAGGTAGCACATCACACCTTTCAGAATGGACTTTATCAAAAAGACAACAAACAACAAGTGTTGGCGATGATGTAGAGAAAAGTGTACCCTCGTGCACTCTTGGTGGGATTGCAGATTAGTGCAGCTACTATGGAAAACAGTATGGAGTTTCCTCAAAAAATTTAAGAATAAAATTACCATATAAACCAGAAATTCCACTTCTGGGTATTTATTCAAATGAATCAAAAACATTTATTCAAAAAGATATATGCACCCCTATGTTCATTGCAGCATTGCCTACAATACCCAAGATATAGAAGCAATGTTGGTATCCACTGATGAATGAATGAGTAAAGATGTGTTATATACCTATATTCATATGTATACATATACATTTACGCAATGGAATATTACTCTGTCACAAGAAAGAATGAAATCTTACTATTTTGATAACATGGATGGACCTGGAGAGTATTACGCTGAGTTACATAAGTCAGACAGAGAAAGAAAAATACTGTATGATTTCACTTGCATATGTGGAAACTAAAAAAAAAAAAAAAGAAAAGAAACAAACAAAATAAAGCAGAAACAGACTCATAGATACAGAGAAAAGAACTGATGTTTGCCAGAGGAGAGGGGCAGGGAGTAGGCAAAAATGGTGAGGGGGATTAGGGAAGTACAACTGCCAGTTATAAAATAAGTCATGGGATGTAAAGTACAGCATCGGGAATATAGTCAACAATATCATAATAACTCTGTCTGGTGACAGATGGGTACTAGACTCACCATGGTCATCACTTCGTAAGGTATGTAAATGCCAAACCACTGTGTTGTACACCTGGAACTTACGGAATATTATATGTCAACTATAACTTTAAAATACATTTTCAAAAAAGATAAATAAATAATGTTTCTATAATTCTGGCCAAATCACTTGCAAGCATCATGACCCCAGTCCCTAAACACTTCAACATTCAACTCTTTAAAAAAGAACATTTCTTCCTATCCATAATACAGTGGTATCTCGGTTTTCGAAAGTAATCTGTTCCAGAAGACCCTCCGAGTTCTGAAAGGTTCAAAAACAGCTGACAGCTAGGCCTCAGGATCTTGCTCTCAGCAGAAGCTGCGTGACATGTTTGACTTCCGAGGCGAGTTCGAAAATCGAAGTATTTACTTCCGGGTTTACCACATTCGTAAATCGAAATGTTCATCAACGGAGATGTTAGAAAACCGAGGTACTACTGTATTATAACAATGGGGAAAAGAACTACAAGTCTCAAATATATTCAAATTTCAAGATCATATAAAATTATCTTAATTATCCTCCAAAAAATAAATTTCTATCAGCTTTTGGAAAAAAATCATCTCTTATTTAGTAACACTTTTTAAATGTCTGCATAATCTTCCAGTGTGGATATGCACATGGGACTATTGGGACGAGGACCACAGCTCACTTAGGCATCTGTCCCCTCAGCAGGGCCTAAGAGGGGCCCCCGTGCAGGGTCACACCTAGTCCCCCAGAAATCTCTCTTGAAGCAGGTGTCAGGCAGACCTGAGAGGGGGTATGAGTGCACTCCTGCCCCACAAGGGTCCACAGTGAACCCATGGACTTCCTTTAAGACCCCTGCTCCCCCAGGGATTGCACCCCATCATCAGGGAGTCAAGAAAGTGTCCACATACTGGGACTAAGACGCAACCACCGCAAACCGTCTCATCTGCACCGACAGAGCCCGTGAGAGCCCAACCCCTGCTCCTGCCCTCCTGCATCTCTCACACTCACCCCCACCATCTGCCTGACGCCACCAGGACTTGTCTCATTATGTCCTTTCCCTGTTTGTCTCAGTCACACCTGCTCCCCCAACTTCCTGCACACTCATCTCCACAGCTCTGCAGACCCCTATTCCTTCTCTCACACCCCCTCCCCACCCCTGAGACCTTCCCACTGAGCCCCCGAGCTCTCAGCCCAGCATCAGCCAAATCCCCAGAGTCCTCTGTCAAGAGGTTCCTTCACCTCGCAGCTCTGACAGAAGCCTGGGCCTCCCCGAGGACACGGCTCCCCATAAAGTCCTCCCCCATGGTGGTGTACCTCTCCTTCCATAGGTACCTCGCACCCCATGTTCCTCTCTTCCCTAAACGTTTTCTTACGTGAACCTTCTGTACTCAGATTACGGCCCCCACTCCCCTCACTGTAGCTATTCCCTGTGAACCCCAGGTCACTCCCTCATTGTTGACTCTTTTAGCTCCTGGCCCCCCGTCACCCTCCCCAGCAGAGTTACAGATCAATAGAATAGAATTGAGAACCCAGAAATAAACCCACATATATATGGGCAGATTATTTTCAATAAAGGAGCCAAAAGCATACAATGGAGAAAAGAAATCCTCTTCAATAAATGGTGCTGGGAAAATTGGAAAGCCACATGTGAAAAGAATGAAACTAGACTGCTGTCTGTCATCATACACCAAAATAAATTCAAAATGGATCAAAGACCTAAACATGAAACCTGAAACAATAAGTTGCATAGGTAGTAAATTTATGGACGTCGGGTTCAGAGAGGATTTTATGAATTTGACCTCAAAGGCAAGGGAAGTAAAAGCAAAAATCAATAAATGGGACTATATTAAACTGAAAAGCTTCTGCACAGCAAAAGAAACCATCAATAAAACAGAGGCCACCAACAGAATGGGAGAAGATATTTGGAAACACCTCTGATAAAGGGCTAACATCCAAAATGTATAAAGAACTCATACAACACTCAACAACAACAAAAAACAAACAATCCAATTTAAAAAAATGGGCAGAGGACCTGAACTGACACTTCTCCCAAAAAGACATAAAAATGGACAACAGATACATGAAAAAAATGCACACTTCACTAGCTATTAGGGAAATGCAAATCAAAACCACAATGAAATGCCACCTCACACCTGTCAGAATGTTGGAGAGGCTGTGGAGAAAAAGTAACCCTCATACATGTTGATGGGAATGTAAACTGGTGCAGCTGCTATGGAAAACAGTATGGAGGTTCCTCAAAAAATTAAGACTAAAATTACCATATAACCCAGCAATCCCTCTCCTGGGTATCTACACAAATAAATCTGAAAACATTTACCCATAAAGACATATGTGCTCCAATGTTCATTGCAGCATTATTCACAGTGGTCAAGACGTGGAAAAAACCAAAGTGTCCTTTGATAGGTGACTGGATAAAGAAGATGAGGCATAGATACACAATGGAATACTACTCTGCCATAAGATGAAACACTACCATTTGCAACAATGTAAATGGATCTTGAGATTATCATGCTAAGCGAAATAAGTCAGACAGAAAAAGTCGAGAACCATAAGACTTCACTGACATGTGGGATATAACACTGAAAGCAACAAACGAACAAGTAAACAAACAAAAACTCATAGACACAGACAGTAGTTTAGTGGTTACCAGAGAGTAAGGGGGCAGGGGGGTGGGAGATGAGGGTAAAGGGGGATCAAATACATGGTGGAGGAAGGAGAACTGACTCTGGGTGGTGAACACACAATGTGATATACAGATAACGTATTACAGAATTGTACACTTGAAAACTATATAGTTTTACTAATCAATGTCACCCCAATAAATTTAATGAAAAACAATTATAAAAGCCCACAAATGTGCCTGTTTCCCAAGCCTGGGATCTACCCCGTAGCACATGAATTCCAACAACCCTTAAGCCCACTGGGATCCCACTTTGTTGATCCTGCCATCTTTTCACCGTTGCTCACCCCTCAATGTCCTTTCCTCCCTTGTCACTCATTTTAAATTCCATGATAAGTAATTTCAATCCCTCCCTTGCCTCTCACTTGCTTTGTCACCCTTGCTTGGAAAGACAACAGAGCTGGTGAATTTGGCTTCTGTGTGTCCTGCACCTGCCCCCTTGCAGCTTCAGGAGGCTGAGAACGACTCAAAGCCACGCTGACCATTGTCACTTCAATGTCATGACCCAAACCATAGGGGAGCCCACACAGCTCCCAGCTACCACCCTGTCCTTGCAAGTTCCATCTGTGCTGTGGAGGGCATGGCCTTCCTCCAGAGCCCAGGGGCCGGCACTGTGCTTCTCCCACTCGGCCTGGTTGAGCCCCACGCTGCATCCCCTCCCACCACTGATACCTCGAACAGCACGGGGGCTGTTGGATGCTGGTGATGAACCAGGGCCTGGAGCTGCTGCAGTGTCCTTCCAGGTCCAGGTCCCACTCAAAGCTGGCGTCCTTCTATGTCACCCAGAGTGTGGGCCCAACAATGTACCAGGTGTGGAATGTGTGTGTGAGAACCACAGGGCCGACCAGGCAGCGTGCTTCCTTCTCTGCAGCGAGGGAGGCAGGATGCAGCAGTGTGTCTTCCTGTAGAGGGGATATGGCTGCATGGCCCTCCCTGCTGGACCTCTAGGCCTGAACTGAGGCGGCCACTCCCTGCGTCTCTGCAAGGTTCAATTCCACCTCTGCAGTGCCCGTGTTACCAAGGCATCCTGTCCACCTCTTGCTCACACATCCCAATCTGCATGACGCTGTCAGTGATGTGAGCTACAGTTGACACTTGAGCAACGGGGGTTTGAACTATGTGCGTAGCATTGTAAGTGTCAGTATTAGACAAATACCAGGCCCTTATTTAGTTCTTTCTTTAGGTGACCCACTAGCCACCAAGTGACAAGCTGACTACAGTGAGTCTTTCCATCCTAGAGGGTCAAAGTTTGTCCCCACAGGGACAGACACCTATGCCATGTGTGGGTTTTCCTTTCCTGTCCCCAGAACATCAGTGGCACCACCACCTGGGGGCTTTGAAACCCCTGACCCAGTCTTGGAACTGCTCTCGGCACAGCATCCGACCGGGGACCCACTTGACAAGAAGGAGGTGCAGGCCAGGCGTGACCGTGGGGTCCACTGGTCATGTCACATCTGCACCATCCAGGGCTGCTGGCCACACAGAACACTGGGCAGACCTCCTGAAGTTACCAGTGAAATGCCAGCTGTGAGGACACGCCCAGAAGGGAGGGGGTGACATCTTCCAGGACGCAGAGTATTTACTGAATCAGAGACTTCTGTGTGCCGAGTTCTCAACAGGAAGAGAACGTGGGTCCAGGACCAGGGGGTGGAAGCAGGTGTGGCCCTGGTCACCATCACTTAGAGTCACCCCTTGGGGATGTGGCACTTCCTGTCTGCACAACTCTGTGCTCTCAATGGCGGGAGGTCCAGGTTCCCAAAGTGGGGGGCACTCTTACAAGTGGACACGACAAGGGTCCCATTGAACTTACATTATGTTTATCATGCGGGGGACCCTGCTTGCTGCACCATTTGTCATGCACGGTGTCAGGCGGGGTGGCCTGCAGGGTCTCTCATCCCGCTCCCCACATAAGAACGCAGGATATGGTGAGGCCAAAAAGGAACACCCACAGAGCCATAGATAGGGGACTCATACCACTATAGTCTCACTGGATGTTGGATCTACATTACCCGCACCCTGCTGTCCACTTTTCTGCCTGCCAACCAACCGATCAACCAACCAACACAGCCGTGGCAGTTATATCAGTGGCCAATTGGCTCATTGGTTACAGCTGACGGCCAACTAGCCACAGCTGATGTCCATGTACTACCCAAGCCAGCAGCTTTCCATGTGAGGCCGAGAGTCTGGAAACTGCACTCCTGGCTCTGTCCCCACACTCCACCCCTACAGGGTCTCGCCTCACAAACTACACGACAAGCGTCTTCTGCGAGGGTCCCTGTGCGAAGAGCCTGGAGGTGAATGCAATATCCTGGACACAGCCAGTCTCTTTGGGCACAGCCAGGGTTTCTCAGGGCACCACCAGTCCTTCTGGGCACAGCCAGACTCCCTGGGCTCAGCCAGGGCCTTGGACCTTGTCCTCATTCACCTCCCAGCCACGTGACTTCAGGTGGCGGAGAAGAGAGGGAGCTGCTTGCTCTAAATCAGAAAGAGAATCTGAGGTTAACAGAATGTCATCAACATAATGAAACAAGGCCACAGAGGATGGGCGATCCCACTGTGCCAAATCCTGGGCCACAAGCCCGTGGCAGATAGTGGGGCTGTGCAAGTATCCTTGAGGAAGGACTTGAAAAGTCCACTGCCGCCCATCCCACGTAAAAGCAAACTGCTCTTGACACTTGGGTGCAATATCAATGGAGAAAAAAGCATTGGCCAAGTCCACTACTTAGTGATATGTCCCCAGGAGGACAGTCAGACGATCCATCAAATCATTTATTGAAGGTACTGCCGCGTGCAAAGGTGGCATCACCTTATTTAACTCCCTATATTCCAGAGTCATTCACCAGGTCCCATCTGGCTTCTTGACAGGCCATACTGGGGCGTTAAAGGGACTGTGCATTGGCCTCACAATATGTGCCTTCTCCAATTCCAATATTGTACGACCAATCTCCTCCTGTCCTCCTGGCAGGCGGTACTGTCACACTGTAACAACGCGCCAGGGCTGTGGCAACACTTGGAGGGTGGTGAGCATGCCCGCGTGTCACCGCTTTCACCACCCGGATCCGGAGACGGAACTCTCCTACCGACGTCTGTAAGCTGAGGCCATGTAGCACGTCCACCCCTAGAATATACTCCGGAAAGGGGGAGACATAAACCTTGTAGGCACGAGGGGGAAGCCTTCCTATACCCAGTGGTAAGGAAACAGCCTTTACAGTCACAGTTTTTCCCCCATAGCCATCAATGCAGATTGCTGGTCCAGGGAACAGTTCTGGGTTCCCATAAACGAGACTGCAGTCTGCGCCAGTGTCAACTAGGGCTAAAAACCTCTGCACATTAGAAGCGGACCAATGTATGGACAGTTCCACGTGGGGCCTCTGGTCCCTGCTCGTCCCCTCTGACCGGGTACCTTGGCCCCACCCCTAATCAAGCTGCAAGGGGTCAGCCTCAAGCGGCTGCATGAAGTCCTGGAGGAACACGGGTCACGCTTTCCCAGACTCCTCCTTTATGTTTCTCCGGAATTGTTGTTCCGGACGCAACTGTTTCCAAAGTTCCAGCAGGAGTGCATTGGGTTGCTGGTCTATTTTTTCCTGATCAACCCCTGCTGCCACGAGATCACGCCACATCTGTGCGCGTGTTACTCTCTGAGGCCCGCGTCCTCGCCCCTTTACCTTTGGTGTGGGCTTCCAGGTCTCAACTGTGCGGACCTCCTGTCTTAACTTCCTTTGCCGCTGGCTTTCAACATCCCCACAATGTTTGTCACCAGGGAAGTGGGACACCACGTGCCTAGAAACCAGCAGGTGAGAAGACAAGTCCCTTCTTCTTGGCCAGGAGTAATGGACCCTGATCCACAGGAGTGGGGGCTGCTGTCACATAATGGGGGTAGGAGGAATATATGGGGACCTGGGTAATACCCTGGGCACCTTGTAGTTCTCTCTTGTTCCCTGTAACTGTGAAGGAACACTGTGGGGACAGAGTCCCAGAGAGCAGTTTCCAGGCTCTCGGC